>NC_141695.1:1566206324-1567406324 GCF_964263255.1 Lissotriton vulgaris
AAGCATCTGCCCGTCATTCTTTCAGATCATTCAGCAGTTCTCTGGACCCTTAGGCATCATTATAAACGTGGTATGAAAAGGTGGACCTTAGACAGGACCATTTTGTTTGACGAGGGGGTGGTATCAAGTATAAGGGATAAGGCTGTCTTTTTCCAGGTGAATATTGGCTAAGCCAAAATTCAAGTAATCTGGGACGCCTTCAAAGTTTTTTTAAGGGCAATAGTTAGTTCCATAATGGTGGAAAAGAGGCGGGTCTCGAAGCGGTAAGAGGAGGAACAAATTAAGGAGATTAAGTGTAAGGAATGTGGCCTCCAAAAGGCATCACTGGAGGGCTCCAGTAGAGTTTCTCTGCTTAGCAAAGAACTAGAACATCTCCAGGCGGAATATCAGGGGCAACTTGACAAAAGATTACTCGACAGGTGGAGAGTAAGTAAGTTGCAACATTTCTTGTATGGAGAGAGCTGCAGTTCGCTTCTGGCCTGGAAAGCAAAAACAGATAAGTCTAGAAATGTAATTCGAACTTGAGGGATGCTGAAACAGGAGCTCTATTAGATACCAATACTTAGCTCTTAAACTAACCAGCTTATGAGGATCCTTCTGTGGAATTCAGACAAATTCCTTTTTGAAAGCCATTTTGCAAGAAACAAAAGTTAAAATCAGACTTTCTAAGGAAGCCCCTTAAAGTACAGAACTACATCCATCATGGAAGGATTCTCTCTGCACTGCAGTTTCAAAAGTAGATGAAATTCCCATTTCAATTACACTGCCATATTTAACTATTTATCTTGGTGAAGTTTTTTACGCTGTGAACTATAGCTGTGACTTTGGTGTAACATCCGCAGATAAGACCTATTTTCCCTGATTATTTAACAGATACACATATATATTAGCTGTTTTTTGTGACATTGTGTTTTGATCATTGTGCTTCATATCCATGTGCACTATTACTATTTGAAGAATAGGAGTTATGTTAGTACCTGCAAAGCTGCTGTTTATTACGCACCCTGCAGTCCACGAGTGCGGATTAGGAGAGAGCCGAACATAAAATCGGCTACATTTTTGCAATATTCCCGAGGTGGAGACCGAATTTCTGCCAATAGGATACACCCTGCATACAATGCCTTACACCTCCCCCACGTAGCTCACTTACTAAGAGTAGCCACCACATATGGTCACTGCCGGTCTACAGAATTGCTTTCAGGCGCATATTTGAGTGACCATGTTTACAACACCCTGGGTACACTAACCTATTCACCACTGAAAAAGTACTTGCATGTTTCACTATACTCTTCCACGCATCGCCAGGGGTAGTAAGCGCTATATAAATGCAATCACAATACAGACTGAAGCATGATGGCGTATGGTACATACACCGTGAAACTATCTGACCGTACGCGGAGGCATAACTCAACGAGTTCACTATTCGTCACTTGAACAAAGCGAGGATCAGCCAACAACAGTTCGAACCCCGTCAGGGCTAGCCGCCCCTTTCCATCTTCGGCCAGTACACAGTCTTAAACTCTGTGTAATAATAACGTTGTTCGGAGTCGCTGTGCGTGTTACAACAAGGCGGGGAAGAAGGTAGGCTGGCGCATGAGCTGGTGGTATGAGTGAAACCCCTCTCCCTCCCCGGGGCGGTAGAGCAGAGGGAGCAGCACAAACCACGTTGGCTGAAACTATGCTACAGCATGAGGCGGCCGGTAGAAAGAATGTACGTAAAATATCACATCGATTCAAAACACCTTCGGGTAGTACGCAACTCTATTGTGACCTTGAGAAAAGCAACGCATTTGGAGGAAAACGTCCTTAGGGTATAGATACAGGCCTCATTATTTGAGAGGCCTCATTATTTGAGAGGAAACTAACAGTGGTAAAACGCAGGAAGTTCGTGTTCAACCATGACAACTGTCTGACTGCACCCATGCACAAAACACTTATAAACATTCTGGTAGAATTTGATAAATGCTTGAATAGGAGGTTAAAGCAGGTGGGGAAAAACCTCCACATCATACGCATTTGCATACTTCTCTCAGCACAACAACAAAACTTGCATCAGTTATCTGCCTCACTCTTGCCCGTTCCAGGAAAGCACAGGTGGCTCTGAGCCAGCAAAAACAAACCAAACGTCTTAGCAGCCTCTCGCTGCATCCTTTCCACCTACAGCCCCCTCACTAACTCAAGCCAATTGTAATAAAACAATAAGTCCTTTCTCTTACGCCAAAAAGCTATTCAGCAACTGTTATTCCACTTCTTAACCTGCAAGTTTCTGCCAGAGACCCATTTGATTAAAAAAATAAAGATATTTATTTTGTCCATCAGTACTACAATGTAGTTTTAGAATATAGAACAGACTCCAGAATGGACTGTGGTGGAGGGCTAGTAAACATATTAGGGGCCCAAAATCCAAATAAAAGCTTAAAGGCTTCCGTCAAATTCATAACAATTGGCCAAGCGCCACAATTTATTTTCAGAAACATCTTCATAAAGGAAAGATTGGTCGTTTTAACTTTTCCATATATTACATACGATTCATAACAAAAGTGACTAACTGACAACCCAAAAAAGCAGCTGCGATATTATACAACATATTGATTCGTATATGGTTATTGATGCAATATATTTCTGTTTAGCTGACAGGCTTAATGTGCTTGGTATATGTCAAATCCTGCACAACCAAAGTAAAGATTAAACAAAAGATTTTTGAGGTGGAAAAAAAGATTTCACTGCTTTTAACAAAGAGGTATACTTAATATATTTGCTTGGGTACATTTAACTGCCTTGTAATTTACTCCAGATGAAGAGCGGAGACAGTACAATTGATTGTGAAAACTTATACAAGAGGGACTTCACCCGACTGTAGGCGGAGGATTCTTTGATAATACATTAGGGTTGACTGAGCTTCCTAGTCTTGGGTTCCATCACTCTCTTTGCTGGTGAGCGGTCTGATTTTTGTTAAGCAGCTATATAAGTTGATACGATTTTCTTTCTCCTTTAAGCAATATTGCTCATTTGGGAGGCGTCAACATAGAACTTGCACCAAACGTATAAGAACATCTACAGCTGTTCCCAAAGATCATAGACCGGTGTGGCCCGTGTCAAGTAGACTTGTGTGTCACACCTCAGTCACCAACTTCCGCAGTTTTTCACCTAGAGGACAGATTACCTGATGATGGCCACAGATGCTTTCACTAGATTGAAGCTGGTTTCTAGGTTATGCGTTTCCTCCCTTCTCCATAATCATGAGGGTAACAGCCCATGTTCAGTGCCAGCCTTGTTACTTATGTCTGAAGATCGCAAGCATGGTTTCCAGTTCTTCTGGAACTGTTCATGGATTCTCGAATCCTTCTTCCGAACCGGTTAACAGATGTCAGTGGCAACTGGCACCGGTTAGTCCAGGAGGCGTTTCTTAGATTCATGGTTTGGAAGATTACAAGAGCTGCTGAGGTATCCTAGGCCTTTCAAGACAAGCTACAACTCTTATCGGGATAGCCAGGGCATACTCCACTTCAAAACAGTGCAACACCTTTTGGCGCAGGTGGTCCCATTGGTATGTAGGATGGAATTTCGATCCTGTGGGGGGTGGATGTAGTACAAATTCAAACTTCTTGCCTGACTTGGCCCATAGAGGGCTGGCAAATCGTTCAATAAATTCTTTCAGAAATACCGTGTGGTGGGCCATTTCCCTTGGCAGGGACTACCACTGGGGAACAACCTTTGGTTTCAAACTCACGAGGGCATTCGGCTATTCAAGCCTCCAGAATGCAAGTGGTCATGATTGTTGGACGTGAATGTGCACCTACTCATGCTCGAAATCTGTCAAGATAACAATTTTTCTGAACAGGAAGGAGCTTTCGGGTAAGTTGGCAATGCTGCTGTGCTTAATTTCCTGGTTTCGGATGTCCAGGCCTTTGATGTCTCCGCTAGAGGTTTCTCTCCAGAGGGAGTGACCTTTAGGAGGCACAAACCACCAAGACCAGTATTAGAACGGTACAGTACCTGTCCTTATCGGACCACCCTAAAACTATGTGTGGTCAGATGTCTCAGAGCATATAAGGTGATGACAGAAGAGGTCAGTGTGAAAGATCCGGGATCCCTACCTCGTCGGAAGCGCAGAATAGGCGGGGAAGCCACACCCCCACCCCGGGAGGAACGTCGTCCCTTTGTCATCGGGCTCCCTCTCTTCGCCCACCGGATCCGCAAACCCCCGAAGACCCGGAACCAGAACAGGATACCGGAAGCAGAACTCCCGCCGGCGACCCGGAAACCAAACTGACCGGAACCGGAAGTACATCCACTGCAGTCAGCCGAGACCCTAGAAAAGACGGCAGGGGCGAGGAAACAGTGTTCAGCCCAGCGGACTCGTGGCAGGAGACAGCGAACGGCGCGGAACCCCCGACGGAGAGCGGAAGGAAGGAGGAGATCGGAGAGGAGGCGGAGACCGGAGAAGAGAACGAGGAAGAAGACCTGTGGACGGAGGATTGGTGGCGACCTCCGGAGGTGGCGGGAGAGCGGCCGTAACTCGGATGAGAGTTACGGCGGGGCACGTGAGTACACTCTATCCTTCTCCGTGTTTCCCTAGTGTAAATATTGTACCTAACTGTAAAATCTTGTATATAGAGCCCCCACGAGCACTCTGCACCAGCCTTAGTACTTAGGAGAATTATCACGAGCACTGTATTTATAGTCCCCACACTTATCCCGGACACCCCCATCACAAACCCCTCCTGCTTGCCGAGTGGTCTTATCCCTACCTACCCTTCCCTCCTTCCCCACGTTCATTACCTGGCCATTCACTTACCGGTGACGGTGGTAGTACTCAGTAGTCCTTACTGGACGGGACTAACCCCTATACTCTCTCTTACTTATCTCCGAGGAGACCCATCGACCGGCCGTAACCTGACGACAACAGCCCAGCAGCGGACCACAGCCAGGAGATCTACCTACCATCCGGATCCCCCTCCCGGCTGGGAGCTTCCTGGCGGATTGTTCTTCCCTACAAACTCTTTATTCCGGACTTTGTGTGTACTTTCCATCAATAAATCCTTGACCATAGCGCACTACATCCGGCCTCCCCGCTTGTTATTCCGGTCCGCCCAGCCCACAGTCTCACAGTCAGACCACCAAGGATTAAGCAACTGCTCATTTTTTTGAAGAAACCTTTCAAGCCAGTCTCCTCTTCCACGTGGCCAGATGAGTCTTCTGTGTCATGGAGGAGGCGGGCATCCATACCTCCTGTTATGGCACTCAATTGACCATAGTGGAAATGGCCTCAAAGGCTTTTACGGTTGGAAGACATCTGGAGGATATTCTAAAAGTGGCAGACTGGTTGTCAGACTTCACATTAAAAAATTCTACTTCAAACCCATTCTGAGTGTGGCCTCTATGGTCGCCAATAAGACTTGAACAAGCATAATCTGAGCCTCCAGTTTGGAAACAGACAAAAAAAAAATCCTAGCTATCATTAAGGAAAATTTCAATTCCATTAAGGACACAGGCGAGTATTGTTTGACCCGGATGAGCATACATGTTTCCCCACCCTGGTAACCAGTGCAGAATCTTTGTTTAGTACAAGTATAGGTCACTTTTATAATTTACTACATGATTTATGGAATGTGTTATGCATAGTTAAGATATTTGTTGCCAGTTCTGTGATGATACTCAGTCTTTCATATATAAGGGGTGCACTGCTGATGTGTTTTTTTGCTTGGGAGGTGTTGAGCAAAACAGACTGATTTGATTGTGTGGGAAACTTCTCAAGGGTCCACATTGCATGAAGAAAGAGGAAGTGCTAAACCTGGAGTAAGTTCTTATGGGGAATCAGAAACATCAGATTAGTGGAACAGTTAGTGTACAATGTGCTCTGAAACTCGACCAAGTATGAGCACACGCGTACACTACTCACTTTTAGCAATAGTAAATGATGGGAAGGGGACGGACAACTTCAAAAAACCATTTACTAGTTTACAGTTCTTGACATATGCAAGAAATGAGAGAAAGGCCCAAACAGATGAGGACAGCAGATCAGATTCAAGAGGCCAACACAAATAGAAGAGGCAATGGAGGTTAGAATAGACTCTAAACAGCCCGACCTAAGCGACTGCCATTCTCAACAATATCTTGCTTTAACTTAAAAAATCGTATTTTCTGAATATAACTCATAGTTTTGCTGATATTGCTTTTTCAGCTAGTTGAGATATTGAGGTATACAACCATGGCATAACTTCTGCCATTCCTCCTCAATGGATAATTTGTCACTGGTGCTCTTACATGAGGCAACTAAAAAAATAACCAATCTCATAGAAAAACAAGCATTTACAATGCAACGGTTTCGCCTTTGGAAAAGTTAGAGCTATTGGCAATGTAAATGACAATGCCATTTATTTATCTAACTTTTCCAAAGGCGAAACCGTTGCATTGTAAATGCATGTTCTCAAATGTTGGTGTCAGTGGAGTCATAGTACACAACTGTTATTGCCAAACCTAAAAAACGAGGTAATGTGTATTTTTACAGTCATGGAATGGAACTGGTTATCTGTCCAAAATAAAGCGTGCTCTTTACTTCGATAAACAAACATTCACACATGTTTTGAAGGATATTTAGACACTCCTAGTAGCAAAAGTTCACATTGCCTCGCCATTAAACTTGGACAAATGGCCAAAAAATGTATTTTTCGAAATAACAGACAACAAAATACGTGGAAGGCACATACAGTCATTGTCATGCCCTCCTCGTGACAGTTGTGGCTTTTAAGCAGGACATATGCTTCTAAACTAGAAAACAGCACAAGGAAGCCAACACAATGCATAAATCACACACTAAAGGAAACTTGTCTCTAATGTCTTTGTACACACAGGAACGCATACTCCAAAACGTATTGGGCAGTTCAGTTTCTTCTCAGGGTGGCATGTCGGGGCTCTTGCACGAGGGGTGCCAGTGCTTCTGGGGTCTGACCCCTGCTATGGCAGTAGGCCCCTGTGTAACATGCCTGCGAGGCTGCTCTTAATTCTCAACTACTTATGAAAACGTGCTGTTTGTGTGTGCTCATTCACATTCATCAGGTCGGCCAGACAGTGGCACATTCCACACAGTCAATAAACACCTTCCGTGCCTTCAGACATCTTAATGTAGGTATCCAGGACACCTTCGCAAATAGGTCCAATTTAAAGAAATCAGGTGGGTACCAGAAATATAGCGAATACATGTGTAACTTACACCAGAGGAATCTAGAAATGCACAATGTTCTTTGTGAGCCAGGGGTATGGTCACAGGTAACAGTGAGAAGCTAACCCGGCAATCAACATCATTGGCACAGCACTAATCAGCTTTTACAACAACCAAACTGCCACAACCTGGGCAAGATGTGTCCAAGGGATTTACCCATTGGGTGTCTACGTGGAAATACAATAGTGTCCGTATTCTGAGACAATAGTGTATTCTTGACACATCTGAAGGGTGACGTGCTGCAGAAACCTTTAACTCGATGCACTGACGCTGTGAGCAAAATGGCCTGTCACTATCAATAGTGTAGGAAAGGTACATACACTGCAAGAAGAAGAGAAAGATGTCAGCAATCGTCTCCCAAAACAAATGTGTGGGTTTGTGAGCCTTTGCCCTGGGAACGTAAGGGATGTGAAAGCGGCAAGTCCAAGTAATTGCTGAAGCACTCTCTAACAATAACTAGTTGTCTTGCAGTGTTCTGGTCATTACATATAACGGGCAGCAGTTTGTCTAAACACAGATAATTCTTTCAGTTACTGCAACAAAACCTGAATCACACATAATAACTCTCCCCCCCCAGGCCCACAACTAACAGGTTATTCGATTAATTGCCCCCACAACGTCACCGTTTGTGGTATTTCTGCACTTACTGACACGCCAAGCGACCAGGTAGGGGTATTTTACAAACTGCACCTTCTGTGGGCTTCGAGCAACCCTGCTTTCATCCGTACTCGCTGCCTTAAACCGGAGGGCGCGCACTAGCCTCTGAGCTGCTCAACCTTAATTAAAACTGAAAATCAGCGGGGAGATTTGCAGAACCCCGAATGCCCTGGTCTGAAAGGACTTTTTTCTCCTTTGATGGAATCCCAACTGGGGGGGGTTGAGGTAGCGGGGGAGGGTGGGTTGCAGACCCGTGCCCCTGAGAAGCCGCTATTCGAGTGGCAGTTCCTATTGCAGGTAAACTCCACATTGAGGGAGGCAGGTAGTTCCCGCGTAATAAACACCACGCGACATGCAGCTCGCAGACCCATCTGCCATTATTATAACCTCTGGCGACGTGTAGGTCTTTACCACCATTAACGTTTTAACAGGGTGTGATACCGTCCATCTAACCAGTTTAAGAAACATTATACAGATGTTAACATTCCGAAATCAAGCTGTACACTTTTTGCAATTGTGCACTGTCAATATAGAATTTTCTTTAAGTGGTCATGAACGTTTTAAATAGTCTCTCCCATCTCCAGTAATGTTTAAAGAGTATATGATTTCTTGCTGGGCAGCCCCGGCACGTGACGGCATCCGTGGCGATAAGAAAACTACAGACGGGGGGAGGAGGGACGGTGCTGCGCTCCTTGCTTAATGAAGATGCCAGCCTTAATTAGAGAGCCTTCTTGTGGTAAATGCCGGAATTCTTCCCTGGAAAAGGCGAAGGAGCGCTGGGGAAACAGCAGAGCGCCGAAGCCCCGGGCCCAGCAGCGGGAGCTGCCCTGCAACAAGTCACCCTTTGTCCTGTCGCGTCCCAGGGGGCCTCACTCCCCCTCGCCGCATTTTTTCCGGAATGGGGGCTGGGGTGCAGCCATCCAGACTCACAAGGGCAGGCAGCTAATGGCTATGCTGCTTCGTGAGGGTGGTTGAGGGAGGTGATTCGAGCTTCCCTATGTATTTTAACATTTTTAAGAAGCGCTATGAACCCTTCCTCTAGCGCCGTCTGCAGCCCGGCATGTGCTGAGACTGGTGTGACGGATGATACCTTCTGAGAATTGACAGAACTCCAAAGCCCACGGTTTCCAGGCCTACCAGAGGTGGGGGGAGGAGGGGGGGGGGGGGAGGAGGGGGGGGAGGGGGGGGGGGGGAGGTGAGCGGAGCCAAGCAGCTCCTGAAAGACACGGACAGCGGGAGGGGGGGCAGGATACGACCACACGGGACTGGGAGACACGCAAAGACGTAAAACAAACAGGGAGACGACATGAGACGGGGTAGACTTACAAAGTGAAAAGAAATTTATAAACAAAATGCTGCGTACCTGATCGCAAATACAAAGTACTTCCTGGCAACTTCAATCGCGCAGCCCACTCCTGCAAAGGACACTTCAAAAAAGACCAAAACATGCAGAGACCAAAAAAAAAAAAAACATCCGCCCACCGCCGCAATGACTTGCGCTAATGGGCGGGATGAGTAAAAATCGCCGGAACGCCCAGGAATCTGCTCAGGGAATGAGTGACGCATCTCTGTTCCAATGGCTAGCCTCCATTTATGGAGCTAGCCAATGGGACAGAGAGGCGGGACAAAGCCCCATACTTGTAAACAAAAGTTTGCCTGTGCGAAACGCTGCAGCGCAGCTGTTCGCCAGGCGAAACCTAAAAATGGAGAGAGTGGCTAAACATACAGATGACATTACCATTCGGTCAGAGAAAATGATCACCAGATTTGCTAAGGCTCTATACCAGAACACCATACAAGAAAGAACATTCTCCGACAGATTCCATTTATTAGACAAAATAAAAGTTTGCCCTAATAGGCCCTTAAGGTAAATTATTAATGATCAAACCACTCTTCAACAACTGAACAAGCTCCTGAAGCTCAACAGAAAACACTATAAAAATCAGGCCCTTGAGTTCTGCTTGCTCGATTACTACATATCTTACTCAGGAATTAATGGGAATTTGTACTCTATGCCATTTAGCAAGTCCAAAAGCCAACCTGAAACTGACTACTACACTACCTATATCGGCTCCAATGCCAAACCACCAACTTTGTAATTAACATTATGTGGATTACTCACAAACCACAACACAAAAAAAGCATAACAAACAAATAAACTAATCTCACTTAACAGGCACTACACGGCCTAACCCATAGATTTCACGCAACCCTCAATTACCAGACACAACCTCTTATGCTCAAATTGGCTTCAAAAGACAGAGCCTGTGGAATTGGCATTCTCCAGCACACTTGAAAAAGAGCTGATCCATAAACATCGCAGAAAATGTTTAAAACTCACAGTTTCGTAAAAGCCCTCTACATTGGGTGATGTAACTGTATGGGTGCTTTCAATTAAGTAGGGTGGCAAGACAATAATTCAACGTCTCACACAACATCAAATGAGACTCAGTTCCCGTATTGCCCAATGAAAAAGATGAGCACAAATATATGAACATACTACAGTACTGCGCTGGAACACTGTACTGAGGGAAATATCAGTGTGTATATTTAAAATAATTTTGACTAGTCATATACAACTACACACATTTTAGTCCATGTTATACTGTGCTTTTAACTCTGTAAGGCTGTGGAAACTAATATAAGACGAATATTTTAATCACGCAAGCAATAGTTTTCAACATGTTATTGTAGCAAATTTACTTTGAAGCCTATATGCTTTACTGCCTCGTATGGACTATAATCAAAAATAAAATCAAGGAAAAAATAGTCTTACTACTGTTAAGCACTATGAAGAGAAGGAAACTACTCGAATTAAAAAGTGCCACATAAAAAAACTTTAAAAATAAACTGTGCTTTAAGAAAATAAGTAGACCAATATACTCTATGGCTAAACGCTATAACTTTACTCTTCATCAAGTGTACTGCTTCTGTTGAAGGTGTCCAGGATCTGTACAGAGTTTGTGGAAAACAGATCCTTGCGAAAATTGTCAAGTATTCATGTGTTCAGCGTGACGTACTTCAAATAACCAGCCAATGTCTTTTTCTTTTTTTGCAATGTATCGAAAGATAATGCATTATGGAGGTGGGAAAATGAATATGTCAACATCTTTAAACATCAATTTTTTTATACAAATAAGAGTTAGTTTAACAAAAACACATGCCGTCATTTGCCATGACGAACATCTAAACGTCGTTTGAAATGCACAAATATATTTAGACACTCAGAAAAAAGTCTAAAATAAACATACAGGAATAAATCTTAGCCATACCATTGCATGCTGAAACATGTACAACACAATAATCCAGCCCAGGCTGCTTTCCAGAGTTTGGCAAGCTTTATTTAAATTCATACTGCAAAACTATACATGTTTTCCTTTCTTTAACTCTTAACATGCAGGATTCTTGCTCCAAGAAGCCATTAAAAAGCCATCCTTGCACACCAGTTACTAAAGATAGGTTAGGAAGTGGAAGCCTTTGATCACGAGGAAAATCTGAGTTATGTACTGACTCAGCAGTCACTAACAATCAATAGCTACTACTGGAGGTAGGATTCCATGGAAAAGAATACTATTCGCTTGTGAGGTCAACCAGTGACGTCCTACTAGGAAACAATATTACCATGTCAAGCCTACAGTATTAAAAACAATCATTTACAATGAAATGGTCTAGGCATTGTTAAAGTTAGAGCTATTGGCATTGCTCATGACATTTTTATTTAGGTTGTGGTTTTTTAAAACATAAATAAATGGCATTGTCATTTGCAATGCTAATAGCTTAATCGCTCGCAAATGCGAGACCTATTGCATTTGCACCCACACAGAGCCACAAACACATACAGAGCCACCCACAGTCCTTCACATAGAGCCACCCACAAACACATACAGAGCCACCCACAGTCCTTCCCATAGAGCCACCCACAAACACATACAGAGCCACCCACAGTCCTTCACATAGAGCCACACACACACACACACACACACACACACACACACACACACACACACACACACACACACACACACACACACACAGAGAGCCACACACACAGAGCCACACACACACACACACAGAGCCACACACAGAGCCACACACACACACACAGCCACACACACACACACAGAGCCACACACACACACACACACAGCCACACACACACACACAGAGCCACACACACACACACAGAGCCACACACACACACACACAGAGCCACACACACACACACAGAGCCACACACACACACACACAGAGCCACACACACACACACACAGACCACACACACACACAGAGCCACACACACACAGAGCCACACACACACAGAGCCACACACACAGAGCCACACACACAGAGCCACACACACAGAGCCACACACACAGAGCCACACACACACACACACAGAGCCACACACACACACACACAGAGCCACACACACACACACACAGAGCCACACACACACACAGAGCCACACACACACACACACAGAGCCACACACAGAGCCACACACACACACACACAGAGCCACACACAGAGCCACACACACACACACAGCCACACACACACACACAGAGCCACACACACACACACACACAGCCACACACACACACACAGAGCCACACACAGAGCCACACACACACACACACAGAGCCACACACACACACACAGAGCCACACACACACACACACACACACAGAGCCACACACACACACACACACAGACCACACACACACACAGAGCCACACACACACAGAGCCACACACACACAGAGCCACACACACACAGAGCCACACACACAGAGCCACACACACAGAGCCACACACACAGAGCCACACACACACACACACAGAGCCACACACACACACACAGAGCCACACACACACACACACAGAGCCACACACACACACACACACACACACACAGAGCCACACACACACACACACAGAGCCACACACACACACACACAGAGCCACACACAGAGCCACACACACACACACAGCCACACACACACACACAGAGCCACACACACACACACACACAGCCACACACACACAGAGCCACACACACACACAGAGCCACACACACACACACACAGAGCCACACACACACACACACACACACACACAGAGCCACACACACACACACACACAGACCACACACACACACAGAGCCACACACACACACACAGAGCCACACACACACACAGAGCCACACACACACACACAGAGCCACACACAGAGCCACACACACACACACAGAGCCACACACACACACACAGAGCCACACACACACACACAGAGCCACACACACACACAGAGCCACACACACACAGAGCCACACACACACACACACAGAGCCACACACACACACACACAGAGCCACACACACACACACACAGAGCCACACACACACACACAGAGCCACACACACACACAGAGCCACACAGAGCCACACACACACACAGCCACACACACACACAGCGCCGCACACACACAGAGCCACACACACACAGAGCCACACACACACACACACACAGAGCCACACACACACACACACACAGACCACACACACACACACAGAGCCACACACACACACAGACCACACACACACACACAGAGCCACACACACACACAGACCACACACACACACACAGAGCCACACACACACACACACACAGAGCCACACACAGAGCCACACACACACACACACAGAGCCACACACACACAGAGCCACACACACACAGAGCCACACACACACAGAGCCACACACACACAGAGCCACACACACACACAGAGCCACACACACAGAGCCACACACACACACGCACACAGCCACACACACACACAGAGCCACACACACAGAGCCACACACACACACACACAGACACAGAGCAACACACACACACACACACACAGAGCCACACACACACACACAGAGCCACACACACACACACAGAGACACACACACAGAGCCACACACACACACACAGAGCCACACACACACACAGAGCCACACACACACACACACAGAGCCACACACACACACACACAGAGCCACACACACACACACACAGAGCCACACACACACACACACAGAGCCACACACACACACACAGAGCCACACACACACACAGAGAGCCACACACAGAGCCACACACACACACACACACACACAGAGCCACACACACACAGAGCCACACACACACACAGAGCCACACACACACACAGACCACACACACACACAGAGCCACACACACACACAGAGCCACACACACGCACACAGAGCCACACACACACACAGAGCCACACACACACACAGAGCCACACACACACACACACACACACAGAGCCACACACACACAGAGCCACACACACACAGAGCCACACACACACACACAGAGCCACACACACACAGAGCCACACACACACAGAGCCACACACACACACACAGAGCCACACACACACACACAGAGCCACACACACACACAGAGCCACACCCACACACAGAGCCACACACACACAGAGCCACACACACACAGAGCCACACACACACAGAGACACACACACACACAGAGCCACACACACACACAGAGCCACACACACACACAGAGCCACACACACACACACAGAGCCACACACACACAGAGCCACACCCACACACACACACAGAGCCACACCCACACACACACAGAGCCACACCCACACACACAGAGCCACACCCACAGAGCCACACACACAGAGCCACACACACAGAGCCACACACACAGAGCCACACACACAGAGCCACACACACAGAGCCACACACACAGAGCCACACACAGGGAACAGAGGCCAGAAAAAACGCTCACAACGAGGGAACAGAGGCCAGAAAAGCAAGCACAACGAGGGAACAGAGGCCAGAAAAGCAAGCACAACGAGGGAACAGAGGCCAGAAAAGTAAGCACAACGAGGGAACAGAGGCCAGAAAAGCAGGCACAACGAGGGAACAGGGGGCAGGAAAGCAAGCACAACGAGGGAACAAAAAAGCAAGCACAACGAGGGAACAGAAAAGCAAGCACAACGAGGGAACAGAAAAGCAAGCACAACGAGGGAACAGAAAAGCAAGCACAACGAGGGAACAGAAAAGCAAGCACAACGAGGGAACAGAAAAGCAAGCACAAGGGAACAGGGGGCAGGAAAACAAGCACAATGAGGGAACGGGGGCAGAAAAGCAAGCACAACGAGGGAACAGGAGGGCAAGCACAACGTGGGAACTACATCGCTAGTTGGGGTGTGATGTGTAGGGGGGGGGGGACACCACAGCACAACAAACCCAAAAACTGCGGGACTTCCCCCAGCACTGGCTGGGGTAGAATGTGTGATAACAATTCACATGGCACAGAGTAGCTTGTAAAATACGCAAAAAACTGCAGCACTTCCCTCAACAACCCTAGAAGGGGGGAAATGTGAGGGGGCACACACACGACACAAAGCAATATGCAATAACAACAAACTTCCCCCAAAGCACACTGGGGTGGAATGTGTGGAAAAAAACCACACGGCACGGAGGGACACTGAGAAGCAATAGCACTTTCCCCAAGAAAGGTTGGGGTGAAATGTGTGGAGCACACCACATGGTACAAACCCACTTACAGGAATAGCAGAACTTCACCCTACGCATGCTGGGGTGGAATGTGAGAAAAATCACAGCACTGAGGGCCACTCAAAAACAAAATAAACACTTCCCCCAACAACCAGTTGGGGTAGAGTGTGTGGGGGAACACCACATGTCACATGGTAAAATAAACACTACAATAGGTGGATATAATGGATCAACCTATAACCAAGCAAAAAGGTGGTAACATCACTGCAAACCACTGGACAGTTCCAAACAATCATCCACAGTAAGTGTAACGGGAAATAAAGAAGCCAGTACTTATGAAGAAAACATCATGTGACTACAAGCAGCAAACACACAACACAATAACTAAGAAAAACAGGCTAAAACTAAAACAGCTCCTGGATGTCAGCAACAGTTTTAAACGGTAGAGTCAGCGAGGAGGATCATTAATGTCTCCAAACAGCAACTACAAGCACAGAAAATGGATATTGCGCGTGCTGAGGAGATTACAAAAAAAGGAAATAAAAAAAAATTCTCACTAGTTTCTTCATGCGACAATAGTTTGTACACTAGTGAGTTCTACTCCTACGAACAATTTCTTTACAGTATAAATGACTTATTTTCACCGGAATTGATAGTTTCGAAGAATAATCAAGTAAACCACCATCAGATATTTCGGATTTAAGTAATAGTCTGCTAATCCATTTTTCTTGGCCAATCCATGCTATCCTTCCTTCTGTTCTTTTTTTTTTCTTGTGACCTACACTTCACTTATAAAAATAGGCTTGAAACAGGTAGATGAAGAAATCTGTCCAATGTGAAATGATCAGGCAGCTCTCTTCTGTTCTCTCTTTTTCGTGTGATCTACACTTCACTTATAAGAATAGGTTTGAAACAGGTAGATGAAGAAATCTGTTCAATGTGAAATGTCAATCACATAGCGTATAACATTCTGCTGTGTGTAACAGCTTATATAGATAAGTAATAGAGACAGTTATCATATGAATGTGCAAAAAAATTGGTGTCACATAAAACTAAATAAGTGCAACGTGGAAACATCTAATGTGAAAAATAAGTGATTCATTAGTAAAATAATATAATCTATTGGAATGGTAAAAGTTTATTGCTGACATACATATCATGAACTGAAATTTACTGACCTGAAATGTATACAAGATGTAAGAATTTATTGTATAGTAGCGACCGATATATGTATATATGTTTCTTATATGTGGTTCTTCTTTTTGGTTTAGATGTATGTAACTTGCGAATGACGGTTACCTGACGAAGGCCTCAGGAAGAAACCCTACACAGAGATTCTCAAACACTTTTAAAAAAAAAGCATTTTGGAATAAACACAATTCTGTTCAGAGAACCAAGAAATAAAGGGCATTGGCATGTAGAGACATACGCCACTCAGATGAACACCCAGCAACCAACAAATCCTAATTAACCGAGTATTCAACATAGAAATTACAGACTGTTCATTTTCTGTTTTATTTGCTTTTGTGAATTATAGAAGTACAAACAATAAACCGACGGGGTTCTAAAAAGTAAGTAAATGTGCCACACCACAAAATGGAAACACCTCTCAATGCACAGCATAGGTCAGATTGAGACTGCTCAACTGGTTTCTGGGTTCGGACTGCTCCACTCTACACCCAATGGTTCAATGAGCAGAGACAGGCGTGGTCTTAGTCAAAAACAGATTGGAACCTTACACTTCATGAATAACTTCACATTCTCCAGGTGAGGTTTACCAGAATGCCTTTTAAATTATATTTTTTTAAATCATAAATTACCCAATAAAAACAGTACCATTGTTCATTTATCTCGTGGCAAAGCTCTTTTGTAAATTTTTCTTTTAAGCTGGTTTCAAAAACTGTTGTAATAATGTAAAACTCGCCAAAAAAAACCAGCTCTAGCTGCAACTGGTGGCGAATCGCATTCATTCAAGGCACTAAATATTTAACATTTTTTTGCCAATCCGGCCAGGTAACATTTTATAAAATGAGCGACACAGAGTGAGGTCCCAGGAAGGAGAATGCACTAGCTGCCATTTATAGTAAACGTTTTCAACACGTTAAAACAGGCTTCCAAAGAAAGCTGTAAAAAAGGTTAACTTCATCTAAAGAATGCAAAAGGAACTTCAAAGAGACGATTACAGTATGTATGCCTTGCTCTATCACGCCTCTGTGAGGTTTGTCTTGTATCCATCTCATTCCACGAAGGGGAAGAAACGATACAACAGATAAAAATCAAGTTCCAGCACCAATTCTGAGCTTCATTATTAAAAAAAATGCATTAAAAATAAAAGTAGGTGAAGGGATGATACGTTTTTCTTCGGAACTGGAAAGTGGCAGGTTTGTCTAATCCATTGAAACCCAGACTGGGATTCCACTTCATTCCCCTTTTCTTCAACAATATTACACCTCCTGTCTCACTCTTGCAGTTCTTTTTCATCTTTACTTTTGTAATAATTTATTTTTTTTGTTTCTGGGAGGGGCAGAGGGCCAGGGCATGCAATAGGGTCGCGGGAGAAGCGGACAAGCAATAAGGTCACGGGAGGGGAAGGGAGTACTGGGGGCAAGCAACCAGAACATGGAAGGGTGTCTGAGGAATAGAAGCCAGGGGGAAAGGGTGTGAGGAACGGAGAGGGGAGAGAGAGGCTTCGCAAGCGTGCAGCCAGTGGAAGGACACTGGTCACAGACAGGAGGTTATATTTGGTCCAGGCCAAGTGGAAGCAGAAGGCACTGACAATGAAAGGAAGTAACGTCGAGGCCAACCAATGGTAAGTAATAGTGAGTAAGTGGCCGGCGCTACTGATCGAACAGCCAGGTCTCGAGTATCCTCCTGAAGGTCAGCAGGTCTTGGGTCGGTCGTAGGCTCAGTGGGAGGGTGTTCCATGTCTTGGCGGCGAGGTGGGAGAAGGATCTCCCACCAGTGGTTGTTCTTCGGATGCGCGGGACGGTGGCGAGTGAGAGGTCGGCGAAGAGTAGCTGGCGGTTGGGGATGTAGAAGGAGAACCATTTGTTGAGGTAGGCTTGGCCAGTCTTGGGGAGTGCATTGTGTGCGTGGGTGAGAAGCTTTAAGGATATCCTCTTGTTGATGGGGAGCCAGTGCAGGTTTCTCAGGTGGGGGGGGTGATGTGGCTGTGGCGTAGTACGTCGAGGATCAGTCGTGCCGAGGCGTTTTTGATGCGCTTTAGTCGTTTGATGAGCTTGGTCGGGACTCCCGCTTAGAGGGTGTTACCGTAGTCGGGTCTGCTGCTGACGAGGGCCTGGTGACAGTCTTTCTTGTATCTGTCGGGATCCATCTGTAGATCTTGCGGAGCGTGTTGAAGCAGGAGGAGATGATGGCATTGACTTGCTTGGTCATTGAGAGCGTTGAGTCGAGGATGATTCCCAGGTTGCATGCATGGTCGGTGGGCGTCGGGGCTGCGCCCAGTGCCGTCAGCCAGCAGGAGTCATCCCAGGATGAAGGGTTGGAGCCAAGGATGAGAACCTCCGTCTTGTCCGAGTTCAGCTTCAGACGGCTGGTCTTCATCCAGTCTGCGACGGCCTTGATTCCTTCGTGGAGGTTGGCTTTGGCTGTGATGGGGTCCTTGGTGAGGGAGAGGATCAGCTGAGTGTCTTTGGCGTAGGAGATTATGTTGAGGTTGTGCTGTCGGGCTACGTGTGCGAGCGGGGCCATGTAAATGTCTAACAGCATCGGGCTGAGGGAGGATCCCCGGGGTATGCCGCGGATGATCTTGGAGGCTTTGGAATGAAATGGGGAGAGGCGAACGCTCTGGGTTCTGCCGGAGAGGAAGGAGGTGGAGAATCCAGAGCCTTGTCTCGGATCCCTGCGGTGTGGAGGCGTGCGCGTAAGTGTGTGGTGGCAGACGGTGTAGAAGGCAGCATAGAGGTCTAGAAGGGTGAGTGCTGCGGTCTCGCCGTTGTCCAGCAGGGTCCTGATGTCGTTGGTGGCGGCGATGAGGGCAGTCTCGGTGCTGTGGTTGCTGCAGATAATGTATGTAATGTAATGTAATGTAAGGTACACTTTTATAGCGCTACTATCACTCCAGGGAGTATCTTGGCGCTCAAACCAACTCAGATGACATGGGTTGGGGGAAAAAGAAGGCAAACTTAGTCACGATGTACCTTAGACCAGTGCTCTACAAGCAGCATCAGTGAGGGAGAAAATCCATGTTTTAAGTGCTTTTCTAAAATGGCTCTCATTGGGCATCGATCGAAGCTGCGACTGGAGTTTATTACAGGCCTTGGCGCCTAAAAAGAAGAGAGATTTACCACCTTTGGTTGCTAGCCTGAATCTGGGTAATACCAACAGGTTCTGATTTGCAGACCTCAGACAGTGCGTGGGCTGATATAGTTTGAACCCATTGGACAAGTATCTAGGCCCTTGCTGTTGGAAAGCTCTGAAGGTAATCAGAAGGATCTCAAACAGGACCCATTTACAGATCGGTAACCAATGAAGCGTCTTGAGTGCTGCCGAAGCAGATGACTTGCGGGGCCAGCGTAGCACTAAACGGGCAGTTGCATGCTGGACCATCTGCAGCCTGTGGAGAACGGACTTGTTTGCTCCCGCATACAGGCCGTTGCAGTAGTCCAGTCTGGATGTTATCAGAGCCACTGCTACCATTTTCCTTGCTGACAGAGGAAGAAGATCAAAAAACTAACTCAAAGATCTAATAATGTGGAAACAAGTGCCGGCCACCGCCACTGCTTGTTGTTTAAAAGACAGCTGCTCATCGAATTTGATGCCCAGATTTCGGGCAGAAGAGATTGTGTTAGGGGGGGCTTCAGCATCATCAGGCCACCAGTCTTTCGGGGAAAACAGATTTTGAGAGCCGAACGGCAAAATTTCTGTCTTACCGGAATTACATTTGAGGCGATTGTTAGTCATCCACTCAAAGGTAGCCGTTAGGCAATTTTTCAAGTTTTCCTCGGCCCCAGGCAATTCTCGATCTAGGACCAGAATAAGCTGTGTGTCGTCAGCATACAATATTGTGCTAATCTGGTAGGAAGCGATTAGCTCAATCAGGGGCACCATGTACAGATTAAAAAGTACAGGGCTCAAACTAGTTCAAGTTCAGAAATTTGTATAGCGCGCTACTCACCCAGAGGGTCTCAAGGCGCTTGAGGGAGGGGGGGTGCTTTACTTATCGAATATCCAAGTTTTTAGTTGCTTTCTGAAGGAGAGGTGGTTCTGTGTAAGGCGGAGGTGGGTGGGGAGAGAATTCCAGGTTTTGGCCGCTAAGTAGGAAAAGGATCTTCCCACCCATGGTGGATCTATGGATGCGCGGAATTGCGGCTAGGGCTTGATTGGACGATCGTAGTTGGCGGGTGGGGGTGTAGAAAGACAGTCGCGTGTTGAGGCATTCGGGTCCTAGGTCGTAGAGGGCTTTGTGTGCGTGGGTGAGGAGACGGAACGTTATTCTCTTGTTGACCGGGAGCCAGTGGAGGTCTTTCAGGTGACCGGAAATGTGAGCTTGACTGGGGATGTCCAGTATGAGTCTGGCTGAGGCGTTTTGGATGCGTTGGAGTTTTTTTCTGTAGTTTGGCTGTGGTTCCGGCGTAAAGGGTGTTTCCGTAATCCAGTCGGCTTGTGACCAGTGCATGGGTGACCGTCTTTCTTGTTTCGGTGGGGATCCAACGGAAGATGTTTTTGAGCATGCGTAGGATGTTGAAGCAAGATGATGAGACGGCGTGGACTTGTCTGGTCATCGAGAGGGGGGAGTCCAGGATGAAGCCCAGGTTATGTGCGTGATCCGTAGGTATGGGTGCGGTTCCCAGGGCCGGTGGCCACCATGAGTTGTCCCAGCCAGAGGGGGATGAACCTAAGATGAGGACTTCCGTTTTGTCAGAGTTTAGTTTTAAACGGCTGTTCTTCATCCACTCGGATACCTCTTTCATTCCTTCGTGTAAGTTGGTTTTAGCGGTGTTTGGGTCTTTGGTGAGGGAGAGGATCAGCTGGGTGTCGTCTGCGTAGGAGATGATGTTGAGGTTGTGTTGGCGCGCGATGGATGCGAGGGGACTCATGTATACGTTGAAGAGGGTGGGACTGAGTGATGATCCTTGTGGTACGCCGCAGATGACTTCGGTGGCCTCTGATCTAAAAGGGGGGAGGCGGACTCTCTGGGTTCTTCCGGCGAGGAACGAGATGATCCAGTTCAATGCTTTTCCTTGTATTCCGATGTTGCTGAGGCGTTGTATGAGGGTGTTATGACAGACTGTGTCGAAAGCTGCGGAGAGGTCAAGTAGGATGAGGGCGGCTGTTTCTCCGTTGTCCAGTAGAGTTCGAATGTCGTCTGTTGCTGCGATGAGGGCGGTTTCGGTGCTGTGTTTGGCTCGGAAGCCGGACTGTGAGGGGTCGAGGGATTTGTTGAATTCAAGGAAGGCGGCGAGCTGACTGTGGACGGCTTTCACAATGACTTTGGCAGGGAATGGGGGGAGCGAGATGGGGCGGTAGTTCTTAAGTTCAGTGGGGTCTGCTGTGGGTTTCTTCAGAAGGGCGCCGAGTTCGGCATGTTTCCAGCTTTCCGGGAAGGTAGCGGAGTTGAAGGAGCAGTTGATGACGTCGCGGAGATGGGGTGCGATAATGGAGTCTGCTTTGTTGAAAGTGTAGTGGGGACATGGGTCGGTTGGCGATCCTGAGTGGATGGAGTTCATCAGGCGGATGGTGTCTTCAGTGGTGATTGGGTTCCAGGCGCAAAGGTTGTTAGAGTGCGGTTTTGGTTCGGAGGTGGGTGGAGTGGACTGGTCTTCGGACTGGTTTTCAAAGCGGTTATGTATGTCGGCGATTTTGTTGTGGAAGAATGAGGATAGGGAGTCGCAGAGGTCTTGGGAGGGAGTAATGTCGTTGGTGCCGGCGGTGGGGTTGGAAAATTCTTTGACGATGTTGAATAGTTCCTTGCTGTTTTGGGCGTTGTCGTCAAGCCGATCCTTGAATGCTGATTTCTTGGTGGATCGGATCAGTTGGTGGTGTTTGCGGGTGGCGTTCTTGAAGGTGGCCAGGTTGTCAGTGGTTGGGTTTTTTCTCCAGGCTTTCTCGAGGGTACGACAGAACTTCTTGGATTTCTTAAGGTAATCGTTGAACCAGGGGGCTTTTTTCCTACCTTGCTTGATTTGATTGTTTTTCAAGGGTGCTAGTTCGTCGGCACTGTGGGTGATCCATTGTGTGAGGTTGGTGGCTGCTTGGTTTGGGTCCGATGATTTGGCAGGAGGGTTTTGGTGAAGCGATGTGAAGAGGTGGTCGGTGGTGATTTTGTTTCAATTTCTTCGGGGAATAGGTTGTGGGTCGTGGTCTTTTTGTAGTTGAAGTGAACGCAGCTGTTGTCCGTCCAATGGAGAGCTGTGGTGTGATTTAAGGAGATGTGCTTGCTGAAGGTGAAGATTGGGTCGAGCATGTGTCCGGCATAGTGGGTGGGGGTTATTGACAAATTGTTCGAGTCTGAGGTTGGCCAGGTTGTCCAGAAGGGTGGTGGTGTTGCTGTCGTTTTTCTTTTCCAGGTGGAAGTTGAGGTCTCCCAGTAGAATGTAGTTCTCGGAGGGGAGGGCATGTGGGCTGATGAAGTCAGTGATGTCTTCGCTGAATTGTGTGCCTGGTGGTCTGTAGATGAGGGTGCCTCTGAGTGTGGTCTTGGGGTCGGTGTGGATCTGGAAGTGAAGGTGTTCGGCGGTAGCGAGGTTATCGTTGGAACTGGTCGTGATGCGGATGGTGTTCTTATGGACGATGGCGATGCCTCCTCCTGTTTGGTTGGTGCGGTCCTTTCGGATGATCTTGTAGGCGTCCGGGATGGCTATGGCGATGTCGGGTGCTGATGAGGCGTTCATCCAGGTTTCTGTAAGGAAGGCGATATCCGGCGATGTAGTGTCGAGTAGGTTCCAGAGTTCAAAGGAATGTCGGTGGACCGAGCGGGTGTTAAGCAGGATGCACTTTAGGTGGTTAGTGTCGGAGCTCTGTTTGGATTTTGTGGATTTGGTGTGGGTCCTGATGCAGTCGAACTTGCAGGAGTGGCAGGTGAAGGGTCCATGGATGGGTTCTGGGGCTGCTTGGTAGCATTTTGGTGGGCGGCCGGGGTTAAGGGCTGAGAGGGTTGCGGCGTCGTAGGTTATGCGGGCGGTATGGATTTTGCGGGGGCCAGGGGGTCTGGCCCTGGGCGCGGTCCAGGCGCAGACAGGCGTAGACTGGCTTACCTTTGGCGTACCTTCGGCGCGCATAAGGCGCGACCGCTGCGCGTGAACGCTGCACGCAAAGGCATCTGTCATAAGTGGATAGTGGAGGGGGGAGGGGCAAGGGAGGAGCAGCTGGGAGGCGGGAGCGGGGTGGAGAGACGGGCTATGAGGCACAACAACAACAAAAAGGCAACAAAAGAGAAAGCGAAACAGGGCGAGACTGTGGCGCAATCTGTGATGACTCCTAGGTATGGGCAGAGGCACAATCGGGCATAAATAACTTTGAAATCAATGCGAGCAGAGCAATGCGAGCAGTATAATGTTGGTTCACGCTACCAGGCAGTACAAATGGCAATATGACAATACAGGCAATGGCAACAATGCAGAGGTATTATAGTGCTAGGAAATCACGAACAATTACACTGAAATAGCGCTAATGCTAATGGCAGCAGAGCGAGCGAAGCGCAGAAGCGGTGGTTAAAATCCGCTTGAAAGCGCTACGATACCAAAATCAGCTTGAAAGCGCTACGATACCAAAAAGCCTTGGGGGCGTGGGGAGCGACCTCTTCCGAACGAGCCCTGGGGAACCCCTGAGCGGACTACTCTGGCTTCAGATTGGAACTGGCCCAGTACCGTGACTTGGCGCCTGTTAATAAAGTTTCCAAACCACGCCAGTCCCACTCCTCCAATTCCTGCGTTAACTAAACAGTCCACTAAGATGGTGTGCGAGACCGTATCGAAGGCCACCGATAGATCGAGTAAAATCAAGACGGCCTTCTTTCCCTGATCCACAGCCATTCGTAGGGTCTCTGCTGTAAACAGCAGGGCTGACTAGGTGGAATGTTTCGAGCGAAACCCTGATTGGTTGGGGTGCAAGATGTCATTCTCTTCCAGAAAATTCGTAAGCTGGTTATTGACGAACTTTTCCGTAAGTTTAAACACCAGGGGGAGCAGGGAAATAGGGCGCAGGTTAGAAAGAGTGGTCGGGTCAGGCAAGGACTTTTTCTGGAGAGGCTTGACCGCTGCAAGCTTCCATTCACTGGGGATTTCTCCCGTGGCCAAAGATGAATTGATGATGCTGTTGATAGTGGGATTAACTGTCTCCACTAAGGCCTGCAAAACAAAAGGTGGGCAAGGGTCAAAAGGGGATCCAGATTTGCTTGCTAAAATAGCTTTGTTAGTGTCTTCTAAAGAAATCTGAACAAATGAGTTAAAACAGGATGAACTCATAGATATCTTACTTTCCTCTGTCTTTTCCAGATTGCTAAAGGTGGAAGGCACAGGGGGGGGGGGAATACCTTCACAATATCCAGAATCTTGTCTTCAAAGTACTTGGCAATGGCATTACAGAGATGTTGGGATTGGGGGATTTCCTGCAAAAGGGCTGACGGGTTAGTAAAATGATTTACCATCTTAAACATTTTTTTGGCCATTTCTAGGGGTAGATATCTTGCAAATAATAAGCTTTTTTAGCTAGCTTAATAGCTACATGATATAGTCTTCTGGCAGACTTCTAGGTATTACAGGCAGCTGCCTCGTAATTCCTACGCCACCTCCGCTCCAATGCTCTCACTTCACCTAGTTTTGTTTTCAAGGCTAATGAAAACCATGGGGCACTCCTTTTACTTTCCAAACAACCTTCATTTTTTTTACGTGTTGGGATTAAGAAGTTCCCCGGTGTGGTTATCCAGTCGCAAAACTGCTGATAATCCGTGGAAATGTGACCTGTTGGGGTAGGCTTGTTGGCTTTTATCTTCTCTACCAGATCTAACCTTGTGGGTAAGTTCCTCCACACTGGTTTGCCAACGGCGTTTATTTTTTTTCTATTTACTGGGGCATTATGTTTAAGGAGGAGGAGAAATGGAATAAAATCATGGTCGGACCATATTTGAGGACAAGGGGATTTAACTATTAGTCTCTCTGAATTAGAACATATACAGTCTAGGACATGCCCTGCTAAATGTGTGGGTTCCAAGGTGAGAAGGGTAAGGCCCAAGACCTTAATGTCCATAAAGCAGCTTACTCCAGGCTCTTTTGGAGAATCCAAATGAAGATTCAAGTCCCCTAAGACTGTAAAATAAGCAAACCTGGACACCAGGTCGCTCAATACTTCTCCTAGAGTCTCTAAAAACTCAGTGGGGGGGCCAGATGAGCAGTAAATTAGAGCACCAGAGAAAGTAAAAGAATCATGAATGCCTAGGCAAAAGGACATAGCCTCTGCCCCTTTAATGTCTGGTAACTCATATGTAGAGCACTTCAATGTGTCATGGTAAATAATTGCTAAGTCCCCACCCCTTTGCTGAGGCCTGTCTAAACGTATCAGAAAATTCTGCAGGAGAGCTACAGCTAGGTCCGGATTACACCAAGCTTTAAGCCAAGTTTCAGTAATTAGGAGCCAATCTAAATTTAACTCCGTGATCAGATCATTAAAATTCTGGGCATTTTTACACATCGACCGGGCATTAATAAGCCCTCCTCGTAAAATAGAGGGTTGTGAATTTACTACAGGAGTAGGATCAGAGGTAAGCGTTACCTTGCACTTACCACAGTAAACGGATCCATACCATATGTCTGGTTTGACAACCTCATGGCAGTGCGTGGAAGGCCTATTTAGGGAGAATAATAGATCTCTAGACAAACTTGGCTTTCCGGTACATGGAGCGTTACAAGGAGCATTATGCAGCGCCTCCAGCGCAGACCGGCACGAGTCCGGCACGAGTCCGGCACGCCCGCTGCGCGTCTCCATGGCAGGTTTAAATAGGACAACTCACCTCGCCTGGACGCCTGAGCACTAGAGCGCTCAGCAAGATGGCGCCCCCAGAACGTCCCCAGCTACCCCCAAGATGGCGAAAACGCGAGGAGCTGCAAGTAAATCCGCTAAAACAGCGGTGAGGGGCACAATTATAGTGCGAATGTGTCCTAAGTGAAACCTAGAAAAATCAGGGTTTAAAAAACAGTATTGCAACCAAAATGAGCAAAACGGGATTATAATTTAAAAACACGCTCTATTTATAGATAATTTAATTTATTATATAATTTATAGATAATAGCTTCCTTCCCATCATCTTGTTAGATTAAGCAAACAAAAAAATATTCTATTGTGTGTGGAGTGGGTATAAATGACATTCTTTTTCAACAGGATGGAATATATTCAATAAATCAACAAGCCCAGTTTCCTAAAGTATCTGATTTAAGATTTTCAAGTCTCAGTTCACTTTCATATGCAGCTGTCACGACAATGTCTGTCGAGAGTAATACTGGGTTGTTGGTGGCCTAGGGTGTAAGCCATGGTCAAGCAGCAAACCACAATCCTTGTCAGGGTAAGGCACAATTAACCCCCAAATTAACCTATGCTCACCCCCTTGGTAGCTTGGAAAAGAGGAATCAGGCTTAGCTTGGAGTCTATATGTGAAGTACTTGTGCAATACTTTAAACAGTAAAAAATACACCACAAAAGGAGACCACAACAGATTTAGAAAATAGAGTACCTTTTTAATAAATAAATCAAGACCTAAATTACAAACTCCAATTAGTAGAACCTGAGAGATCACATTTTAACGTTTTTAGTGAAAATAGAAATAGAGCCAAAAAGCACAAAGCGCCAACTCAGGATTTCTGGTTGCACCAGACCAGGATAAAGCCAGGCAGACCGCAATGGAGCGCGGACAGACTACAGGAAACCAGTTTGGCCCGCTGAGCTGAGTTCCTTAAATCCTGGTTGCCTCTAACTGTGGGGCAGATGGTGCACGGAAGACTTGATTTTGTGCATGGACCTCCGCTTGAGCAGTTGAAGTTTTCCTTCCAAAGGTATTCAAAGCATAAGATGGCAGATGCATGACTAGGCACTTGTTAAATATTGTGTCGGGGGAAAAAACTTTCCAGGATCACGCTGTCAACCCATACATGGATCTCAGATTTGTGCATGCACACCTAAATAAAAGCGTGAGTATCACAGGTGCAACAATGAGCTTGGCAACTTTGACCAGCACCAAGCTTTTATTACTGACTTCAAAATAGTTTTGAGCTTATATTTGCAACTAGAGTATTGGGCATTTTGTTTTTTTGTTTTGTGCAATTCAGTAACCAAACAAAGGTTAACAGAATTTCGCATCTGTGTGGCTCAGGGAAGAAAAAGCACGCCAAATCATAAAATACAGAATTTCTTTAGGACTTTGTAGCAATGTGCCAAGCACCATGAAATACGTGCAACCCCCCCCCCCCCCCCCCCGCTGTGCTGCTATTCCTCAATAGAACTGTGCTGCGATTTATTTATAGATCTCTGCATTAAATTTAGCCTCCTGCGCTTTAGTAATGGATTCAAAAATACCGTATAGTTTGCGATTTGATGATTAAGTATTTGTTAATGTGAGTGAAGTTTGGGAGTTAATGGGGGTCAGGGAAAAGGTGATGATACTGGAATTGTGTTTCACAGCATCGAACTGTGCCTTCCTTTCCTCATTTGCAGCTGGATCTAGAAAATTATTGAAAATAGTAGGACAAGGACAATTAAAGGGGCCTTTACAATGTGGGCGTCATCACGCATTAATTTTACCATGTGTCCATTACAATATATACAGTTAGTCTACACCACGCATGTTTTACCCACACACATTTTTACCACAAATATGCCTGTATCAAGCATGCTTTTACAACAAAAATGTAAGTATTTCACAGGTAGCTGCATTATACATATATGTAGGTGAGTGTGTAAATGTGTGTCTGTATGTAATATATATATATATATATATATTCACTGAAAAAACCATAGGTTTCAGGGTCATTTTAGTTAACTGGACAGTTCACTCTTATAAAAACCATTGACATTCCTCCCGTTATAGCTAGTTGTACTAACTATAACTCGCGTGCCCGCAGTACACGTATTAAATTTTTTTATGGGAAGTGGGCCACGAGGCCCCCCCTCCCGTGCCCAATTCCGAGCACCGGGGTCCCCAGCCCCCGGGGCATGGCTAATAATCTATTATTTTGTGGAGGAGGGTTGTAAAGCCCCCCTCCAGAAGCCACTTCAAAACCACGGGGACATCCGAACTCCATCTATGTATGTACCCTGTAGGAGTTGCCCACTTTGCGCATGCATGTTTGTGGTAGCGCATGCGTGTTAATGTTACGCATGCGCACAATACGTTCCACCGTCTATCTATGTACCCGTAACCTATTTAATTTTATTTTCGCATGCTCAATTACAACATGCCCAATCACAGCTCACCCCCCCAGTGACATCATGCTCAACCAATCATCCTTCTGCAAAGCATTTATAAACTCCCAACCTTCTTGAACTTTTCCTATTCCGCAGTCACAGCCATTGAGAGTGTTCGTATCCACTTCTTCGTACGTGAGCACTTTTATAAAGAGTAATTCAATTAATCTGAACAATCTTTAAATACCGTGTAAATGCAAATTTATGTTAAATTTGGCAATGCTATTTTTAAGCACGCTTTCCTGCTTTTTTACATAGTTAAAGTTGACTTTGTAACTTTTGTTTCTGTGCAAATCACTTAATCTTGGTGAGTTTGTTTAATTTGCCAAGCGCCACATAGCCGCTCCTACAGCAGTGTGCTACATGTTGTTCAAGTGAATACAATGTCGTTTTTCTTGTGTAAGTAGTGCGTCACGTGCCCCATGCATTGCAAAACTAATGTTTCCGCCAAAAGTGTATTTTAGCATAGTTTCCAGCGTTTATAACTTAAATATTTTGCCTTGGTATGCGATGTCTCTGAGCAAATTACTTAATCCTGCTGCATATAATTTTTTAATTAGTGTGTCGCGTGCTTCTTCCTCCCCATGCACTACACATGTAATTGACTGGTTAATGTTGTATTTTGAGCAGGCTCTCCTTGTATTTTAATAACCTTAAACTTCATTTGCCCCCTGTTCTATCTCAGTATACATATATCTCAACCATGAGGCGTACTGGTCGCCACAAGCTGTCCTGCCCATACACTATACCACGTGGTGGTGAACAACTCCACACACCAGATCCACTGGCTGCTATCCATATGTTATCAGCCGAAAATTGCAATGGACCTAATGGAGTTATAAGGTTTGGCTTCAACATTTAATGATCGAAAACCATTCTGAGATAAGCACTTGTGTATTTCATGTGTTTGCAGATGGATAACTGTTAATTGTCATGTTTTACTAGAATTCGTAGGCATTCTGAAATCAGCCAAACGTAAAAAAAGCATGTCCTCCCGATTTTATTGGACAAATATGTGATTTAAAATTTAATGTATAATTTTTCTTGCTTCTATAAATATATTGTTATAAAACATAAATCTGCATTGTGATAGTCTTATAGACGTTTCTTTCTGAAACCCATTTCTCATTTTAACCCCTTCGATGCTGATGACAAGCTCAGCTCGTCATGTAACGCGGAAAAGTGAAAAAAGCCGCGCAGCGCAAAAATCGCCGCAGCAGCGATGCGGTTAATGCTCGTTACACGTTTTCAGCCTGTACTTCAGATACAAAGTAAAAATGTTGGGTTTTTTGTAAACTTGTCTTTTAATTTTCCTTGCTATTTATTTCCGAATATCTAGATCATGGAAGTCCAAAAAGGGTTCTATCTGATCAAGCCTAGGAGTTTGTGAATGAAGTGAGTGACCAATCTCGGCTTAACATTTGTAGAATGCAATACTATTTCCTATTTTGCTGTCCAAATATAACCTCTGATGATTACTTTTCATCCCAAATCCTATTGAGAACAATTGTTTTTATGAGAATTAAAATTAAGCTTGGACATATGTACAACATATACATTTTTAACTCTTTTTTCAGTTACCACAATGTTACATAAGTCAGCAGCAAGTTACCAACATTGAAGAAAGTAAATCCTCCTGTTCCAGTTCATTTTACTGATGTCTCAAATATGGCATGAACTAGTTGTATGAAGCCAGAGAGATTCACAAATTTTTAACGGACAACTTTAAGGTAAATACTCACAATAAGACTACTCGACTAAGTTAAAAAATAACGGATATAAGTACTTGAGGGGTTTTCGGTGGCAGATAAAGCTCAAATTCACACTTGTACGGAAAGCTCTGATACAGGGTAGATCCCTGTATAAAGGATGATTAGGTATTAGGATGGCATACAGAGGTCTCAACCTTCTTACCTTTTTTCTTTAAGGGTTCCAAATTGGGGACGAATATTAGGCTGTGCAGTAGAGGTTGACTGTGTTGCTCCACTGATACTTGGGCCTCCTCATGAAGCAGGAGGAGCCTCTCTCAATCTCCTTAACTCTTCCCTTGAAAGTTGACCGGATTCTTAGTCTGCAAGTGCTTCCGCATACTTGCAGTTCCACACCAGTCATCTTAATTGGGGACTCCTCTTGAAAGCAGTCTTGCATATGTGGCAAGTAACTTTTCTTGCATTCACCTTTATTAAGACTTGTGAAAATTAATTTCAAAACATTCAATAAATACGGTGTCACTATGCATTGTGTCAAATGCTTTATTAAAAATATGCAGAAAATGTTCCCTTTAATTGTTGGTAACGTCTTTACATGAGAATTTGAAAGGAGAAAGTAGGAGATGAATAACAGAGGTAGGACGTTTTTTCTCAAACTGCAAAAATTGATAAAAAAGGTGGACCAAAGTCTGCATGTACAATGCCAGTGGAAGCGTTTCAGGCACAATCAAACATTAAAAAAATATAAATATCGTCAAGTGTTACTTTGACTTGTAATGTTAGACCTCATTTAGTCACATAAATCTAATTTTAAACACTAATTTTCTTTTTTGTTTTGCATATCAACTACAATACTTCTTTGGACTCAATATTATATGTTGTGTATTATATTGTTTTGTTAGTTATAGTTCTAGTTATTTATTGTATTGCTATCTTTTAGTTATAGTTCCAGTTATTGTTTTAATAAAAGTTAATTAAAAAAGTACATACGTCTGTTTTTTTGTGGGGGTAGCAGTCATCAATAGAAATGATTTTTAAAATTTTGAGTATAATTCTGAGGTTACTCATTAGCAACATAGTGTGAACTTTTAACCTCTGTGCTCACATAAGTTTTCCATGAACTGTTACTATGGTAACAGGCAGAAAGCCGTTTGGGGGTAGGGTTAAAAGTTACTGGCTGTACAAAAAAAATGTATATTTACCTAGGATCTTCTACATCACAGAAAGGAAAGCAAAGTAAAACAAAACACTGTACCAGATTTACAAACCCCTAGCACCACTTTCGCGTCCAACCCCCACCCCCCCACAACATTACAAGTATGTGGACTTCAACGACCCCCCTCAAGCCCCGGGAACCACCACCCCCTGAAATTTGTATAATACGGGACGCAAACTGTGCGGCCTTTTTTTTATATTTATTCACATGCCACATTGCGTGATGCACCACTAGGATGCAGGATGCCTTCAGCCCCAGGAGCTGCAGCGTCAACCTGACCGAGACCCGGTACAAAAGCTGAAAGATCAGAATCAGAGCCTAAAGATCCCGAACCCGAACCCGCTGTTCGGAGGGAAAACCCCGAAACTGCGCTGAGTCCAGAACCGCTACGATGAAGAGGAGCTTCTGAGAGGGGTACAGGTGCGACTTTGGCACATTGATGGACAACCCCAGCAGGTGCAAGAGGTCGACCGTAGTCTGGAGGTGGGAGACTACTGTCTGCGGCGAGCCCGCCTTCAACAAGCAGTCGTCGAGATAGGGGAAGACTGGAACACCTGATCTGCGCAGATAAGTGAATAAACATGTAAACAAATCTTTCTACTGTTCTACGAGACTGTACAATATTGTCCATATACCACAACAATCTGAGTTTCAATATGCATGGCATCTATTAAAGAGATAGTGTACATTTTACAGATGAAGGAAACAGAGTCTTCCTCATGAACTTTAGACTCTGCATCGGTAATTATTTGTATTTACTAAAATCTCTCAATAAACCAAAGGGCTCTTTGTAAAACCACCCAAAGATTATACACATCAGCTTGAGATATATATCTCTCTATCTCTCTATATCTCTATATATCTATATATCTATATATCTATATCTCAAAAATGCATGCTTCGTTTTTTTTTTCAGCGACCAAATGCGCGGATCCTACGCGCATCTCGCGACTTTTTTTGTAAAAAAATGTTCTTACTTTTTTTGCCATACGCGTCCCTATGTCACCCCCTGAGCCGGCCTAGGGGGTCAGAATGTGTCGAACCTGCCCCTGTTCACGTTTTGCCAACATATTTCACAAACTTCTTCACCCTCGCTTCTACCGAGGCACAACATGGATGCCAACAGTTCCTGGTTTTGAATGTTTACAACCGCTTGACAGCCAATTAGAATTGAGCGCGTGATCGGAACGGTGCGCTTATCCTTCGAGGCCAATCCTCGCACAATCCGCAGATCCTCCGCGCCCATAGATATATAAATGACTTTAACCGCAATTTTCAAAGAAACTACTGAACAGATTGACACCAGATATGCCTAAGGCACAAGTCGGAACTGAAGACTACCTAGGTGTAATTCCGTTCAGCCGCTCGAGCTGTAGCCGTGGCTAAAGGTCCTATGAGAAAATGCATGGGAAAAACACGTTTTGGTACCCCCCTTTTTTCTTGGCCCCGCTTCACCAATCACCCCCAACCTTTCAGGGAAGGAGCGGAACTGAGATGGCCAAAAGTTTGGAAGATTTCAAGAAGATTCATCAATCGACGCCAAAGTTATTGCCAGTAGAATGTTGTGGTTTTCCTATGGATAATAGGACCCAACTATAAATATAATATATATATTCCAATAAAGCAGTCCTCAGCGGGGGCACACAAATCAGCTGGTGCTCACGGCAAGAAAGGAATAATCTCGCAAAATATTCCTCGTCAATTGAAAAAATACGTGGCACTATCCTTGGGTTGTTTAGCTTTTCATTCATTACATCATACTCCTCCTCTTACGCGTTTCGACTATCACGGTCTTGATCACGGTAGTAAACAGTGCCGTTTTTAGGTCTCGCCTGTCGATGCGCATGCGCATCGAGCAAGCGAGACTATTGCGAGTTATCCACTCTTTATCCACGCTGCAAGGAATCGTGGCGATTCCTTGCAGTGCCCGTGACTTTTAAGGTCAATGCGCATGCGCATTAAGCTTATGCGCATGCGCATTGACCTTAAAAGTCACGGGCGCGTGCATGTCCGTCTTTGTTTACCCGCTCCGCCCCCTCCCCTTCCCGCCGTGTCGCATTTCTCCTCCCCCCTCCCCTCTCTTCCCTCCAGCTTGTTGTTTGTATAATTTAACCCGCTCCGCCCCCTCCCCTTCCCTCCGTGTCGCATTTCTCCTCCCCCCTCCCCTCTCTTCCGTCCGTCCGTCTTGTTTTCCTCTATTTGCTTTGCTGCAATCTAATCCTGCTTGTTTTTATTCTGCTCGCCGTCGTTTATAATTTGGCAAGTCGCTGTTGCTGTATAAGGATTTATCTAGCTCTAAAGTCTCGTGTTGTCTGGTATTGTTCCAGCCACATCCACTGCATCCTGCTTGGAGTGACAGAAGCTAAAGGGGGTGAGGGGGAGCGACCAGTCAGCCAATAACAATCGAGTTTTCAATGAACTGGGCCATTTGTTGGTTGCTCATACGAAGTAGAAACAATTCGTCCAATCCCGTAGAAGTGCTACGGTCCTATCACTGAGTTTCAAAACAACGGCAGTAAAACGGAAAAGGGACTTCAGTCTCTCTCACAGCAGTGGTTTATTTGGAACGGGGTTGTTTTTAAAACGAAGAATAGCTTACAGTATAGAATTCAAACAGTAAACATCTTTGGTCTTCCTTTTAAAACGTTATTCAAAAAACGTTATTCAGAAAAGTTATGGCAGAAAAATGTATTTGCCTTTGGAGGAGCGGCTTCAGTCTACAGGCTCTGCTTATTATCACGACGACGCCTTATTGGTAGTTCATTGAAGTCACCCTCCCTGTAATTGAGGCACCAGACGTCTAAAATCATAGGTCTGAGGCTGCGCCATGTGCCTCAATACGTCGCATTAGCTGCCACACATTTCCTTCCCCCTTCGTTTCCATTTCGTGCCGCAGCTTTGTTTTACCGCTGTGTGCGCCTGATCCTAACGTGGACGTCCGTATACATCCTACATAGGGAATGCGGACCCTACGTGTGGCGTCACGTGCTGTCTGTATGGTGTGTGTGTGTGTTTTTTTCTTCCTAGCGAATATCTTTTCTGTCACAAGCTTGTTTTACTTATCGAATAACGCCATCGTGTCTTGGCACTGTCCGCCTGCCAACTACATCTTGGCAACTAGATCTTGCCGAAGCCAAGAGCTGCTTTCTCATTCTACGCTTACTTAGCTGTCGAACTGCCGTTTTCACGATGCAAACTAATAGTTTTACTTTCATCACTATTATTCGTTTTCAGAATACAAATGAACTTCAGATTTTAAGGTATCAAACGTAATGAGGTCGAATTCGAAAGGAAAGAAGTCTAGGCACACAGGTGTGTTGTTAATGGCAGAGAAATATGAAATAATCCACTGGTTCTGACCTTTTAGACTGAACTACTGTTGCAGAGCCTGAAGTCAGTGGTACTAGTTAAACTCTTTATTGTTATTTTCATTTTTTGGTTGGCAGAAAACAGTGTCAGTTGGGAAATTCATTTCTGCTCTTTTCACTGTTGACAGATGGATTCCACCGTGGGGAGGGGGCTCTATCGCTCTCTTGTGGAATATTTTTTTTATTCACAACAAATTTTATTGCATTTATTGTCATCATACAGCACAATGAGCAACATATATATAGACATTTGTTCATGAAGTAATATTTCATTACAGATTTTTGATAACTAAACTAAAACAGTGTAATCTGCTGCGATGTTACTTGTCTGTATCTTACAATGTTACCCCCAGAAAATGTCCATGTTCCCTTGAGTGGTGTTTCACGAGATAGATCACCCTACAGGGTTGTATGTCTGTACTTCGGTATCTATGGTATTGGCGATTAACGTTGAATGTTCTAGGATAAGTCAGCGGGAATCAGCACACTGCTGCCATATTTTCATGTGTTTCTGCAGACATCTGCATGCTTGAAAGACTGATATTTCTAGCCCCATACAGGATCACACAGTTTGTCCGCCCCTGGTCTCCTGTTTCAACAGCCAACAATCGGTATTACCCTGGATTATTAGGTCTCGCCTCACCCTCAACCCCTCACCCTCAACCCCTCACCCTCAACCCCTCACCCTCAACCCCTCACCCTCAACCCCTCACCCTCACTCACCCTCACTCACCCTCACTCACCCTCACTCACCCTCACTCACCCTCACTCACTCACTCACCCTCACTCACTCACCCACCCTCACTCACTCACCCTCACTCACTCACCCTCACTCACCCTCACTCACCCTCACTCACCCTCACTCACCCCCCCTCACTCACCCTCACCCTCACTCACCCTCACCCTCACTCACCCTCACTCACCCTCACCCTCACTCACCCTCACTCACCCTCAACCCCTCACCCTCACTCACCCTCAACCCCTCACCCACCCTCAACCCCTCACCCTCAACCCCTCACTCACCCTCACTCACCCTCACTCACCCTCACCCTCAACCCCTCACTCACCCTCAACCCCTCACCCTCACTCACCCTCAACCTCATGCTAAAGATTTACAAAAAAAACCATAAACAATTCTAAATGCACTAACTCTAATGCTGCGAGACCTATTGCATTTCTAATGCTTGTTTCTTTTTACTATATCACCACTCCACCCATAATGAGGCAATGTGGGAGTCTTAGTACATAATTTTAAAACAGATATTCCTTCATTTAGCTTAGGTAGTGTTTCTTAACAGCTATCTGATTAGCAAATGTTTATTCCCTATAGTTATCTGCGTATTGGGAATTACTGAATTCCTAAATTCCCAATAGGCAAAAAACTATAGGGAATAATTATTTGCAAATAAGAGCTGTTAAGAAACACTACCTGCAACATCGACATACTAATGTTGTATTTGCAAACTCCGACAGGATGTCAGGAGCAAATGAATGGTTAAAGAGTATACATGTATTAATATAATTTACAGTCTGTGATATTGTTGAAGTAACTAATTAGGTCTTGCACTGGAGCTCTCTAATCATTTTGAGATGTATTGTATTGTATTGTAATGGCATTTACATAGCGCTTACTACCCCTGACGAGACGTCGAAGCGCTTTTCCGGCGAGTAGCACGCTACTTCGGGACCCATAGAAGAATAGTGTTGAATTAGTATAGTGAAACATGCAAGTACATTTCATGTGGTGGATAGGTTAGTCAGCTATCTGGATCTGGAAAGATAGCAGAAGGATAGAGGAGGAAAAAAGGTTTGTATTTATATAGCTTGTTAACCCTGATGGGGTGTTGAAGCACGCTATTCAGCAAGCGCATAAAGGATTAGTTGTGAATTAATATGGTGAAATATCAAAGTAATTTCAGTGGTGGATTTTAGTCAGTTATTTGGAATGAGAAGGATAGAGGAGGGATAAAAGGGGAAGAAACGTTTGCATTCATATAGCACTTGTTACCCCTGATGGATATTAAAGCGCTTTTCTGGCGAGCAGCACACCACTCCGGAACCCATAAAGGATTAGTGTTGGAAATTAGTATAGTACAATATGAAGTAATTTGAGTAGTGGATATGTTATTCAGTTATATGGATTGAGAAGGGGAGGGGTAGAAAAGAGGGAAGAGTTTAGAAAGGTTTGTTGGGGGGGGGGGTCCGTATAGTAAAAAAGAGGTGTCAGATGATGCAAGGAGGGCTATAGTAGGAGAGAGTCTAGAAAGGGATATTTTGGGGATCATAGTAGTGGTATGGAGTTTGGGATAAAGGAGAGTACAGGTAGAGGATATATTGATCGATATATAGGATGAGAGATAGGGTAGTGCACTGAAAAGAGTAGTAGAAAAGTTTGAGATGAGTCAGAAGGTTGGGCTAGAAGATATATTGAGCAAAGTATAGGCTGCGAAATAGGGAAGTGCATTGGAAATGCTAAATTAGAAGCAAATGATAAATATATTGATCCAGAAGTACATTGAAAGTGTATAGATACATAAAGGAGGTATGTATATTGGGCAGCATTTCTGGCCCTGGTCCAGACCAGTCTCGAACAGGCTTAAACAGGCAACTGCCCTTGTCCTCTCTGTCCTTAACAGGCTAAAACAGGCAACTGCCCTTATCCTCTCCGCCCTTAGCCGCGACGCCCGGGCTGAAACGCCCTAACCCTGGCCTTTTATAGCCCTAGTAATCAGGTGACCCCGTCAGCCAACGGGAACCCTAGCCCTAACACTATCCAATCACAACACTAGCCCTAAAAATCTAGAACCAATAGGAGACCAGGACCTCTACAGCCAATCTTAGCCCTAGTCCTAGCCCCCAATCAGTTCAAATACCCTGATCTCTACGTCCAATAGAGGCCCTAGCCCTACCAGTATTCCCAACCAAAGTGCAAACAACCAATAGCACAGGAAGCCCTAGTCCCTACTTCCAATAGCAAGCCTAACCCTACTCTTAGTCCCACAGCTAGTCCAGCAACCAATCACACCAGAAGCTCTAATCGGTACTTCCAATTAAAGGTCTAACCCTAGCTCTAGTCCCAACCTAGTCCCAACAACCAATAACAAAGCAAACCCAAGATCCTACTTCAAATAGAAATCCTAAACTAGCCCTAGTCCCAACCCTACATTGATTGAATCACAAACCCAGAAACCAATCAGAACAGTCAAATACTCAACCAATGAGGACACTAACCCTAATCCAATAGAAACATCAGATACAACCACCAATCACTGTATATATGTACCAACTACTAGCAGTCCATATACGGTCCCCATGACCTCAGACCAGGTTTGCTGGCCAGGGAGTTGGAAGTTGCTTCTCCTGTTCAGCATCTCCTACGAGACAGACAGGCTCAATCCATACTTTGGACTTCTGCAGGCAAAGGCCTCACTAACTTTAAATCTAACAATAGTGTTTGAATACAACTTTACTCCCTCTCCTGGACAAAAAACGAAGTGCAATGTCCCTAGTAAGCGCAGTTTAAACAGCTCAAAGAAGCACCCTCTAATGTAGAATATCCCTGTTGCTGTGGGGGCGGGGAGGCAGGGGGGTTGGTTTCACTGGCTTGTGAACACAAAGTGGTGGTTGGGGGTCCACTGGTTTAACATACAGTTCTTAGCACAGAGCAAAGGAGAACTTTGGAGAGAATCTCTGAATAGTCACCAGGAATGAGAGGGACATACAACAGTTTGGACTACTGATCCCACAATTCAACATGTTAAATGAAAGCAATCATGGGAAGGTAAAACCACAAGTTTAAAACCCAAAACAGGTGATAAAATATACAATCACAGGCAGGTTAAAACTACAATTTTAACTGTAACTACAGGCAAAGACAGTAATCATAGAAAGGGAAAATCGTTTTTTTTAAAACGTTTGGTTTGGGGAAGACTAGTCTGCCTCCTGGGGCCCAGGTAGGCTGCAACTCACAAGATGGAGGAGAATGATTTGAGGTGCACCCATCAAGGCCTTAAGTGGCCTGGGCAAGTGTGAGGGGACGGCACAGAGTTGCCTGGTAGTTGAATAGCCAAACCCCAGTCCTTGGTCTGCTACCCGGGGTGGGGGCAGAGGGGAGGGGGGGGGTGGGGGCAGAGGGGAGGGGGGGGTGGGGGGGAGGGGGGGGTGGGGGGGGGCGGGGGTCTGGGGAGCTGCTTCCCCAGTTCAGAATCTCCTAGGAGAGACAGGCTCAATCCACACTCTGGACTTCTGCAGGTAAAGGCCTCACTAACTTGAAATCTAACAATACTGTTTGAATTAAACTTTACTCCCTCTCCTGGCCAAAAAACGAAGTATACAGTCCCTAGTAAACACAGTTTAAACAGCTCACAGAAGCACCCTCTGATGTAGAATATCCCTGTTGCTCAGGGGTGGGGGGCAGGGGGGCTGGTTTCACTGGCTTGTGAACACAAAATGGTGGCTGGGGTGCACAGTTTTAACTTACATGTCTTAGCACAGAGCATAGGAGAATTTTGGAGGGAAAACTGAATAGTCACCAGGAATGAGAGGGAAAAACTACAGAGTTTGGACTGTAAATCCCACAATTCATCACGTTAAATGGAAGCAATCATGGGCAGGAAAAACCACAAGTTCAAAACACAAAACTGGTGATAAAATATGCAATCACAGTCAGGTTAAAAACAGGCAAAGCCAGTAATCACAGAAAGGGAAAATCTGGGGCACAGGTAGGCTGCAACTCACATTAATACAGTTAGGGATAAGCCTGGGCTAGGGAGTCTGAACTCTATGAACAGAGCACTCTAGGTGTCAGATTGCGGCACAAGACATTGGCATCTGGGACACCAATTCATAAGGGAGCCAATTATTATAAGCGTAACCGAGTAGCAATTGTCTTAGGACCCTGCAGTAATTCAGTATCACCCAGAGCTGCTGGTAAACCCTGTAGTTTTTCATGCCTTGCCTTTACTCAGATCTATTTGTGTAGTATTGCATTTTTTTTTATGATCAAATACTTGTACTTGTTTAACTGAAGGCATAGACAATTTTTTAAGAGTCATCTAGTGCACTGTCAGGTTAAGAGTCTAGCTCCACACGTCCTCCCCGAGCAAGGTTTAGGCTACTCAACTCGCTACCGTGAGACACAAGAGCTAAATGAGTGTATACAGATCAGAGGACGATAGTGGTGGATACACTGGTCACACATCAATGATTGGACATGTTCCAATGAGCTATTAAGTACAAAGAGCAAATAGAGGAAGGAAACAAACAAGTATATAGTGGTGCCACTCAGGGTAGAAAACACCCCACTACCTTAGGTACAAAGAAACAGGTGACCACTGAGGTGACCTGTGAAATTGATATACAACAAAGATGTACCCCCGCACCCCCAAAATTCAGAACTCGTTTACGACACCGTCCAGTCAGGACCACTGCAGCACAGAGACCACCCCAGCACAGGAGAACACCAGAGATATCACCCACCAAAAAAATGTTCAGACATCTATTCCACACAGACTTCAAACCCAGCGAAAGGCGTTTCCAACAACACTCAACAAGACCGAAAACACAGACAACTCCGACAGATGGCCACAAAATAAGATGTCCCATGTTGCAAAATTGAGATCCAGTCGCCACAGGAAAACGCAATAACAGCCAACAGGCGCCCCGCTACATCCACGACCCCCCGAGGCCCCACGACCCCCCGAGGCTCCGAAGAAAATGCTGACCCCCTCTCTGCTGTACTTCCAAATGTGTCACCAATTGTGTGTTCCGCAAATTGGAAACTTCATCATCCTCTACCTCTCTCCTTAATTCTTCTAGAGATCTAATACCAGCCAGATCTCTGCATAGTAATGCATCGTCTTCCGAATTGCCAACAGCCGTTGGTTTAGATAAGGGAGGTTTCAATTTAAAATATTTGTACAGTTTCAGTTTCCGGGTGAACTTAAACAAGTCAATGCGTGTCTGCGTGAACTCAAAGTTTTTTTCTGGGCAAAACGTGAGTCCAAGTTTCAGGATGTTTTGTTCTTCGGTTGTCAGGATCTTAGATGTCAAGTTGACAATAGTTAGGTTGTCTGCGTTTTCTATGTTTTCTTCTTGCTGACATTTTTCATGCTCCTGGTTAAGGGAGGCGAGCCTACGGTGTTTCCGGCTCCAGCCCCCCCTCCTCGTCTTCCTCTTGGTGCTCTTTTTTCCGGGGGTTTGCCCCTTCCCCCCTGATGTTGTTTTGTGCGCATCACTTGATACTCCTGGTGAAAACCCGAAGACTCAGGTGCATCATCCTGACCATCCTCGCTTGACACTTCGTCCCCTGTAATCGATTATTCTGAGGTTTCAGGGACTGTAGTGTTAGCTGCTGTGCGCTTCTTTTTCATTTTCAATTCTTTCCTGGGTTTGTCATATTTTTTCGAGAAGGTTAAAACTCTTCCCATACTATAGTCTCTCATCTCTCTCAAATTTTTCTTCCTTTGTTTAATTTTTTCTTCATATTTTTTCAATCGTTTTTTCATTGCTTCACGTTTTTCTTCCAATTTGGGTTGGTCTTGTTCTTTAGCAAGGTCCTGTTCAATATCTTTAATTTGTGCCAAGGCTTTGTCCCTATTGCTCCAGGCAAAGCGTACCAATATCATTAGGCTTCCTTTGCATGATTGGGCAGTGTGTTCAGCCCACGCATCAAGTAGCAGGGGGTCTGGGTTTTCGTATGCCGGGATCGTGTAGATCCTAAGTCCTCTAGGCACACGATCCAAGTCTATATAGTTTTGAAGAGAGGTCGCCTCCCACCATTTTCTACACTCTCTTTCATATAGGCGCTCCAATGCAGCTAACTTAGCGTTCAAGTCCGTTGCATTTTTATCAGTGAATTCCGGTACATCACCCTGTGCCCCAGCAGTCTTGCTTTTATTTTTGAACATGCCTTGCTCGGCTTTGCGCCGCTCCGTCTCACAAAACATAATTATCGTTCGTGGTTACAGCCGTACCCACGATTTGTGAACCTTTCTCGCCAGCAAGTATCCAACTTCTCAAAGTCGGTAAGTAACGGAAGATCCCTTACCCGGCATGGACAAAGATCGCCTTTCTCTGTTGGTTCCTTTCGGAAACGGCATCTATCACAGCGATGGGGATTCCGTTCGATATCAGATGTTGTTGGTTTTGCGGTACAACTGGATTTGAAAATTGAGGCTCCACTCGCACCTGCCTGTTGCACTCTTTGGCGGGTGCCTGCAGTCGGGGGTGCACCCAACAACAATATCAGCTCGAAGGTCCCTCCCCGCAGTCCCACGGGAATTAGGATGCAGCACTCCAAGGTAGGTTTCACAAATATTTATTCTCAAAAGAACGCGCTTTCGGCACTCGGCCTTCCTCAGTTATGAGACGGAGAGCCACAGTAAACACCATCCATTTAAACCATCACGATGCATAAATGCTAAAAATAGAAATAGGACATAGAGTAAATCAAGGTCCGCCATCTTGGAACGGGTCTGTAACTCAAGATATGGCAATATGTATGGAAGCGTGTAATCATAATTACGCAATTCATTAAATACAATCGACAGGTCTGATACTGCATTATGTATATACAACATGGCCCATAATGGGATTTACATAACACTAATCGATTGTATGATGATTTAAAATTGTCGATTGTGTTTAATGAATTGCGTAATTATGATTACACGCTGAGCAGGCGGGGAGATACCAATCTCCTGCGTGACGCATCAAGCGTATTTGAAGACAAAGGAAACCGGAGGGCTCCAACTTCAATCCCGCAAATACGAAGCTCGAAGTGAAGGACTACCACATGTCCGCATGAGAAAGAAATTCCGATGCGGCCCAAGAAACAAAATGCTAGGAGGGCGCAGAAGTGTTCTAGTGTGAACAAAGTGCCGAATTTCCACATGAACTGGAAAAAGGGACTACAATTCCCAACATGCCCAGCATCAATCCAGAGGCACGGCGGAAACAAGGCAAGTGAGGAGTCATTGCCACCTGATGAAAACGGAAGTTGGAAACGCGTAGTGGCATGTCATGGACTCTGAGCCGACTGCAGAGAATAAAGGACACGATTTGAAACGCTTCTGGGTGTTCGGCGTATTCTCATTGCTCATATATATATATATATATATATATATATATATATATATATATATATATATATATATATACACACACATATACATATATATACATACACACATACATATACATATGGCTTTTGGGTGGCAAGGGTATTTTTAGGGTTGGTACGGGTTTGAGTGGGAAGGGTATTTTTAGTGTTCAAGGTGGATAAAGGTATGCCCTTCCTAAGCACATGCAGCACTGTCATGTATGCATCCTTTAGTATGTTCACATATTAGTGGGTAATGTCCTTGATGAACGCGCACAGCAGCCATGGAACACATGTACGGAACACGAAGGACGGACCTTTCTGTTAATGTTAATAAAGTTGGAGACAAAATTATAGAGATAAGAGTATGTTAATATTGATTAAACATCATCGCTATTATGTTTACTTGATGCCCCATTAACAATGGACCTGCTGTCTCATTTTTATATATGAGGATTGTTCTACACAATATCGTCAATGTGATGCAATGGAATGTCATTGTACTTTTTCTTCTTCCTGAAAATTAATAAAAATAATCCAACAAAAAAAAGTGGATACGTTTTGGGATGGCAAGGGTATTTTTAGGAATTGGGTGGGTACGGGGTTTTGGTTGGCAAGGGTATTTTTTGGGGTTAAAGATGGGCATGGGTTTTGGGGTGGCAAGGGTATTTTCATGATTTAATTTAGGTTTTTGGGTAGCAAGTTTATTTTTAGGTCTCGCCTGTCGATGGGCATGCGCATCGAGCAAGCGAGACTATGGGGGCTCATCGACTCTTTATCTAACTTGCAAGGAATCGTGGCGATTCCTTGCAGTGCCCGTGACTTTTAAGGTCAATGCGCATGCGCATTAAGCTTATGCGCATGCGCATTGACCTTAAAAGTCACGGGCGCGTGCATGTCAACGATCGAATATAGCTGCTTTCTATAACAAACTGTATGATATTAGTTTGCTCTATGTTATGAACTGCAGAACACTGTACGTTTTATTAATGCGACTATGCATATGTAACTGCTTACCGTTCACCCAGCATGTTTACCCAGTTTATTTCGTACTTTATTTTTCAACCCATTCCGCGTAATACGCTGACATCTTCAACATTCTTAACCACTACAAAATGGCTGTCGCATAAAACATCCTTTATTCCTTTGTTCGACACTGCCCCAAGATGGCCGCCACCGCTGTTAGTCCCTTTTCGGGTCTAGTCACTTCGTAAGCGCATATGGTGCAGTCACCAGATCTTCACGATCAAACGCGCATGCCGACACCAAGACCAAACGCCGAAGTCATTATCGCTACACCGACCGATACGCGGTAAGATCACGATTATTGCACAACAACTCGCGTTTATTTATATGGGGAGTACGAAGCAATATGACTCAAGCAATGAGGCATAGCACTAACAACATTTATCACTACACTGACCGGTACGCGGTAAGATCATGATTATTGCATAACAACTCGCGTTTATTTATATGGGGAGCACGTACCAGCATGACTCAAGCAATGATGTATAGGACTAACAATCTTTGAGCACGTGGGCCACACCCACACGTATTACCAATAGATAAGCCAACTGTTTCACGTCGAGTCTTTCACTACACTTTTCCGAGATTTTTTTTAACCTGGATTGCGCAACAGTTCACTGAGCACCTATTCCGATTTTTTAGCGACTAGTATGGACTTCATGTCTGTTCCACACGCGCTCTATATTATGAGTTCAACTATATAACAGAGACCTTGCACCCCTTTTTAGGTCTCGCCTGTATTCTGTATGCCAGCTGTGCCTTGCATTATCGCGGCAGGATTACTATCGATGTTGCCGCTGTTACCGCTATTATCCATAGCTTTGGTGCCTTTACAAGCACTAGTATCTTCGCTATGAGAGTGCGCAGCATTTTCCGTGTCGCCACTGTTCCCCAGAGCCGTAGCGCCACCCTCCAGCACTACGCCTACAGATGTATTGGCCGATACCGATGCCCCTCCACGGTTCCTTGCGCCTCCTCTGACTTTTTGCGCCATTGCTGTAATTGCGCTGATCACCGCGCTGAGTTTGCTGCAGTTAACAGTTAACAACTAACAGTGCACTAGCTCGCTACCCCCAAAAGTACCTCGCACACCTGCTGCTCCTCGTTGTGGACCCGCTATGAGCCGTCGTTTAGACCGGCAGCACTACAGTCTCCAATTTACGGGTCTCAGTCTCTCGAGCAGCAACCACTGCGATAGTCACTCTCCTGCAGCTCTTGCTCCGTGAGCGTCACACCCAGCGCGGCCAGCGCCGGCGTCTCCAATCGGCGAGGCTCGCAACCTGCCCGGCGTGGGGGCGTAGGTAGTATCCGACTGCAGATGCCACACAAGATGGATTAACTTCCACAATCTCCAAATCACAGTCGGAAGAGGCTCTTTTCAGCGCTATTGCACCTACGAACTGCTAGAACCAGGGTTTCCCATTGGGAGCTGTGTGCACACCACCTCACACGGCCACTGCTTCAGTCGCGATCTTGCCTCCTCTGGAGGGAGCTAAACGCGGGCCTTGCTGAACAGCTATTGAGGGTCGCCGTGAGCAGTCTTGCTGCACAATTCTGTACAATTTGCAATTTTGCGACCAGGTTTGAGCGCTTACTTCCAGATGCCGCCACACTGATACTATGCCTTACGCGAGTGAATCAGCCCCAGGATTTCGACATCCCTCCTCCTGCACTTTGACCTTACTAACCCACGGCTTTTGTACTTCCCATTCCTGGCCCCCACCTTGAAACTGTTCGTTGTCACCCTTAGTCTGACTTAATTGCACATCGCGAGTTCGGGTCCTTTGCCTCTCGCTATTCCGCCTCGGTATGTTCTTCTAGACTCACCTACCTGCCGGCTTCCTAGCCCATTACCATGACGTGATTGCAGACGTTGAGGCTACTCTCTTCATTCTGTTCTTCCCGCTTACTGCACAGCCACCGTGAGCTTCTTCGCCACTCTGTGTTTCACCCCTTCCCCCCACCTGGCCGCCCTTGCTCCCCTACCAATTGCCTACTCACCCAGATGCCCCAGAATTGACACACAACCTTATGTCCAGGCTCTTACTTCACCACCCTGGTAGTGTTCATGCCCCCTGCTCTCCCTCAACCCCTCACCCTCAACCCCTCACCCTCAATCCCTCACCCTCACTCACCCTCACTCACCCTCACTCACCCTCACCCTCACTCACCCTCAACCCCTCACCCTCACCCACCCTCAACCCCTCACCCACCCTCAACCCCTCACCCTCACCCACCCTCAACCCCTCACCCACCCTCAACCCCTCACCCTCACTCACCCTCAACCCCTCACTCACCCTCGACCCCTCACTCACCCTCACTCTCACTCATCCTCACTCACCCTCAACACCTCACCCTCACTCACCCTCACTCACCCTCACCCTCAATCACCCTCAACGCCTCACCCTCAACCCCTCACTCACCCTCACTCTCACTCATCCTCACTCACCCTCAACACCTCACACTCACTCACCCTCACTCACCCTCAACACCTCACCCTCACTCACTCACCCTCAACACCTCACCCTCAACACCTCACTCACCCTCACTCTCACTCATCCTCACTCAACCACCCTCAACCTCACTCACCCTCAACACCTCATCCTCAACACCTCATCCTCAACACCTCACCCTCAACACCTCACCCTCAACACCTCACCCTCAACACCTCACCCTCAACACCTCACCCTCAATCCCTCACCCTCAACACCTCACCCTCAACACCTCACCCTCAATCCCTCACCCTCAACCTCACTCACTCACCCTCAACCCCTCACCCTCAACCCCTCACTCACCCTCACTCTCACTCACTCACCCTCACTCACCCTCACTCACCCTCACTCACCCTCACTCACCCTCAACCCCTCACTCACCCTCACTCTCACTCACCCTCACTCACCCTCACCCTCACTCACCCTCACCCTCAATCACCCTCAACGCCTCACCCTCAACGCCTCACCCTCAACCCCTCACTCACCCTCACTCTCACTCATCCTCACTCACCCTCAACACCTCACTCACTCACCCTCACTCACCCTCAACACCTCACCCTCACTCACTCACCCTCAACACCTCACCCTCAACACCTCACCCTCAACACCTCACTCACCCTCACTCTCACTCATCCTCACTCAACCACCCTCAACCTCACTCACCCTCAACACCTCATCCTCAACACCTCATCCTCAACACCTCACCCTCAACACCTCACCCTCAACACCTCACCCTCAACACCTCACCCTCACTCACTCACCCTCACTCACTCACCCTCAACCCCTCACCCTCAACCCCTCACCCACCCTCACTCTCACTCACCCTCACTCTCACTCACTCACCCTCACTCACCCTCACTCACCCTCACTCACCCTCACTCACCCTCACTCACCCTCACTCACCCTCACTCACCCTCACTCACCCTCACTCACCCTCACTCACCCTCAACACCTCACTCACCCTCACTCATCCTCACTCACCCTCAAAGCCTCACCCTCACCCACCCGCAAACCCTCACCCTAACTCACACTCAGCCTCACTCAGCCTCACTCACCTTCACACTCACTCACACTCACTCACCCTCACTCTCACTCAGCCTCAACCCCTCACTCAGCCTCAACCCCTCACTCACCCTCAACCCCTCACTCACCCTCACTCACCCTCATTCACCCTCACACACCCTCACCCTCACTCACCCTCAACTCCTCACCCTCACACAGTGCAATAGGTCTCAGAGCATTTGAGTTAGAGCTTTTAGAATTGTTTATGGCTTTTTTCTTTAGCATTGGCTACAGGGAACAAAAATGCTAAAGATTTACAAAAAAAAACCAAACAATTCTAAATGCACTAACTCTAATGCTGCGAGACCTATTGCATTTCTAATGCTTGTTAGGGTTTTGGGTGAGTAAGGGTATTTTTAGGGTTTTGGATGGCCGTGAATTTGGGGGTTGTGGGTTAATAAGGTAGGTTTTATATATGTGTGTGTTATATATATATATATATATATATATATATAACACAAACACATATATATATATATATATATATATATATATATATATATATATATATATATATATATATATATATATATATACACACATACATATATACACACACATAATACACACACATACATACATACATACATATATACATACATACATATATACATATAAACGTACAAAGTCCAACTCTTAAAAATTAAGAGACAGCACACCAGCATTAGTATATGACCACATTGGTTTTATGGCTGAGGCCATCTCAAATAGAGATAGCCTCAGCCATTAAACAGATTTGGCCATATACTACTGCTGTGCCGTACATTTTATTAAATTTTTAAGAGCAGGAATATGAATATATATATAGTTTATACTCCTCAGTAAAACATTTACTGCACATTCCTTTACAACAAAAAATATATCACAGATAAGTATAAACCCTATATATGTAGTTGTAGATTTAATCCCTGTGATTATAGAAACATGTATTCCTTTTAAACTCTTATTCAATGCACCAACATCAATTTCCACATCAACCAATGTTTTTGTACAATCTATCTGCACGATTGAGATTATATAAAGATATCTGCAGCAAGCAAACCCACTTACAAAGCAATATTGACAGCTTCACAACCACCTAATGTTATAGGTTGCATACAAATCTTAGCAGAAGGTATGTTAAACCCGGTGGGTTCCAATTAAAGTTTCACAACGGCCATACCCTGGAGCACACTTGGTTCTCTTTAGTATCCTGAAATTCTGTTCTCTTTCCACATGTCCATATTATCTGTTAGTCCCTCTTCATCATTGAGTATCACTTCTTTGGAGCTGGCACTCTCGCTTGCTCTAGCCTTCTTTGCATTTGCTTCTCTTTCTCCTGCCTTAATTCCCTCAACGGTCTCTCTCCTTGTTCTATCATTGCCAGTCCAATCCTGGTATTTGGAGTTAAAAAAGCCAAGCTTATGATGGCAATCAGGGATAACAGGTGTTCTTTGCGAACTATCTGGTACACCTATTCCACACACTTCCAAAGCTGCCACAGAACATACACGACCCCCCATGAGCTTCCTATGTGCTACTAATATTCTAGGATGCTTTTAGAATTTTAGGAACTTATTATTTGTATCCACTACAACTGTTCCGTTCATTTACAACCCTTGCTGAAAACAAATACTGCCCGAGACTCCAGTGTCGTTCATCATCATCCTCAGTCAGATAGTTCACCTGGATTTTAATTCCTGAAAAGTATACCATTTAAACTTTTTTTATGTGCCCTTAGAGCCATCAGGGTCTCTGGGTAACCTTGTTTAGCGAGGTGTACAGAAACCTAAAATGTGCTCCCCACCCTCAGAACATATATAGCTGTATGGCAACTTGTGCCCTTATCTCACTGACCTCTTTTTTTAAACGTAAATGTTTCCCTAAATTTGTCATTTTCTTACAAGAATGTATGGGTCTCTTAAGGGGCCCACAGTAGCTAGAAGTGGTTCACCCCTTCTTACTCACTTAGTCATTAATGTATTCCCTCCAAAGATGGCTTGCTACTTCTCCTCATCCTCCCCTACAGTGAAGGCCACTTTCCCAGAGATGACCTGCTGATTCGCATAAAAATCGCTATTCATACTCTTTGTACATCTGGCCCTTAATGTCTTATAACTATGTAATAATAGTGTTACAATTTCTTTTCTCTAACTTTTTGTAACTTACTCATTTCCCTTTTACTTGTGTTCTTGGGTAGCCTCAAATAACCTTATCTTCCTCTTTGTTGTCTTTACGCTAGATAATCGGAAAATCTAATCGAGGTTTTTCTGCTTTTTGTAGAAAGTACAACAAAAAAATTGGAGTGTACATCTTTAGTTTGTAATAAAATCAAGTTCCTATGTTTCAGAATGCTCATAAACGTTCTAATGATTGTCCCAATGTAATAGTACCAGCCATGTCTTTTCAGGGCTTTTCATAATACTTAAAAAGCCCTGACTAGATTAATATAATTAATTATTGAATCATGTTTATGTATGATTCTGTTTTAAATAGAAATTAAAATAAATCTTTGGAAATCCTCAACAGAAGTGTTTTCAATCAGGTTTTTAATAAACACAGGGATTGTTCATTGGGGGTTAACACTGCATAGCATTAATGCTTCTTTTACTGAATGGAAACAATTTTAATGGTTTTTCTTCCCTTGTTTTATTTAAATAACTTCATTGTAAACAAGAAGTAAAAGGATCTCATCTTACAAAAAATCCAAGGATCTATCAACATGCTGGGTATTAAAATCAGACAGTAAATAAAACATTCAATATTTGATCGCCGTAGGAGATTCCATACATACATCAAACTACATTTGTATGAGGCAATGTAACATCAAAATAAATCTTTTGCGCTCACTATGCTTCTAAGAAGTTCTCATTCTAGGAAATAAAAATGATATAAAAAACGGCTATTAAGATTACAAACCTTTACTGAAGTTAGTGGGCATGCTTTTTCAATAATGTCCTCCCCTTGTGTGTACAAACATTCTCCTTACTTATCCTAAAGGTTAGGCTCTTCAAAGCAGCCAGGTGACTCACTCGAGATAGTCATACGTGAATCTTGACTGTATTTACAGAGTTCCAACAATTTAGGATTAATAATTTCCAAATGAGGGATTTGGGGGATCCACATTGCTGACCTGGGCAAAATAAATCACCTTATTTCGCCCGTTTTAATGCAAAAATGTAAATATTCATCAAATACACCTTCTAAATCATTTTAAAACTCAAAAGCTATTTTATTTACGTTAGACATATGTAAGGCTAAAAAGGTTTCAAAAACTCCACTATTTATATTGTTAATGGATGTATGGACACAAACTTTTTTTTTTAAACACTTCCTCTTTATTTAGACCACAAGGCTAAGGCACCTTTTCCACATCTTTCTTTATTATTGAGCAACAGATTCACAGCAGCTCCTTCCCCTTTTAAACCTTCTTGAACAAAGTATTTCAAGATGTCTCAAGAAAAAGAAAGGTGAAGAGCGGCTTAAATCAGTTTCGACATATTACATACTAGTGTTAACCCTGCTTGCATGGTAGAGCTTATTTATAATCCAGAGTCTCAGGATGTCGACTTAGGGCTAACAGCACAACGTGGCTACCACTGAGAAGATCCTTCTTTTACTTCTTCTCCAGTCTAATAACGAACACAGAACCATATTTTAGCTAGAACAGTGTTTCGGAAATATCCACCTGTTAAAAATACCCATAGTTGCCTTAATGGCATGGTTTCCTGAATGTTGTCAATTATTTTCCGTTTGAAATTATCTTTACATAACAATTCATTTTGTAGCGACAGAGATGCCAGTCACATTGCTCACCAACTAAAATGTCATTTAAAAGGCAAACCAAAAGAAAAACGTAAACAAATTGAAAGCAAAATCGCTACCAGTCAGGTTTTGCTGTAGCAACTAAACAATTTATGACTAAATAACCAAAAAAGAGGTTTAGAAGACTACCAATAATCAAATAAAATCTCAAAACAATATAATCTTTAAAAATTGTACAGCATAATTATATAAAAATAAGGGACAAGGGTCAAGGAAATCGTGCCACAAAATACCGTACAGCCCAACAATAAATCTTAATTAGTAGACACAGTCAAGACAAACAATAAACAGCATATCATGAATGTAGGCTAACATTACATAATAAAGAGTTGTGAGGATAGCTGCCATCATATCATTCAGTGCTGAATTGCAGTAGACGACTTGACCAAACCTGCTTATGTTTTCAAACAAAATCCCTCCCAAACCAAAATTGCTTGTGGAAGATTCAATTTCCACATCTCAAAAAACACAGGCATTTGCAATGCAATAGGTCTTTCTTTATTGAAAGTTAGACTCATTAGCGTTGTAAATTTTAATGGTTTTTATTTATGTTTTTTTGTTTGCGCTGGTGGAGGGAATGAACGAAGTTGTGTAAGTCAGCCTAAAGAAAGGCGTGACTGCCATTGTTGCCCACTATGTGCAGCGTTGTGAGTTACTGTAAAAAAAAAAAAATATGCAAACTAGTACTAATTTACAAAAAATAATAATGATAAAAGCGGGCCTCTACTAGAATTTTAAGCGTGGCGCCGCAATGTTGTTAATATAAAATTAGGCGCCATGCTGAAAGCTAAAGCGAGGCGCCTGCGAACGCGGCGGCATTGAAGAGCAGTCAGTGGAAAAGGGGGCATCGTATTGCAAGAACACGCAGCGCCCATGTTGTTATTATCAAAGCGGGTGTTGTGCTCAAACCTAAAGCGCAGCACCCAGGGGCAAAACGGAGATGAGAAGCAGACAGTTAGCAGAGAGTGGATAAGCGGGTGCCGTTGCATAACAACTTAACGCACGTAAATGGGCCAGCCCTCATGGGAGGTTACAAAGGGAGAAAAGGCAATACTAAGGAGGGACTAATAAGCCTATTCGTGATTTAAAAGCAAGCATTTAGAAAGGACACTAACAGAAGCCAATTGTAAAGATGGCGGAAAATGTCCGGAGCTTCAAGTCCATATCTGAATACAGCCTGTCTCGAAGAGACAGCACTATCGCTGTCTAGACGAGACCTAAAAGCTGCCTAGGCAAGACCTTAAACAAACCAAAAAGACATTTAAGTGCCTTTCAATTTAACAGGGTACATCACAACCGTGGGGTAGTTGGGGCGGTTTGGCAGAACCCTGTGCTGCCGCTGTAAAATGTATTTATATCACAAAAGAAAGGCTTGTCTGCTTTTGTGATATATACTATTGATGAAGAGCTAGGTAACCAAAGCCAACACCAGGTGGTACCAAATGTTGGAGCTTCCGATAATTGTTTCCCTTGAATTGGTTTCTGTCATGAAGTAGCAGCTTGCTGCTACTAGAAAATCAAAGATGGCCCCCGGCTGAAGTTCGCAAGCTGGGAGCCACAAACGTTTCTGATAAGTTGAGCTATAAGAATGCAGACAATCCCAGAACTTGGCGGCAGGACTGCACAGTACTGCAACAATAAATACAGAATGTCCTTCCTGTTCACCAACTTCTTCTTAGGGGCATTAGTCATAGATACTTCTTTCTAAATGTCTCATTAGCTTAATCTTTACGTTAACTGGCTGCAGAATATCCTCTTGTATGTTAGTAACAATCACTATCCTTAGCTGCAGGCCTCCACATGGTCATCTACCCATAGAAGACTTTAGGAACACCATTACCATTTTTGTGTTACAATGCATTATGTGGGTTATTACACAGTTAACATACAATCATGGAATCATGGAAAAACACCTAGGTATGTCGCCGGCCAAAAACATGGAAGCATTTGATATGCTTGATAAAGGCCAAGTGTTTCACTGAGGCCAAGGCAAGGAGTTATGATTTTGTTTGCTTCTGACTAACTCCGCATTTAGTAGAATGAGTGACAGGCGGTGTTCATACTTTTTTGTGATTTATCGGCTCTGTTCATACGAACAACCATGCCATCTTAATTGACCTTCTCAGGACTGGTAGGATAGAACTGTCAACCGTTCACTGGTTTTCTTTCTTCCAATCAAACCGGTCGCAACTAGTATCCCTCCTACTGTTTCGTCATCCAGATGTGAGAGTCCTTCAAAGATCCCACCATTCCACGATTCTTAATTTATATATCATGCCATTCCTTGGCCTCATCGTCTCGCTTGGTTTCAACACCCTATGCTATGATGAGCTACAACTGCTGCTCAAATTTGAACAGAATGCCGCCAGAACTGTTGTAGCACTGCAATAGTGTCTGTTAGGCATCGAGTTGTGGATGTCAGGCTACTTGTTAAAACTGAATAGAGAGAAAACCATTGGTGACGAGTCTTCCTGTTGGACATCTGACTGGATTCAGCTTGGCCCAGTCCAAATTTCAGTAACCACGGCCAAGAACTTGTGTGTCAGGTTTAATGAAAAACAGCAGTTTGTGAACAAACCCACAAAGTCTGGTCAACCAGGCTTTTACAACTGAAAATGCTGCAACAGATTTTACATGTTCGCCTTCCACATGAGGACGTGGGACTACTGCAAGACTTTACATCCTGGCCTCCCAGACTAATGCATTGCCAAGCTTCAGTGTTTACAAAATAAGGCTGTCCGACTCATGAGCAGCTTACAGAAATACGATCATGTTTTCCAGGCCTAATGCAATCCATATTGGCCGCCAGTGAAACAAAGAATTACATTTAAAGCGATGCGCCTGCTGCAACTAGCCTATTAAAACACTTGCTCTACCTTTTAGTCATGCAAAATGAGTCCAATACCAGTTACTGAAATACTTGTGCTCTAGTTCCTCACTTCACCTAGGAAGATTTCACTTCAAATGTGCAAGAAGCGAAGGATAGCCTTCATACTCCCTGGAACCAAGCTTTGGAATGAGTTCCTTCTGACTGTCTGATATCATCATGCAGCCCAATTCAAATACTTTCTTAAAACCCAGTCATTCTCATTTGTTGCCCGCAACAAGATGCTTCAGCAATTGTGTGTTTAACAAATAACCATGGCAGAGATGCAAATAGGCAGAATGCCGTCACTCACCATGAATTTGACAATTATAACAATTGTTCTAAATGGGCTGCCCCACTGCCCCATGCTAGTTACTACAGCATACAGAAGAAAAATGTGAATGACACAACAGCATACCAATGGATGGCTAAAAGGCCCTATAAGTAAGTATATCATACATATAACTTTAGTAGAATAAGAAGGTGTTGGCTAACAGCAGACCTAAAACCGAAAAGGGAAAAATTCTAGGAGAGTCTACTCTCTTCTAACGATCATGCCACTAACTACATTAACCATGCAATGCTGTGGTCTTGCATTTGTGTCTCATCCACCCACCTTATTAATTCCTTCTATATAACAGCACTCCTCTTCAAGGTGGTGCATCTATCTTGCCTCTTACATGATCACCTGGCTAACTGCTGATCATGCCAGTTGGCCGGCTTCTCATGATGAACTGGACTCAAACCGTCAATTTCCAGAGGGAAACAATTAACTGTCGGATGTTAAATCTTGCAGTCACTAATGAACTTGGATGTAGAAGCAGCTGCGTTTTGTGCCAACTCGTTATGAAGCCCAGTTCCCCAGATCTAGTGTATTAAAAAAAAGTTGTGTCATACTTTCTGCAGGCTACATGAAAGCTGGCAATTAAGCAAATGTCACTTGTCCAAAAGGGACTCTGCAATTATCGGTTACACAAATTAGTCTCATAACCGTTTGCAAAATGACGACTGGCGCGACCTACTGCCGGAAGAAAATAGAAGCAGTACACTCATTAGGAGCGTGGCCAACCAAGGCGTCATACCTACGTTAATACGTCTAACTAGGCACAGAGGATGCCAGAGATGGTCAAGGAAAGCGCACCGCCCGCAGCGGGGGTTACATGTCCTTTACCTTTATATAAATCTAGCACCGGTCTTTACTGGATCATGAAATGCACTGACCTCAAACGTATGGCAAGAACACATAACAGGTTTCTCAAGCAGAGCCTTGGCCGGATGGTTTCGGTACTATTTACACAAAGCATACCACTGAATGATTAAGTAGTAGGGGTTGCTTGTCAATATAGGGCATGTGTCAGAGCACACCGAGGATGCAGGCCTGCCATGTGTCCCAGATTACAGAGACACGTGGGCCTCAGGCAGGTTATCCATCAGGTTATGCAGTTATAACAGGTTCCTCAGGCAGTAGTGATACCTCTTCGGCGACACATTTCAGAGTTGGATCTCAGGACGCAAATGTTACAGATGTGGACATCAGTGTCATTCCACTTCAACCATTGGATAGCTTGCACTGAGAGTGACTGCATTTTGCCTGATCACGTGTCCTCTAAAACAAATGAACTTCAGTGTTGGAGATTTTGGGGTAATACTTAGCCAATGTTTTTTTTGTACTTCCATTTGCTAAGCTTTTTTCATATTTTCTTCCTCCTGGAGTGTTTTAAACATGTGTTCAGTTTATAGGTGTTCAAAGCCAATAGTACTTCTTGGCACAAATAAGATTTGCATTAAAACTAAAAAGGCATTCCACACCCGTTATTAGTGCACCTGCTTGAAAGAAAGCTCTCATAAGTTCTACTAAAATGTAGTGTAATTAATATCTTTTTCATTTACAATTTAAAAAGAATAGGGCCACCAAGTGTATGCAGCTGTGTTTTCTTTTCTTTTTATGTGCTTACAATAATAACTTTTTTTTAATTGAACGTCACACCTACTTGCCAAGGTCATACGTAGTTATCCCGCACTTTAAAAGATTACATTGAGCTGTACGCGATTAGCTCTAAGAAGTGTCGGCATCTTCAGAACTAAGTACCCTAAATCCCAGTTAAAATCAACATCACTTCAAGCATGGCAGTTTTATAATGCTGCTTAAGTGGTATAACTAACATAACAATGGGATCTATGAACAATATTATCTATCAGCAAGAAATGTTATGTCCCTAGAAACCCCTGGAAACCTTTGAATCGCAGATGCCTCCAATGCACAATGCTCCTCAATGACCAAGACTGTCAGTAAAAATTTAAGAAATATCTGGGGATATAGTGGATCGGCCCTTCGCCGGTTTTCCCAGGTGCCCTAGGTGGGAAAAAGGATAGTATAGCTGGTTTGAACTGAAACTGCCAAGAACTTACCTGGATCCCACTATTCAAAACTGAACTGGTATTCCCAACCCACAAAACGGAGATTTCCTTTTCATAAAGGAAACTTGCACCATTGTAAACATATGTTGTGACGGTACGGTTTACACAGTTGTGGAATACAGGGTGCCAATGAAGCATATCTCACACCGGTTTAAGGAAAAAAAACTTCTGTACCTCAGACAGAAACAATATGATGAAGGCAGATACAAACACAAGAGTATCATAAGAGTGCAGGCTCAACATCAGGCAGAGTCCTTCGACAAGACCCTTACATGATGTACATCTTCAAGAGTGCTTCTTTGAAAAAGATCAAACCAATTGGCCGGCAATTGCTTGTTGTTTACGGGTAGGATCTTAAACTTAAGTTCACCTTTATGCAGGCGTCAATAAGCATGGATTTTATCTTGCACTCTGGATCAGGCCCTTCCTCTCACCTCAAGGACTGCATTGACCTCATCTCGACAGGGCGCGTAGTAAAAAGATACAACCACATCCTTTCTTTTCAAAGAGGAGGAGGAGCAACAAAGCTTTGTGCTACTGACCATAAATTTCTCTGATGGAGAGCTTATTTTGGGGTCCAATTTGAAGAAGCATGTTCTGGAAGGCCAGCTGTTCAGGGGGAGACTTGGGCCAGCTAGGATTAATGAAAGGGTATGCTCATGTTCAAAAACTATCATTAACAAATCAGTGTAGGGTCGCCATTTCCAAGACAGATGCACAATAGAGATGAGACGAGGATCAAAGGAAGGATTTTCAGGAACATAATGCAGAGTTATTGAGCAGAGAGTCTTCGCTTTCAAGATTGCTCAGAACCTGAGACAGAATTGGTGACACAGATGACCCTATGAGGTTGTGTTATATCCTACATTATTATATAACATGTATTCTAACCCTGCTGCCTCCAGCTGCTCAGCCAGAGTGTGTCTTGGTATTAGAATGTTGGTGTGCCTGTGATGTGTGGAATGCCTGGGTGACTGAGTGGGTGAATGTGGCAGTTGGAGATGGGGTGAGCAGCTAGGGATGCTGCTCCTGGTGGGGCTGGTACCACACTAGGCTGGCTGGAGTCATCTAAGTTGTACCCTGATCTGAAGACTGAATAAACTAGACTTGAATATTCATCCTGGCTCCTGGTGTCTTTCCACTAAGGATACAACATAATTTTGGTGACGAGGACAGTCTTGAACCCTAGAGACTCTTGGTTCATCAAAGAAACTAAGTAACTAAGAAACTAGAGACCTAAGAGAGTAACCAAGAGATCCTACAAGCAACTTTAAGAAGAAAAAAAAGAAGGTATTTCCAGGCAAGCCAGCGCCAGCCCCACCAGTGTCCTTCCTATGGACAGCCCCAACGAGCAGTGTCACCACCAACTGTCACTTCAGCCTGGGATACATCTGCAACTGTGAGCTGGTGGTGTAGCACAACTACAACAGATTTTTGGTGGTCCAGCCACAGCGATGAATAGGGAGTTGGTTTAGTAGTTCATCTACAGCCTCATCTGGAGTTCCAGCCACTTGGTAAAGTACAATATTGACTGAGTTGGATGGGTAGCCTCTCTACAACCAGATGTAGGTGTACCAGCCACATCACACTAAAGTGTGAAGAGTGTTTTTATATGATGTGACTGTAAAATGTTCAAGGTACAATTCTTTGGGATGTACTTTCAAAAATGGACCAGATGGTGGTGTTACGATCACAGCACTCTACTGAGCTTACAGTGTCTTTAAGTCATTACACTATTTGAGATGTTTTGTTAGTTAGATCTAGTCTTCTAACAGCTTGCAGCGACAACACATTATGTTGATGAAGCAAGAGTCTACTGCTTGAAATGGCTGCACAGAGAAAGTTTGATTTTATTGTGTTTATTCTCAGCTGAAGTGATTCCAATAGTTTTCAAAACCACTTTGACTGTGAGGTTTTATTTTCAAAATTCGATCTGTTTCTAAGCTTTAGTAGTCATCTTAGCCTGCATCAAGTGACTGCGCTGATATGGGAAATACATCAAGCATGAAGAAAGATGTGCACATTGAGGAAGTTGCTGCTTAATTATTTTAAATACGTGAAAAACATTTACCTCCAGCGGCTGTTTTAATTATAGAAGGGAAAGGCTTTGTGTTTCTCAGCGGCAGATGAGCATTTTAAAGTTTGTAAAAAAGCGCTTTAGTGTTACAGTGACTTAAATGTACCTGTATTGGTGTGGAGGCTAACGGCTTAGTTGGGGCCAGTATTTCCGTTGGTGAGGAGCTCCTTTCCTCTCCTCTGCCTGCTTGGTGTGATGACGCAGTCGAATCTTGTAGGAGGATTCGGCGAAGGGGACGCGTCATAATACTCGTCACTGACTTTTGCTCAGAGAGCTTCTGAAACGTCAGCATGTCTCCGCAGCGTTGCCGCACCGTGAGCCACCCGGTGCTGCGTAATGAGCGTGCCACCGTTTTGGAGATCCTTTCTTTCTATGTCCCAACCACGGTGCTTGGTCTCAATAAAGTTTGAACAAGGTTAGGGAGGAAGAAGTGTATCTACGAGACACTTTATCATCAGCTACCAAGCGGCGGAATGAAGTCGGGGGAACAACAAGGAATATTTTTGTTTAGGTCTTTGTAATTTCAGCTTCAAAGTGGTGGAATGTAGTCTGGGTTCAACGCTCATATTTTGTTTCAAGTATGTCACATACCATATGACACGAAGACTCGGTGTGTCAATTAGCTGCATAGGTTTCATCTGTAAGCTTTTGGAAACACATGTTATGTCTGTACTAGAACTATGAGTATTTACAGTTTGCTTTGTTAGGCACAATTGGGTGTTGGTTTTTTATCACAACATTACAGTTTACACTGCAATGTGTCGTGGGAATTTTATTGTAATGTGATATCTCGGGTATGTGAGTGAAATGTCTTGCTTTTTGGTTTGTGCTGTTTTGTTTTCTCTTCTACAGGGAAAGCTATAATAATCACAACTCGGGTGAGAGGTCGCTCACCGGCGTGTACTAGTGTGTTTTTGTAAGGTGTACAAATTTTCTAGTATAAATATTTAGAGTGTAAGGTGTTTCTTGTACAACCTTTTAGGTAGCGATGCCACTGGTTAACAATGGTGGTTTTCACAGTTCCCTTACATGAGGGATAGTCATATGTGGTGGATCTTCAGTCCGTTCCCATTTTGGATATTTTCATTGGGACAGTGTTTTACTCCTACTCTGGGGTATGTAACTTCCACGAGGGGGTTGCTTCATGAGTTTGTTTTCAAAGTGTGTACCTAGGTTAACTCCTACGCTGGGTTGGTTGTGTGATTTAATCTCCGTCTCAGTTGTGCACAGTACCTGTATGGTTGGTAATATGGGTGACGACACATTTGTTTTGTTTTCCCTACTCTTGGGTTGGAGTCATAGGTAATTTTACCTTTAGCACTATTTTTGGTTATGCTTTTGGGCATTTGGGTTGTGTGTTCTTTCGACCTTTTCGGTCATAGTGCTTCATGTCACAGAATTTATGGAACTTAATTCAACGTTCTGAAATTTGTTATTATCTTCTCATGGAGGGGGATGGGGAATTTGCAATTAAATTGTTTTTATCTTAACCGTTCTTCCTTTACAGTATATGGTTCTCTTGTGATGAATTATTATCATCGCTGCATACTTGAGATTAGAAATTTGTTCTTTAATGATTCTATCTTCATTAATGCTTACTTTTATTGCATCCTAGAGATTTGAAATTTGTGCTATTGTTGGTTTTTGTTACTTTCATGATTCCATCTTTGAGATCTGTAATGTAATTGTAATGTTATGTGATGTAATAGTTTTCTTTTGTTTAAAGAAAAAGAGGTAATGTTATATCCTACATTATTATATAACATGTATTCTAGCCCTGCTGCCTCTAGCTGCTCAGCCAGAGTGTGTCTTTGTATTAGAATGTTGGTGTGCCTGTGATGCGTGGAATGCCTGGGTGTCTGAGTGGGTGAATGTGGCAGTTGGAGATGGGCTGAGCAGCTAGGGAGGCTGCTCCTGGTGGGGCTGGTACCACACTAGGCTGGCTGGAGTCATCTAAGTTGTAACCTGATCTGAAGACTGAATAAACTAGTCTTGAATATTCATCCTGGCTCCTGGTGTCTTTCCACTAAGGATACAACAGTATGCAAGTCAAGAAACAGTGTAGACATGCCCATAAGGGCTGAAGAATCCCTGGGCACTTTAGAGGACAGTGCCATCTAGAGAGCCTAGTTGTTTAAGCCACACTTTCTTCTTCAGCGGAGCCCAGGCCTTGAAGAATATGCATTCTTCAACCCTCAAAGTCAGACTAGTATGTTTACTAGTGTAAATTTATATAAGGGGCGTCATAGCTACAAATGCAACAAGGCAGCAAAGACTAACCTTTGCTCCTGTAAGTGTATCATCCCAGGAGACACTATCAATAGAGCACTTAATCATATAACATACAAACACAATCCCGCTACACAAGTTGCATAACCCACACATGCAGGATAAGGTGGAGGGCTAAATATGGAAACAGAACATATTTTCCATGAAAGGGTCGGCTGACTATATCCAAAGGATTAGGCTAAAAAGTAATGTTCTTTGGCACTAGAGTCAGCTGCCACTATCTATCTCCACAAAGCCTTGTGAGGAGATAGTAGTCAGCCTCTACTATGGGTGGAATACATTTAAATGGGCAATCTGTCCAGCAGAGCTGAGAGCTATGAAACTTGAGCAAATGAAAACCATAGGGAGACTTTTCATACATTTCTAGGCGTCAATCTCTAAAAGAAGGTCACTACAGTGCCTAGTAAGCTGTACAGTGGTGATAGGCTTAATGACAAGAAATGGCTCTCTAAGTAAGTGAAGCATAAGACAAACATGGGATAGGATGATAGGGTAGTGGTTGTGGAAGACTGTGACAAATGACCTCATTAACGTAAAATGGTACAAGCAAGCAAAACTACTTCAAATTAATTAGGTGAGAGGACAACATTCAGTATGAAAGCTTTAAGCATTCACATGTGATTAACATGCATTAGCCAAGTCAAATGATCTCACCCATATAGCACAAGTGACAAGCTACTGGCTCCTTTTCATTCATGCCAAGGACACTTTCTGCCTCAAATGCCAGCAGAGAGGCATTTGTTTTCTGGTCTCTCTCTTGTGTGTTTCTTCCCCCCTCGTCCCCCAATCCACAATCAGCGGGGTTCTTTGCTGGTCGCCGCTCTGGCCAGAGTAGCGAGGGGGCTGTGGCCTGGCTTCCCAGCCCACTTCCTTTCTTCTTCTCCATTATTCCTTTTGTTAATGGTGTGCGTATCATCAAGGATTTTGGGCCATATAATAACAGAAATATATATATATATATATATATCACTCCAATTTGTCTGGTCTCTAAGCGCTCTTAACAGGCGTTATTACCCAACTCAGTGGTACACATCTCATTGACCTCAGAAGGATGAAAGGTTGGAGAAAATCCCCCCCGGGATTCAAACCAGTTGCCTTCAAGTTCTCACACCACAAAGGATGCAATAATCCACTGCACTGGCTTACCGGCATTTAAAGTGAGAAACGAAAAGGAACAATCACTTAACAAGCAAGTGGATTTGAAAAAATATTCCTGGTTTTGTGATAAACTGTAGCTTTTATATAATAAAATATAAAAGTGAATTACTGAAATTAAAGCAATGGTGTTCGCAGTTAGGAGGTTCAGTTTACATTTCTCTGTAAACAAAATCTAAAATTCTGGGAGCTGCTGGATGACAAAATTGTTCATTATAAACTGCACTATCAAGAAAGCAAAGAGTTGGGAACCGGCAGGATTTATTGTGCATGAAGAAGCCAAACCCCCTCTATCAGGCTTATTTAAAGGTGGTCAAAGACTTGAGTTAAATCAAACGGGGACCAAGCAACCTGGGCCCTGGATGAAGATGCCTCGGGTTCAGCAGACTCCGCGAGCCCGAGCACGCATTACTGACCCAAACTCAAAGAATAGCCAGTGCGGTCCATATGTGGTAACAGCCAGTACATGGGAGCTAGCTCAGCTCCTGGGAAACCACGAGCGCATGAAGCCTTGAACGCCGAATTTTGTCCTTTCACCTCGAAATTTCGGACCACGGCATGAGAACATAGAAGAGGCTCCGACCTCCCTGGAGGGCTACCGCATGTGATAGTCACTCACTGTCCTACCTCCAGGAGGCGAGGGAGATCTGCTGACATTGGCTCAAGTGAACCCTAAGGAACGAGTGTCCGATCAGGAGGGGGACACTGAACTCAACGTCAGGCAGCTATTTAAAGATCAGGCGCTCCTTTGTGGGTGTGGCTGGTGGGGTCAGGGGTCCGTGGTACCTTGCTTCTTTTTGCACGGTGCCATTAAGATTTGGAAAGGTGCAGTTCTAAATAAAGCAATTCGTCCGGGATAGTGAGCGTCTTTTCCGTTCAGAGGACAAAGGAGCAAAACGTTTAAAGGCAGTCTAAAAGTATACAATAGGGTGACACGATGAAACCGATAGAAGGCGACAAAGAAACTGAAGGACCAATATCCAGATCTGCATCCCAAGGGCTTGCAAAACCAGACTAATACTCTAGCAAATCTAACACTGCACAATTATTCTAAACAGGCAAATGCATGTTGTAAGAACACTGATTGCTTTCCAAGAATCCAGCTGCTTAATGGTCTTCCTGTTCCAGAAAATGGCATTTCTAAGATTTCTCCCTTCTCAGGACTCCACAGATACGAATGCCTCCCACGGGATGCAATTGTCAGTCGAGTTCTCGTCCGCAGCCCCCACTCCATCTTTTCTTTATGCGTCTTCTTATACATATGCTCCCCTCCCTACTCATGGGCCTGCAAAGCCTGCCCGAAAGCACTCACTATCACAGCCACGGCGTGTGCTGTTCGCCAGAGCTCTCTTTCGATTTGTTACGTCCAAATACCCAGCTGGCTCACCTCCTCTTCTTGGCCAAGTAGGAAAGGCAGAAAAGTTCTCTACCGGTCAAAAGCAGGTATATTGGTGGGGCGTCTGTTGCTTTCGATGTGTAACGCTCTGCAAAGAATGTGAACATGTAGGTCATCTCGCACAACATAGCTCACCTGCCACACGACTTTCAACACGTCCACTACCCCAGTGGCTTCCAATGGGAATCCCTGAGGGGCATTTGAAGCATACGCTCTCAGCCCTTTCCAGTTTCCACCCAAGGGCTATGGACGAGAAAAGGAAATACTGAGGGAACTTGTTTTAATCGCATCGCCCCTCCCTTCTTCAAGCTTACACAATACCCAAATGCATTTCCCTGAAAGTGCAAGGCAGCATGGAAAGTGAGACTCTAGTGACAACATAAATAAGTAGGCAAATAAGTTATATAAAGTGATCTGTCAAGAGTGCAGGAAAAAGTCAGTGAATTAAAAATTCAACAATGGTTTAAAAATGTCAGTATGTCGATAGGGAACACTTTTCAGAACTTAACATCCATAACAAACCTTCTATTGCTCCCTTGGTACACCCAAATATTGGACCAACAGTAATAAAGCATCAAATGTTGCAACTCAGTGAGCATGTGGTAATGCTGCTGATACACTAACTCACATGGTCTTTACCATTCTGGAAGGATATCTTGGAGAAAAAAATATGTACCTGGTGGCGACAGTGGTAGGAGCAAAAAAAGGGCACAACTGCTTTTTATAACTCAAAATGTTAGTGGCCCTCGCGCAGTGTTGTAGGGGACTGCACACAGCGTTGCACAACCAGAAGGCCCCAAAAGTCACACAAGACTAGAAATAAGCCTTCGTGAGATGACTGTGTGATGATTAAGATATCATCTGTCAATAAGAGGATGGGTATTCAGGCGGTAGGAGGACAGCGTACTAAAAAACTGGTCTAGTAGCTATTCAATTATATATACAGGTGATAATGTAACTGGCTCAGGTGATACAAAGGTGGCTTTAGAAGAGTCCCTATCTTTGTTGGTGTATTCCCTGGGCTTTTTATGAAAAGGAATAAGGTCTTAAAGTGCATGGGACGACTAGGGGAGGAATAGGGTAATGTCTGGGCAACAATGAATTACGGACTATATTGCTTTTCCAATTACAGCCTAAATTGTACATTCGTTGTGCACCTTGAGCACAACCTTAATAAAATTAGTTTTCTATCTAAAACTCTAACTGTTCAGATCTACGTGCTATTGGAATAGTGCATGAGCACACATCAAATTGTCATCTGATCATCCCATACAGATTTCAAGCTTATTTAGAGAAGTCTCCAACAATAACTTCGCAGTGAACTGTACCAAAGAACTTTCAAAAAGAGCTTCTCTGCCACAGAATCAAGCACATTCGCTGTTATCTGCTTACTTTAACACTGTACCTGGTGCTCAAAGTTAGGTACTGAGGAGAGAGATGCTCACTAGAGCCCTATCAAAAAACCCAAGATGCTATCATTCAGATACCACAGACCACGGCAATGGAAGGCAGGGCCTTGTAGGACATGCAAGTTGAAAGGGTAACCTGCAAGGCAACAATCAGTTTCTTTAATAAAATTGATAAATCAGTACGATATTGCTGCTGTGGGAGATGCTTTTACAGTTTGTTCAAGGAGGCAGGGGTTATATATATGATATGATAAAATACAACAGTGAAAAATAAATTCTTGAAAAGAAAAATAAGAACGTAAAAAAAAACATGATAGGGGAATGATAAAATACTGCTCCATATGACACAGGTGAGAATTTGCAAGGCTGAGGAAAGGGAATTTAGTTGTATATACAAGAATATTGTGGTCCCAAAGCACAGTGAGCTTAAAAGAGGTCTTAAGATCCCTAAGCTAACTGGTCAACAGTGAGAGAAAAAAAATATAAGAATGCCCATAATTAAAGAGGACACATCATTAATGAGCAATGGCAAATCAACAATGGCTTGACTATTGTATGCTGCTCTGCATTTCCATCTAACATCTCTCATTCGCCATGTTTAGATCCTGAGACTAGATGTACATGTGAGAGAAGCAATCTAGTTACTTTTAAATCAATGGTCACAGTGGGCATTACTTATGTCGCTACCAGAACAGCTTGTAGCCCCTAAATTTTGAGAATGGATTTCTATAAGGAATAATGGAATCAGTTAACCTCTCCAAGATATAGGAGGTGCTTGCTGAAAAGATTTGAGAGGGCATCCCTACCACCTGCTGTCCCAAACGTAGTTGTAATACTCCTTAAGTTAAATATACAGAGGGACCGATGTGGTTAAGAGACCTCTGTCGCCAAGGATTATCAACAACAAAAAATGGTTTCAAATTGAACTGGCTTCTTGACCACAGGCCTGTGCATGACTGACCAATCTAGGTCTATATTGGGTCAGTCAGTACCACTTAGTATGTAAAGGTTATTTAACACAATGTCCCAGATAAACTTAACATTTACTGCCATGGCAGCGCCTTTACATGTTCAAAAAGCATCTAATTATGTTGCAAGAACTTCATCCACGCACCTGCAGGCAGAATTTGATTAGGTCTCGACACTACTGATATGATTGAAGTGCAATGCACAGCACCGCAATTATGAACACTCACCAATGAGGTATACTGCCTGATCATCAGCCCTCAAAAGAGGGATAGGACCAGAGTAATTCCTTCTCACTAGTTCTTGAGGACATCCTTCTGTACATCCGGAACCTAGAAATCAACAGTCATCTTGTATGGCGTAACCTACACTTTGAGAGCAGAGACCAAAAACTAACGCTTTTGGAAACTGCAGACAGCAGAACGCTCACTATAAGCTTGTCTTTTGTTGAAGAGCTACCTCTGAGGGTGCCAAATATGGATATGGATATTTCTTCTATCTGCACTGGATTTATCTCCAGCTGCCCTTTCCTCTGCTGACAGCTTTCAGTTGTCAACTGCTCATGCTAGCACCCTGCATAAGCAAGTGAACAACATGTGATTTAGAAAAACCTCAAACAAAACAATAAAATCAATACATTCCGATGAAGAGTTAATGTAATGACTTTACAAAGCAGTAACACATACACAGCTTAACCATATATACTCTCTATCAAACCCAGACTAAGGGCGCACACACCTTTGAAGTGCTACACCGAAACAGCATTCCTACATATATTTAAGTACAAAATGAGCTACCTGCAACAGAATTGTTTTGGACGGACAGAGCTAGCATTAACACCACTTCGACTTTCCAAAGTGAGACCCAGGAGATATACTCCCATTAAAAGGAATATACTTCGGTCACTAGTTTATCCAGAGGTTGGCCCCTTTGAGGTGCGCCCCCCTCCCCTATCAGCAATAGGCTGTGCCTTAGTAAATACAAGCTTTGCACATCAATGTCCTTTCTATAAAGTAAATTGACCAACCGCATATCCCGAACTTTAATTGACACACTCGAGAAATGTGGCAGGTAGACAGTGCTAGTTAAACACGCTATAGGTCAAGGAGAAGCAATGTGGCAAGAAAACACATCCAGTGAAGTGACTAAGTGCTCAGATACCCATGTTAAAATGAAATAAATGAATAGCAGAGATGTCAAAGCAGAGGTTGTTTGCAGACAAAAAGCACCACAAATGGTTAATAATGAAATGCAGCAGGCTTGATCCGAGAAATGTGCACAGCAGTTTGCAGCATCCACATAAAGAGAAAGTAGTGTTTAAGGAGTCCAAAGGGAACATAAGAAACCAGTAAATAGCCAGATGGATCCAATGACATCATATAGATATCAGGTCAAAGGAGACCTCTTAGAATCCCATGGTCATTTTTTAAAAAGAGTTAAGGCATACATATGCGTGGCTTTATTCTGTATTGTAACTGCGAAGAAAAAGAATCCATTGCGCGCGCGCACACACACACACGCACGTGCAGTATCAATGGTTTCTTGGACTGCAATATATTATGTCACAAAAAGAAAAATGTGCTACTTTTTCAAAGATTTTCTCGGTGCTAAAAAAATGCAGCTGTCAATTCACTTTTATTCCTAAACATGAATTTAAAATGAATACGTCGCCTATGATTATCCATAGGAAACATTGTGACCTTCCGAGATCGGGAGAACAGCAGAATCCAAGCATCTTGGCTCAAAGCTATTTAGTCGTCTGCTCATTTGATGGATTTAAAACATCCCGGTGGACCTTCCTGCAGCCGAGAGAGTACGGCCCTTTGAAATGGGACTGCCACAAGTCATCTTAGCGTTTTTTGGAATGAAGAGCCGCCACCGAATAACTCTCATGCATCTTTAAAAGCAGGCTCCGAGACACATTGTCCCACGAAAGGCAAGATCCATGAAATCCTAGCATAGGATTGGAGAGTCGGAGTGAGGTGGGGAGGGGCGAAAGAGTCCACTCAGCTGTTTCAGCAGAGCTGCCACGGTGCAAAGCGAACCAACAGAGACGTGCTCACTGTTTCCGTGTATCTCTCGCCGTCTTCAATACCAGGAAAGCATCTACTTATAATCTGCTGAGCAATGAGCACACGAGCAACGGAACGAGCTTAGCTCCTACCGTCAACGGCAGACAAACCACGAACGCGGGCTCCTGCAGGGGTGAGGGAGCCAAAAAATTAACAGGGCGAAAGCGAGCCACAGTCTGGATTGGCTCTAAGAGCCGTGCAAGAGCCATGCCATAAAAAACATGTACAAACAATTCCGCCCTCCCACCCCTCCATGACTAAAATAAAAGGCAAGCCCTAAATGTGGCCTGGAATTTAACATTTAGTTTCACCTACTAGAAAGAGCATGCATTTTCTGTTGCAAGACGTACTGTTAGCATACACAGGGCTAACCAATGGCTGGCTTAATTGTCACAGTCATATGCTTGCTACTTGTTAACGTGTTTGGGTATTCCTTCCTGTTCTTATGTTTGTCCCTCCCCGGGAGCATGGACCCATTGTGTCCTTCTGCTCACTTTTCAGGCGCAATGTTTTTTAAGCAACCTAGAAGAGCGCATGCGGTTTCCAGCGGCCTCCCTCAAGTACTTCTCCACTACCCCCCTCCTTGTGCTCTGGTGTACCTCTCTCTCACCCGAATACTTCTCCCCGCCAGGTCCATTTTGCTCTTTCACCTTTTTCTTCTCCCAAGCACTACACTTTGTTCTCTGTCCGTTGCTTACTTTTTCCTGCCACTGCCCTCTGTGTTGCTTTCTCCCCACCCACGCCCTCCTTGTTACTTCCCCCACCAGCACTTTCCATGTTGTTTCAGCCCCCACCCAGCTGGGCCCCAAATATCCCACCAAGCAGCGCCTGCCTTCTACCTGTGCCCTCCCACAACTGCTTTCCCAGATAGCTTTCCCCCAACCCACTTAAAAAAGCCTGTCTTTTTTTTGTTTTTACTTCAAATATGAAGGTTGACTAAACAGAAAGAAAAAAGCAGCATGTTTTATTTGGTATTATTAAATACCACACATGCTTGAACCTAAAATATGACTTATTTTCGCTTTTCCCGCAAAAACTTGAAAAACAAATACATTTAGCCCAAATATATATATATATATATATATATATATATATATATATTATTTAGCCATTGTGCATAACATCAGGGTTACTATGCAGCACGGCTATAAACAACTGACAATGCCAATATGTCCCGAAAGGAGAGACCTACTAGCTTTGACAATATTTGTTAAAGATGGAGCAATATTATAGTTATTAAATCAAGGCAAGAGAGATATTATACAGCACCCATTCTGAATGCAAGTATTTGAAGGTGCTCTCATATGTCATAATGAAGAAAAAGGCACAGTGAAATATAATAAAGGTCTTAGATCATACAACTTGGTCAAGCAGGTAAGATGGGTTGACCTCAGGTTTTCTGGTCTTGCATTGAGCTGCCTGCTAGGTATCTTCTCTCTCCTTTTTACATCAAAGATTAATTCTTTGTCTTTCATTTTTGGGGCATGATGTTAGAGTATGGGTGGCAGGCACAAGCCACATGAAAACCCGGCTCATTTTGGGCTTGAGGGTCCAAGTGGATGTTGAGCTCAGTCAGAGGCAGGGTTCTGGCTTGAGGTTTAGTGGATCGCCAGCCTTAGGGTCCTGAAGGACACAAGGCACTGCCTTAAAGTAGTGGCTAATAAGACACATAGAAAAAAAACGTGCCTTTTGGAAGAACACAATTACAGTGCAGCACATGTCCACATATGTACAGATACAGAAAGAGAGCAGGTTTGTGAAGTTTTACCTAGGAACACAAAATACATGTATGGAATTCATATACACAAACACAATTATGTCATCCAGGCATACCAGCAACATAAAAGGCCACAGTCCACTCAAATCCCACACACATACAGTTACAATACTAGAAGGACAGTTTATTGTGCAGAAAAAAATTGCAAGGTCATAGCTGAGGGGTGTGTGTAAAGTGAGAAGGACTAGACAAACATGAGGAAGAGAGAGTGAAGGGGTCGAGTTAGACAGAACAGCGGAGTGACAGAGGGAGCAAGGGTAGAAGTAGTGTGAGGGGTTAAGAGCAAAGTGGCATGGATTCAGCAGGATAGGAAAGGGGGGGGCCGCTCGGCCCCCACTGACGTATAGCGCAGCCCGCAACCCATCCCCCTGTACCCTCGGTGATGGGGCATGCCCACACCCCAAGGCGGGTCGCGGCTAAACAACACGACCCGGGGCCCAACATCACCGATTGGTGCTGGCCCCCGCCGTTGACCCGGAAGCAGAGTAGTGCTTTCAGGTCAAGAGGGGGGGGGGCTGGTGTGTTTAAAAGGCGTGGGGAGCGCGGGAGGCATCCTCTTTGGCACCCGCGCTCCCCAGGCTTGCACCTCACCCCTCTGCTGGGGGCTAAATAATTTTTGTTTTTATTTTGCAGGTTGCTGGTTGTCGCTTAGTGCCGGGGCACCGTCGAAGTCGGACTACGGATCAGGTTCGACGGCTGGATCGGTGGTATCCTCCTTCCATCGGTGGTGCGCAGGGACGAGAGACCCGTGTGAGGAGCCCGAGGCGTTCCCGGTTGATAAGTAAGGCGGGGAAGGCAGGTTCGGGCCGACAAGAGGGGTCTGAGTGGCATCGAGGACTGGGGTGCTGGGGCCTCCGTGTTACCAGCCCGAGCTCAGTTCCGCAGTAGTTCAAAGGGGAGTAGCGCTTGCCTTGGGTCCCCGGAGACGTGAAGCCCGATTCCTGTTTAGCCAAGTACAAGCATTATCGGTGACTGTGCGTGGTTGTAACAAGTATAACCAGGGAGGGGCACTGCTGCAGCTTAAAGCGACTGCTAAGATTGTCATTGTACCGGGGTGATTTTCGCAGGCCGATCCCCACGCAAGGCGAGCTATTAGAAGCACACGCTCGCGGTCTCAGCTAGGTGGCAATTTTGGCCTGTTTTAAAGAAAGGCGAAGCAGGGTCGGTCCGGGTTAGTACCTGGATGGGAGACGGAATGCTGTTTTAATAGTTTCACAAGGGGTTCTTCAAGGCAATTTTGTCTGATTGGAAGCCTTATTTACCAGGGACCAAGGGGACTGTTCCCTAATTTTATTACAATTGCTTTTGGGGGGGTTATTTAAGTCTGCCAAAGAGTGGGTTTACCCTGCAACTTGTATAAATTGAGGCAATTTTACTGGTTTGGCTCGAATATACAGAGCCCAAGTAAGGAACATTCATCGTACATTGCCTGTTATAAGGGGTCACGGTCATTTGTTATCCAGGACTTGCATTTAACTTTCCTCTCATTGTAGGTTGGCATTCGGGGCCACAGCAGACCGGACTACCAGGGCGGCACACGGGGAACGGCAGGAGCCGAGGACACAGGCAGGCCTGCATTTCACTGCTTCTGGCGGGCCGCCAGGCTAGAGCACGCTCGCCCAAGCACCCATGCTAGCTGGTGTGCTGCGGTCACAGTTGCGTGGTGCATACGGCCAGTCTGTGAGCCTCCAACTTTGCACAAGTACAAGGCACATAGTGCCCAAAATTGACATATGGTGCAATGTAGTGTGTAATCCACTGTGAGAGAATGTCTGGTAAGCAGGGCGCAAAGAGTTCCCGCATGGAGCTCATGTTTCAGACCATGATGCGCAGAATGTCGGCGATGGACAGGAGATTGGGGAAGGTAGATCAGTTGGAAAGACCGTGACTGAAATGGGCGAGAGGCTTGAGGCTCATGCAGGGCCATCAGGAAGACCCAAGCGGATGGTGGTGCCTCCTAAACCAAAGGGTGAATTAGCGGCTTTACCTAAGCGGGTGAGGGCCAAGAGGACTTCTAGTCGGCATCCCAAGCCATATGGCGGTGGGGGACCCCCTGGGGCAGTCCCTGATCTGGTACTGTCTTCACCGGAAGCTCCCACACCAACTTTGCCACCCAGGGACCTAACCCCGCCAATGGTCCCAACAGTAATCCTGGTGGTCCTCCCGGTCCCGTCCACGCGGGCAGCTCTCCCGGTCAGCGATCCCCCCAGGGCTGGTCAAGTGCCCCCTGAATTGGCAGCGCCGATAGCTGCGGTACTCCGCTGGTTGGGGATTGGGGGTGTGTTACCCTCATCGGCTGATCCCTCCGCAGAGGCCCAAAGACTGGTGGCTAAGATCATGTTGGCTAGGGGTGATGGCGGAGTGCCAAGTGCACCAATTTCTCCCCAAACAGATTCTGCCAGCGATGCGGGGAGAGACAAGACTTTAGAACCTGCGCGAGGCACTGAGAGTGGTAAGGAGATTGCTTTGCCAGTACTAGGCGAAGGGGCAATACCCTCACGGGGGAGAACCTAGCTCAACATGTGTCACAAGTAGTGAAAGAGCCGATTTGGGCAGACAAATAGGTGAATATATTCTCATTGTTGATCGATAACAGAGAGTTAGAGTATGCTAAGTCACAAAAGGATTTGATGTTGCCTAGCGAATGGCGGTCTCAGTTGTCTAAATTCAGGGTGGAGGAGACGCTGATTAATTGGATCAGAGCCTTTTCTGTATTTATGGCAGTTACCGCCGAACGTTCACCCAACCTGCAGACAGATATGGCTTGTTACCAAAGTAGAATTGCAATGTTCAGTGAGAAGCATGGGGGGGGGTGAGGGGGGGGGGGGGTTGCGGATGGGAGGAATATGACATTTCTTTCAGGAAAGCTAGGGAATTCGACTGATCGTTAGCCTGGGACAAGGTAGACTCCATTTCCTAGCATGGCCAGTTTTCAGGTGGTCAGTCCACAGTGGTTGCCACAAACTGGAACAAGGGATATTCGCCCAGGCCCCAGCAGCCCTTTCGGCCAGCGCAAGGGGGGATGGGTCCAGCAAGGCCAGAGGTAATGGAGGCGGAAAGGACGTATGTTGGGATTTTAACAGGCGCACATGCACAAGGGCAGCGGGCACTTGCAAAATCAGACATGCTTGTTACATATGCGGCCCCTCATCCCACCCTGAAACAGAATGCCGTTCAAAGGGTAGTACTTCAAGCAACAGGGGGGAAGAGGAAACAGGATTAGTGGGGGATACCTGCAAGTCGCACATTCACCCATTGATATCTTGGCTATGATCCCTTGGCTGAACAGGTACCCAGATCATGCTTCCGCAAGGATGCTGCAAGAAGGTTTCACACACGGTTTTCGGATTCCTGCAGGTGGGTACACCGGGACACCAGAGTGTAGGAATCAGTTGTCTGTTAGACACAACCCTGGGGTGGTGGCATCAAACATTTTGAAGGAGCTATGTCTAGGTAGGGTAGCGGGTCCTTTCAATGACATCCCGGTACCCGATTTGGTTTGCTCACCCCTGGGGGTGGTCCCAAAAAAAGAAAAGGGCGAATTCAGACTCATCCAGAACCTGTCAGCACCTAGGGGAGCATCTTTGAATGATGCAATCGACTAGGGCATCTGCAGTGTGAAGTATGCGTCTTTTGACCAGGCAGTAGAGATGTTGAGAATTCTGGGCCCCAGGGGATTGATGGCAAAATCAGATATCGAATCAGCTTTAAGACTACTGCCAGTATATCCGTTAGACCAACACCTACTGGGTTTTTCCTTTGAGGGCAAATACTATATGGATATGTGTATGTCCATGGGTTGCTCCGTGTCATGTGCATACTTTGAGACATTCGAATGGGTGATGGAACAGACAACAGGGCACCAGCATGTGATGCATTATCTGGATGACTTCCTTTTGCTGGGGGTGGCGGGCTCTCAGGAGTGTGCGTGGGCACTGCAGGAATTTTGCGTGCTCATGCGGGCTTTTGGGGTCCCGCTGGCGCCAGGAAAAACGGTGGGTCCATCGACTTGTTTGGAATTTTTGGGCATCGAATTAGACTCTGTGGAAGGTTGTTTCAGGTTACCCAAGGAAAAGATTGTGAAGTTCAGGGCAGCATTACAGCTATGTTTAGCAAAAGAGAAGGTCACATTGCAACAGCTGCAACAGACCGTTGGTCAGCTGAATTTTGCATTACGAGGGTTACCGATGGCACGCCCATTTTCCCGCTCTATCGCGCAGGCCATGAAGGGCCTGCGGGAAAACACCACCGCACCAGGCTGTCAGTTGAGGTGCGCCAGGACATGCGAATATGGATGGCATTCCTGGAGAAGTTCAATGGCAGAGTGGTGTGGTGCGGCCCCCCCACCACGTCAGCAGACCTGGGTCTATGGACCGATGCTACTGGCAGTGTGGGATTTGGTGCCATACTTGGCAACAGGTGGGTGGCACAAAGGTGGCCGGAGTGGTGGGAGGAAAGCTGTTTGACAGCAAACATTGGTTTTCTAGAGCTCTTCCCAATATGGGTCGCATTAACCGTCTGGCCTGAACAGTTGTCCAACCAATCAGTAATATTCTGGTCAGACAACATGACGGTAGTCGAATGCATCAACCAACAGGCAGCGCGATGTAAGTTTATACTCCGCTTCATAAAGGAAATTGTGTTGCGATGCTTGAAATTGAATGTGCAATTTAAGGCCAGACATGTTCCGGGCGTCTTGAATAACGCAGCGGACGCCCTTTCTCGATTTAAAATGCAGTTATTCAGGGAACACTTACCTTCGGCGGAAGCTTCACCAGCACACTTGCCAGCAGCACTGTGGCAAATTGGTGTCCCCAACTACAGGACCTCGTTGCAGCCAGTTTAGCACCCAGGACCAGGACAGCTTACGAAGGGGCGTTCATGGCTTACTGCAATTTTTTGGGTCAAGCATGGGAAGTAAAGTGGGGCTGGAAGTGCATTTAAACTCATACATAAACTGCACGGAGAGGGGCGCTCGGCGGCGACAGCTAGCAGACACAAAGTGGCCGTCTCTTTCTTTGCACAGTTAAAAGGTGTCAGGGACCCCCCCTTAAACTGTTTTTTAGTGCGGAAAGCATTGAAGGGGTGGCGACGCCTACAGGCAAGCACCGCTGATTACAGACGGCCAATAGGTTTGGAACGATTGTCCCGGGTGCTGGATGCCTTTTCGGACACGTGTAGCTCCCAAGGGGGAGTACTGCTATTTAGAGCTGCATTTGCCTTGGCCTTTTATGAGGCATTGCGGATAAGTGAACTGGTGGCCAACAACAAACTGGACAGGTTGGGTGGGCTGCAGCTGGCGGACATCCCGCTAAGGGGTGATTCAATCTGGTTAACCATTCGTAAAACAAAAACTGATCAAGAGGCCAGGGGTGATAGCTTGGTACTACACCGGGCACCGACTAACCCGTGCTGCCCGGTGTCACACGTGGAGGCGTACCTCAGGAAACGGGTGGACGGGGCAACGGGGTCTTTGATGATGCGTGCGGATGGGACCCCACTGACCAGGTTTCCGTTCCAGAGCGTTTTAGCAATGGTAATCGCCAATGCGGGTCTGGATCCCAAGGACTTTGGGACGCATTCTTTCCGAATAGGTGCAGCCAGTGAGGCAACAGCGAGAGGTTTGCATGCCACCAGTGTAAAGAGGATAGGGAGATGGTCTTCCAACGCTTATAAACGCTATGTGCGGCTCCACATGTTGTAAGTACTGACAAACAAACCTGACACCTGCCTTGTTGTCGGTTTCTTTTCAGTTTCTCGGGCCTGCGACGCAGGGCGGGAAATGTTACCTCAACAAATACAATCAACAGCAACGGGGCAACATCAAGACGACAGGAGGAAGACGCACGTAGTATGGGTTGTTGGTCACTCTTACGCGAGACGAGCTAAGCCAATTTTCTTTGCAGGTGATTGTGTACCACGAGCAGAGAGCAGGGGTTGTCAGGTCTCATTCCATGGTAAGGGGGGGCTCTGCCTAAATCAACTGAGGAGTTTTGTTTCCAACTTATTCGACAGATACACCCCGCCGCCCTCTATGGTCATCTTGCATCTTGGGGGGGAATTACTTAGTGGCACTGGGCAGAAGGGTCTTATTAGAAGAAATTATCACGGCGGCGGGGGCGGCGGGTTGGCTGGCGAATGTGCTCCCGGGTTGCACCATAGTGTGGTCTCAGTTAACCTAGACTGCAGTGGAGAGGGGCGGAGTCAGTTAGGGCGTTGAACCACTCAGTAAAGAGGGTCAACAACAAGATAGAGAGGCTGTTCAGGATCCCTTAATTACAGAGTATTCCGCATGGGTGCATCTGGGGGGACCATTTTTACTTGCAGGATGGGGTCCACTTGACTGAGGCAGGCAATCGCTTATTTACAAGGAACATATTAGCATGGTTAGAAGGTTTTGCGAGGTAGGTATGACCTTTCAGTTTAGGAGGTTTGGGGGGGGGGGGGGCGCAGATTGTCGGTCAACTATGCTGGCCTGTGTCGGTAAGGTCATGATCGGTGAGCAGCAATTTAAGGTCCTTGGGGGCGGCACCATTCTCGAATGGGGTCGCCCAGGGGGAGGGGCCAATGGTCTCTCGTCTCTCCTAGAACTTCAGGGGCAGGATATCCGCTTGGTCGGAAGGGTGCGGGGGAGGGAGTCAATGCTTTCCTTGGGCTGATAGCCACCCCGCACATACACTATGACGTCTTAAAGTGGCGCGAGTGAAAGGGCCCTCCTTTTTGGTTTAACGGAGTTCAGGGAGCAGACTGGGTAACCAGGAGAGGTACGTACTCTCCCGGTAACCCAGCCATGTCGCGCATGCGCACTTTTACGGGAGGGCGTAGCTGATAAGGATCTGACACCGGTCAACGACCTTGCCGTAGGCCCTAAAATTGTTAGGATGCAAAATTCATACGTAGGATGTTAGATGCGGTTAGGAACACGTTGTATTAGACATTTGTTAAGGTTAGCCTTCATACCGGTCTATGATGATGTAAATCTAATGTCAGAATTTTGCATATTAATGATTGTGTAAATAATGTTTATTTTAACAATTTTAATTTGTTTTCATATTTTAATAAATACGGCTGGGGGGTCCCCGAGACCCCCCGCCTTCCAAAGAAACTCTTCGCCGGCCTAAGTTACTTAGCGTATTGTTGTGGTGGTTGCTTGACCGGGAGGGGGTGGTCGGTAGTCCCAGACCATATAGGTATAGCATAGAATTAGGGAGAGAAATGGGGAATGGTAGAATGAGGGAGCAATACCAGCAGGGAAAAGGAAGTGATTAGCAGGTTACTTATGGATGCAAGTGGATTTATATACAGCAAACTTCACTTGAAAGCAAAGGAGCGGGAAAGGATACAAGTTGATTAAGAAGGTGTTTTGGTAAACAATAATTAGCAACGCGGTTAGTCAGACGATATTTTGGAACGATATCAGATATTTATAGACATGCTAGGTGCAGTGTGAGACGTAGGAGTATATAGAGGGAAAACGAAAAACTCAGAATATAAGAGTGCAGGAAAGGGAGAGGGCAGGATGAAATCTCTGAAATAGCACAGACAATGACAACAGGATGCACGAGAGAGAAGGGTGAGGTGATGGGCTGAATTGCCAATGCGGAATAACGATTCAGAAAAGGGGGTGGTGATGAACAGAGTGTCTGAATTAAGCAGACCACTCTTACCCAGTCCGAAGATCAGGGCCTAATCCATCACCGTTTTTTAGCTCACTGCACCATCCCAGCTCAGAACTTGGCTATATGCAAATTAGTCTGACCCTGGCCCAGTGCATGATGGGAACAGGGCAGACCAAACTACCAAGCCAATTCTTATACTGGGAAGGAAACAAGCTACCGGGGACCGGTTTCTGGCATTTCAGCCGTCTTCGGCCCGGCTTGCTTGAATCCTGATGGTGCAATGAGCTAGGGACTCACATCTGAGTATACCCTTCCACGCTTATGGTGGACAAAAATGATTCATCACCACCCCCTTTTCTGAATAGATTGTGGCCACTATAGGTGTGGCAGGGTATACTCAGACATGAGTCCCTTTCTCACTGCACCATCAGGATTCAAGCAAGCTGGGCCGAAGACGGCTGAAATGCCAGAAACCGGTCCCCGGTAGCTTGTCTCCTTTCTGGTGAAGAATTGGCTTGGTAGTTTAGTCTGCCCTGTTCCCATGATGCACTGGGCCAGGGACAGACTGATTTGCATATAGCCAGGTTCTGAGCTGGGATGGTGCAGTGAGATAAATAACGGTGATGGATCAAGCCCTGATCTTTGGACTGGGTAAGAGTGGTCTGCTTAATTCAGACACTCTGTTCATCACCACCCCCTTTTAGAAATGCGGAATAACAGCTTGCACCTGGTGCCTGCAGGCATCCATTCCAAGGTACTCATCAATCCTCAATATTTCAGAGTCCCAGGAACAACACTAACGGGCCTCCTCTGTAAAAACAGCAGGAAACCCAGACACAAAAAGTCTTCCCCAATGTCTACTCCTCCTGACCAATACTTTTATACAGGGCCATGGCCTGGATACTGGCATCAGTAGCACTGTGGCCACTCGCCAGACGCCTTTGGCTGCCATCCGATATCATGTTACACAACATCAGTGGAAGGGCACCACAAACAGAGCCTCATGCCTCAAACACGGCCAAGAAGATGGAAGGATGCAGAAGCCACAATTGCATTAGCAGTTACTAACAGGCATTCGCAAAGTGATTGACCTAATCCAATAGGCACTGATTAAAACAATGAAGAACATCCTACTGCAGTAAAAACAACAAAATAAAACAATTTTTTAAATGTATACAAAGCGGCTGAGATAACAAAATTAATGTTGGTTGTTTCAGTATATTTTCATAGAAGGCATGATAACTAGACATCCAACCGCAAGAGGGGAGAGACATGCTCATCTGGGCATTAAGTCCACTCGCAAAGTGCAAGTCAATTGTTAGGTTTGTCAGAAAGACAATGAACACATCCCAACTGCAGCAATGTTAGGACTGCCAATGGCAGGGGAGGTGGTGGGCCCTGCAGATGAACCAGGACCTGTGCATCTGCAGGGCCTTGAGCTCCGGTTTCAAAATCTATCTATAGATTTATAAAGCAGTTTTTATTACTAATAAAGCCTGGGACCCTCCAACCAAACTACTGCTCAGAGTCCTTGTATTTGCATAGAAGGACAAAAGGCAGGAGCAGCGTGGCACATTGCAATGACGACAGAGCAAGCTCTCTTTTTCAAGAACGCCGAAGTAGAGCTATTCATACGGATTCACAGACGCCCTGATGTACCATCTTTTTTTAAACATCTTTGCCACACAGGGGTTGAATCATTAGACAAACCAATATACAGTTCTGTTGCAATATTCTTTCAGTGTTTTCTGCTTTGGGATGCTATACAGCCTCCTGAATAAAAATGTCGTGTTTCCAGATTTGAAAACATAAAATACATTTTTTAAGGTACAGAAAATATGAATAAATGTAACTTTATAGTGGGACATAACCGGACTATGCTTGGCAAATATACGATTTAGTCGTTGAATAAAAATATATGAATCAGTTTCTAAGTCATGGCCACCGTGATGATATCCACGTTTTAATCACCAGGACCCATGGAAGCACTAAATTACACTTGTGCAAGAACTAAGCACAATGCCTGCGTGCCACACGAAGTCTACAACCCATGCAATGCACCCAACGGACTTCTTCCAGTTTTATCTTCAAAAGACTTGGAAGGAAAAATTGCTAAAATTAGCATTAAGCCGCGCCTAAAAATAAATACAGCTACTGCATAAAGTTTAAGTCCATAACCATCAGAATATCTACTTAAAAAGGGTACCCATTTTCTCACAACCTATTTGTTGTATAACTTACTTCGTGTGCCACACATTGCTTCTATACGAACGTCATTTGGGATTTTGTCTGACCAATACTCCAGTCCGCAACACTACAGCTACAATAATTTAGTGGTGCATCCATAAATATTCTGTTTTTGCACGATACAGAAAAGACAAAGTAATGCATGGGGCATGCCAGGAAGAAGGCACAAAAAACATCAGTTGACAGGGGTATCTTTTCACCATGAAAGGTTTCAAATATTAAAAGCCATTCATAATGAAAAATAAATAAAATAATCAAGACTATAGTTTGAGTCTTAACCTCCTAAACTCAAAAAGGTATGACATCCAAGACCTCTACTTTTAGAACAAATACATATGTAATATACAAACAGGAACACTCGAAAAGAATGTACATACTAATAAAGAGCAGATCAGACAGTGGTTCGACATTGCGCCATTAACAGCACCTACCTTTGGAAACAAAATTAAGCATTCAACAAAGTGCATAAAACAGAATACCGAACACATGCGAACACATACATCTATAGGTGAGTAACATCAAATTTACTGCCAAACTAATTAGATTAGAAACCACAATCTCCATAATCAGTCAGAACAATACACACAGATTTAACATGGTTCATGCCACTCGAGTTTACCTCTCACAAAAGCACATCAATCATCAGAACAATATTGTAAACCAACAGTCCAACAGCTAGCCAACACCTGGTTTTCAGGAATACTAATGACTAACCAGATGTTATGCTCTCAATTACTTCAGATACATCCTTCAGGTTCGATAATGCACGTACCAATCCTCCTAGATGGCAAGTATATGAATTGGTAAAAACATTTGGCCGCACATACCAAACACTACAAAACACTTTCAACCAAACATATGCACAAAAGCACTCACACCACGAATGATCAAACTGAAATTAGAAAACATCCTACCATCTCGGACAATGTGATAAAACAGACTCCGGTGGTCTGTGACAGAATCCCGAAGATGAAAGGCCTGAACTGCGGTAGCCCCAAGAGGTCACACTAAAGGCAATACAATGCTGCAATCTACGTCAAAACGGAGTCCAAACAAGCAGAAGCAAGCAGGTTTATTCGGAATATAAGAGCAGCTTCACATCCACCAAGCCGAATTCTAACTCCCACACATCCAACGGTTCACATTCTACCCCGACATTCCACCTCCAACTTTATATACAATAAAGAAATGCAATCCCATTAAAGATACAACAGACACAACACACAATTCCCCAAAACAAAAAAAACTTTTAAATACTACTATAGTAAAAGTATTACATTAAGCAATAAACATAACATCCTGCATAAGAAGCCAATATAAAAAATACACAACAATGAAATTCTATGTCAGGACCGGAGGCTTCGGATTATGCTTTTCTCTCTTCGCTGTTTATTCCACAAAAACCACATAGCAGCCAGAAAAGCATCAAAACTTGAAAAAATTTCATTTATATACCCAACACTGGGTTATTAGGAACATCATAAGCGAAAACTACATTAGAACTCATATTCCATCAGTCCATCACGCGTTAGTCCTTCTATAGTGTCCACAATCCTAAGGTAGGGCGTCCATCTTGTGATCCCCCTCCTCTTTCTTCGCTGTTCCGCAGCCAGTTAAGTGCCTTTATTTCTTCTCTCACAGAATTTGTTTGTGGAGATTTATTTGTGATGTATAAAATGATTTATTCATGATTTAGGTGGTGTTTAGAGGCTCTGTGCGCCTCTTGTTGGTAGAATATAACGTTTCTGGTTGCTTTTCAGAGCCCTGGATCGCGGGGACGTTTTCGCCCCTTACGCAATGTCCCAGTGTGCGCAGCAGTGTTTATTGAACCGCTAGAGGGAGCCGTCGCGTCTCGTTTGCCCTAGCACGGTTTCGTCTCGCTGACAGGAACCGCGCTGGGGAGAAGGAGCCGCGCCGGAGCCCAGTCTGCCGCCTAACCCTTTACGCCCTTTCAGGGTTGTATTGCCTGCATTTGAACGCCCCGCCGGGGTCTGTATTAGCAGTTTTAACCGCGTTGACGCCTGCGGGCTGAGTTGAGCACCATTAACGGTTTGGCCGTTCTGTGGGGTATTTTTTTGCTTATCTGTGTTCCGAGCGCGCTGGGAGGTGGCATGGTCCCGGTCTCTTGGAGAGGGTTGGGGCGCTAAAGAGGCGGGTGCTGCTTCTGAGATTGCCTGGTTCCTCCAGCGCAAATACCTTTGCTAACCACCGGTTGGCCCATATTCTGGCCCAGTGAGCGCCAAAATACCCTCAGCTTACCTTTAATTATACTTCTAAAGAGTTGATAATGGCTGTGGGGTATTACGTTGAGGAGGAGGAGGCTCATCAGTACCTAGAGGATGAAGAGTTTTATGCGGCAGTGGATCAGTCAATTTATAGATGTGTACAAGAGATAGTGGGGCCTATGGAGGACAGGCTCTCCGCCCGCATAGTGGAGGAGTGCGCAAAGTTAGCGCCAGTGCCTGTAGGGACGCCCGTGTCAGACCCAGGGAAACCACCGGCGGCTAAGAAGGTTTGTAGGGATGGAGGCTCCGGGGGACCGCAGGGTGTAGATAAGGATGCCTTTGAGCGCCTACGGGACGCTTATCTGGCTAAGGCGACCGCACCTGCCCCTGCATCACTCCAGACCCCAGGACTTTCAACATCGACTGAGACTGCCCTTTCCTCCCCGGGGGGAACTCCCCCGCAGACATGGATGATGAGGATTCGGTGCGGTCTTGGCAACCGTCCGGCTCCGCGGCGAAGTTACCCAAGGATACTTCAGGCATGCTTGATCCGGATGACATAATTCATCCGCGGTCGGCCGCTTGGGCACCTGGAGACAAAGTCGCGCAGTTTGTGGCGGGACGCCTCCGCAAGCCTTTAGAAAAGGAAGCGCGGAGTTGTCTGAGAGGAGAGTGTCCCCGTCCTTCTTTGGAGGGGAAGGTCGCCATGACCTCGTAGTTGGACGGGAAAATGGCCCCGTTCATGGCCAAGTTTGTTAAGGACCCCCGTAAGGGGATTGACCGCTCCTGGTGCTCATGCCAGGACAAGTTGTTAGACGCAATAGGCCCGATCACAAAGATCTTGGATATGGCGGAGGAGGCCAAAGTTTCGGGCACTCCCATATCCCCAGAGGTGTTGTCGAACTGGGCGCAGAGGGCGGTCATATTTTTAGGGAACGCCAACTGCGCCCTTTCGACGGAGCGCCGGCGTTCCTTGCTGATCAAGTTGGATCCCAAATTGGGGGATTTGGCCTCTTCGGAGGCGGGCGCCGTGGCGCAAGGTGATCTATTTGGAGAACCCTTCATCAAAGAGCTAGGTAAGTTTGCATCAACGTTTACCTCTTTGGACAAGGCCCAGTCCACTATAAAAAGGGTTTTCCACCAGCGTTTTACCCGAGGGGATGGTCGTGGTAGGGGCCTCACGACCGGCCGTGGCGGTCAGAATCAACCCAACAGAGGGCAGGGCTCCGGCAGAGGCCAATACAATACCTCTGTAAACTACAACAATTTCTACCCGACCAAAGGCCAACATTTCCGAGGATGCGGAGGCTTCAGGAACGACGCAGAAGGCAACAATTCCCACGGTGAGTGTGATTCCTGCAGACCAAGTTTTAATTGGGGGAAGGCTGGCATGTTTTCAAGAGGCTTTGGCGGCTATTACGGCGGACGCATGGGTTCTTTGGACCGGGCGTGGTTTCCGTATAGAGTTCTACGATCAACCGCGCCAACTAAGGGCGCCTCGCCCCATAGTTTTTTCCCAGTCAGATGCGCAGTTGATCGACGAAGAGGTCTCGGCGCTACTGCGCAAAGGGGCCATTTGTCGAACAACGCGACACCCTTGCGGATTCCTCAGCAACATTTTCCTATTGGAGAAAGTGGACGGGGGCAAAAGACCCGTAATCAATCTCAAAGATTTCAACGGCTGGTTAGTGTACAACCATTTCAAGATGGAGGGCATCCATCAACTGAGGGACGTATTACTTCCGAACGACTGGATGGTCCGCTTGGACCTCAAAGATGCGTATTTGGTGGTGCCCATCCATCCTCCTCACCGTAGTTTCCTCCAGTTTCTCTGGAAGGATCAGGTCTTCGAGTTCACAGCCCTTCCATTCGGGCTTTCCACGGCCCCTTGGTGCTTCACCAAGCCGTTACATCCAGCGGTGGAAGTCCTACGGAGCCAGGGAATTCGGTTGATCATATATCTGGACGACATCCTACTGATGGCCCAGAGCCCAACCAAGTTGGTACTTCACCTCAAATCAAACGATCTCCTTGTTACAGGGACTGGGGTTCATCATCAACAAAGATAAGTCTGTCTTCTCTCCCGCCCAGAACATAGTGTTCTTGGGGTTCGTCGTGGATTCTTTGCAAACTTCGCTCAGTCTTCCATCCAGGAAGATGGCCAAGATCAAGCATGAACTGCGGCAGACGATCTCCAAGTCCCACACCTCCCTTCGGCAGATAGCCTGAATGGAGGACGAGAGAAGTCCTACCACCCTGGCAATCTTTCCGGGACCCCTTCACTACCGGGCCCTTCAACGGCTCAAGGCGCATCATTTACGGAAGGGCTTGTCCTACGACCACCTGGTACCTCTTTCAGAAGAGGTGAAGGAAGAAATGGCCTGGCGGCTCGCCCATATGGAGGCGTGGAACGGTCGAGCGACTTTCGGGTCGGTGCCGGACTTGGTGATAGAATCCGACGCCAGCAGGTCCGGCTGGGGCGCCCGCTGCGGGGATTTCTCCACAGGCGGCGCTTGGTCATCCGAAGAACAAAGGCTTCACATCAACTGCCTGGAACTTCTGGCAGGATCCTTTGCTGTCCGTTGCTGGACCAGGGATTCAGCGAAGTCATGTGTTCTTTTGAGAATGGACAACGTCTCAGCAGTTCGGTACGTAAACCACTTGGGTGGTCCGCGATCACGAGCTCTAGCAGATCTGGCGAAGGATTTTTGGGACTATTGTCTGGCCCATCAGGTCTCGGTAACGGCGGAGTACCTTCCGGGACAAGCCAACTAGGTAGCGGATTAGCACTCGCGTTACCTGCGGGACTCCAGCCTTTGGAAGCTGGATGTTCGAGTGTTCCACTGGCTGGCAACCATGTGGGGTCCTTTTTCAATAGACCTGTTTGCGTCCCGCCTGCACTTCCAGCTACCGAGATTCTTCAGCTGGAGGCCGGATCCTCTGGCGGAGGCCACGGATGCGTTTCTCCAGGATTGGAGTCAGGAACGGCCGTATGCCTTTCCACCCTTTTACATGGTGGTGGGGGCGGCGGCCCAACTTCGCCGGCAGATGGCGGAAGTGGTGATGGTGACGCCCGTGTGGAGATCGCAAGTATGGTTTCCAGTTCTTCCTACTCCCACGGCTCCCTCGTCTTCTCCTCAATTCGGACGGGAACCCTCATCACCTCCTCGTGCAGGGTTCTCTCCGCCTCATGGCATGGAGGCTTTACGGAGACGCTGGTCGCTCTCAGGCCTTTCGGAGTCGGCTGAAAACCTTTTGTCCAAAGCCTGGGTAGGTAGTACCGCAAAGAGGTATCGGTCAGCTTGGACCAGGTGGGTTCGTTGGTGTCTTCGACGGGATTTGGATCCCATGGTCGCAGGCGTTGTTCCCATCCTGAATTTCCTGGCAGAGTTGGCAGCGGATGGTTTAGCCTACCGGACCATTAACGCGATACGTTCTGCAATCTCAGCGGCTCATGAGAAGTTGGATGGGGCCCCGGTTGGGGAACACCCCCTTGTCTGTAGACTCCTTAGGGGAGTGAAGCTTTCTTTACCCCTGAAGACGCGATATTCTGTCCTCTGGGACGTCAATGTGGTGCTGAATGTTTTTCTTTCATGGCAACATAACAATTACCTTTCTTTAAAGGATTTGTCGGCCAAGTTGGCTATGCTCCTCTGTTTGGTGTCGTGTTGTAGGGTCTCTGATGTGCGCGCTTTGGATGTCTCGGCGAGAGTGGTTTCCCCGGATGGGGTTACCTTTACCGTAGGCCGCCGCACAAAGTCCGCGACAAGGTCTATTTCTTATCCGACCTTTGCGGACGTCCCCAAGTTGTGTGTTGTGCAGGTTCTAAGGACGTACGAGGACGTCACTGTGGAACTTCGCCCTCCGGGTGAACAACAGCTCCTGATTGCTCTGAGGAAGCCACACAAGGCTGTATCTTCCCCCACTATAGCCCGTTGGGTGCGGTGGGTGTTACAAGAAGCTGGTATTGATACTAAAAAATTCGGAACTCATTCAGCTAGAGGGGCCATGGCCTCTAAAGCTTTTTCCTTGGGGGCACGTTTGGAGGACTTAATGCGAGCAGCGGATTGGTCCTCAGATCCACCTTCAAAAGGTTTTATTTCAAACCGGTGGTGGATATTGCGAGTTTGGTGGTGGATAAGCTTTGAACAAGCATAATCCGAAGCCTCCGGTCCGGACATTGAATCGAAATTTGCCTAGCTTAGTGACGGTAAGTTTCAATTCTATTAAGGACACGGAGGCGAGGATTATCCCACCCATACCTCCTGCAGAGATCCCCCCCGTATAGATGTAAGTAAACAGTTTAGCTTGAATTTCAGTCATTTGTTGTAGTGCATGTTTGACTTCAGAATTCTGGCGGGTTTGGCAACACTCACGCTGTTGTGTTTTTTCCCGCTAGGTAATGATGGTGCAAAGCAGGACCGTTGAGACTTTGGCGTGACTCGCGCAAAGAAAGAGGGGATCACAAGATAGACGCCTTACCTTAGGATTGTGGACACTATAGAAGGACTAACGTGTGATGGACTGATGGAATATGTAGTTCTAATGTAGTTCTCACTTATGATGTTGTTCCTAATAACCCAGTGTTGGGGATATAAATGACATTTTTTCAAGTTTTGATGCTTTTCTAGCACACTACTTTGAACAGAATTTCCATTTTAACTGTCTAACAACCCATTTCTAGAGAAGGGTAGCATTCAATTCGCATGCTGCACCGGACCCGTGCACACCATCAATAGACACTTGGGGTGCATCCATATTTTCAACATTTCACCAAAGAATTATCATCATATTCTCTACTCACATAAAAATATGAACCATCTACACTACCACCATCCGACCAATGCCTAGTATTCAAATGTCCTCTATACACAGAAATTCTATGCCAGGACCTTTTACTCTTATTCACTCAGCAGCCTTAATAAATCATTTTATTCAAATACTACAAATCCTATGAGTCTTGCAACAAACATGACAAGTCTCATATATCCAACATCAAGGAAAATCACTTCCTCTTGCTACGGTGCTCAGCAGCCAGATACATGCTTTTCCTTAATGTCTTGGATATTGGTTATGGTTTTACATTGTATACCTTATTTTAATGCTAGTATTTTGGCCGTTGAGCGGCTATTGCGCACATTGGGTATTCCCGTCTAAAATGGGGTTCCCTGGTGCAATAACGACTGTTCTCCATTAGAGGAAACATACAGACGAGTCTACGATGTAGCTGGGCCTTTATTACAGGGCGCGCTCCTTAATGCCAATGTGGGGTTCGCCTCTCCTTCCCAATGCGTTGCACTTTCTAGAGAGGGCCACTTCCCAAAGCATGCAGCTACATTCCTGGTATTTCTTTGGTGCGTCTCGTTGCAAAGAAACGCATGGCGATTTAACAACCCCAGTAGGGGGATTGGAAGGCACATGTCTCTTACTGAAGAAGGCATGCCCCTCTTCATCACATTCACTACAGTCTGTGCATTCCTTGATACCCGTCTCATGATACTTTCCCCAGCCGCTGTCAGTGAAGGACAAGCAGCTTAGCGAGCGCGCAAGACAACACAAGCTCTGCACACCTTGCATTGTTTCTATAGTTTTTTGCTCCTGATAAGATGTTTTGCCAGCTGAGTTTTTTCCCTTGCAGCCCGTAGTATTTAGAGGGCCAGTTTAGAATTTTCTATGAGCAGACGACCACAAGCATTGGCTAATCCCAAATTTCCTGGACCAGCTAGTGAGTGTTTTATATCGTTCTGCCTCTGCATTCCTGCCTATTTACCTCTACTTTCACCTGATCAGCCTTGGCAGGTGCTTTTGATGAATATTGGAAGTCCGTTGAGGAGCAGACACTTCTCCTTATTCATAAAGAGCTAGTGGAGGTCACAGACACATCAATAGAGAAGGCGGTCACTTCGGCTCTGGAATCCCAGAGTCAAATAACTATTGAACTGAAGGTGAGACAGTTAATTACCTCCCGCATGGGGAAGGCCTGAGGCTTGAGCCTCCTACTGACAATCGGGTGCCCCAATGAGTAAAAACAGTACCAGACCTAACGCCAATGTCAGCGTGATCGCTACCTTGTCTGACACCTTTGAGAGGCTTCACCTGGCTTTTCTGAAAATATGCCTGGATGCCCTGGAGGTACAGGAAGATTCCCAGCCTGAATATACTCCCCCCCCCCCCAGGACGATACCAGGTGAGAAAACCAGGGGCAGTTCAGATACCCCTGACGGGGATTTGTGCAATGAAACAGATCTAAGCAGACTCTGGAAACAAGAAGGCGGAACCAAGAGAACCAGGCTGGAGGACAAAGACAAACATGACTCCGTGAGGGTGCCGGGCATTTTGAATCCGGAGGATATTTATCAATCCTGCGGAGGACATGGGTTTCAGGTTCCAAAGTGGCATGCTACAAGGCCAGCTGCATTAGGAAGACCATGGACCAGGAGGTCCGCGGGTGCCTGAGGGCTGAGTGCCCCATACCTTCCTTAGCCAATAAGGTGGCAAAGACCCCGGACATAGACACCGGAATGGTGACGTTCATTACAAAATTTGTTAAAGACCCAAAGAAGGCCCTGGAGCATTCTTGGCGATCCGGTCAGGATAAGGTCTTAGATGTTTTGGGGCCATTTACCAAAATGTTGGATACAGCTGAAGATGCCATAGAGTTCGGTCATATGATCGATCCCACTATACTGTCAGGTTGGGCTCTACTGGACCTGTGTCATTTTTTAGCAATGTCAACTGTGCCTTATCAACTGAGTGCAGACGCTCCTTACTGATTAAGACTGAGTGCAGGTTGGGTGAATTGTCCATCGCAGAAGCCAGCTCAGTGGCAAATGGAGGTCTCTTTGGAGAACCCTTCGTTAAGGAGCTAACACACTTTGTCAACACCTTCTCTTTTTTGGACAAGGCTCAGCAGTCCGTGAAGAGGGTCTTCAACCAGCAACTTTTTGGGGGTTTGGCCGGGCATACAACTCCAATCCCCATAAACATGAAACAAGGTACTCTATCCAGTGGCAAGACAACAAGAATTTGGAAGGTTCTATCCGTGGAGAGGTCACGGTAAAGGAGCCTTCAGAGGAGCCAACACACCAGGTTGCACCACCAGTAAGCAATATCCCTTCAAGGGGTGGGGGGAAGATGACAGTGGTTTAGTCGAAATTGGGTGTTCGTAACATGGTATGCGTGGGTGCATCAAACTGAGGATTTCACAGGGTTCTATGGTATGCCAAATCAACACCCTTGGTCTCCTCACAGGAACGGACGTGAGTGGTAAACCAAGAAGTGAGAAGCTTCTAGAAAAGGGGAAATTATCCCAGGGGATCCGGAGCAACATTTTCCTGGTGGAGAAGAAGGAGAGAGGTTTCAGACCAGTAATAAGTTTGAAACATTTCAATCAATGGGGATGTATCTCCATTTCAAAATGGAGGGCATCCACCTCCTAGTATGAAAAGGCCTATAACTACACAATAAAGTCAAAACGATATATGTGTCTGTTAACCCACTATACATTAACTCTCACCCACCACAGAAATGCATTCTGTTCAATATTTATGAAAATATGTATTTTTCCTTTTTTCTGGTTATTAAAGATAAACATTTTATAAATACATTCCAGTGCATTTGATAAAGAGTTGATATTTTTTATGAACTTTCTGATTTGAGTCTAAAAAAGCACACAGTTAAGCATAAAAAAAGAGGGAAAAAACACAAGATTCAGGCAAAGCGGTAGATGACACTGGCATCCACCTCCTACAAGATATTCTGTCGCGCAACGACAGGCAGGAAAGGCTCGGTTTAAACAATGACTACCTCACCATTCTGATTGTTCCTCCCCACAGACTATTTCTACAGTTTGAGTGGGACGATCACATTTTCGAATTCCCATGCCTGCCGTTCGGTCTGTCCTTAGAGCCTTGGTGCTTCACCAAGGTGTTATGGCCAGTGATACAAACGGCTTTGTACACCGGGAGTTCAACTAATAGAGTACTCTGAAAGCATTCTTCTAAATAAAAACATGAAAAATCCACTTTACGGTCCCAATTTTAGATGACCAAGACACTTCTGCAAGACCTGAGGTTTATAGTGATAGTTCAGAAATCGGATTTGTTCAGACTCAACAAATTAAATTTTTTGTGATTAGGTCGCCACAAAGATAGTTCCTCCGATTGCCCAAGAAAAAGATGCTTTTGATCCATTTAAAGTTGTGCAAAACATCGAAGAGAGAACATTTTCCTCTGTATTCTGACCAGGATTGTAAGCCTTTGGTCTTCTTTCCAGGCAATCTTTCTGTGTCCACTGCATTGCCGGGCCCTGTAACGACTGAAGGCTCAGCACCTTAGGAGGGGCCTGACGTATGCACAAGAGATTGCACTTTCTCCACAGGCCAGGACGGAGCTTTGTTGGTGGCTCAATAATCACATGTATACCCGGAACAAAAGACCAATCTTTGGGTCAGTCCTGAACCTGGTTATCGAGTCCGATGCCATCCGTCCCGGATGGGGGCGTGGGAGGGCACACTGTGGAGATATTATTACAGGAGGATAGTGGTCAGACTGAGAGGAGGCTCTCCACAACAATTGTCTGAAACTTCTCGCAGGATCCTTCGCTGGTGGAGTTTAGCGGCAACAATGTGTCTTGTGCCATTCAGATGAATATTGACATCTCAGCAGTAAGATATATAAACTACTTGGGGAGTGCACAGTCGAAGGTACTGGCGGACTTGGCTAGGGATTTCTGGAACTATTGTCTGGAGCACAAGTTGTTCGTGACTGCGGGTAGCCTCAGTCTGTGGACAACAATCCAGACACCTAAAGGATTACAGTGCATGGAAAATGGATCCCCTCTCGGTTTCAGAAAATTATGGATCCCAAGTGGATCTCTGTATTAAGACTCAATCATCAACTTCATTGTTGTTTCAGATCCTCTAGCAGAGGCAACGGATGCCTTCCTCCTAGATTGAAATCAGTTTTGGGGTATGCGTTTCCTCCGTTTTCAATGATAGCCAGACTCATGGAGTTGGTCAGGTGACAAAAGGCGGAAGTGATCCTGGTGACACCACTTGGGACATTCCAAGTATGGTATAGAGTTCTTCTGGAACTTTCTATGGATTTTCCAATCTCCCACCTCCCCTGACTGCTCATCTATTGGTGGATCCTCGTGGCAACTTGCTCCAACTGGTTCAGGATATAACTCTCCTACTGATGGGTTGGAAGATTACAGGGGCATTGTAAAGTCCCGGGCCTTTCGACACAGGCTGTCAGCACCACTCATCAGAAGAGCATGGGCAGATTCTACCATCAAGAGAGAAAGTTGTGCTTGGAGGAGATGGTTGTGATGTTGAGTTGTTGCAAAGACTCATGGGCTTTGTAGTCTCTGAATAAAATATATTTTAAGACTGCTGGGTGAATACAATTAAAGAGTTCAGCATAATCCTTAATAGAAATGAAAATTTCCTGCACAATAGTTAGGAAATGTTATATTCTCCCGAGTTTCCATATTTTGCCACTTTCCACTCACACTGCTTTACTGAACCATTCCCCCACTCTTACAGGAGTGAACCAAATGGCAAACCTCCTATTTGACACCCCAGCAATTTTCACCCTCACAAAACCACCAATCTTTAATCTGGAAATGTGGACTTGGAAATTCTAGCCCTCATTTTCGTCTAATAAATCTCCCTTTGCTCTCTGATCTTGGTAAGAATAATCTCATCATCAAAATTCTTCCCTCTCAACCACCAAGGCATCAACTTCAAACCAGATTTCCTTCTTCATAACATATCAAATGGAGATAATCCAATAACCAAATTAAGCGATGCCCTGCCCGTCAACAAACTAGCCAATACAGCTTTCCTCCACTTTTCATAGCCATTTGAAGAGATTCCTTCATAACCCTACTGAACCATTCCACTTAACCACTGGCTGGAGGGTGATAATTTGACACTTATGTGAAATGCCACATTTTGTCAGGAAAATTCAGAAATGTTTACTCACAAAGTGAGACCCATTGTCCGACATGAACTCCTCTGGTATCTCTTTTTGGCAGAAAATCTCATCCAAAAACTGTACATCATGATAAGCAGTAACCTTTGCCACCATTTTCAGGCCTGACCATTTTGTAAAATAGTCAATTATCACAATAGCATATGCATACTGGTAAAGTACCAACTGGACCCATTATATCAATTTGCTCTTTTTTATTTTTAACATGTTTGCTGAGACTAGAACCAGATTGCCCAGCCCGGAGGTCGACCGCTCTAGCCGTTAGGCCACATCCTCTCAATTCTCAACATACCATCCATTCTAGGCCACCAATAAAATACACAGATTCTCTTTTTAGTAGTGGGCCTCCCCATGTGACCCTTACGCTCCAACATAAAAAGTTTCTTCCTTGGGTTTTGTGGTTCAACAACCTTGTCACTTTTCAGGACTATTCAATCGGAAACCATCAAATCACCTCTTACATTGTAAAATGATGCCAACTCCCCACTCAACTTCCTTTCTTGTGTCTGGTCAATCTTTAATCAAATAATCCTGAACACAAAACAGCACACTATCATTTAGTATAGAATCACCCCCCTTTACCTCAGATATGACCTTCTAAGCACCATCATCTGCATTCTGCATGTTAACATAGTTAACAGTTTATGCCACATCACACTCCAATACTACAAACTTTCCCTCATCCATCAAAGGTATACTAGACATACAATTCACATGCACATTTACACAACCAGGAACATGCTCCACTACACATTGGTACTCTTGAAACTTGGCTACCAATCTTGCTAATTAGTGCCATTGACATACTCCTACCACCAGCAGACAACATATTGACCAAAGGCTTATGGTCTGTTCATAGCACAGATTGTGTTCCCCATCAACATTTTCGAAAATGTTGAACAGTCCAGGTACAAGTCAATAACTCCTTCTCAATAGTTGCATGATTACACTCTGAATCTCTCAATGATCTGGAAGCATACAATACCACCCATTCTTCAATTTTGTTTCTCTGCATTAACACATCACCCAAGACGACACTACTGGCATCCACTATTACAATACACTCTTTACCCACAATATCAGATTTCAAGAAAAGTGATTCAACAATTTCTCTTTTCATTTCAAAAACCTCCTTTTGACCAACTCCATTCAAACTTGGTATTTTTCTTTAATAAATATCTAAGAAAGTGTACTTTGGTCACATAATTCGGCACAGATTTTCTGTTAGTTTTGCCAACCCTAAAAAAGATAATAATTGTGCTTTATATTTAGGAGCAGGAGCCTCTAAAATCTGTTTCATATGGTTGTGCTTGGGTTTAATAACTAAAGAAATCTCATGACCCAAGTACTCAACCATATCCTCTTTGAAATTGCATTTAGAAAATGTCAATGTTAAATCTTGGTTCTGCAATCTTTCCAATATATTGTGCAAATTCCCATCATGCTCCTCATGGGTTGTCCCCAAAATTATTATATCATCTTTGAAAGCAACAACACCTTCAAGCATGTTTTTCAGTAGACGTTGAAACACAGAAGGCATTGAAGTGCTGAAACATCCCTTCATGAGTTACAAGGCCATTTCATTTTTGGAATACTCATGTAGTTCCATCTGGTGTTATGCACTCGCTAAATCCAAAGTGGAAACACATGTGCTCCATCCATCATTGGATAAGACTCCATGGATTCAATAATTTTTCTCACATAAATCATTCAACAGCTCTGAGTTGGTCGTGATTTGCTAGGGGCACATAGCACTGGTACTACACCCTCATTCAGGATACTTTTATGCTTGAAACCTACATATTTTCCCAACCTATCTTGAAACAAACTTGGAAAGGATGTATGTATTCCTGATACATAATCCTCTTTATCAAATATAATTAGATACACAGGTGGAGAAGGATTGGTATTCAATCTTATTTCCTTTCTTGTTGATGAGGGCACCAGGTATAGCATGACCTTTTGGTTGCGACATATTTTGGCCCTTTTTCTTCCCCCCATACATTCCAAATCTGTCCATATGTAACGTTCCAAATCAATTTTGTGGCTCGAGTATCTACCTGGTTGTATATCAGAAGGAAATTATTTCTTGTCACCCCTAAGTATTTGTGAATAATGCTTTAACAATTAAACTGTACCAGGCACAAGATTCTACCAGCATTGATATCAATGACAAACATGCAATTGGGAAAACCTTTACATTTTGTGTCACTCACACGTAGAATGGAACTGAAATCTACACCATCCTCTCTTCTAACCATAAATGACACAATTAACTTTGAGATGATAGAGCACTACACGCCCTGCCAAAATGCACTTTCTTCTTGCACTTGATACATACTTTATCCCTTGCAGGATACCCTTTGAAATATCCCACATGGTATGAACTTTCAAACCAAAAACAAGGGATTCCACTTTCCTTCTCAATGCTTTTAGGTTCAGTATATTTCCTGTTTTCGAACTAAATAGGATTTTCCACAATAATAACAGACGAGCTAGTACCCAGCAACCTAAAGATTTGGCTCCTAATTTAAATTACAAACTTTTCAGATGGTTTAATTCCCTTGGCAAAATTTATGACCACACTTAATGAAGATTATGTTCCTGCCCATAGTCTCTCCTGAATTTTCTTACTCCTAGTCTTCATCATTGTTTGGTATCTCAATACCTGTTCATAAGTGATTGTTTCAAATTCACAGGACCCAGCTAATGTCCGCAAATCAGACACCTAGTCTTCGATTGACTCTTCTTGCTCTTGAGCAAGACAATAACATTTGAATCGTTCCATCAACATGTTAATTTTACTTCGAAAACAAATACTCATTCTTTTAATAGTTTGGTCAAAAATATTTGTATCTCCTGCACCAGTCAAAGGAGGGAAATTCTTAAATTTCTTCAAACCTATTCAACCTAAACAATGCTTCAAAAATGATGACTTAAAGCCAAACATTCTTCTCCTTCAAATACCTCAACATAGGCCAAAAACATGGGGTACCACAATTCTAATTGTGGTTCTCAAACAGATTGTAAAAAAGGAGTTGGAGATGAGATGATTGACATAGCATATATGATATTTTCCTTTTACTTCCCAAAAACAAAATGGTTGTCAATCCTTATACTTCTCAAAATGAATTCCGAAAACCATAGATAGGATACAATAGTTGCTGATCTGGAGATAATGACCAGTTTAATCCTGGAGAATGGTCACCAAGGCTCCCAATCCCAGATGGTCGCTTTTCTCATAAGGCATGCAGAAACATCCCTGCAAAGGATTATAGGATAAGAATGGGTTTTCATGAAAGCAACCACAGACCAAAAAATGTCTTCCACCACATGCGTAAGCAAGTACTTGTTACAGCGTTTCTAGCCCCCCCCCCCCCCCCCCACCCCACCCACCAAAAAATACTATCAGGGATATGCTGCATAAATGCAGCTCCAGCTACCTAAATGAAGGACCAGCAGTGGATGATGTTTGACAATCCAATAATTAAGGACCTCAAAGATCTTAGCTATCCATGTCACAATACCACAAATCTTCTGCCCAGTGAAACGCTGCAGGAGTACAGGGATCGCTGATCTTCAAGTTCCTGCTCGTCAAATTGTGAAGTAAACTGGATCCACACGTAGAAGAAAGAAGGTTCATTCTATTATGAGAAAAGTAGCTTCACATCCACTAAGCTGAACTCTTAACTCCTCACATTGAGCGGTTCACATTCTACCCTAACATTCCATCCACAACATTTAACACAAAGAAATGTAAGCCTAATCTCCTTAAAGATCCAACACATATAACAGCAACAAAATATTAAAACAGAAACAAGACCAATCTTCTTTGTACTGACCAACATCCAAAGCAAACCATCTAAAACTCGCATTCATGCGGTCATCTACAAGTTTGTACAATTATTAATGTAAGGATTTCCAGTTATCACTGAAACGCAGGGGAATAACACAGGCCCCTGTAGCCTCTGCGGCACATGTGGCCCACCTAAACGCTTCAGGTGCCATAAAATTCTCTACCAAAGCATACTTCTCAAAGTGGCATGGCTTTTTATCTTTAAATGAGCAGTACCAGGATACAACTAAAACACTAGTACCACCTGAGACAGTAGGCCAGTAAAGTGACCTTACGATGGTTTAGGCGCTACTGAAACACACTCCATTAGCAAATGTGTTTTTAACAAATTGTTTTATGCAGTCGCTGGGAAGAAGGCCAGAAACATTTTGGATGAATTTTATTTCATCATATTATAACATTCTAAAATAAAAGCATTCAATTTAGAGCTTTTGGTATTCAAATTGCCTTTCAAATATAAAATTGTGGCTTCACCTGATTATCGAGTTATTTTTCCCTCCCCATGGACGGTTGATGATGGCATGATGTTAGAAAAGAAACTGAACATTCAAGATATTTTGCACATAGAGTGAAAAATAACCCCAAATCAGAAACTTCTTACCTCTACAATGTATCAGTCAAATGTTTTCTGTACAAGCATTTCGGAAACATTGGAGATCAAGAACAAGTTACTTACCTTCGGTAACAATATATCTGTAAAAGACATAGATTAGTCATAGATTCCTTGCTTTAGAATTACCCCTAGGTGTCAGACTGGATCTAGAGGTGCGAAAAAAAGGTGGGCAACATGATGGTCTGACCTATGTGGAAAGGGGTAACCACTTTGGGCAGGAAAGAGGGCCTAGTGCGAAAGACAACCTTGTCCGGATGAACTGCAAGAAAAGGAGGCTTAGAGGAAAGAGCCTGAAGCTCACTCACTCTGCGAGCAGATGTGATGGCAAGCAGGAAAGCGGTCTTCAAGGTAAGAAGACGAAGAGGACAATTATGTAGTGGCTCGAAGGGAGCACAACAGGAAAGTAAGAACAAGACTCAAGTCCCACTAGGGCATTACGAAAGGAGAAGGAGGAAAGAGTTGAGTAATGCCCTTAAGAAATCTATTTACAATCAGATACTTTAAAAGAGAACGCTGATCAGGAAGGCGCAGAGATGGTCGAAAGGTAGCCTTTAAGAGTGCCCAGAGCAGAGCCCTCCTGTGGCAAAGATAGAATGAAGAGGAGAACCTCTTAAAGAGGTAGAAAGGGGATCCACAGCCTTTGCTGTACACCATGACACAAATGTATTCCATCTACAGGCATATACCGTTTTAGAGGAGTGACGCCTGGTTGCCAAGGTGATATTACAAATTTCGGGCGGAAGGTCAAAAGCTGTTAACTGTCGCAGCTCAATCTTCACGCAAGGTGGTGGAGGCTGGACAGGTTCGGGTGGAGAACCGTCCCCTGCTGCTGTGACAGAAGATTATCCCGGAAGAGACAGTCTGATCAGAGGATAGATGGCCATGCTCAAGAGCTTGGGGTACCAGACTCTTCGCGCCCAGTCTAGAGCCACAAGAAGGACTTGTGCCCAGTCGCGCTTGATTTTCTTCAGTACTCTGGGCAGAAGTGGTACAGGCGGAAAGGAGGCCACAATTCCACTCGAGACGAAAAGCATCGCAGAGCGAGTGCCACCTTGGAAACTCCAAACCGCAGAATTGCTGACATTGCACGTTCTCTTCGGTGGCGAACAGATCTAGCCAAGACTCTCCCCACTGCCGAAAGAGACCTTGCACCACCTCCGAGTGAAGACACAAATCGTGATCCATCATGCTCCAGCGGCAGAGTTCGTCCGCATTGGCGTTCAGGGAACCCGCCAGGTGTTGAACCGCCAGATATATGCCCTGATGTTCCAGCCATGTCCAAAGGTGAAGAGCCTCTTGAAATAGGGTCCATGACCCCCACCCCGCCCTGTTTGTTGCAGAACCACATGGCAGTGGCGTTGTCTGTGAACACCAGTACTACTATTCCTTTGACAGAAGGAAGGAATGCCTTTAGTGCAAGGTGGATCGCCTGGAGCTCAAATGGTTGATATGGAGACTGGACTCTGCCGGAGACAAGAGACCCCTGATTTCTGCCTCTCCCAGGTGGCCGCCCTATCCCAGGAGTGACGCAACCGTCACTCCTGTGAACTCTGGTTGGGGAAGGGAGAGGTGCCTGCCGCTGTCCCAATCCTGGTTCGTGAGCCACCACTGCAATTGTTGTGCAGTCCCCTTCGAGATATGGACGACATCGGAAGATTCCCCTGATGCTGCGCTCACTGGAACTTCAGGTCACACTGCAGAGCGTGGACTGGAACTTCAGCTCCCACTGCTGAGCCCGCTTATGCCACCTGGCATGATCCACTAACAGGATGCAGGAGGTCATGAGGCCCAGCAGCCTCGAGGTCACTCTCACCAAATCCGGGATGGAGGCTACAACATCGGTATGATAGCACAAATATCCCAGACTCGCTGCTCGGGAGGATAACCCCGAAACTGTGCTGTATCAAGAACTGCTCAGATGAAAAGGAGCTTCTAAGAGGGAGTCAGGTGTGACTTCGGCACGTTGATAGTAAACCCCAGAGCGAGTGCAGGAGGTCCACAGTAGTCTGGAGGTGGGTGACGACTGCAATCAGTCAACGAGATAGGGAAAGACCGGAACCCCTGATCTGCGCAGATGAGCAGCGACCACCGCCATCACTTTCAGGAACACCCGAGGGGTGCTGGTGAGGCCAAAGGGGAGCTCGATAAACTGAAAATGCTCGTGGCCTACCATGAACCGTAGGTAATGCCTTGGGCAGGCAGGAAGGGGATATGGATGTAGGCGTCCTGCAAGTCCAACGTTACCATCCAGTCTACGGGACCGAGGACAGACAGGACCAGAACCAACAGGAGCATCTTGAACCTCTCCTTCAGGAGGAAGTGGTTGAGGACATTGAGGTCCAAGTTAGGACGCAGGCCTTTGTCCTTCTTGGGTACCAGAAAGTAGTTGGAGTAGCAACCACAACCGACTTCTGGCACAGAGACCCTCTTGATAGCTCCCTTGGCCAAGAGAGCTGCAACTTCCTGGTGGAGAAGGGCCAAATGATCCTCCGACATACAATGTAAGGAATGTGGCATGGAGGGAGGAGTAGTCTAGAAGGGGAGGGAATAGCCCCTTCGGACTATCTGCAAAACCCACCTGTCAGACATGATGTTTTGCCAGTGAAGGAGGTGATGGCAGATCCTGCCGCTCACTGGCAGCCCTGGAAAGTCGGACTAGGAGGGTTTGGAGGCTGCTGTGGGGTTATTATGGGTGGACTGGCCTGCCTGCTGGCCACAGGTGGGTCCCTGCGTCGCTGCGTCCCACATGTGCGGCTATGCAGAGGCTAGGCAGCTCACACAGAGGCTGGGCAGCTCCAGCAGAGGCGGACTGCATTGGGCGAGACGTTGCCGCGAGGCCCAAGGATCTGGCCGTAGCCCATGAATCCTTGAAGCTCTTGAGTGAGGAGTCCGCCTTGTCACTGAACAGCCGACAGCTCTCAAAGGGTATGTCCAAAAGGGTGGATTGGACATCCCCAGAGAAACCAGACTTCCTTAACCAGGCATAGCGCCTCAAGGCTGATGACGTGGAAACCGTTCTGCCCAGAGAGTCTACAGTATCCAGCCCACACCAAATGGCAAACTTAGCTGCATCTTGACCCTCTCCCACTGCACAGGTGAGAAACGCCCAGGCCTCTCCGAGCACTGTGGCAGCACTTGCCCAACCGTGTCCCACACTGTGAGGGAATAACGGCCCAAGAGGCATGCTTGTTCACCAAGCATAGAGCTAAGCTGGCGGAAGAAAACATCTTCCCAAGGTGGTCCAGCTTCTTGAATTCCCTATCTGGGGAGCAGTAGGTAATGCACCCATAAGAGACGAGGCTTGGACCACCATGCTCTCGGGGGTAGGGTGTTGGGAGGAAAAAAAAGTTCGTCACCAGGGTCCAGGCGGTTGCGTCAGGCAATCATCCTGTCCACAGGAGCCCCTCTGCTGGGACCAAGTGCCCAGAAGGATGTCCGTGAGAGCTTCCTTAAAAAGGCAGCAGGGCCTCCGAAGAGACTGCTGCCCGTGAAGTACATCCGTCCGGAGGTTAGTTCCGACAGCCACCGTAGGAAGCTCAAGGCCCAAGGCCTTAGCTGCCCTACATAACACCATTGCATAAGAAGCTCGCTCCTCCGTAGCCATGGAGTGGAGGGTTGGGGGATGGGGGGGGGGGGGGGGTAGGGGGGGGGGGGGAGAGGAATCATGGCAAGGGAGGTATCCAAACCGCTATTATCACCCAGTTCCTCTCGCCAGTCCATCTCCTCAGCTGGTCAGCTTAAGGGTCTGCAGACCCCTTAAAGTCCTCCTCACCCTCCTCTGGCTGCCACTCAGGGCTATAGGGAACGCCAGGAATGAACAGCGGTACAAAAGTACCCTCTGGCGCTGGTACTGACGTCAAACGAAGTCGGCCCAGCATCATGTCCAAGTCGGGTTGGGGCTGGGGTTGGCGTTGGTTGGGGGCACAACCCGCGTCGGGGACATAGTCACTGGAATCGGTGGCTGGGGAAGGTACCGTGAGGTCAACTGGCACGATCAGGATCCAGGCTTGGAGCCACTTGAATCGAAGGCCGCCGGACAAGTCCATGGGGCTCAAAGGTGCACCTGCGGAGTCAGGCTACCCACCAATGCTATGAAGAGTCTCGTAAAAGCATCAAAGCTGGGCAAGGGATGCTCTTACTCTGGGAAAAGGAGGGAAGCGCAGAGAAAGTCCCAGAAGCAGGCTCAGACGACGGAGCTCGAGAGAGACAACGCTCTGGGTCCTGAGTCACGTCGGCTGACGGACGAGGAGAAGGTGAAGAGCGGCGATGCATCTTCACCTTCTTCTTGCGCTTCGACTGACCAGAGGAGTGTGAAGACTTCAATCACAAGTGGTGGTGGCTCCGCAATCGGTCCAGAAACCTTCCTCTCGAACGGGACCTCGAACGACACGGTGCAGACTGCCAGGCCTCCAAGATCTTTCGTGACTGCTCCAGCAAAGACTTTGGATTCATGGCCCGGCTGTCAGAGCACGACTTTGGGTCGTGGGCGCGCTCCAGGCACCAGAGGCACACAAGATGTGGATCTGTGACGAACATCAACTTGTAACAGGAGACACAAGGCTTGAAGCCGATCCAACAATGGAACATTCCTCATGCTACCCGGAGTCGAAGTAAAAACTAAAATTTAAAAAAAGTCAAAAAAAGTTTCGTCAAAAAATGACTAAGGGGCACGCTTTCTATGGATCTGCACTGGCTGGAGCAGAAAAAGAAAGAACTGACGTCAGCATGCAGGAGCGGCGTCTAAGTAGACACTGCGAAGTCATCCTGGCAACTACGATGGACGCAGAGTTGACCGACGCCACCTTTAGACGCACAGGTGTACTGCTACATAAAAAATTCTCTGCATCCAGTCTGACACCTGGGGGTAATTCGAAGGTAAGGAATCTAGAATTAATTTTCTCTTTCAGATATTAATGGCCATGTAGGGTTACTGAGAGAGGTCGCAAGGCCGGAACTTGGCAAACATTAGCTGCTGTGAGGCATAGGAAACCGGTTGCTTTTTAGCGGGTATGTAAAGTAAGGTTATGTCATGCTGGTTGCACACGGTAATAATTACAAAGTGAATAATCTCTAGGCATGGGAAAATGCAAACAGAGTACGCAATCGCAATTCTATTCAGTCACGATGAAGAAGTGCACAGAACACACAATGCAGGCCAGTTTATTATATACACAGCGGCAAAATAAAAGTGCTCTCAGCAAAGGCCATGCAGGGAAGAGAAAAGGGTGGCTGATAGAGAGCGGAGTGGAGTCGGATAAAGAGAGCAAGAAAAGCGTGTGCTGCTGCTGAGGATGCACTGTCTGCTGCGGCCCGTATACAGCCTGCTCTGTGTGTTACAGAGTATGGGATCTTACGATGGCCACCTGCCTGTGGGCAGGCCGGACTGGCTTTGTATTCCACTGGGTAATTCCCAGATGGCCTCTAGCCTTGAAGGCTAGTTTTCAAAGCATTCATCACATAGGTGAATCCCGACGCATTTACTAATGCTTGTTACATTACCTGTTTGGTGTGAATCAGACAAAGTCTAAACCCCCCCCTCTCCCAAAAAAACTGAAGAGAAACAAGCATTAGCAAAGCCAATAGGCTTCACGTACAACAGATCTATTGGCTTTGTCAATCATTTTTAGCCATAGTGTACAACCTTTGTGTGCGAGAGAGAGCGACAGAGAGAGAGATTTCTAGGGATGAACATTTTTATGATCCCATATCAGAGTGTCTATGTGAGATGCAAAAAAGCGGTCAGACTGTGTATATATTTGGGACCCACGGTGAATAGACTACATTAAAGTCCTCAAAAAGTGTGCAGTAAAGCACAGTTATTCTATACCTGTTAATTTGGTAATGTTTGGCTGTACAGTGCTGGACAACCCTCATAACAGATCTGTTTAATGTGCACTTTAAAGGTATAAGGTACAAATCGTTTCGGACTGCTACATATTATGGTTTTAGTATTATGGTGGGTCATAACTGTTACAGATGGAAACACGTAACTGATCCCCGGCAAACCATAGGTCAGCCCTTTTTTGCTTACCTTCATATTGAAAGCAGTTTGCTTTTTGAGTTGCTTGCAATTTGTGGGTTGTAAGCGGAGGAGTGTGCTTGAGGATGCTACTGTTTTCTGGGTTCTGTTGCCAGGACTCGGGTGGTCAAGTTATCTAGGAAATAGGGACGTTTTCAACTGTCTTCAGAAGAGTATATACTCCTGGGTGCTTCTAATGTTGGCTGGTAGAGAGTTTCAGAGTATGTCAGCTTGTACGGAGTTTTGTATGGCATGACCTGTCACTGCCTAGTCTGGTATGATACGCTATGCTATGGCCTGTCATTCCATACTTTAGTATGGGCAACGTACAGCCTGTCTATGTATAGTATAGTATGTTATTGCATGTCATTTTATAGTATGGTATGGTTTGGCCGGTCATTATCAGGGGTGTGTAATTTAATAAAATATCTACTTGGTCGATGGGATAGGTTGCTTCATAAATCTACTTGTCCAGTAAAATAATGTACTAGTCCCTTTTATGCCATGTAGTGCGGTGACAAATTATGGCATCAATCTCACTATATCAGCGCTCTGTTAACCCTTTCCATGCTCATGACGAGCTCAGCTCGTCATGATGCACGGTTGAGCTGTGCTGATGACGAGCTCAGCTCGTCATGAACAATGGACCTAACGATAAGTCAGCATAGGAGGGGAAAACACCTAGCAGCCAAGGTGTTAATAACCTATCTGATTGTGCTAGGGCTGATACTATAGTAAGGCTTGAATACTAGCAATTTCCTTATTTGCCACCCGTCTGCACATCTATATACTGGGGCTGGAGGTAGCAGTAAGCAATAGTTCCAGGGTTGGAATGTCCTTTTGAGTCTGTACAAACCTATTAAATTGCAAGTTAAGGGTTTTCACCAGATCTTCTCTAATCATTTCTTATACTGAGAAAGGTTGGAAATTTACTCCTGACAAGGGTCAGAAATAACACTCCTTCCAGAGTTGGGGGAAAAAAGTGGTTGGAGGGAAAGTGAACTTGTAAATGCTCAACATATTTTTTTATATGAAAAATCTAGACATGCATATCTGCACATACTAAAATACAGTTCACAAATATGTTTTAGGAGTACGACTTCCTGATCTACTACTGTAAATTCATGATGTATGTAAATCTGCACTAATGCAATGACATACCATGGGTGCACTTTCGTGACTTTCTATATCTCCCTCAATCCATCTATAAGATGGCTTCATTGCGAATGATCGCAATCTTCTCTTTCACAAGTATCATACTGGCACACAACATAGTTTTGTTCAGTAATAGGAACTACTGTGGCGATGTTAGCTTGTTGAGATCAAAAATATTTTAGCTTTTTGCTAATCTTTGTTACAATGGTGGGGGCCCAAGAGCTCTCACAACAATAATGTTTTACAAAAGGATATGTGAAAACAAGACATGCATTGACAAAACCAAATGACTAACCCCCAATGTAGGACCTACCAGGTTTGCCAATCTTTGTTTATTTTCATGCTTCCCATAACCTTGTTAAAACTGGCCACACGGACTTTCTAATATGAATGTTTTTGGGAAATACTAGCATGCATTAAAATATTTCACTAAACGATGCTTCAAAGAAAAATGTTTTAATTTAATAGCTGCATTTTTCTGTGAACATTCTATTTTGAAAGCAAAGAATCATCAATCTTGCTTTCAAGCTTCTGCAAATATTTATATTTAATCAGAGAGCAGTCTGGGAGCATTATACATAGCCTCATATTGTTAAACATTTTTTACCGAAACCACTGTCGAAATGTGTACCGAAACCACTGTCAGTAGTGCAGTCCAAGCTTACAACATTTATTTACAGTGCTCATTCTAATAAAGGCTTTGCATTAGAAACCACTGTCAGTAGTGCAGTCCAAGCTTACAACATTTATTTACAGTGCTCATTCTAATAAAGGCTTTGCATTAAGGAACCATAAATAAAAGTTCGAACAGCACTAACTTATGGATACAGATATTATTGCCTCAACTCCAGACAATTTACTTCCTTACGCCATAATGTGGTACTGTAAATGGTCAACCAAAGGGTTTGTGCTTCAGGGGGTTGGGCCTAATTGTCCCAAGAACAAAATAAACCTTAAAACGTGTCCTTGACACCAAACAATATGTCCTGGGCATCGAGCTATAGGAAATTACACACCCCTGCATTGTATAGAAGGGTCTGTCATTGTATGCTACGGTAGTGCTAGTCACTATATATTATGGTATGGCCGGTCATTGTATAGTAAGGTATGGTATGTCATTGTATAATATGGTATGGCTATCACTATATGGTATGATATGGTTTGGCAAATCACTGTATAGTATGGTATAGTCTGTCATTGTATAGTATGTATGATCTGTCATTGTATAGTATGGTATGGGCCGTCACTATAGAGTAAGGCACAGTATGACCTCGTCATTATATTGTATGGTATGGCTTGGCACTGTTTAGTATGGTATGGCACTGTTTAGTATGGTATGGCCTGGCACTGTTTAGTATGGTATGGCCTGGCACGGTTTAGTATGGTATGGCACTGTATAGTATGGTATGGTATGGTAGGGCCTGGCACTGTATAGTATGGTATGGTATGGCCTGGCACTGTATAGTATGGTATGGCCTGGCACTGTATAGTATGGTATGGCCTGGCACTGTATAGTATGGTATGGCCTGGCACTGCATAGTATGGCATGGTATGGCCTGGCACTGCATAGTATGGCATGGTATGGCCTGGCACTGTATAGTATGGCATGGTATGGCCTGGCACTGTATAGCATGGTATGGCCTGGCACTGTATGGCATGGTATGGCCTGGCACTGTATAGTATGGCATGGTATGGCCTGGCACTGTATAGTATGGTATGGCCTGGCATTGTAGTATGGTATAGCCTCTCATTGTATAGTATGGTATAGCCTGGCATTTTATAGTATAGTATAGTATGGCCTGGCATTGTATAGTATGGTATAGCCTCTCATCATATTGTATGGTATAGCCTGTCATTGAATTTCATGGTATGGTGCAGCCTGTCACTGTGTAGAATGGTATGTTATGGTATATCATTGTTAGCCATGGGGCTTTATGGTACAGCCTGTCATTTTATAGTATGGTATGACATGCCAGTGTATAATATGGAATGGTCTATCAAAGTATGAAATGGTCCATCACTATATAGTATGGGCTTTAATTTTATTGCATGGTATGACCGGTCATTGCATGGCATGGTGTCATGGTGTGGTATGTCATTTTTTTGATACAATGGTATTGTATAGTATGGTAGGTTATTTCATTTTACTATCTACCCTGCCAATGTATAGTGTGGTATAGTCTGTCTTTGTTTAGCATGATAATCTTGGTTACAATGCACACATGAAGCTATGGTAGTAAGCACAATATGTTATTGAACAAAACGAGGGGGGAAGCAACAGCACAGAGCAAAACCACAAGCAAGATAGCGGAAAACACACACTCCTACGAAGGGCTACAGCTTGAAGAAAGAAAAAAACAGGCAGAGACAGATAGCGGAAGCAGCGAGAGGACACTCTCAAAAACAAGTCAGCACTATTGACTTATAAATGGCTGTACGTTGCAGAAGCTGATAAAGCAGTAACAATGGCTTGTATATAGATAGAGAAGCTTTGAGGTGTTACGAGCCCCGATTTTTTTTTGTCGTGCTCGCCCGCATTCTAGAAGCTTGTTAAGGGATTGGAGGCGGCAGGGACATACTGATAATGGTAGCGCCTCAAATACCCAATTTGGCCCTAAGCTCGGGACTGTGCCTAGCATGGTGAGCAGGCAGACATGTATAATGCCGTTTCTGTCATTGCATCCAGATATATGCTACACGTAACATCGTACCTATAACAAGTCAGCACTATTGACTTATAAATGGCTGTACGTTGCAGAAGCTGAAAAAGCAGTAACGATGGCTTGTATATAGATAGAGAAGCTACCACTTAAAGCTCCGGTTGATATTGATGCTGCTTCTCATGTGTAACAAGGGAAACAAGTTTCAAACAAGCTCTTGGCATTGCTGTGTGTGTGTGTGTGTGGGGGGGGGGGGGGGGGGGGGGGAGGAGAAATGCGAGACACGGCCTGGCGGCCGTGGAAAGTGTGAAGCAGTGGGCGGGGGAGCGGGTCCCTTTGAAGTGAAGCTCTCGGAGGCAGGCGGCCCGGGGAACAAATGGTAAAAAGCTTTTGCACGAGCACATGCACTCGACGTAATCCGCAATGGTTTCAGAGCTTGGTTGAGCCTCTATACTCTCGTCCTATTATCGCTTGCGCAATTAATAGGACGAGACCTAAAAAGGAAACCGTACTTTATTTATGCTCCAGGTATGGAAGAAACACACAAACAGAAAATGAAGTCAGCAAGCATGACAAAACAGGAGCAAGTATAGAGCGACAATAAAGCCAACAAATCATAAGCAATGGACGGGCTCTAATTCCCCAATATGTAAACAAAATATGTCGAGCGACAGCAGATGTGCGGTCTAAAGCAGGACCTACAAAGACATGATGTTCTGTTCTGGGTTCTTGATATAGCGCAACTGACTAGCCCCCAAATGGAAATCTCAGCACGGAGAAGACAGGCAGGTGGATTAGCAGCCATTCCCAACAACCAGGTTTTAAGATGTGTTTTGAAGCTAGGGAAGTCAGTACATGCACGTATGAACAGAGAGAGCCTGTTGCAATGGTAAGGGGCCTGATAGGGGAAAGCCCAGCCACCGTTCGTTGACGTGCTGATGTGCCGAGGGCATAAAATAAGTTGATTTTTGGATCTTCGGTTCCTGTCTGGATGGTATAAGATGAGTTTGTCCTGTATGTATTTAGGGCATTTTCCTGATAGTGATTTAAGAGTAAAACAGAGCAGTTTGAACAGAGCTCTTTTATTAATGGGGCGCAATGAAGGGCTCAGAGCATTGGAGCTAAAGGTATACGAGGTAGTAGATTAATCCCCAGGCGGGCTGCAGTATTTTGGAACACCTGCCTTTTGGATAAAAGGGATTCATTGGATGCTAGAATAAAGGCATTGCCATAATCAAGGTGACGGATTATCAGCACCTGAGTGAGAGTCTTCCAAGAGCTTACAGGAAGCCACAGCAAGATTTTCCTCAGAAGGAACATAGTGCTGAAACAAGTCCCACAAGTGGCCGTGTTCTGTTCTTTGACTGATAGCCCATCCTATAGAAGTATACCCAGGTTCCTGGTTGTTTTGCTGGGAGATGAAGCACAGTCAAGCCCTGCCGGGCACTAGTCATCTGACCAGTGGAGCGAAGCATTGCCAAATAGAAGGATCTCCGTTTGTCCCCATTTAATTGAAGACAATTAAGGGACATCCACATGGCAATTTTCCTCACGCAGACGACAAATTGCTGTTTGATGTTCGATGTCCTGCCCAAAAGAGAGAAGTAATTGGGTGTTGTCTGAATAAGAAAGTATCTCAAAACCACAGGACAAGGGGAGCTACGGATGTTAAAAAGTGTGGGGCTCAAGGAGGATCCCTGAGGAACCCCCTTGCCGGGGAAATGGTTTTGGATTGAAAAGTGCCAATGGATACTGTTTGCACCCTGTCGCTAAGAAAATCTTTAAACCAGTTGAAGGCTGTGCCCCGGATACCTATGTTGTGAGATGCTGAATCAAAATAGAGTGCAAAATGGTATCAAACATCACCGACAGGTCAAAAAGAACTAGTGTGGCTGAATTACCTGCATCTAGGGACCCTGCGATTACATCCACTACTGCTAGTAGGGCAGTTTCGAAGATATGTGAGGGTTGAAAGCCTGATAGAGGCATCCCGCAAACAGTGATGTTTCAAATAGAAGGAGAGCGGTTTGTTGATGTAGGACTCCAGCGCTTTGCCCAACAAAGGAAGGAGAGGTATAGGATGATAGTTAGCTGACTCAGAGTCCGCATTGGGCCTTTTTTATTTATTTTTAAAACTGGAATATGTGCGGCTTTCCATTCTCAAGGTAAGGTCAGGGATTGACTGCACAATGAGGTTATGGTGGGTGCAAGAAGAGTGGACAGGGTGACCATAACATGAGAAGGACATGGATCAGATGGGGAGCCAGATTTAATTTTAGCTAGTAGATCAAGTATCTGACTTTGAGAGATTGGCTCCAACATTTCAAGTACTATAAAGGTATTGTTACGGGAGAGATAAGTTGGGCAGAAGTGGGTTGGCAGTAATGCCTTGGTGTGAAAGCTTCAAAAGATGACTTCTATTTTAGTTTCGAAGTGACCGCAGAGTGTCTTGGAAGCTGGTATAGCTGACGTGTAGGCAACAGGTTTGGCAAATTTGTTTAGGCTTTTGAACAATTCTTTTGTGAGTTTCCAGCCTGATCTACCCTGTTGATGCGGTCATTTGATGTTGATGACATCAAATGACGGCAATTAACAGTTCTTTCCCTTTGGCACACATGGTGGGACTTGTAGAGGCAGGATACTGAGCGAGGGTGTGCCATAGCCGAGCAGCACTACTCCACTGTTTGACCATAGCAAATTTAGGGCAAAGGACTATTACTGGCAGGGTGGTCAAGTCCTCCAGCTGTGAAGTCAATTCCCTTAGGGGGGTATGGGGGATGTGGGGAATTGGGAAGTCACCTGGCTGCAGGGAATGAGCCACAAGATGCTAAACCTCACCAAAACAGCAACTTCACAGGCCTCCAAGAAGGGCTAAGCTTTCAGACTTTGCTGAACTTCGCTATTTAAGTCTAAAATTCACTTGACCCTTGTCAAAGTAGGTTAGGAAAACTTTCTGCATGGCAAACTGCAGTGCTCTTTAACCAGCTCACTAGGTAAACAGTTTGCTGGTCAATTTTACTGACTATGAGACAAATACTACCAACAACAAGCATTGGCATAGCCAATTGGTCTCGCCTTTGGGACAGTATACGTTTTTAGCCATGCAACAGTTGATGTTATTGCACCAAGGATATTGTGCTGCATAACTAAATAGTTATAAGTCCCAAAAGCGAGACCTATTGGCTATGCCAAAGCTTGTTTAAGTAGGAGTTGTTGCAGTGGGAAAAGCTGGATAACTTGTTGAATTGTGTAACCTGAAGACAAGCAGCAGTAAGCAGAGGACTTCTGGTCAGGAGGGCATAGCCTCTTGTGAGACCTTAGCATAGAAGAATCAGGATTCCATCAAATGAACAAAAGCATGATGCTCTACATTCAGACCTGACTCAAATATACAAGCATTTGACCTGAGGCCTAGCCTACAAACTTGGACATGGTCAGGGCTTTAAGTGGGCTCGGTCCCTCCAGGTCTCAGACTCTGTGGTATTTTAGAATGGACATTGAAACAGGTCCTCTTTGCGCTCTATATTCATGTCCTTAACTCTAGTGGGTAAAACACTGCTGGTTTTTGAACAATTAATGTAATACATTTCCAGGTAATCCATGTCAGTCATTTAGCTCCAGTTTATATTTCACTGAATTTTACATTGCATTACAGTGCTAGCTATTCCCAGGATGTTTTTTATTTTTTTCGTTCAGCATATTACTCTTATATCGTACATGCAGTAGTGCTGGAACCATTTTTAGAGTTGGGGTGCTGCTGTCCGTATAATATCACTGAAGTCAGAGGGATTGTGAAAAATCCAAGAATCACACAAAGAACAAGTACAGCAAATGAGCCACACCCATTCAGCAGGAGAGTGGTATAAACAGGGAAGCCGCTGGTGTATTTTGCAGCACACTGTTGCAAATATATTACTAAAGTATGGTGTGGTAAATCACTGCCATTTACAGACTACATATTTTCCATTGAAAGGGTCACAAAATTGGCACAGATTTGCATTTTTACTGATATAATTATATAGAGCACCAATAATACCAATAAAGGGTGAAAATGGGGTTTCACTTTCAGCGAACATTTATAATGTACGCATCACTAAGCAAAGTGTCAATTTGCTTTGATCCTATTAAAATCTTTGTTTCCATTATACTCTAGCATTACAAATAATGTGCTTCATTTGTGGTTTTCTATCATGGATATATTTTTGAAATATTTGTACAGTTCATTTACAGATATTTAAATTCCCCTGTGTTAAAAATATTAATATTCTAAAGCCTTTCCTTCCACACTCACTGTACTCCAGCAGGATTGTCACATAGTGCACTTTGCAAATTGAGAGAATTTTGTGGTCAGACAACGAAGAGTAAACATAGACCATGGAAATAGAATAAGCAGCAATTTGTGACAAGACATAGCCTGACGCTTGACCTCCATCTTGGAACAGCAAATCTGACAAAATATAAACAAAATTAAATGGCATATTTATTGTTTATTCACTTTTTTAAGTCAGGCTGATTAATTTGGGGGTGCTGCAGCCCTCCCAACCCTCCTCTACTGGTACACGGTGAAGCGGGTAGAGCTGCCAGCTCGAGAGCTGGGGATTCAGGTTGGAGTCTTGGCGGTGGCGCAACATCCTGTTTTTCTGGGCAAATCACTAATCTCCCTGTGTCCATGGACAGCCTGGATATATTCACAGGTGATAAGCCACACTATATAAATCTACAAACAAACTACGTCTAGCACCAATGGACAGAGGCTTGAGAGAGAAAAAACAAATACACTAACACACTACAGCAGACACATTCACAGGCACTCAGCTGGGGACGTCCAGCTGCACCAGACATACCCTGACAAAGAGATTGTCACATGGGCTGTAACACATAGGCACGAATGAAGCAGAAGGCAAGGATTTGGGAGAAGATGGCGGCCAGCTGACGAGCCTGATCGGGAACTTTGAGCTCCCCAGACAAAATGGAGCATAGCAAGCACAAAAAAGATCACAGAGGACTCTGCGAAGATAGTGCTTCACATATTGAACGAATCAAGAGAAATTAAATTAAATGAGGAATGAGCACTCACCTGAGGAAGGACGCGGAGTACGGGGCAGCAACTCTGAGCAACCAGGACAGCCGACCAAGAGACCCCTCGCTGCTCGGAAGGCCCACCAGGCGTGTGGGCGGAAGCAGCTGTGGCATGCCGGAGCAACCTGAGGTCCGCCACTAGGATCTCCTTATCTGGGGAAAAACTACTGCAGGCATATTGGAGAGAAATGCACGACCTCTCCCAGAGTCAAAGAAGGACAGCGTGGGGAACAAAGTTGTAGCAGGAGGGGACTGGAATGAATGCAGGAAGAGGGTAAGTGGGCTTATGGGGGGCGCAGTTTTGTTAAAGACCTCCCCGTATAGGGGTAACATCTGCTTGTAAAGATAGTGAAGGAGGGGGACATGCAAGCTCAACCTGCCCTATCAATGCAAGTGAGCTGGTTCGAGCACACAACAAAGGATTCAGTTACTGCCTTCGAAGCAGACACTTGTTAACCAGCAATCAGCACAAGTCAAATAAGGGGGAGGGAGGCAATTTAGCCCCTATAAACACCAGGAAACCAGCACCGCCTCTCCCTACCTCCTCCACCGCTGAGGAACGCGCAGGAATGACTGCAAAAAATAAATAGCCGGAAAGAGATATTGAATCCCGCCCCTCCTGGACTGGTGACCTGACTCATGGTTGCCATGGCGATATTTTAGAAAATACGCTTGCGACACCGTAAGTCATGTCACCCAGTCCTCGAGAGGCAGGATCACAGCCGGACAAATCATCCGAACACAGGCTTTGTCCAGTAGCAGGCCTCCGTTTGGCAAGGCCGGCCAATGGAAGAAGGGGCGTGGTTTCATGCCCCTTCTTGCTAACAAGAACTCTCGCCTGCGACAGCACATGCGCTACAACGAAGGCTTCGACCTAAAAAACAAGGGGTATAAAATAGTACCCTTCAGTCCAACAAAGCTTCCAGCAGTACAGTTCCAAAGATCTGTTAAGCTAAACGACATCAGTAGCAACATGTGCAAAAGACAACCCTACATTCACTGCCTGATTTGAAAACGTGCTTTCTGGTTAAAACTACTTTTTTAACTTGTGTGGTAAACCAATAAACAAGCATGTATTGAAGCAAAACAAAATAGCAAATACTTTCTCACTGACTAGAATAGAGGGAAATGAAGCTCACTTTGAGAGTCCATTATTTACAGCCTTTTTTAGGTAACATTTGTTTCAACAAAAAAAGATTTACAAAAAAAAAAATCTAATATTTTTATAACTGTGTAGCAATCTACTTTTACATTGCTCACGATGCTGCTTTTAAAACGTAAATCACTTCACAACATGGCTGCAACACCTCGGAGAACCAAGTTCCCTGTGTAATGCATAAAGCTGTTGTCAATTGCCCCTATCTACCATTTCAGGGTTTCAGTCAACACATGAAAAAGCATTTGCAATGCGATATGTCTCGCATTTACGAGATTTTGAGCTATTGGCATTGTAAATGACAATGTGTTTTACCTATGGGTATTGCTTTCGAGTTAGAAATGGAAGCATTGGTTAGCCCTGAAAAAAACAGTACTTGCACAAAGCATTATCAAGCATTGGCACAGGAAGTATGGCAGCAATGACTGGAGGGAGGGAAGTGAAGGTGAAGAAGCAACCGATGGTCAACCAAAGGGATCAATTTGTGACATCTCCTGGACACAGGCAGAGTATTGCACTGTACAGTGAGATGATGGCACCCCCGCAGCACTGAGCCAGTCCTTTGCTTGGCATTACATCTGTATATAGAGGTGTAAGGCTGCAAAGATAAGTTATGTGCAAGTGCTTGTTATTTGCATGAAGTCTGGAAGTTATAAGTTTAAATCTTAGTAAGTTTCTACTGCAATTTATCCTTATGCAGTCGATAGAATCTGGGCTGTTCACTTAATGTTCATTATTAGTGTTTTTACTATAGAGCACAACAATGCTGCATACAAACTAAATTACTCTTATAATCATTACTCATGGAATAAAGGCTGTATTGCAGTGCCTGTTGAGAATGCCCAGGAGTAGGGGTTTGGAGGAGCAGGATGCTCCTGCAGGTGGGCGCGTCAGTGCTTCAGCCTCCAGTAGTTCTGTTGGCCCAGAAGCAGAGCATGCCCTCATAGCGTATAAATCACCGCAGATAGGCTGCCAACTCTCTGCCTTCAATAAAATAAAGCCATACTGCATAGCAGCCCCACCTACTTAAAGAAAGTTGAATCTCACATTTAGCAGACAAAAGCAGCAGCGAATGGAGCCGTTGAATAATAAAGTAGCCGAAAGTTTACATTAGCGCATTTAAAGTTGTACATAATAAACGCACGCCATGTGTGAGACATTCAAACAACAAGATGCTGTTCTATGGTATTCAGGTGTGAGAACGAAACACCCTATTTGTTGAAGGACAGCAGCAATGATGGCAGGGAGGAGGTGCGAGCGAGGTGGCAAAAGATCGACAATAATGAGTGAAATTACAAGCAGCGGTGCAGGAATTACGGCAGCCATTACGGGAGCGAGGGGGTGCATACAAAGAGGCAACAGATGGCCACCAAAAGGATCTATTTGTGATGTCTCCTGAGCGGGAACCAAGCACCCAAAGGCGGTCCAGATGGACACTACTGACCAACCACAGTAAAGGAATTTCAAAAGGTAAGCCAATGCCAACCAACCAGAAGTACTGGGCAGGCTGAAGAAGCCCATTGACTGACTACAGCATGCCTTCGCAGAGCAGTGCATGTGCTGCCCATGCTCGACCTAAAAAAAAAAAAAAACACACAAAGAGAACTTTGCCTATTGTTGATACGGCAGGGGATGAAGTTTGATAACAGTCAATTTGTAACTTCAGAACACCATGAAATCTTTGAAACTCTAATCGTCATTAGTGTCAACCTGTAATACATAACTAGGCACGGGCAAATACAACAGGTGTGGCTTTCTTGTGTAAAGCATGCATGCATAGGCATATCCCAAGATGGTGGTTGTAGTAATAATAATGGTGGCTTTGGCTTGCACTAGTCCTGTGAAAAACCTTCCAAAAAGCCTCCCTTACTATAAAAAAAAAAACATTTTCTGTGTAGTCATCCTGTATTTTTCACCTTTTGCTAGACCCTATATTTTTGTTGCTGCAAGACTAACTCGGTTTTAACCTGTGTCCGTTACTTGGTTGAAAAATAGTTTGCTCTATTGTGGGACAAAATTACCCTTCTGGAGTCAGCGATAAAAACTTAAAGTTGTAATATTGTGGGTCCACAACTAACTATAATGGAAAGGGATGACTTGAGGACAATGGTGGATAGTCGCTAATCACTTATACATGATGGGAAAGCCAAGAGAAACCACGTGAATAACCCCACTTTTAATAGTGGGGAAAGTAACTTGGAGGAGCTATCCAATGGGTTGAATGTGCTAGGCTCGCAGCGCCCACAAAATAGTTATATGACATCCTTAGTCCCAGGAGACGGTGGGAGTGCCCCTATTAGGAGCCTGAGAGACGAGGTAACTAATGACTCTTTGATGCCTAATATGGAGGTACTAAGTCTTCCTCCGGCTTCGTGCCCTTATGTTTTAATTTTGGCTGGTGTCCCCACATTAAGGGCTGGGCAGAGAGAAAATTGGAATGATCTAAGGAATAAAACTGTGGTTAATGGTTCATAGAGTAGGGTGGCTAGGGAAATCGACCAAGAGTATAAAGGGGTGATTGTATTGTGGTTAACTTTCGCAGGCCAAAGGTGGTTCATTTTCTTCTACACCACCATGACGAAACCTTTGCTCCTAACACTGGGATTAGTGCATGCCCTCTAGGATATTTTTATAAACCGCAACCCGGGAACACATCTAACAGACCTACACCGGTCACAACATTTAATAGGTTTCAAGCATTGTCAGACTTGGATGTTCAAGACTGACAACTACGCAAAGTCCAACTGGGAAGGATACTGGCAACCAACTCTAATGTCTTGGGACCTATAACCACTGGCAAGGTAGCTCCAGGAATCCCCTTTAGCACTCTAAAAGGGAAGGTATGAAAACTAAGTATGAATTCCTGTCAAAGGGATCAGATAGGTAACTTTAAGAATAGCCAGAAGGATACAGTGTGCAGGAACCCTGATGGAGTACCGATATGTATGGTGGATACGAATAGTGTGGATGCTGAGATTGGTTCATTAACTCAGAGTAACGAGGGAGATACCATAAATAATAATTTCATCTGTAAACATGCTAACGGCTGCGAGGAAGTCCCAAGATCAGAAAACGAAGTTGAAGGAATAGACTATTAACAAAATATGGAAGAATGTAAAACAGAGATAAAACTGACTTTGTGGAACATTGCAGGGATTAAGAGAAACCAATGGGACTAGTATGGCAGGAATATAGTGAACAAAGCAAAATAATATTACTTCAAGAAACTTGGGCCTTGGATAGCCCTTACAAGGTAGGCTTTAAAACTTTTAGTGCTGCTGCTAATCCTTCAGTTAGAAGGAGGCCCTCGGGAGGTCTTGCTATTCGGATAAAAATTACTCTAGGTGTTGATATTAAGCAAATAGATTCCCCTTGCCAGGATATTTTGGGAATAACGTTTTTAGTGCCTGACAAAAGGAAAGTCTAAATTTTAAACATATATTGTAGACCGAACCTAGCCCGTAAGGAATCTGAAGTTTGTGAACATCTAGATCAATTTTTAACCACAGTTAACCAAAGTGCTTTGATAATTGTGGGAGGTGACGTCAACCGGAAATTCGAACCTGTGGTTGGGTTTGAAAACATTTGAGGATATTGCCAAAAATATCCCATTATTGGACAGTAGCCCAGTAGTACACTGCACATCTGCTGTTGCACAGCTATTAAGACTGGCTTCAGGTCACGGTCTACGTGCCTGTAACTGACGATTGCCTTCTGACAGCCCAAATTCACCCACATTTGCCAGTGGTAGTTCCAAAAGCTGTATAGACTATATATTGGTATCTATCCCCTTGTGGCCAATTCTATGTGATTTAGTAATCTAGGATAGAACAGAGAGCGATCATTATCCTTATGTCTGCCACTCGCTGCCTCCCTCTTCCAGTTACGTACCCTAAGGAAAAGTGACTCTAGCAGTAGTCTAATAGAGCCATTATTAACGAACATTCATAGAGCCCTAGGATGGCTTTCGATAAGGGAAACAAAATTACTATTAAAAAGATTTTTGACACATATGTTGAAATAGTTTCCGCCATACATAAACCTACCTATAGCAGATTCCAATTATGGGAACGCACAATACATTGGTAGAAGAACTAAGGCCATACTAAGTAAGGTTCCTAAAGAATACAAAAAGGGGACATCAGAGGTAGCTATTCTAGAGAATCCATGGTACAATAAAGAATGCTGTGATGCAAAAAAAGATCTGATCCGGGCAACGAAGGTCCAAGATGTAGTGACCCTAAGGGGGAAAAGGATCCATTATAAGAGGTTACTAACCCAAGCAAGAAAAAAACGAAAAAAACTGGGAAGATAATATCTGGACTGAGTTAATTACTGCAGCCAAAACAAATGACCAATCAACTTTTGGGGGTTTGATATCCAAGCGTAACAAAAAGGGGAAATGTAATAAGGATCTTTTTCTAGATGCAAATACTTGGGTAACTCACTTTTCCCAACTCTAGTCATCCTCTATTAATGACATTGAGTATAGTCTACAAGATTACGAAATTCCTTCAAGCTGTGCCTCATTACACACTTTAGTGTGGAGAAAACAATGGTAGCAATAAATGCAGTAAAAGCAGGGAAGGTGCCAGGACCAGACAAGATACCAGGTGATTTATGGAGACATGAAAAGGAGGTTTGGGCTCCCTACATTAATCTTTTATGTAATTCGGTTGCTGCAGGCGCACCGATTCTGGAAACGTGGAAGGGCAACCACTATGACCCATTTCATTATCGACCGATTAATTTAATTGATGTCTTACAAAAGTAATATGCACGCCAAATTTTAAATAAATTGGGTGACTGGATTGGGGAGCATAGTATTTTATCCAAGTATCTGGCAGGTTTTAGAGCTAAAACTACCACAATTGACAAGGTTTTTAGATTTCTTTGCATAATTTGGAAGTACACTACATTTAGGAACGCTCATTTGTATATTGCCTTTGTGGACCTAAAGGCAGCCTTTGACCTCATACTCCGAAACCTCCTGTGGAAATCACTAAAAGATCAGGGTGTTCCTGGTGAAATCCTGGGGCAGATAATAAGATTACATGAGGATAACGTTGCAAGGGCTAGATGGGGTCCAAATGGTGAACTTACTGATCATATACCGGTAAAAAGAGGGGTAAGACAAGGATGTGTGATGGTCCCCACTTTATTTTTGTTGTATGTCAATGATATCACTGAATACCTCTTAGGCTGCGAACCGGATTCTCCCAAGTTAGGGGGGGTGCCAGTACCGGCACTTATTTGCTGATGAAACAATTATAATATCACAAACTCCCAAAGGTCTGCAAAGCTTATTAAATACTTTTGGGACTTACTGTGAAAAGAAGGGCCTGGAAATAAATTCTACCAAAACAAAACACATTGTAGTTAATCCACACAAATCTTTTTTTTTTTTTTTAAATGTAACTATCAAAAATGAGAAGATAGAATATCTGCTAACTTTTAACTATTTAGGCATTACATTGGACGCGAAAATAAACTGGAGACCACAGTGGGAAAAAAGTAATACCATACTACTCCAAAACTCATTGCCAATAACAAGGAAACATGACAATAGTTTGCCCAAAGCTGTATCTCCTGCCCTTGAGTTATATAAATATAGGGTGCAATCAGCATCCCTATATGGGGCTGAACTGTGGGGCCACGTAACAAAGAATACTTTTATGGTGGTCGAGTTTTTTTTTTTTAGACAATTATTACGCTTACTGTTGCGTACACCGTTAATGCCAGTAGTAATGGATCTAAATATCTGCCGCACCGACCAGCATGCAGTCCTACGGCTACTACTGTTTTGGGTCCGCCTGTGGGCTAAAGAAGAACTTGTTCATTACAGAGAAGGCCTAGAGGAAATCCTTAGAATCAAAAACGGCACTAGGCTGCCATGGTTAAATCATCTCAGCGATTGGTTTTATAAACTAGGACTCAAGCATTTTTGGGACAATCCCTTGGGATGGTCTATGGATTCAAAAAAAACTGTTGAAACTAACCTTCTGGTCTTTTAACCAAGACACCTTGTCCCACTGTTCACAACTAGGTACATTATCCCACTGGATTTAAGCAAGCCGGGCTGAAGAAGGCTGAAATGCCAGAAACCGGTCCTCAGTAGCTTGTTTCCGGTTCAGGGAAGGCATGGCTTGGCAGTTCGGGCTGGACTGTTTCCATGAGGCACAGGGTCAGACTGATTTGCATATGGCCATGTCTGAATTGGGGTCGCAGAGTGGGCTAAAGAACGGTGATGGATTAAACCCAGATCAGTTGACTGTGGGTGAGTGCTTGTATTGTCAACGCTCCGTTCATCATTTCCTTTGGTTTTTCCATGGTTAAATCATGTCAGCGATTGGCCTTATAAACTAGGACTCAAGCATTTTTGGGACGATCCCTTGGGATTGTCTATGGGTTCAAAAAAAGTGTTGAAACTAACCTTCTGGTCTTTTAACCAAGACACCCTGTCCCACTGTTCAAAACTAGGTACATTATCCACACGGTTCCTCTTAATAAAACCAAATGGGAAATGTGTGTCCTTTTTAGATGAAATACAACCACAGCTGGATAAATCGCTTTATTTGAAACTTCGCTACGGTGTTCTGCAGATAACTGCAAATACAGTAAAATGGGCCCGTAGCGATGGGGATGTCAACGGTGGCTGTTGTGTTTTATGCCATACAGGTGCAAAATAAAATGAACTGCATCTATTATTCTTCTGCCTAGCTTACACACATTGTAGGAGAAAATGGATTAAACCAATTTGTCAGCTTCTAGGCATTAGATCCTGTCATGAGGCGGAAAGAATATTGCAATCAGATACGACACAAGCAGTAGTTTTTAGTGTTAGTAGACACCTCGTTGGTGTTAATTTAGTAAGAAAGAGAATGGGGTTGAAATTGGAGACATTTTTAGGAACTTGTGTGTGCTTTATTTGAATCTATATTTAGGCTTATGCCCTGTTGGATGTGCACTAGAGGGATCATGCCCTATTATGTATTACATTAGATGCATGCTATGAAATTTGTACATTTTTAATAGATTCATTAATAGACTAGAATTGTTAAATTATAAAAGATGTATTAGTTTTATGAATGTTCAACATCAATTGCTCCTCGGTGCCATTTTATCACCAAATGTATTTAATGATGGAATTTTACTTATATTTGTCTTTTTAATGTCTAAGAAAGTTCTTGTATTGGGACATTGATTCTCAATAATTGCGTACTTGTCTGGCGGGGTGCCCTTTGAAATGTTATAAAATAATGTTTTACTGTGAAGTATATAAACTGAATGTAATCTTTTATGGTTTATTAAATTGAAATAAAGATCATGGAATTGAATTTAACTCCAACTTGTGGTAAAGCAACACCAGCCTCACATTTAAATATGGTTAAATGTACATATTCCTAATTGGAATATTTAACTTCCCTATACATCCCCAGTATATGGTATAAATAGTACCCAGGGCCTGCAAGTTAAATGCCCCTCGTGGATTGTGCCATCCACTACAGTGACAGTGTAAAAAATGCTTTCTTTCAGGCCTACCGATCGTAGTGTGGCTGTAGTACTGTAAAATGTGAAATTCGAAGGCCAAAACAATAGACCTTTTTAACAGGTCAAATGCCCACGCCCCCCCCCCCCCCTTTTTCTAATATTAGTAAGTCACGTCTATGCAGGCCTTGTAGTTCACATGGCAAGGTACATGGCATTTAAAGGTAAGACATGTAGAAATGTAATGTTAACATGTCTTTACAGTGACTAACACCAAACCTATTTTTCTCTGTGGCAGGTCTAGTTTACTTATGTATAACTGGTTAATACTTGGTGAAAACAACCTTATAATTGGGGCCCTGATGTTCATTTACTAAAACGCAAAATCTATTTTTTTTTAACATGAATAGGTTTTTTCTTGATAATTGTATAAAATCTGCTGTAGGGAAGCTGACATTATTTTCCTTAAATGAGCATCCTCTATTACAGAAACCTGTAAGTTGATGTTTTGGTCAGAATTTCTGAATGTATTTAAAGCAGATATCGGAGCTATATCTACTCACGGCAAGACCAGGTGTCTTGCTGCCAATTTTGGTTCTTCGGACCAGAGGCCACATCGTGTTGCAGCTGTAATTTTAGGATTGTGTTTAGGCAGCTCATTATTTATGTAACTAAAACTTGTAATCATGCTCTCACTACTGCTGTCGGAGGCCCCATGATGTAAAAGTGGTGTAACCTGTCTTCTGACCAATCCTCAGAGTTGAAGGTAATTGAGCAGTGCTGCTGTTGTAGAAGACTGAAAGAGCTGTGAAGCTCTGTGGTCTACAGCCTGTGATTGTGAGACTTGCTCAACGTTTGACATTTCAACCATTCCCCTTTCAAGTAGATGTACAGTCATAATTTGAGAATGTATACAGAAGAGGCAGAACAGAAACATGAAGTGAAAAAAGACGTAATGTTTGGTTTGACACACAAAATGTTGTTTGAAACTACATGAGGCAACTTTATTAAATATCCTTAAGGCACACAGTTTTTAGTCAGAAGAAAGCATACGGGCAAGTTAATTGTTTTACAGCCGTTTTGTTGTAAGATTTTCTTGGGAAGTATGGGCTCTAACGTCCCTAGGATGATAAAGACTGCCTTATACACAAAATTTTCCTATTTTCTCATGGTGCCCTTTAAAAACTATACATTTTTAGAACATTTATTAAAAACTGTGCTATGAAACACCTTTTCCAAAATTTCCCTGGCCTGGAAGGAGAACCTCTCCACATACACTAGAGGAGGTTGGTATCCCTTACTTCCATCACTCTGCCCAATTTGGGGCACTTTCACCAGAAGCCACAGGAAACGAGTGATCTAAATGGCACATTGTGCCCCATCAGCTGCTACAAAAAAAGGAGTGTTGAAGTCTCTGCCCACTATCTACTATGGTAGCCGAAAAGTCTTTCTAGTCAAAGATCTTACAATTAAACAATTATTCCTGAATCATATGTTAAGAGGCGTTTACAGGTGGAACCAGATAAACAAAAGAAGAAATCTTAAACCTACCATCTAGTTTATAACTAAAAGGCCATCCAACGCAATGAAGCAGACAGGAGCAAATATGATTTATCATTCTGTCCCCAATAAATAATAAAAGTTAACTTCTACATTTTTGTTTGATTGCAGTGTTTACTACAGTCCTTCGAAAAGTGAGTTTGAACTCAACACTGAGGCTTGAGAGTTGTGATTATTTGCTTGTAAGCAGAACGCTGCATAGTAAATAGCTTCAGTGTGCTTTCAGCGAGAGACATCCCCAGTAGGAGCGTTTCCTCAAGTACACCCGTGCTTTTAATACTGATGAAAGTGGAGAAGTCAATCGCCGATTAATTCTGGTAGCTTAATCCAATCCCGCCAACAGCCGATGGATTACTTTGAATTAAGATGCCCAAGCTGCGATGGGGTAACAAGATTAATATGAGTAGCAGAAAGTTATCAAGCCATCTTTATACAGCAACTTACACAAGAAAAACTTTTCAAGTGGCTGTGGCCTGTTTCAGATGACCAAATAAAAACAGTACTGTTAGTCAATTTCTTACATTCGGGCCATAAACTTTCAGAGACTCTAGGGCTTAGGAAAAGTAAAATGTTAAAGGGCTGCATTAATTAGGTCGAGCCTGGGCAGCGCATGCGCTAGGCATGCTGAGTTGGAGTATGGAATAGAAGCCCAGCCCACTCACCGCCCATATTGGGTCATTGGCTTGTGTCATTCCCCTTATTAAATGCTGACTTCTGATTCGTTAATAGGCTTCACAGTTCTTCCTTAGTGCCGCCTAACCTTCAATTGAAACCTCCCATGGAGGACTGGCCCTTTTACTTCGGTTGTTACATGGTAACAATTTTTTAGTCTGTAAGCACTATTTTCTTTAATGAGTTTATCCTACTGCAGGCACGATGTGCTTTCCTGCAACATTCAGTTTGGCATGCGTGCTTTCACCTTCCGAGCAGCCCAGGACAATGGTGGCTGTTTCTTTGGATAGGTCTCACATTTACAAGTGTTTGAGCTATTGACATTGTAAATGACAATGCCTTTTACTTATGTGTTAATTAGCTAAACCGATAAATAAAAGGCATTGTCATTTACAATGCCAATAGCTTAACCTCTCGCAAATGCGAGACCTATTGCATTGCAAATGCTGGTTATATTAAGCGCTACTTACAATAATGCTGTAGACCATGCAACTGCACTGCCCTTTCTCCAGCACCATTACATACAGGAAGCACAGCCTGTATTCAAGAGCTCACAAGTCCAAAGAAATGACTATAGGGCAGGACACTCAACAAAGGAAAAAAATGACATACAAATGGTACAACCAGAAGGAAAACATTGAGCAGTGCAACTGAAAATCACAAACACCATCTTCCACCAACCGAACATTTCAGAATAGTGCCCATGTCCTACTTAGTCTAACTTTTCGGATAATATGTTTCGATATCCTCATTGACATTACCACTCCCTTAGTAAAGCTAACGTTTTAGTGCAACTTATTTCCCAAACTGCACACTGCATACACTTTTAACACTATGCATCATTGGTCCATCGTCCCAACAAGCTTTTCTGTGGCTCCCTTCCGACCTACTCGATCAATTTAATTTAAAGAGGATAACAAATTCATCAGTATAAGTGATGGCCATTTTCACTAATCGAAATGCAAGTGCAAGGCCAGTTTTCTGGGAGTTGCTACACTAACAACCTCACAGTCCAAGCAGATTAAATCATCAGGTGTGTGCAAATGCCATGTGCAAGGACTGGCACATGCAGCGCACAAATGCCACATCGGCGTACCAGAGCCTCAGTTTCAGAAGAACATGAGACTGAATGGCGACATATTCACAATTCTTTTTGTTTTAACCAAGAACGCAGAGCTGTTAGTTATATCAAATGGAGAATCAAATATTTTGAAAGGAATAGTGGATGCATTTGCAAGAAAAAATATTGCTTTGCTGGAGTGTTGGCATGTTGGATATATTGGACACGTTTTTACTATTTGTAATTAGGTTTGACTAATTTTCGATTGTATTTGCATATCACTCTTTAGCACACTTTAACTCATAAGAACTTTGTTATCGCAAAAGTCGTTGAATGCTTTAGTTAAAAATTCCAATTATATTAGTTATAATAAAGAGGCGGTTTTGAACTGTCCAGTGCACCAAGTGTCATGAGTATGGCTTTTCAGCGCTTTTACTAGTCCACAGATGACTTTTCAAACCATTGTAAGGTTTTCAACACCGCAGTAGTCCAACAGGGCTTATGAACATGTGCCATCAGTATGGTATATGTTTTCTCTGTATAAGCTATCATGTCAGCTTCAATGAGTTATGAGTGAAGGTGCAGCGTGAAAATAAACAATTAAGGTACTATCTGAGCAGTGTTAGATGTGTAGTCAGAGCATTATCTCAATGAGTTCTGCTATAGGGTAGCGTGCCCTGGTTGATTATACTGTTGCAAGCACTGGGATGCCTACCTGAATGTCATATGTGCTAGGTTGCACGCGTGTACAATTGGCTGTCTACTGTTGGAGGTCATTCATGTGGCGTTAGAGAGGCTTGGTAGCAAAAGCACAGCTATACCTCAGTATATCCTGTGATGGATCTGTGCACATTGCTCTGTGTAACGTTTCTCAGAGTTTGAGTGAGTTCATAACATTGTTAGTGTTGGTAGGAGCTCAGAAATAGCCAACTGTAGGTATAGCAAACTGTAAGTACATCAAGGCAGCGGTGGCTATGTAGGATCCAACGGATGCCCCGGTGTCCAGAGGAAGAGACTAAGTCTGGGCAAAGAGAAAGAAGTCAGTCAGTATCTGGAGTCAGGGTATTCTTTTCCTTTCCTCGATAACACATGGTTGTTCCTCGCGGTGTAAAAAATATAGCACATTTAAATTCAGTCGACTTCAGCTGCAAATCTTACTGTTTACCTGTTGGGTCAGACTATATTATGGTAAGTGTTTAAGTATATAGTGTTAAGGGCTGTTCAGTATACATGCATCTTTCTTTCTATATTGATGTGTTGAACGTTAATAGTAACCCTGTAGGCTGAAAGGGTTCAAACTGCATATATTGTTTTATGGAAAGGGAGAAAACAGATGGTGGTGGAAGGAATAAAGCTTGAGTAAGGAGTATTTCATTAAGTAAAATGAGGTTATTACAAAATCTACTTTAATGTCGAGGATGTGCATCTCAAGAGCGTGAGCATAGATAAGTTGTATGAAATGTACCTGGGCACACTCAGATTCTGGTGCGACCTTTTGCTATTAGTAAAGCACACTCACTGGCCCATCAATAATCCCACAACCTAAGCAAGATACATCTAAATTAGAGCACAGCTCGGTTTCTGGGGAGAATAATTCTGAGAAAGGTGGTGGGAGGTAATATTTCTGAGAAAGACAAAAAATCCTCCAGCCATGATACTTCCGGTTATGCTGTGTACCCATAAATCTGCAGACCACCCAAAGAATATGCTGTGTAATCCCAGTGTCATGTTACACAGCATCACAGGAAAAGACATCTCCAGAACGAATTTTTAAATTCAGTTAGAACACAGTAAAAAAAATCGTCGAGTTTGAGACAGTAGAGTCTTGCGCAGAGTGAAGGAAGTGCAACTTCTGAAAAACCTACACGGAGATCTCAGTGGCAATGCAAAGAAACTACTAGCCTTTAGAATCTTCTAAATGTGATCCAATTTAGCCCTTACACTACTCTGCTGGAAGACAGCTCAAAGAACTGATTAATTTCAAAATGGATCGTTCTCGACACATGGGCTAACTAACATTTAGCAGTATGAAGACTGCAGTCTCACCCCAGCATGGCTGAGATCTGAATTTATGGTTGCCCCAAGAAGAATACACTTTACGTTCCAAAACTATGTATCTATTACACAACTAAAAACAGGAACATCCACTTGACAATACCAACATAAACGAAAGACCAAGCAGAAGTACTCTTTACTGAGAATGGATTTCCAGCAATATGTACCAACAGTTTAGTCCGCAATTAGACCAAACCAACATTTTTAACAGAAACAACTTGTCAACTTTATATGTGTCCCATACCAAAGTAAATTTCGAACAAAACATTAAGTATGTACTCATTTCCATAAGTGTAAAACGGACAGATTGTAATGTGCTAACGTTGTATTTATAGGAGCACATAATGGCAGAAGTAGTCATTTAACAAGTTGGGATGTAGAATTAATGCTTTAAAAAATAAACAAACAAATTGAAAGTCAGGTGGTGCCTTTGCTTTTAACACTGACACTTTAACCTGCATAAATATTTTCGGGTCAGAGACAGATCAGGCCCTCACAGAAACACAATCATACCTTTACGTTGTCAGCAAAATATTGAACTTTGATATTTTTCAATGTAGAAAATATTACATTCTTGCCAAAATACTACACTAACACACTGTACAGCTGCCATTTTTTTAAATTAAGTATTGCGTCATATCATGTTCTCAAAAAGAAGAAATAGATCCATATCTAAAAGCAACTGTGGGATTAAATATTGCATTACTAATTACATCGGCCATTAAAAGAAGAGAATCAAAAACCAAAAAGTGGGCTAAAATAGCAAAAACATATAGAAGTATACACAATCTTACAGCACAGTCGAGTTAAGTGCATTCATTTTTTTAGGTCTAGCATGGGCAGCGCATGAGCTGCTCTGGGAGGCAAGCTGTAATGTACACTGTGGCTTGAAGCCCTCTTTTTTTCATTCGTTCCAGTTTGTGCCTTTTATAAATCGGTTTGGTCAGACTAAGTAACTACTCCTGCCTTTTGTTGTTTTAGTTCATCCCTGCGGACTGCCCATGCTATGTGTGATTTTCCACTTTAATAAATATTTATTTGTGCGCACTCCTTTTTAGGTCGAGCAGACCTACCCTCAATGCGTGAGCATTGAAGGTGTCTGCTTCAGACCTAATGTTACCCGTATTTGGGAATGTGGACATGAGAGGGTGACCGAGCGCAGATTTGCTCAGATTTGACCACGTGAGCGCGCACGTCGCCGTGCCCCTCTCGTGCCTTACATTCCCGTGCTCACACAGCCAGCCCCCACACCCCTGCACACAGGCACACGTACACACAGGCAGGCACACACACAGGTACAGCACACGCAGGCACATACAAGCGTACACCCCCCCCCCGCTGCCGCCGCCCCCCGCTTACATACACACACCAACGCGCACACACATACTCCCAACCCCGCTCACCGGGCACACGCATGGCTTCCATCACTGGGGGGGGGGCGGGCACCGGCAATGTGCCCCGAGGCCCCCCCTCATCGGGTCTGCTATACTCTTACCCGTCCCACAGCCTCACAGTACTCCTAGTACAGTGGGCGAAGACAGCAGGCGCCGCCACTGTCACGAGCCGCAGGGAACGCCACCGTGCACGCTCACAGCGTCACGCTCCTGCCCTCTCGCGTTTCTTCTGCGCTCCAGGCCGACGTGCGCCAAATACAGGAAAACAACAGCAGTAGCCTGGTTTTTAATTATGTTGCTGTTCACATATTAACGCGCACAGAATACCGTGTTGTTCCCGGCAGATTTATACCGGGTCAAATATAAGCGACATTAGTGCCGTTACTTAGCGCTGCGTGGGCATCATTAGGAGTTTCCCGCGCTAGAACACTTGTTCATTTTCCGGTCATGGCCAAGGTACAGATCCAGAACGTAGTGGTGCTGGATAACCCGTGTCCTTTCGCCAACCCTTTCCAGTTCGAGATAACTTTCGAGTGTATGGAGGACCTACCCGACGGTGAGCGACTCCCTGGTGAGCCCATAATGTGCCCACTTTCTAGAAATGCCACGCATGACATCATCTGGTGGTAAGTGACCACCTTTCTTCTTAAATACCACACAGCTCTCAACAGGAAGGATTCATTAACGTTAAGTGATCCACCTGAAACATGCCTCCCCTAGATCTGCTTGACGGTGAGTTATCTCCTCCTGGTTGCCTGACAGCGTCGTACCCCCACCTTTTCCGTTCATATTTTTGAGGGACTTCCAGTTTTAACACGGAAGAATTGGATGGGGGACTTCGCAATCCTTCATGGCGTATCTAAAATGTTTGACCTGCCTATTAAGTACCGTGATTAGTAATTAATTTCAGGCCGGAGTCTCACGATGGTGAGCGAGCTCCAGTCTCCTATGACGAGAGAGAGAGAAACGGAGAGTCGGCATTGAAGTGTACTTAGACGGGCTACCTGCAGATCAGCACCTGTCTCCTAGTGAAATATAATCGGTGACATTGTGCATCGTGGAGTCGGACGAGAATCGTTAATGGGGGGGGGGAATAGTTTGAAGCAGTCCTTCACTATGCGCTCCTGATTAGTTGGGGTCTTGGTAGCCCATTCAGCTCCGAAAGCTTCCCCCGCCCTATCTACGACTTAATCTACCGGCCCTGTCATGAATGGTGGGACAGAAAAGGGGGGCGGGAGCGCCTCCCCATGGTCCGTGATCCACGATGGTGTGCTTGTTGTGCTTATTCCTGGTAAGTGATCCTATATGTCGGAATCGAGAGCAGGAGATAGATTTGCTTCAACAACTGTGCGAACAACTCCCCCCCCCCCCCCCCCAACCCCCGTTTTTCCCCACACCCCTGGCCAAAATACAGAGCTGCATATATACACTGCACTTGAATAGGGGGTGAAACTTGCTAGAATACTATTTTCTTGGAGGCTATAGTCCTCCGTACCTTGGAGCCAGACTTCATTTTCAATGCTGCATTGTAAACTGCAAGCAGCTGTCCCAACGCCGCACATTATCTTCGGGCGAGCCTACAAGACAGCACCAGCTGTCTGAAAAAGACCTATTGTCAGATTACCAAGAACTTTGAAAGCCCACCACCGGTTGGCTTCATTTTCACAAGTTTGCCTTCTATTCGATAGCTTGCATTGTCCTTTGCCCTAAGCGTAACTTGTGCGTGTCCTTCACTGCTAGCTTTTGGGGAGCTACTTAAAAAAAATATATATATTTGATTAAGAACCCCGTGTTACCGCATGTTTTTTAGTTGTCTCACTCGTGCTTCTCTCTGCTCTGTATTTTGCTCTCCATCTGTATGCACCCATCATGCCATGCTGTTGCTCTGCCGCTTGTACTTCTTTCCCCCGCGCATTGTGTTGCTCTCCATTGTGCTCCGTGTTGCTCCTCCTCGCGTGTGTGCTTCAGTTCTTTTCACCCAAGTGCTGTGCTCCCTGTACTACCGATTGTTACCTATCCTTTATGACATCCATTACACGGCATCCCCCGAAATATTATTTTTATAATTATATTTATATATAAATGAGTGTGTGTGTAAGTTCGCTTGCTCACTATTAATTTTTGTTTTAATCTCAAGACCATTTTCGGATTGGTAAATTAAAAAAGAAAAGGCGCTCGTATATTTGTAGAGTCGCACTTGCGCGATCGTGCCTGTGAAGACTAGGCATGAGTGCAGTCAGGGGCTGTTCACACCAACATGGCATTGTTCTTGATACTTCATTCACTGGGCTGATTGACTTTGGCAGGTTGGACACGTCCATCCCACAGCGGTTTCTGAAATTGGAGCCTATGATAAGTGCACTTCACATATCGGGAGCAAATGGCTCCCCTGTGCTGTTGGAAAGGATGCATGAATTAGTGGTGTTGATTAAATGTTGTTCGTGATAGTGGCTGCATAGCCATATTGTTAAAATATACGTAGCTTTGTATCCATCTACAAGTGTTTTTATCACCACATGCCATTGGCTGTGTCGTGCTTTATTCCACTCTAGAAAGTGCTTCCATTCTGATGCACGAGACATCAGAAAAGTGCATAATACTGAAAAGTATATCAAATCATTGGTGTCAAGTTACCCATCTCCTGTGTGCGCTATATGCAGAAAGCCATCCTTTGTTTTGTTCCAGTATTGGCTAATCCAGAAGGACTAGCTTTAATGTGCTGAATAGCATTTGTGTATGCAAAGCATGCAAACTGCGATTGTTCAGGCCTGTATTTGCTCATTTAAGCCAGACCTATTGGTGTTGACAGTACTTATTTTTAGTTGCTTCTGCCACACTTACGTTCACAACTCCTCCTGTACAAAGATGGTTTTAGGTTTGCACTGCTCCAACAATTTACCTTCTGCTTCATTGCTGATCTGCTTTCTCCTTGGGCTTGATGTAGTGGTTACAGTATAAAACTGTTGTGCTGGCACTATAGGTGTCACATTTGCTAAAGTTATAACTATTGGCATTGTAAATGACAAAGCTATTAATTTAGCTATTTTCAAAACCAACACATAAATAAAAACAATTGTCATTTACAAGACCAATAGCTCAAACTTTCCTAATGCGAGACCTATTGCATTGCAAATGCTTGTTCTTTGACTGAAGACAAGTGTATTAGCATGCTGTATGCACTGCGGCCACATTATGGACTGTGGCTTTTATTTCCCTCCTAGGATCATTTAATGAATGCTGCACTCACGGACCCTACCTTATGGACTGCAGCTTTTTTTCATCCCGAAAATCTTTTAATGAATGCTGCACACTCCACACACAGAGCCTACCTTACGGACTGCAGCTTTTTTTTACCCTGAGGAGCTTTTAATTATAGTAAGCACAACTACTTTGTAAAGTCTAGCTTCACAGTTTGGAGCAGTTTTGCATTTCAGACTTTTAACCCCTTCGACGCTCATGACTAGCTCAGCTCGTCATGAGTTACGCCTGTCTTACGCTCATGACGAGCTGAGCTCGTCATGAACCGCGGGTTTTCGCAAAAGTCAGAGCACAGCGGGAAAACGCGTAGCGCGCATGGTGTTAAACAGAGGTATTGTTTGGTTCCGAAAACTGTGCTTACATTTTCTGCCCAGGATGGTTTTATAATAATCAGTAGGATTGCTATGTACAGAAACATGCCTAGTTGGGTGCACTTTTGAGTTGATGCTTATTTGTGTACAGTAACAGCTGAACAGTTAGAAGCAGTTTTGTGTTTCTGCTTTTTAACTGAGGCATTGTTTCTGGTTCCCAAAGCTGCAGTTACATTTTCACCCGAGAATCTTTTCATAATAATTAGTAGGATTGCTTTGTACAATATTGCTGAATTGATAATTATCCTGCCGTTGTGTGCTTGGTTCCGTCCCATGGCGCATTCACTCATTGTTTCTGCTGGTGGTCCCTCTTACTTCTGTGCGAGTAACCTCACATCACAGAACATACTCTAGCTCCCATTGGGCATCCTCTGTGTCACATGACATTGTCAAAACTGATCAGAGCTGGTGTTAATCGATGTACATTTCCCCCATGGCACTGTTGTTTACGTTGCATCAAGTTCTCTTGCGGTACATTGTTTCTTCCCCCGTCTACTGTTTCTTTACATTAAAATTAATTATTAGACTCAATCTGCTTGTTTAACTGGCTCAGCATTTTAAAGGTTACCAAGGATGTTAACTTTCCATAATGGCCGCCATGTTCGACGTCTATTGTCACAGCTTGCAGCCATTAGGCAAACTGGTCTGTCTTTTGTTTCAGTGGACTACGTCATGTAGACTTCCTCCAAGTTTTACAGTTCCATCTCCGTTTCATTTTCCTTCTTTCTCTATCATCCTTTCCGTTTCCATTTTCTTTCCTCTTGAACGCCTCTGGTAGATAAAAGACATCATTTACAACGCTAATACCTTTAATTCTCACAAATGCGAGACCAATTTGCATTGCAAAAGCTTGTTTTTTCACTTAGTGCCTTTAGTGTCACATTGCTCCATGCTTTTTAAATGTATCAATATTTTTTCTTTCCGTCATTGAAGGAATTGAGGGTACTCATTGCTGACATGCATGCAGGTGGAGTAAGTTATCGAAGGATATAGATTTTCCATTCTTAGTCAGTCTGTCAGCGGCAGAGGACAAAGCCTCCCTAGTCAGGGAAGGTCAGTGCAAAAAAGGCACAGGTTCCAGTTTAGTCGCAGTCAGTGCTCGGGGACAGAGGCTCCCAGTCCAAGATTAGTATCACTTCATACTGAGGTCGGCCTCTTTTATGGGAATCTTTCCAATAGTTCATAACATGATTTACAATACATAAATGACTGACTTTTCATTTTCCTTTCGTATGACAGAAACAATAACTACTGACATACAAAAATATAAATTATCCAATTTGTTTCCCTAACTATCAAACATAGTTGTTTGATGCACTGTCCTCTATGTTGCTTCTTGGTAAGGCACAATACATTTTTAATGTAGAAAACTTTAAAAGCGCAGTAATCTCCGTACCCCTAAAATACAGCGTGAGAGATGCAGACATATAATTCAGTCTTGCCCACTCATTCCGTGTTGTCTGAGCAAGTCACACTTCGCAGCACTTAACTGTATGACTTTCTCAATGACACCATTCAGGGAATTAGTATCTCGTCAATTGTTATCAAGTATTTTAAATGTATTTCTGGTGATTTTGATATCAAAGTTTCATGTTGAAGTTATCACTGAGAAACCTTCATGAAAAGAACATATTACAGCACAAATCAAAAAACGATTATTATTTTATAATTATAAGTGCAATCATTCGGCTCCCAACATAGCATGTGTGCAGCTATTTGTGTTCATTCATAGGTATTGTTAGATTATTTTTTGGTTAATCTTTTGAAAGTATCAATTCTTTAAAGTGCTTTTAATGGAATTTCAATTGTGTGTGCTTTTTGTTGGGTATTTTCCATACATAAAGGGCATCTTATAATCTACAGGTTTCCCAACATTATCTTCTTCTATTGCGGTTAATCTATCAAATTGCACCACCAATTCCTTGTTTCCTCAGATTAAGAGCTTCAAATGGAATACCTGGGAAGGCAAAGCATGTTGTATGCAAATGACATACAGCTTTCCATTTTTAGGTTTACCTGCACAGCTTTTGCAAAATCTCTTGTAATTAAAAAAAATACAAAATATTGAAACGGGGCTTACAGACCTCCCATTATTTACCTTTTTTTGGCTGCTTGGTCACTCCTTTTTTTGCTTCTCTTGGTTAGCAGCATCAAGTTAACGTCATCAGGTTTCACTTCTTCTTTCTTCCTCCTGACGTTTGGGTGTTGAAAGGCGTGTGGACCAAGCACAATTTCCAGGCAGCAGCCAGTGTACTTCTATAGGCCGAATGTTTCTTGAGGTACTTTTTATTGCATTTTTCTACATGCCATCTCCAAGAGTGCATGTTTGCAGTCAGTCTTCTGCTCCTCTCTTCCTCCCTCCTCCCCTCCCCACACCTCCCTTGTGTTATAGATTACTAAGTACTACAACCCGTAAAGGAGTATAAAATCTAACATGTCTGATGTAGAATCAGATGGTCTTGAGGTACCTACCTCCTAACATCAACGAAGTTGTGTCAACCAAAAAAAAAATTGGAGGAAAATGGCACTATTGAAACCCAGAAAGGCCAAAACGGGGAATGCAAAAGGCCAAAACAGGGAATGCAATAAAAAAGGGGGCAAAAGATTAAAGAGAAAGAACAACATTGAAAGAGCAAGCCCCATGAGCACATTCAGAGATCTAAGCACCTCAAATAATTTGGGAGGTCTACGGACCTCATCATACAAAGGAGGTCTAAGCACCTCAAACTATAAGGGAGGTCTACGCACCTCAAAAGTATCAGATGTCCTTAGCGACACAACCTATCAAGGTGTCCAAAGCGGCACACAATATCTTAGTTCTCGTCATGATACACAAGATCTTGAAATTGAATCACAAGGGGACCAAAACATGAACCCGTTGGATGAATATATCCTTGACCTACACCAGGATGATCTAGACTTTGAGAGTCCCCTATCAGAGGAAGAGCTCCCTTCATCCTCTAAAGAAATTATAACCAACCCACTGGGTGAGGAGATGTTCTCTCCACATAATATCAGACACCCGAAGAGCTCAGAATGGTGGCTCCAAGATCCAGTGGTTCAAGGAAAGGTATGCCCGATACCCATCCTCAACCCAGAATTAATCAATCAATTTCCTATTCAAACTGGGTAGAGACCCCAGGAAGGGCATGAAAAGGTCACCGACGGCCTGCAAGGATCGCATGCTTTATATTTTAGGCCTGTTGACTAGAATAATTGATATGGCGATAGACAGCCACATTAACGGTACCCCGTTAGACTTAAATCCACTAAACTAAGAGGATGGAGTCAGAAAACTATGTCCCTATTAGGGAACACGAATGGAGGGATAAATGCATGCAACGAAGAGTAGTCCTTACCAATATCAACCCTAAGTTGAGCGACTTGGCTGACAAAGAACCCTCAGCAAACCCCAAAGGGCTTTTATTTTGTAGAGGACATGATCAAGATCTTAGGCAAATACGTCGCAACCTTCACTGCCCTAGACAAAGCTCATAACCGCATGAGTCTAGTATTCAATCCTAGTGTTTTTGCCAGGGCTGGCAGAAGGGGTCGCTCTACTGGCCGTGTCTCTCAAACGCCCTACTACAGACAATGAGGATTAGGTAGGCTCAGATTTGTTTTTTTACAGACTTGGAAAACAATTACACATGACCCCTGTGTTTTAGAAACCATTCAAGGCTTCAAAATAGAATTTTCAAAAACACTGACACAATCCTCACCCCCAAGAAACCTAGTACTGATCACAGAACAACAGAAAATAGTAGAGGAAGAGGTAATGTCCAGGATAGAGTAAGGAGCAATTATAGAAGTACCATGGGATTGTATGAAATTCATAAGCACTATTTCTGGTCGCAGAAAAAGACAAGGGTTGAAGACCAGTCATAAACCTGAGAGAACTGAACAAATCTCTCATCTACCCACACTTCAAAATGGAGGGTATCTACATCCTGAGAGACATGCTTCTAGAAAAGGACTGGCTAGTGAAGTTGGACTTGAAAGGTGACTACTTCACTATCACCATGGCCTCAGAGTTCCAACCATACCTTCAATTCACATAGAACTGTTGTTTATTCCAATTCCAAGCTCTCCTCTTTGGGCTATATTCTGCTCCCTGGTGTTTCACCAAGGTAATTAGAGCTTTAATATCCTTCTTGAGAAAAACAGGGATAAGACTGATCGTCTATTTCAACGACATTCTCATTATGTCCCAGCACCACTGACAGATTTTTCAAAATCTGAATACACAGTAAATCTCTTAGAGAGCCTTGGCTTCATAATAAACAAAGAAAAATCCATCATGACCCCCTCAAAATCTCTGGAATTATTGGGAATCACTGTAGACACTTTTGCTACTACCCAAGAACAAAATCATGAAAATATGCAAAGAAATACAACTTGCATTAAAACAAGACCTCTTGTCCCTGAGAAAACTAGCCAGACTCCTGTGCCTCATATCTTCCTCTATCCAAGCGATTTTTCCAGGACCTTTACATTATCTAGCCCTTCAAAGAGTGATGGCAAAAGCCCTCCGTGCTGGACTACGGTACAGAGATAAAGTAACCCTATACCACAAAGCCAAATCAGAAATTAACTGGTGAATAGATAATCTACATGCCTGGAAGGGCAAAGCTGTTTTCGGAAACTCCTCAGAAATCCTTCTAGATTCAGATGCAAACCTTCATGGCTGGGGAGCATGCTTACAGAACCAGAACACAGGAGGTCTATGGTCCTATACAGAGAGCTCACACCACAAACTACCTAGAGTTACCTACTGGCATTTACGCTCTGATGAGCTTCAAACAATCTCTACAAGGCCGATTGGTTATTCTAAAAAGGGACAACATATCAGCTGTGGCATAAATAAATTGCTTATGGGGTACAAAATCCTCTGACCTATCAAATCTAGCCAAAAAACTCTGGATGTTCAGTCTAGAACACAAGATTGCCCTGAAGCATCATACTTACCAGGAAAAAGCAACATCACTGCTGACTGGAATTCAAGATTCCTCCTAGACCACATCAACTGAAAACTCAACGTGAAAACCTTCAGAACTTTAAATCATTTCTGGGGCTGGGGCCCTCTGAAAGTAGATCTTTTCGCAAGCAGACTCACATTCCAACTACACAAATATTTCAGCTGGATGCCAGACCCCGGTGCTCAAGCAGTCAATGCTCTTCTCCAGTCATGGAAAAGAATGAGCATATGCACTTCCCCCATTTACAATGATCCAAGGAGTCTTCCAGAACGTGAGACAAGACCAATGCTCCTTATTACTAATAACCCCTTTCTGGCCCTCACAGGCGTGGTTTCCGATGAGCTTGGAATTAGCCTGCAAAATATCCTTTCTACTTCCACCTGCAGAAGACCTTTTACGGAGACATCCTACAAGCGTCATGGGCACCTGGAACCTATTAAATGCAATAGCAACTGGAGAACTTGGGTACGCTGGTGCCTGGAGAGGAACCTGGATTACGTGGAGGCTCCTATTGTAAACGTAGCAAACATTTTAGATTAACAATATGAGAGAGGGCTTACTTACAGATCAATTAATTGCTACAGATCAGCTATTTCAGCAGGCCATGCTCTAATAAATGGCAAGACCATAGGAAAAAATACCACAATAAGCAAACTTATGAAAAGTATCAAACTAAGGAGACCACCTGAACCCAAATATGAAACCCTATGGGATGTTAAATTACTACTATACCCTTTCACTCCCTGGCCTGTGAACAGATAACTAGATAAGAAGAGACTTTCCATAAAACTAGCATTTCTTCTCTACCTAATCTCCTGCCGTAGAGTATAAGATGTTGAAGCACTAGAAGTAACTCAGAGTCTATGACGCATTTGGTGTCAATTCTGAGATTATTAAGAGAACTAAGACTATGTCAGATACAATTTTCAGCACAAAGTTTAACGCATGCAAAAAACGTGTGGGAGATTGTATGAAAGAATATGATGCAAGAATGAGTGAACATCATGCAAATTGTGTTAACCAATTACTTATCTCTTTTGTGAAACCCTTCAAACCCATTACATCAGCTTCTATAGAAAGATGGGTCAAATATACAATGCATTCAGCTGATATTGACCTAAAAAGTTTCCAGGCACACTCAAAAGGGGATCTAGTGCAAGCGAATCACTTTGGACAGTGTGTAAACTAGATCACATTCTTAAAGTAGCTGTTTGGTCAAATTCTAACACGTTTGCTAAACACTATTGTAAACCTATTGAACATATGTCAGATGTAGTATTACTAAACTACCAACATGCATAATGGTAGCCTCCGGTCATGTAATGAAATAGCAATTCTCTTAACATGACAAGAGAATTTGGATTTCATTAAAGACACGGAGGCTAACATTATCCCACCCTTCCGCTCCTGTGGGTGGATACATGAATTACTAAACAATAGATGCATAGTTTATGATACAACCTTCATTCACTGTATTGTTGAAAATTTCATACAACCTTTTTTCAATGGATTGTTAAAAATGTCATAACTTGACCGCTTTGATATTACACCTTTCTCAGTTACATGACAGAGCACTTATACTCTTTCTTATTTCAGATAACTCAACAGAACGGATTCATCTATACTGAAGCTTTCACAAGGAAGATGTTCAGAAATAATTAACTCTGTGTCCCCTTCATTCAATCGTCATTATTTCTATCCGCTTGGAATGCACACAAAAAAAAGGAAAGAAAATTCAACACAGAAGACGACCTTCCTTATTACCTTGCATTTAAAAGAGGGAGACTATCCTATGTGCATGGCTATTGTATATCTGGAAGAGTCTATTCTAGATCCATTTCACTTTATGATGTACTGCTTCTATGTGGCTGCTTGGAGTTCGCATTAAAAGAAATATGCATAATGTTCGCCTCCGTTCATGCTCTGATTGCTTCCCATCGATGCCAATTGTGTCTGTCACATCTGAGGACGCCTGCTGCCCAACGATGACAATTGCGCCTGTAACATCTGAGGACGCCTGCTTGTGACAGTTAACTTACATTGTGTGCCGTCCAATCTGCCAGCATGCCACAAACATCCCTATATCATATCCAACCATATTTCCTGTATCTGCTAACCACCATGCATCATGGTCCTCTGCACTATCCTATGCGCTGTATGTGCGAATTTTCAAGCATCGCTTTCATTAGCCTGGGTACTCTGGTCCCTGACCAAGCACAGCCAGGCCGTCAGACGTAAAGGTATTCTAGCATTACCTCAACATACATGGATATTTATATCTTGTGGGATGCCATGCAAAGAACAAAGGCCTGCGGCAGCTGGAGGTGCTTCTTCACTCCTCCCCGCACATCCCTCCTATGGATTGCCCCTCACGCTTGGTTTTAATAAAAACATTTTTTTAAGCACTTTAGTGGGTTTTTTACTTTTTGGACTTAAAGCCATTTTGCATAGCAGCTCGCGCATCTATGTAACATGTATACAAAAACACTATCAAACCAATAGATCTCGCCTACACGAAATCTATTGGCTCTGCCAATGCTTGTTACATTTGGGTAGTATTCACTTTTAGAATAAACTGGTCAAAGTCAATAATGTTTCCCCTCAGAAGATGGTCTCCTCTGCCTCACTTCCACTGTCCCTTTCAGATAGCAGACTATAATCTGTTCATTCAGGCGTTGTGACATTGAAGCATGTTTTGACCACAATCTAGTACAGCACAGAGGCAATTTAGAGCCGACACGGTACACTTACGGAAATTTAGACCTTCATTTATAGGAAGGGCTGAATTGTTTAAAATTATAATTCCAAAGCTATTAAACTTTTTTCCAAAATATTACAATTTGGGTCCAAAAATAACTTTTCTGGGTTTGTTATGGAATTAAGACCTGCAGCAATCTCTTCATTGAAATTAAGGGTAGTGTATTTGACCGATTCATAGCATTGCACGACATGCATAAATAGTACTGGATATCCCAGTTAATAGTAGTTAACAAATTGACAATTGAATCCTGGTTGGCACAGCGGTTCTCATTCCAAAAGAGTTCTCCCCTGTCATACACTGCCGTCACTTGTGTGACAAAGGTTGACCTTATGTTATACATGATAGAATAGAACCAGATTTTCAACTGGGGCTTACAAGAACTGTGATTATGGGCATGGTTACATGGCAACTGCTGAACTCGGGAGGAGCCACATTTTTCATGTGGAAACAGACCCCACTCAACCCCTCCCCGGCCCAACAAAATCCTACTTAACCATAAGCATTTGAAGAAGGTTCCAAAAGTGTGACGTCACACATGGGAGCCTGCAGGAGCAAACCGATTTGAGTAATTATGCAGAGACTTTGATGTTGCATACTCTAGAGCTTTTCAGACATGCTTTAAAGTTATATGCTGCCACTGACAGACAAAAGGACTGTTCCTGTTTTGAAAACATTATTTACTCAACCACTGACAAAGAAATCGATATACCTTATTTTAATATATACCTTTTTTTAATAAAAACGCTCATTAAGAACACTCTAGGCACCCAGGTTGTTGGAAATCCAGGTGGAAATGTGACTTGTGTCAACTTATGGGTACAGAGTCGCAGAGGTACAACTATACCCTGAAAGACGTAAAGTTAAGATAATAATTTAGATTGGTACAGTTAAATATTTCAAAGCATCAACTGCTCACGCACAGAATTGCTTACATTTGTAATGCCAAAAGATTCAGGATTCCTCAGTAAGTTGGAGGAATAATTAGCCAGTCTAAATAGTTCCAGTACAATTCACTGCCAAGAATTAATTTGCTAGGAATAAAGCATGAAAAATCTTGATTTACATACAGAACACTAAAGCACAACACAATGATGGTGGTCACACGCCGTGATATTGTCAGATTGTGGGATGGTCTGGTCACACCTGGAATCAAAGCATGACATTCAGGCATGAACTTGTGTGTGTTATCTGGAGCAGTCTCTGGGAATTCTACAAAGTAAGAGGTCTATGAAACAGTTCTCATAGACAAGATTAATGCTAAATTGTGTTCAGTGGATTTGAAAGAACCCTTCAAAGTCACTGAAATGAAAATTGATACAGAAGAGGCATCTGTTATACTGAGGTTTGACACAACTTACTTTGCTAGCACATAGACTGACAAGCTACATTTTCTTCAGCCATGGTAAGATTTTGTGTCTTACTTACACCAGGCTACTGAGCCGTTTGAGTTTCTCTGAAAATACATAAAGCATTTTAGAGTATTTTTGTCATATTTTCTCATGTGTCAAATGTAATTCATATCATAGTTGTCTTTTGCTCATATGTTTTATCAGAAAGGGCAAAATAAAAAAGGGTCAGTTAAAATGTACTCATTATTTCTGTATCATATCAAGAGCGGAGATACCTAAAATGATTTTTTCTAAAGGAAAAAAAGAGATATCTATATTGATACTATTTGTCTGAGGCCAAGTACTCTACAACCGTGGTACTCGCGAGTACAGGGTACGGGCCACCAGCTGCCCGTGAGACCTTCTATGGGGGGGGGGCAGGGATCTTCGTGTGGATAGGGCCTGCATGCATCCTCGCCAACGGAAAGACCAGGTCCTTTGCCGGCCTGCATTCCTCTCACGTCCTCTCTCAGGTCAGTGATGGACTGTTTTTTGGCTGTTTGTGGGCCATACTTTATTGTATGCTGGGCCAGATTTTACTGTTGATTTACCCGATATTAAAATTGGCATTTCCTCCATCAAGCTCAAATCCAAGCAGTCTTAATGCGAAAAATGCATATGGCATGCCTTTATAAGATCAAAGAAATATATATAAATATATATATATGATTTTTTGACATGGGTCTTTTTTTAGTTTACTAAATGTAGCCACTTTTATAAGGGTAGTGGGGCCTATTTTGTGTCTCAGTTTGACACTGTCCGTGATGCCTCCATTTCATCTGCATGTCTCTTTTTATAGTTTTATAGGCCTCCCTGTCTCTGCTCACAAGTAACCAGCATCCCTCCTTTATGCATGTCTGTTTACAGGTCAATGCTGCACTTATCTAGTAATGTTTTGAAAAGGTGGTGATTTCTTTTTTTCTTCTACTAGCCCTGCCCCCACTGACCCCACCCATCAGTGCAGCTTTGGCCACAAACCAGACCGACTTTTAGCCCACGAGAAAACGTTTGCGAATTCCTATGCTGTACAAAAATCCAATCCAAAGGTCTTCAAACTGTGGACACGCTCCTAAGGGGTTGCGTAGCTTCATTTCCGGGAGCACAAGCGACTCAGTAAGTACTTGTATACGAAGATTATCTGGTGTTGTGACTATTTAGCACTTTAGCAGGCTGTCTTCATTTACAAGAAGCAGTTGAAGTGCATACAAAAAAAAGTAGGGGAACTGTGATCCTGAACGTCTTGGTGGCAGAGTCAAAGGCATGACTAAAAAGAACAAAATATTCTGCAACTATTTTATTGTTTTTTTAACCTTCAAGTAAATACAAATAAAATAATGTATACACCTTTAATGAAAAATAAATACACGTTAAAATAATCAGTGGGAAATGCATTATTTTAGTTATGACACCTCAATTGGGATATGTAATCACTGCAGATGTCAGTGTGAGAGATCAGACAGTTTCACACAATTGAATCCTGGTTGGCACAGCGGTTAACAGGAGCTTGTATATTTATAGTGCTATGAGGTCCAAGATTTTAACAAAGCACTGCGACTATGTAGGTCATTATTTTTAAGCGTGTATTACATGCAGTATACGATAGGCTGCTGCAGAATGGTTTAATGTTTTACCTTAAACAAATGTTTTTAAAGCATATATTTGGTAATAAGTAACTATTGCAAGTACTCTACCTAGTGCAAGTATTTTTTGTAACTGTCCATTAAAAGGGCATTTTCCAGAACGCAACACTCCTATATCGCATTTCAAACAGAATAAGTCTTTGTTATCATGAAATGTTAAGGGATTCTTCCAATTTCTGCCTATATTGGGTCCAAAGCAGCCTTTACATTTTGTGATTAACCAACTGCACACATTCACACTTCTTTCAGGAAGCAGGCACTTTGGAAAGAAGAACTATTACTTCTTCAGCTCTCGGTCCGCCCTCCGCTTCACAGAACACAAGGCCCCCATCTGCTCCACTTCCACCGAGAGCACATCAAAGTCCACTCTTTTTGAACAATTATAATAAGACATGGGCACATCAGTCCCCACACATCCCACCCACCTCAATATGCAGATGTCTTTTCAGGTGAGTTGAGGGGTGGCCGGTAAGCTAGAAAGGTTGCATTCAGAAGCAGAGCCCTAATCGTCTGGAACTCTGGGGAATCAGAGTAATACGCCAGGGGAAAGGAGAAAGATCTGTGGATAGTGCCCAGAAGAGGGGGAGTGCGCTATCCAGGGGCCAAATTTTTCATCTACAAAGGGATAGAGACAGTTTTCTCAAAGAGATGCCCTGAAGAAGGCGACAAGACATAGGTGCTTGTTTTCCTTTTTTTCTTTTTAAAGAAAAGACCATCATTACTATTAATGCAGCAGGTGCAGTGGCACTGGGACCAAGGGTGTGAGGTGGGTCACTGCACCCCAATTAAGGCTATCTAGCAATAAAGTGGAGTTGGGGCCCATTTTTCTTGCTAGTATTAGCCTAGGTCCCCTTCTCTGCACAGGGAACAGGGCCCAAGCAACAGGGGATGAGATGGGTTTTTTCCCCCTTTTTATTTATTACATAAAGAGGCACGCAGCTTGCTTTCGACCTCAGGCCTAACAGCGATGGCCCTGTAGTGTGGGTAGAGAAAAAAGCCTGCTTTGTAGGGCTGCCTGTATCATTGGTGCTGCTGGTGTGTTTGCACCGAGGTGCAAAGGTGAGAGGGGCCAACTAAACCCAAGTTATGGCTGATTTACTTGCCAGCCTTCCTTGCTAGTAAATCTGCCAGTGCACCCTTGCTGTGCCAGTGTTGCTTTGGGCCTCACACCAATGGCCCAAGAGAGGGGAATGTTTAAACAGAGGAGACACCTTACCACTGGTCCTATGATAGGGGATAGGGCAAGATCAGGCCAATGTTTTTAACAAAGAGCTGAGGAGACTGACCAGTTTGCAAGGCAATAGCTATCATTAGTGAAGCAGGTAAAGTGGTACTGGGGCCAAGTGGTGTGAGGGGCTCACTTTATCAGAATCAGGAATTTATTACTTTCTAAAAGCAGCATGGGGGTCTTGCAAACATTAGTGTTGAGGAAATCGTCACTTAAAAGTGGGGTCAACATGTGGGAGCTCATGTTTTTTTCTGAAAGAGAGAACGAGTGTTTCAGGAATGGAGCGATTGACAGGGGGGGCGAGGGGCACCTTCAAAACTTTTTGCTTAGGGAGCTTAGAGCACAAATGTTTGAAGACCTCTGGTTTAAATCTGCAATGAAGGTTGGTCAGTACGAAGGCATAGAGGCTTATAGTCAGGTTTAGAGGGCAGGTGCTCTTCAACACCGCAGCCAGTGGCAAGAGACAAGGTCTCACAGACAGGGATGGCCAATGATAGCAGATAAAGGCAGCCGTTCTATGGTGCTCAGTTTAGATTCCTTATTTAAGGTTGTCGGTGTGTGTGCACATATATGTCCATGGTATTATTCCTCATCAGTGTTTGGTGCAGCACAACCTCATACATACAAATGGTAATTTCTCATTAGACCTAATAAACAAAACCTCTTCAGACAAGAAAAATAAGCAATGTAAGAGTGTGAAGAGATTCCAAGCTGGATCTATGTATCATTTAATTTTAAAATAAAGCAGTAAGTCAAAGGCAATAGCCTACATTTGTTACAGTCAGAAACGGGTTAGGGCTTAATAACTGATGTGTTGTGATGGGTGTGTCTGGTCTTCTTGTGACTTGACACTAATCTGAGGGGTAAGCTAGTGTCGAGGTCTTCTGAACACACTTGGTGGATGGGCAAGGTTGGTATATACACTCAGTTAAGTAACACCTGAGGCTGTGTAAATCAGTGGTGAGGAGACAACCTTCCATTTTCCTACATGTCGCGTTTCAGGGTGGGATGAATACTGCCTTAGGAAAAAGTGTGCACGAAGAAGTCATTGCTTATGATTCTAGTCTCCACTGTTCAGGAACGTTGGCATAGCATGGTAACACAGTCGGATGAAATCCAGAAAAGGGTAAAGGCTTTCATTCCATGGTGATCATCTGGACTGGGGCCATTACCATAGTCAAGACTCCATACTTTCACTGCCTTGTTAGCTAAAGCCCCTTAAAAATGTATTTTAGTTTTTTGTTTTATGTCCTTGGGCCAACAGTAAGAACCATCGTCTCCTGGTAGATATGCACACATTTACATTTTTTAACTTGACCTACTCAAGAAAAAGTAATAATGTAAAAAGTTCTCTTGATTTATGAGTGTTTTTGTTGAACGGCTAAAATTTGCAACTGGCAGAAAAGACTGAAAGATATGTGGTTAGATAGTAACGTGTTAGATGTAATTCTATAAACAACCACTTATGGTTAAAAGTGATGTTTTATTCAGCTTTCAGCCGATAGCAGAGGGAGGGTACAGTCCCTTTTTAAATAGCATTTTAACATCCTTCAACAACAAAAGTTAGAAATCATGCATTGTACTGTTATTTTATATAATTAGAAATCATTATATACGTCAGAAATGCAATCCTGCTGAAAACGAATGCCTAGATCACTAGCGAAAGGAAACAATGCCAGTTGTCTTCTAAGAATTGTAATCGAGTGGCAGTTAACTGAAAGCTAAGTAAGTCCGAGACAGTAGAAAATCAGGCACTTACTTAATAGGAAACTGGCTTTAAATTGCCTATCTTTCAGAGGAATCCATCAGTACTGATATATATATATTTCCCTTTAGGTTTACTAATAAAGGTGATAAAACTCGTAACAACACAATTGTTGGATTCTGAAGTATCCAGTGCACTCCGAGCATAGTGCTCTAATGCAGACAATTGGACTGCACGAAGAGCCAAGATAAATGTAAAACATTATTCAGAAATTAGAGGAAAGAAAGGCCATACCTATCACAAGAAGTGCCAGATAACCCTTCATTAGGAGCATAACTGTTAACAGGAGATAAAGTACTAGAAACACATACAAAGCTGAAGCTTATAGAGGTAATATTCTCAAAAACGTTTTTGTAAGTGAAAACTGATTTGTTTGGTCATCTTATAAAGTGCGAGAATGAAAAGGGCCTGGGGCGAGTGATGAAAGCGGATGCACGCGAGAACTGATTACGGGACATGAGAAAGTGGAGATGGGATAAGAAAGTTGATAAATAGTTAGAGAGCTTGGCAGATAGAACATCTGAAAGGATGGGTATCCGAATTGACAGATGTGAAAGATTGCATGAGAAAAATGGTTTGTCAAGGAGTTAATATTTACATTTCAGCTAAGTCTAATACAAATTGACCAAAACGTAGTACGCTTCTATGTGCTTTAATTATATATATTCATTCTGTTTTTATTACCACAATTGAGTTTTAATTGCCACTCATCGGAAATTGATCTCGAATAAAAATCTGGGATCAAAGCCTACATTTTTTTGCTTAGGAATCTCTAGTTCTTCTGCGATAAAGTTTGTCTTAAGCCATGGGAGGGATAAAGTCATCAACTTAATATTGGCCTGAAGTGGTCAGGGTCAGCAGCGGATGGACATTAGCCTTGTATGATCACTAATGGGAGCAGGGAGAATGCAGTTGACTGCTTGACAATAGTGATGGAATGTCACTAGCCTTCAGGTGAGTGATGTCCGTCAGTGAAGCTGTTTGCCCTTTTGGTTTCTGCGTGGTCGACAGAGTTGTTCTTACTAACAGTTAACATGTCAGAGTTCTTTGGTCAAGAGTTTGGGGTGTCGTGCTCAAGGTGGGCCAGTTCTGCACATCACCACAGAATTGAGAACGAGGACTGGGGCAATCCTGAAAAGGGGATCAGGGGACAAAAGTCAGATTCAGTCTTCTATTTGTACTGGTTAATCATGTGTTGCAGTTAAGTGTCTTCTTCCATGAGCAGTAAGTGCTTGCTAGTGAAGATTGTGCAGCGTCTGCCTCTTGCAAGTCAGCAAGGTTCAGTGATGTATGTGTCCTGTGTGTCGATGGTGTAACTCTCGGGGTCCGTACCTCCCTTTTCTTCCCTGGCCTTTACTTCCTCGCCTCTCACCGGCCTGCCCGTAGCAGACACAACGCTGAGCCCCTTTGCCCTCTCACCTGGTAGACGGCCGACCAGCTCCCCTGCCTGTCGATCTCGTTAAAGTGCTTCTCCATATCCATGGCGCCGGCCGCGCACGGAGCTCCTAGCAGTTTGTCTCCTCTCGTCCCGCTTCCTCCCCCAGCTGCTGCTAATACTGCTGCCGCGGATACACGGACTCACTCGACATGTCATCCGCCAGCCGGAAATACGCGAAGTGACTGACAGCCGGGGTCGGGACATCCGGCCGGCGTGGGTCTCTGTGTGAAATGCTCATCGAAAACGGACTACATCTACCGTTGCAGAGATTAAATGCACTGCTAACGTGTGTCTAACAAGACAGCCATCTTTCAACATACATTGAAACGAGAGGTTTCGATAGGTTCAATAAGATGCACTAAACATTCACCCCGTTTGTGGGTCAATAAACAGAAATGTACTTCAGAAATTTTGAAGTGAAAAAATTAAGCCATTGATATGGTACACGTTTTCTTTTGCGCAACTTTACAACCAAATGTTATCTTCTATCTATAAAAAAAAGACGCGTGGACAACACTTGTGTGTATTCACCATGATATGAAGAAGGCACTGGTTGATGAATTTTCTGTCTTTTTATTTTTTATAGAACGACCCTCCCCCCAAAGTTTCCCTTCATTTCTCCTAAAGACTAAAGCCAGGGCCGAACTGGGAATCCATTACTCAAAGCAGATCTGGGAATTTTTGTCAGACCAGTCTCTCTCCCCACCCCCCTCCCCCAATACGATGCTAAGCAAATGCAGGCAGCAAGCGAGGCTAACCGCTCAGACGGGGGCATAGTGTTCCGATGCACCAGACACTCCCAGAGGGCTGGCTCACACCCCACCCCACACCCATCCACCACAGGCTTCACTGGACATATGACCCTGATAATACAAGCATTTGCAATGCAATAGGTCTCGCATTAGGAAAGTTTGAGCTATTTTTAATGTTGTAAGTTCACCCCAAATGAGGACACAGAGATACCAGGTGCTTCTAACTGGTTCCTTTAATGTATTCAGAGCTTCGCTATGTAAGAGAGCGCCGAGCGTCTAAACATGACTTGCTCCGGTCGCTTCTGCTGTGCCATTGCCGTTCGCGCGCTTTGCAGCGATCTCCTGCGCATGCGCAGGTGTTCCGCTCTCACTCGGGCGCACCGCGTCCTCACGCGGGAGTGTCGGAAGCTAGAGCGTAACACTACATATCTCCTCTTTTCCAACAACACAAAAGAAAATTATAAGTCCCAAGTTCAATAGTCATTTACTTCAAAGTCTTTAAATCGAGTGGGTTGGACCACTATCCTCCCTGCACGGGTGCGTCTTACCGGAGTGGATTCTTCCCTGGTACCTTCACGTGTGGGACTCCTCGCCTTCCTCGGTGTCCCAGCATCATTCTCCGTGGCGGTGGTTTTGCTTGTGGTCGCACCTTCCTCTACACTTACTTCCTCGAACTCTTCTTTCTCTACTTGCATTTGTCCTTCCTCCTGACTTTCTCTTCCTGCGATTATTTCTTCTGTCCCACTGGCTTGTCTCTGGTCTCCTAGGTCTTTCTCCTGACTGGCGGGCCACTGCATGATCCTGTTGATCTTCGCCATGCGGTCTTGGGACCACACTTTTCCATCACTAAGTAAAGCAGCTCTTCCTCTACTTGCAGGGGTTTGCTGTACTTGCTTTCTCCTTTTCTTCTGAGAGTGGCAAGTTTGACTCTCACCCATTCCCCTCTCTCTAGACCTGTGTCTTTTGCATTGTGCCTCCTATTGTAATGATCGGTATACACCTTTTGGGCTCTTTCTAGGTTGTGTTGTACAACAGCCGGTGACCACTTGCTCGTTATTGTCTTCTCTCTCCAGACAACGTTGTCTCTCGTAAAGGGGAGTCTACCCCTCAAAATCTGGAAGGGACTGTAGCCTATCGAGGTCGGGGTGATTCTGTAGGCCCACAGCATGCTCTGTATCTCCACTTCCCAGTCTTTGCCTTGCATTATTGCGGCCTGGATGGACCCCATCAGGACACGGTTGAACCGTTCCACTTGTCCGTTGCTCGCGGGATGGTACACTGCTGTGTGCTTGGACTTAATCCTGTTTCTCTCCATGTATCTGGTCCATTTTTCCAAAGTAAATTGTGGCCCGTTGTCACTTAGGATTGTCCTTGGTATTCCTGCACGTAGAAACACTGAGGTGAGAAATTTGAACACTGCTTCGGAGTCCATGACTTCCTGCACATCTACCTCTGGCCGCTTGGAATATTTATCCACGATGACACACAGGTACTTGGCTGTTCCTCTGGTGTCTAACACTGGTCCCAAGATGTCCACCGCAATGTCTTCCCATGGGTTGCGGGGTTGCTCAATCGTGCCTAAAGCGGGCCTCATTGGTTTCAAAATCTTGTCCGCTCCCTGGCACTGGTCACACTCTCTCACTTGTCTCTCTATTTGCATGTCCATGCCAGGCCACCAGTACATTTGTTTCACTCGCATCTTCGTCTTTACGATGCCAAGGTGCCCCTCGTGTAGCTGGCGCAACAGTAGTGGGATCAATGTCGTGGGGTGGACCACTTTGTCGCCGCGGTACATGAAGATTCCTGAATCACTCATTGATAATTCCTCTCGCACTTCGTAGTATTTCCTCAGGGTTTCTTTAAGCTTTTTCTTCTCTGGCCACCCTGCAATCAGATAGTGTTTGATGTCCTTCATCTCACTGTCACCTTCATAGGCTTGGGTCCATTCTTGCCTGCTGATTGTTCTTTCCGAGTCTGCCATTGCAGCTACCATTTCGTCCGTTCCTGGCGAGACCTCCGGTGCATCTTCCATGGCTGAGGCTCGGCTAAGATAATCCGCTACTTTATTGCGTGTCCCTGGTAAGCACTCAACGTCATAGGTGTAATCCAGCAATTTGAGGGTCATCTTTGCTATGCGAGGTGTTGCTGTATCATGTCCACTTGAGGTGAGCACTTTGACCAGTGGTTTGTGGTCCGTTTGCAGTTTGAAGCGGGTGCCCCACAGGAACTGCCTGAATTTTCCCATGGCCCAAGTGACGGCAAGCATCTCTTTTTTTTCGATGACACTGAATTTCTGTTCTGTGGGAGACAACGACCGGGAGGCGAAGCTCAGAGTTTCCACTGTGTCATCATCTCTCTCATGAGCTAGCACCGCTCCTAAGCCTCTTTCACTGCCGTCGGTTGTTAAGATTGTGCGACCCGAGGGGTCGTATCCATGCAGAGGTACCGCTTGACTTATGTTGATTTTCAGCTCTTCGAACTCACTTTGGGCTTCCCCATCCCAATGGAACGTCGTCTTATCTCTAATTAGTTGTCTGAGCCTGTGAGTCTTAGTGGCAAAATGTCTGACGAATTTACTATAATACTCTGCCATTCCTAGGAACGACCTCACTTCATCCTTATTGACTGAGGCCCTGGCGTCACAAATAGCTTTCACATTTTGCCTTTTTGGTGTGATTCCCTGACTCCCTATCTCATGTCCGAGATAGCTGACTGCCGACATGCCCAGTTTACACTTGTCCCACTCAGCGGTGAGGCCCTTCTCTTGTAGCACCGTCAACACTTTGGTCAGTTTCTTATCGTGGTCTTCTCGGTTCGTCCCCATTATCAGGATGTCGTCCTGAAAAAATTGGACGCCTTCTAGGTCCTTGAACAGGCGGTGCATCAGCTTTTGGAAAACAGCCGCTGCTGACGCCAATCCGAATGGCATGCGGCGATACTGATAACACCCGAAGGGTGTGATGAAGGAGGTGAGCCTCCTGCTCGTGTGGTGCAAGTCTATTTGATGGTACGCCGAGGTGAGGTCGATGGTGGAAAACCACGTTACCCCTCTCGTTTTGGCCAACATTTCCTCAATCCTTGGTAATGGGATTTATCGACTATCAGGCATTTTTTGAGTTCGCGCAGGTCCACACATAGGCGTACCTTGCCGTTGGGTTTTCTGGCCACAACTAAGGGCGCCAACCATTCCGAGCTGTCGATTGGTTTGATTATTCCTTGCTTCTCCAGTCTCTGTAGTTCCTGCTGGACGGCTTCCTTAACTGCAATGGGAATGTTTCTGACTTTGTGGGACACCGGGCTCGCATTTTCTTTGAGAAGTATTTTGTGCACAAATTTCTCGAGTTTGCCGGCTTTGCCTCTGAACACTTTGGGGAAGTCTTGCTTCAATTTCTCCAGGTCTGGCCAACCGCTTTCTTCCGTCAGTAGTATTTGTTCCTTGCCTCCTGGGTCTAATTTTATTCCGAGGTCACCCTGGTCTCTCCAACCTAGCACCGAGGGTTCCCGCTCCGCTACATATAGCTTGCATAGTGCCGATCTCCCTCTGAATTCAAATTTCAGGGTGCGGTACCCTACCATGGGGATTATGTTGTTGGCGTATGAAATCGGTCATATGTCCGGCGGATTTAATTGCAGGCCAAGACTGGGTCTGAATTCTTCCTCCCATACTGATCTCTGCACAATGGAGTATTGCGATCCAGAGTCTATCGCTATTCGAATTTTCACACCTCCGATCAGCATGTCTTTTCGGGGTTTGTCTAAACGTTTGCCCGTTACCTCCAATACTTGTTCTTCGACACATAGAACCATGTCATTATCCTCCAGATCTTCTTCAGCTTGGTCCTCTGACTGGGATTGCGCAATGCATTTCACCATGGACTTCTTTCTTTCTTGCGGCACACCTTCTCGTAATGTCCAACCAGCCCACAGAATGTGCATTTGGCGCGAAATGCTGGGCACTGCTTATCCTGGACTGTGTGTGCTGTGCTCCCACACCTGTAGCACGAGAATCTGCTGTCCGTGGACTGTTTCCCTGGCTGTCCCGGTTTTCCTGCCCACCTGGGCTCGTGCCTCCCCTCTCCGGTGGCTTTTCTCTGCCTGTTTGGGGTTTGAGCTTCATCGATTTTGTTGACCATCTGCCTTTGGGTGTTCTCCTTTTTCGCCGCTTTGGCGCAACGCTTTGAGAGTTCAGCCTTCTTTACCATTGCGATCACTTCTTTAAGTGTTGATTCTCCTTGTGCCCACAATTTATCCTGTACTGATCTGTTTGTGGTGTGCATCACAATCTGATCCTTGATGAATTCATCCTGACGTTGTCCATATTTACACGTGATCGCTAATCGTCGCAACGCTGCAACATAATCGTCTATGGATTCACCTTCTTCTTGCTTCTGTTGTTGGAAGTTGAACCGATCATTGGAGACACACACTGCCGGGCGATAGTGATTGTCTAGGTCTTCTAGGGCGTGCTTGAAGACGTCGTCGTCCGCCGCTTGTCTCGTCGCGGTTACAATGTTTGCAAACACCCTTACGCCTTCCGGGCCTAGATTGTGTAACAGTAATCGTTTCTTCCTGGCACTAGGAAATGGTTCCCCGTTTTCGACTTCCAAGGCTTCTACGTAGTTTTTGAAGTATTCCCTCCAATCCTCCCATTTCATCAGGGGTTCACCTGGTCTGGGTAGGAATGGAATGGGTGCAGTGAGGGATGTCGCTTGGTTACTCATCTTGGGTACTATTTCTGGTCCTTCACCTCGGTTCCCGGGGCTGCCTGGTGCACTGTTTTTATCAGCTCGGTCCGAATTTTCTCCCTGACTTTTGGGGCTGCCGGGTGCACTGATATTTCCGTCTCGTGACCTGCTGGGGAGGAGTACTTTTTCATCACCTGTGCCACTATCTCCTCTTTCTGCCAGGGTCTCAGTTGTGTGTAGTCACAGCTCCCCTTTTTGCACTTGGGACGTTTAGTGGTAGGCCCTGGGCCTCGTGGCGCCTTTGGTTCTGGGGTAGTACGCTGCTGCCGCGCTCTCTCATGAATAGCGTGCTTGCCCTTTATGGCGTACTTTCTTCTCTAGTGTCCCTTCAACGATTTCTGACCTTGGTGCGTAGCTGGCGTCGCCGTTGCAGCAATTCCAATCGTTGTTTTTTCTGGGGTGAAGTTGGTGGGGGATCCCAACCCTCGTCGCCACTGTAATGGCCACTGTAATGTTGTAAGTTCACCCCAAATGAGGACACAGAGATACCAGGTGCTTCTAACTGGTTCCTTTAATGTATTCAGAGCTTCGCTATGTAAGAGAGCGCCGAGCGTCTAAACATGACTTGCTCCGGTCGCTTCTGCTGTGCCATCGCCGTTCGCGCGCTTTGCAGCGATCTCCTGTGCAGGTGTTCCGCGGGAGCGTCGGAAGCTAGAGCGCAACACTACATATCTCCTCTTTTCCAACAACACAAAAGAAAATTATAAGTCCCAAGTTCAATAGTCATTTACTTCAAAGTCTTTAAATCGAGTGGGTCGGACCACTATCCTCCCTGCACGGGTGCGTCTTACCGGAGTGGATTCTTCCCTGGTACCTTCACGTGTGGGACTCCTCGCCTTCCTGGGTGTCCCAGCATCATTCTCCGTGGCAATGGTTTTGCTTGTGCTGTGGCATCGCCGTTCGCGCGCTTTGCAGTGATCTCCTGCGCATGCGCAGGTGTTCCGCTCTCACTCCGGCGCACCGCGTCATCACGCGGGAGCGTCGGAAGCTAGAGCACAACACTACACTATTGGTCTTGTAAATGACAATTTTTTTTATTTCTGTGTTGGTTTTGAAAATAGCTAAATTAATAGCTTTGTCATTTACAATGCCAATAGTTATAACTTTCGCAAATGTGACACCTATAGCATTTGTAATGCAACATGTTTTGTATTTACGTGACTTACATGTATTGATATTACAAATTACAATGGCTTTTAATTTTTTTAAATAATTAATACTTAAATAAAAGTGATTTTAATGTATAATGTCAATAGCTTAAACTTTTGCAAATAACTTTTGTGAAGATTATGTTCAGTGTATTTTATTGTGACGAAAATCCAAGAACAGAAGTGAAATATTAACATCTTTTTATGACATTTGTAATAAAGCTTGAAACATTGAGAGAACATATTTGAACCAGTTGTTGTTGAATGGTTGCGCAGATTGATGCTGGTGTGGCGCTGAGTGGTTCTGTGGTGGTGCTGAGTGGTGCTGTGGTGATGCTGAGTGGTGCTGTGGTGGTGCTCAGTGATACTGGGATGGTGCTGAGTGATGCTGCGGTGGTGCTGAGTGATGCTGTGGTGGTGCTGAGTGATGCTGTGGTGGTGCTGAGTGGTGCTGTGGCAGTGCTGAGTGATAATGTTGTGGTGGTGCTGAGTGATAATGTTGTGGTGCTGAGTGATGCTGTGGTGGTGCTGAGTGATGCTGTGGTGGTGCTGAGTGATGCTGTGGTGGTGCTGAGTGATAATGTGGTGGTGCTGAGTGATAATGTGGTGGTGCTGAGTGATGCTGTGGTGGTGTAGAGGGCAGAAAGGCACAAAAAGCAGTCTAACAAAGGGCAGAAGGGCAGAAAAACAAGGGAAAAACGAGTCTAACAGAGGGCAGAAGGGCACAAAAAAACAGTCTAACAGAGGACAGAAGGGCAGAAAAACAAGGGAAAAACTAGTCTAACTGAGGGCAGAGGGGCACAAAAACAAGGGAATAACAGAGGGCAGAAGGGCACAACAAGTAAAGGACTGCTTGCTGGAAACCAAAAGACTGTTGTATTTTAAAGAGACTTGTGATTGATTTATTCACTCACAATATTTAATTGATTTGTTGTGACGTGAGCAAGTACTTAAATAAAGCTGGAGCCAAAGAAAGTGTGGAAGAAATCATATTGCATCAATTAAACGTGAAAGGATTCATTTTTTCAATCTTTAAATATATACAATATTGAGCAGAATTGGTTAAGCAAATCGGGACTGAATTGTTTAATTAAAGCGACAGAAATAGCAGTGCTTAGAAAATATTGAGCAGACTGTTTAAGCAAACTTGCAGAAAGGCAGAAGTTAAACACTCAAAAATCATCGTGTGTAAAGTTAAAGGCATAAATATTGGCTTGGTTGTCATATCAAATGAACTGTCTTCCAATGTGTGAAATACATATTTATTGAAGTATTTTAATCGAGATAATCTCTGAGGAGTGGCGAGTTAGTTGTGTCCAAACGGCATTTTTTTCGAAGCCGAACATTGCGCGAGCAGGGAAATTCAAAGGGCAGCTCGAGTCTTCTAATTAAGAGTAAACACTCAGTGCTCAGTGAAGCGCGAAGGGGAGCCCGTGCCTGATAATCAAATGTAAACACATTGTGTGCAGTGGAGCGTGAAGGCCAGCTCGAGCCTTCTAATCCAAAGCAAACACGCTGCGTGTAGTGAAGCTTGAAGGAGAGCACGAGCCTTCAATTTTAAAAGTAAACATGGCGCAAGGATTAAAGCGTGAGGGACATTTCATACTGGCAACAGATTGAAATATCGCAGCTTTTACCAGAAAGGATAAATAGATGTACAGCGAGCTGTAAGGTGAAAACAAAGCTCGTAGCTGGCATTTAAATGCGCACTTTCATGCCGGTTGTCAGAGCTTTAGTACAACGCTAAAACAAAAAGGAAAGAAAAGTTTGAGTTGGAGCAGTTGCTTTATTAAACAAGCTCTTGGCATTGCTGTGAGGAGGGGGGAAGGGGGAGGAGAAACGCGAGACACAGCCTGCCGACCGTGAAAGTGAAAGTACGGCCGGCCGGCCGTGAATAATTAGGGGAGGAGAAATACCTGAGGCAGAGCGCACACCTTCAGATGCCTGTGTGAGGGAGGCTGGTGGCTTTGAAGTGCAGGTGCTTTTTTCACGGGCACTGCATGCAATCGCCGATGGTTAATCTCTGGTTAAGCCCCAATATCTCTCGCAAGCTCAATGCGCAAGGGCATTGACAGGCTCGACATAAAAACAGAAGGGCAATGACCAAGAAGATCAGGACTAGGAGGTTATGTTAAGGACTAGAACCCAGAGGCGAAGCAAAGCAAGTGGAAGGAAGACCAGGCAGCTGAGAAGTAGAATCAGGAAGCAGGTCAGGAGGATGCGGAGGAGGATCTGGATTAGCAACAGGAGCATCAAGCAAAGAAGAGTGACAAGTAAGCTGACAAGCTGAACCAGGGCCCGGAGAATGACTAGGAATAGGAGGAAGAGATGGAGGGAGAGGAGGAAATGGACTAGAAAGGCAAAATAATAATAAGAATAATGGATGAATGGGAAGGAAGAAAAGTGCCAGGAAGACCAGGACCCAAATGAGGAAGTGGACTGGGAGGCTTAGGAATATGATAAGGCAGGCCAGGAGTGTGAGGAGGGGCACCTAGGCAGGGAATAGGGACAGAATTAGGAATAGGATTAGGAGAAAAGAAGAAACACCATGCAAATTCTTATAACGAAAAGGACCAGAACATTGAGGTGGATAGTTTAGGACTCGAAAGAGAAGTAGATTAGGAGGGAGAGGGTCACAAGGCTGCAGAATAGGGCTAAGAGGATGAAAATGAAAACCTGGACCAAGAATCCCAAGGGAACCTGAAGGACCAGGGACAGGAGGACTATGAAGATGAACATCAAGGGAAAATAAAGATTAGGATCTGGAAGAAGGCCATAACCAGAATCTGCAGGACTAAGAAGACATGGATCAGCAAGGTCCAGGACTGGAGATCAAGATCGGAAGAAGCAGGCAGACTTGGAAGATGGTCACAAGGCTGAAAAGTAGGACCAGGATCGATCAGAACCAGGAGGAAGACCACGAGGCAGAACACTAGGATTAGGAGGAGAACCTGGAAATGATTGGGAAGGGCCAGGAGAAATATGAACAAGATCCACAGAAGAAAAAGCGTTTTAATGAAGATAATGACCCTGAAGAAGAAACAGAAGCAAGAAGGAAAACTGAGAAGAGGAATAGAAGACCATGAACAGAAGGAAGAGATGAAGGACAGGATCAAGAGGGTGATGATGATGTGGCACGGTAAGAGCAGGAGGATGACCACACAAAGAAGTATGATTAAGCGGACGCGATTCTAGGCCCCATGTATATGGTCACACAATTAAACAAAAGTCACACCTCTTTCTTCATTAGTTTTAAGCTACTGTTCTGAAACTACCATACTTTTACAGATTCACATTTTTTAGCTCCCTTAAAGCAGTTTTAACTATCTTCAAATGCATTGTCTGCAATTCAGTAAGCCACCAGAACAGTTTCCTTTAACAATTTTCTGTGATTTCTATATCTTCAGGGCACAGTTTTCCAAAAATAATGCATAGCTTTGTTTCACTTCTCACGGCTCGACCCCTTCCAGGGCATCTAATTTAGGGCACCCAGTGAAACACATTGCATTTCCAGCAATCAAATGTGTGTTCATGGACAATTTCAATATCTATTTCTCGGCTGCTATTTGGAAAACCTGCCAATCTTCTATACAAATTGATTTGTAAGTATTAGCAAGTTTTCCTTGATGTCCTTGACCAAATGTCTCCTCTTAATGCCCAGTAGTGACTGGTCTATCTCCTTCCCCAGCCACACCAAGATTCTCCTCTATTTTCTACTTCGACCATATCGCCAACATCCAGAACCTAAAATCAAACACTATGAGGGTCACAGCAAATAAGTCGCGGGACAGGCTGCTTCTCTTCCCATGGCACTAAGGGGCTACTTTTCTCTCGGTACGTATGAATGGGGAGGTCTGCCTATCCCTGTGCAACGAGATGCGCTGCTTTGTTGAAAGCCAAGTCCTATCTGTCACAGACAGGTTGATTTTTCGCATCGGTGCAGCGACTACTCCGCCACGAAATAAAAACTCTGATTTTCCCGTGTGTAGTACCAGGTGCGGTGTTGTACCTGAGCTGCCGGTCATATTTCTGTTCTTTTAAAGTTCTGCCCTGCGCCATGACTGTACGGGAACCTAATTCGCCAATTTGATGCCGGGAGTTGCGTCAAATGGCGTACAGAGTTGCACTTGGACAAGCAGCGTTTTCATTCTATACCTCGGCTGAGGCTTCGCCAACGAACGGTACTCTGCTATTGGGCAGGGCGTTAGGGATTCGGATTGGCTTAGTTTAAACAGTAAGACCTGGTGAACCGCAAATTTATGTCGTACTTAAGAAAATGCAATACTTCTTGTTTGCGCGTGCTATGTAGAAGAACTACCCAGAAGAATCGAGAACATCGCCCGGCTTGTTTTAATCTGCTTGTATTAATCAGAACTCCCCTTACCCGGAAGTATACAAAAATACCCGGAAGTAGGGGAGGGGAGTGGCGTTACAGCCAAAGTTGCCAAGTTTGGAACTGGGCCGGTAGGTACGTGTGCCAGGGTCTGCTCAACAACCTGCGATTCTAGGCAAATCACTGTGCATAAACAAGCGAAGGATAATGTCGTGAGCATGCGCCTCAGCTGTACGGGCGCACACTCAAAGTCACGCTGTGCGTGTTTCCGTGTACCATGAGCGTGCACATCGGACGTCTAGTAAACTCGTCATCCGCGGAGCCAGCCGGAAGATTTGCGGTGTGTGATCATGGAGAGCCCCGCCTGCTGCCAAGCCTGAGCCGCTGACACACACCTGAGGAGGAAAGACCGGCCTGGAGAGCAGCGGGGGAGTCCTAAGTCAGCCCGGTGAGTAGGGGTGACGTGTTTTTTGGTCCATCAGGCTAGCGAGACAGAGATGGGCACTTAGAGTGTATGGATGTGCGTGTGTGACTGTGTGTGTGTGTGTGTGTGAGCAGGTGGGGGGTGCGCCTGTGTGTGTGAGCGTGTGTGTGCGCTTGTGTGTGTGTGTGTTTGTGCGTGTGCGCGCGCACGCGACTGAGAGAGGCATGGCTGGCAATCTGGAGATGTACACGGCTCCGGGGGGGGGGGGGGGGGGGGGGGGGGTGCTGGGCATAATGCGCGTCCATGCTGTGAAATCGCCACGCGTGCCCCTGTCTATGTCCCTTGAGAGCCGACTCAACAGCAATAGACCTAAAAAGGGGCCAGGTGCAGGTGCCCTGGGCCAGTTCTACAAACTATAAGACTGTGTCTGTGTCTTACTCCTACTGCATGGGAGCCTAGGGCCCCACAACATTACAATCCATTCTGGTGGCATTTTTCAGAGTGCTTGGTCTTGACATGCACAAACTTTAGGTTTCAGAACATAGCACAGTGGTTAGGATTGACATATAAGAATTTATTTCTACCCATATTCCATATAAACCTTTATTTTTGCAACATCAGGATAATGAAAGACTGGGAAATAAACATAACTTTCTAACCTGTACTATGCAGTTTGCATGCAGCTCTTTCATGGTAGTTTAAAGCTCAATGTGCTAAATTACAATTGCAACTGCACACAGTAACAAAAGAAACTCTGTCACAAAAGCAGTAACCCACTGCGCTATGCACATAAAATACTGTTCTTTGATATGCATGGTACACATTCTCTGCAGAAGGCATATTAACTCTCTGTAATACCATAGATGAGTCAAACCTGCCACTATAAAGCTCTTATCTCTCCAGCAGGTACATTAATCACCAGTTACATTGACACTTTTATTGTTGCCCTAAACTGCTTAATATACAAGGAAGTCTGCAGTGCTTTTACAACTGTTGTACTGCTACAAACCACCCCCATTAACAAAACCAGCCCGCCACCCTTCCACCCCCCGGGGAAATGCCCAATGCGTAATGCCCAGTACAGCCAGTCTGGCCTTGTTCAAAGCATGAACTTCCAAAAAATGGCTTCCTCGTTTTCCTCATGAAAACTTTTAACAAGCTTATGCTTGAGCTAGACATCCATTTGAAGACCAGATCCCTCAGGAAGAAATAAGTTGCTGGGAACATAGCACACCAGGTGCCAAGCGCATAGCTGGCAAGTTTTCAGACTGCTTATGTGTGAAGTTTCCATGTTTTCAGTTCACTTATGAGTGGTATTCAACTGTCAAATGTTTGACACAGCAAAATGTTCTTAGGAATAAAACCAAACACTTGCATCCATTAAATATCTGTAACGATTCCTTTTTAAACAATGAGGATTGCTAAAAAGATCTTAAAGCTGCCAAAACTGTTCACTAACCAACTGCCCCTTTCTAGGATGATCATAGTTTCATTTCAAATACGACATGATATTTTTGTAGTTTTATGTAGTGCAAACCGAAGATATTGGAGAGTTTTATAATTATGAGCACCAGTTATATTATACAAGGTCACATTCATTTTTAGGCTGGGGAGAGACTAAGGCCCATATGTACGAAATTTTCATTTTGTATTTCCTAAATAACAAATCCTAAGAAATAGCTATTTAGGAAATGCAAAATAGAATGTACTAAAATTATGATTTCCTAACAGCGATTCCTAAAAAGTCTCAATTGCTATTAGGAAATCGCTATTTAGGAAATGCAAAACCATTCACTTCTATGGGCCTAAGGCCCATGTATGAATGGTTTTGCATTTCCAAATTTGCAATTTCCTATAGGGAAATCGCTATTTAGGAAATGCTAAACCTTTCTTACCTATGGGACTTAGGGCCCCTTCTATGTACTTTAAAAATGAGTGGAGTTAGCATAAGCGCTCCAATGTCCTCGGGGCTATGGCACTCTCTATATGTCACTGCTAAAACAACATTTTGGGGGCCTTTATTAGGTCGAGCCTGAGCCAGCGCGCATGCGCTGCTCTGTGAGGCTTCTTGTGTTTACTCCGTGTGGGTCTGACTCCTCCCACACATTGGATTGGCTTTTGCGAGTGTCTTTCAATAATGAAAGCAACCAAATGGCTAAAGGCGGGTGCATGTCCCACCTCTTTTGTAACAGTCACTCCTGCAGCGTTTTGCTCTCAGGAGCGAGCAGCGGCGCCCAGGGTGGCAACTGCATTCCTCGTTCTATTTCTCTGCTGTAAAATGCTGTCACGCACATTCAAGTGATTCCCTCTATCAGCGCGGCACCTGATTTCAACCTCAACCATGGTGGCCGCCAGGCCACTTCCGTAGGCTCCTTGCCTGCAGGTAACATTTTAATTGTAATCAGTGCGGAGGCCGCCCCAGCCTCATCTAAGTATTGCCACACACATTTCTTTTGTCAATTCCTGCATGTGTGGATCAGAAGTTTTGGAGCACGGCTCGGTTAAATTTAGTTACGAATCAGTTTCCTTCTATGCATATACTAACTACGTCTACTCACTGAAAGGTGAAATTTTGTGCAGCTCGCTGCTTCTTGCACCGTAGTAATGACGATGCGCCCTTCGCCCCCTCCCACCCCGCATGGCTAAGTGAATCATGTATTTTTTTAAATTCGCACCTGAAACAACTCCAATTAAAAAGTCAGGCCGAAAGCCCTCGCTGCCTATCCTGGAGTGAGGTATAATCTGAAAGTTCATAATGCTGCTATTACACTACTTAGCGTGCCGCATGTTCAATATGACATTTATTCTGAACTGCCACACTGCAGTGTCTGCTCACTGTACTACTTTGTTTTCAACGTTGTTCAGACCCACTAACCCCTTTCTGTGTCCTAGGGTGAACTACTACGGTGCTGGTCGGCCCTGCTTGAAAACATCTACTCATTCCTCGGATGGGTGTCAGTATTTTATGTGACTAGCTCAGGAGGTTACTGCTTTTGTCACAGACATGCTTTTCTTACTTGCAATTATAAATTTCAATCCAAATCTACACACTGGCCTACAAACTATTATCAAAGACATCAGCTGCATGTAAAGGGCATAGTATGACTGGAGTTGTCGTGACTGAGCTGGCCTGTACTGTGGTGATGCTCGCTCCGTCACTCATACTAGTGCAAAGCTAAACACTTATAAGGTCCCAAAGGCAAGACCTATTGGCTATGCTTGGGTTCGATTAGATGGTAATAGCATTTCCTAAATGCTCATTTCGCATTTAAATGCTATGTACGTGCACTTAGGAAATCACAAATAGGAAATCCCTATTTGCAATTTCCTATTTTGGGAATGTCAAATTGGGATTTCTACTGGGTAGAAAGCACAATTCGCAACTGCATATATATTGCCTTTGTACAGTAGGAAAGGCTATTTTCCATTTCTTATCATCCCAAAATTGTGATTCCGCCCTTTAAAAAATGCAATTTCCTGTTCTACATATGGGCCTAAGTTATCTGCACAGATCTTCCAGGATGTTGAGCAGATGCCAAAACTCGAATCTGGCTTCCCTAGTTCTAACACTACGCCTGTTATGCCTCATTTTGAATCTGTCCAATGCTTATATGTAAACTGTAAGGTGGGTTATGTTTTTAAGGAGGGAAGTGGTGCCTTTTGTTTATTCATGCTGCTTTTCTAACAAACTTTCTATTTTTGACATTTATGAAAACAGAAGTGATCTCAAAACAAAAACAGAGTGCTGGATTATATTAGGCTGTGATACATACCCATCCCTGAGGAAAGAGGCCTGTAAAGGTATATGCTTAGCCTTACAAGACATCATGAATTCCTACTATGCAATTGGCAGAGAGCAAATGCTTTCCTAACTGTCGGTGAAAAGATGAAAAACAGATTATAATGTACTAATCCGTCAGTGCTGGACTCACCTAACTGTGCCCAGAAGTACCCTCCGACATGTCTGCCAGGATGAGACAGCTCAGCTTGAGAGCATGTTCTTCAGCAGGAACTGGGCATGGGGGGTCACCGGGCTTATTGCAGCTCATGAGGAGCCGGTCTGCTACTGGTGATGATTGCCAGGAGGCCTTAATAACCCTCCTTGGTCCTCCTGTTCTCCTACAGCTGCCTGGCGTCCACTACAGTGCTTTTGGGATGGCCAGGACTGCTTGGATCATGTCCATTCCATCACATTGTGAAGTCCTGAGCTGCAGCATTGGGGCTGCTATTAACAGTGACGGACTGGCCGTAGCGGGCACCGGGCAATCCCCCAGTGTGCTGCACGGGTGGGGGCCGTTTTTGGGCCCCTGGGGGCCGTTTTTGTTACAGGACCGTTTTTGCTGCATAGTTTCACAATTGGCCCTGTACCAGTGCCGTCCCTTCAAAGAGCTCGGCGGCACCTCCAATGCCCCCCCCCAGCCCCTGAGTGAGGAGGGGGGCACTTTGCCAGAGCCGGTTGTGGTTCCCAGTCCGGTCCTGGCTATTATTGAGTAAGTCCGGCTCGCCCTGAGCCAGCCGGACAAGCAGACAAGGGTCATCCCCAACCCACACACTTGATGTCAGATACAAATGAAATCGGGGGCATGGGGGCCCGAAAGGCCCAGAGAGAGCCATATCATTGCCTCATCTCCCCGGCGGCAAGCATCCTGAGCCACCCCCACACGCTGCCCACACAAACATCACTGAAGGGATCATGCATGGCGTCACTTGTCTGGATGGCAAGGTGAAGTAAAAAGCACAAATCTGTTCCAGAGACTGGAGCTGCCACCAGGACTAATGGCCAACTGTGGCCCAGAGAAACAACAGAAAGCACCTCCGGATACATGTGAGGCTGGCTGGATCCTCAGGCGCTTTTTGTTATGTTTTATCGAGCAAACACTTTCTGTCACCGAGTGAGAGGCGGCTTCTCCTCTAAGGCAGAGAAGCATCGCCCCTACTGCTTTTCACAGTGAAAAAAAGGAAAAAGAAAAGGATAATAACTGGACATTATTATCATTTCATTTGTTCATTCTGCGGCATCTTGGCGGGGCAGAGCGGATCTGCTCTGCTCTCAGAGCAGGGGGAGGAGTGGTGGGCACTACATTCATTCGCACTTTGCATGTTTTCCATGCAGGCTGCATCACAGCCTGCATAGAGAACATGCCCAGGGTCCCATTCCCTGGCTGAGTGCTGAACCACGGTGCTCAAGCCATGCAGCATTCTGATTAGCTATGGGGAGCCTGGGAGCCCAGGTGTTTCCTGTTTCCACAGAAGAAGCCAGGAAGAGGACGAAGGAGAGGCAGGGGAGGCTGGCCAGCCGGCCGGCCGGCAGGTAAGTGATTGTCTTTTTTTTAACCCTCCTCCCCCTCTCCCCCTTTCCTGCCCCACTGCTGCTTCCCAGGAGCAGCCACCACTGGTCTGAGGGACTGATGCTGCTGCCTGATCCACGTGACATGTCCCAGAAAGGCTGGTACTAGCAGAGTAGAGTTTTGTTCCAAAGCCTTGTATCAGTCACATTTTAGACCATGGTGAATGAGTCCAGGCAGACAGCCTGGAATGAGTAGACGTAAATAAATAGCCTGGTGCGCACAGCTGCACACTAAGCAGCTGAAACACACTTTGGCTGCTTTTGTTATTAATTCCTACAGTCCGTCATTGCACATGAAGCCGGAGGAGACTGTAATGCGTGACTAATGCATTTTAGTGCAGTGATGCAGACACCAGCACTAAAATGCATTAGCCTAACCCATAATGCGTGGTACTTGGCAGGGCTGCAAACATTCAGCTGTAGATCGATCTCTCATTCTAAATGTATAAATCAGATCGGATCCAATAAAGACTAAAGTGTGAATCCAGCACCACATCCAGTTTCGTGTTTTTAAGAGTTTGAGTGATTTATAGTAGTCAGAAGTGGGCGAGACAGGAGGATCTTGTAGAGGTGGACTTCAGCAAGGCCTACCAGTGCTAGGGGTTGCCCCTTCTCTGCACACAAGTCCTCAGACCAGTAAATAGAAGTTGGCACTGAAACTGAAATGTCAGAGAGATAGTTTATTAAACCTCATTGTAGTGGTGAGCCTCAGCAAGGCCTACCAGTGCAAGGGGTTCGCCCTTCTCTGCACAAGTCCTCAGACCAATAGGATAGAAGTTGGCACAGAAACTGGAATAGAAAATACAAAGTTTATTAACCTCATGAGGTGGAACTACATTCACACAACACCCTTCGGCAATGTATGAAGTAGCACACTGAATGGAAGGATCTTGGCCCTTTTATACCCACACAGGCGCTCAAAAGAAGACGTTACAAGTACAAGAAGTAGGTTTTAGGCACATATAAGGTAATACAGAAAAAGCACAGTCAACAAGTGGGAGGAGCTAACAGTTGCTAATTCTGTTGAACACATCCTGACATTTACTGACTAACAGCAGCTGCATGGACAGCTGCAAGCTCAACAGAGCATCTGCAAAGTGGAAGAGGCTAAATATAACCTGTCTCTAGGCAGATTTCAAGAGCAGACAACAGCAAGGTAGGACAGAGCACATGGCAAACAAAACGGCTGCCAGAAATACAAAATGGATTCCACAAAACAGACAAGATAGCCTCTAAATACAGGATGGCTTCTGCTAATGCTAACCCAATAGCTACCAAATTACAACAGACGACCCAGTTAGCATTAGCTGAAGACATTTGTTCATCTGGGGTAATCTAGATATGCATCCTGTACATCGATGCTCATCAGTTCAGTGACCTCTTTATTTAGCATTTGTTGGGCTTTCATTTCTGCAACATTTCTTTTAGCAGGTGTACAATCAGTGATGCAAATAGAGCAAAGCATGGGACCACAATGTATACATATACAGAATGTAAATAGTATCACCAATAGTATACATAGCATAGTCAGTAGCTTCCAGCCCCAAGTAATAAAGAGTGTCCACAACCAGTTCGAAAAAGTCCATGTACCAGTCTCTGGGTGAATCTCTGCAGAAATCTTATGTAGTTTAGAGAATGCATCATATTCTGAAGGCGAGTGATCCGGAATGAAAACACAACAGCTGCTGCCAATGATGCGACATGCACCACCTCGATCAGCCAAAATCAAATCAAGTACCATGCGATTTTGGACTGCTACAATTCTCGCCACTTGCAGCTCCTCTGTAAGGTTCCCAAGTGCCATTGCTGTCTGATTGGTCACAGCTTCCACAACGCGAGTCAATCGCCTTATCTTTATACTGTTCAATGCAGCACCCACGAAGAAAAATAAGCCCAAGTTAAAGTCGACATATTGTTGCAAAGCGGTGTCAACTTCATCCTTTCTTATTTCTTTTCTTGGAAATGTCATTGTTAAGTTTAAAGTTACGGTGATACGATGCAGGTGCCAGAAACACAGGGGGCAACAGAAAGGACACACAGCAGACCCCTGACCACCCAACAGGTAGTTGATAATATCCCTTATTTCTGCACACGAAGTAAGTATTATGTGAAGACATAAAACTGCTGTTATTAGCACCTTCAATGGTTAGAATTGTAGTACATTCACTTCTTCCCACTGGACTTCTCCCAACACTACTAATACATAAGTCTGCTTTAGCTCTAGTTACAGAAATTGCAAAAGGTCCATTGTTCTTTATAATCCTCGTATTTGTGAAAACATGTGGCATGGAAATATTGTCAGGTTGGTACTCCTCCCATTCAGTTCCTCTAGCTTGAGGGTAACCACTCTCATCAGGATAACATTCTTTATTAAGGTGATAATTGATCTGTCCTCCTGTCATCTCTGTAATGTTGACCCTTTCAGAGGCAAATAAAAGCGCAAGCCAGGCTTGACAAGAACCGTTATGAGAGAACGGAAGAGGAATAAAAGGTGTTCCTCCTTTCTTTTGGTGCGCAGGTATCATCCCACACACCCAACAGTCGGTAGTATTCGTGGCATTATGTGTATGATGCAACATCTGGATAAATGTGTTGTTTAGGTAGGATTGTCGATGCTTCTGCTCATGATAGGGAAGCGTGAAATAGTGAAGCTCAACTGGTGCAGAAGTAGTGGTAATCAGCAATTGTCGAGCAGGAGCCACTTTCTCAACAACCCAAGTTATTGCTGCCATAGCCACCATAACAACAACAAACCCTATAGCACAAATGATTTTCTTATTGCAGATCTTAGCAACTTTTGATCTTTCAGCAGACATGATTATTTCGTCGTAAAAAAAAAACACTCGTTGGAGCTCTTATCCCTGGTCAGCCGTTGATTTCTTCACCGAGGGTCAAGACAGGTGTCACTTCGCAAGACTGACCCCTCCCTTGCCACATCGGCACTCCATTTCACCAACCCAGGGCGGTAGCTCAACCAGTCCTTTTCGGCAATGCAGGCTCTTTCCTTGGTCTCAGTTGGTTTCGCGATGTTCCAGAAATCGTGTGGTCCGGAAAGACTCCCTCAGATTCATCAGGTGAGATAGCTTGGTTTTTCTCTGTATCCAGAATCTCTCGATGGTCGGTCAGCACGCAGATTCCACCAAGGTAGGCACACACGCCGGCAGTGTGTGCTATGGATCCAGTTATTTCTGTTCGTCACTCGAACTACTGTCCTCGTAACCAAAAGCACTTGCTCTGGTCCTCGCCACTTCGCCCCCAAACTGTTCGACCGCTCGAAGACCTTGACCATCACATGGTCTCCAGGATGGAGTTCGTGGGCCTCACTTGTAAATCTGTCTGGAAGATCTTCTCGAACCTGTTGATGAGTAAAGATCAAACTGTCGGTTAACTGTGCCAAATAATCATTCATCAGAACACATGGTACATCATGTACAGGGCGTGGTTTTGGAACTCCACAAATATTAATCGGTCTTCCAAATACCACCTCATATGGTGTAAGGTCAAATTGTGAATGTGGCACCGATCTTATAGACAACAATGCCAAAGGTAGTGCATCTGGCCACTTCAAAGACGTGGAAGCCAGTATTTTCGCTAATTTCCGCTTTAGTGTAGCGTTGTACCTCTCCACTAATCCTGCTGATTGCGGGTGGAAGACTGCATGGAATTTCTGTTTGATCCATAATCCTTTCAGGACATGCTCAACATCTTGCTCAATAAAATGAGGTCCGTTGTCACTCCACAAAAGTTTACAAACACCATATCTAGGGAAAAACTCCTTAAGAAGCACCTTTGCTGTAGTGAGAGCTGTATTATCCTTTGTAGGGTATGCCTCTATCCATTTACTGAAGGCACATACCACTACTAGGACATACTATAAGTTATTCCAGCGTTCAAGTTGGATGTAATCCATCTGCAAAACTTCAAAAGGTGCAGTCGGTGTAGTAAACCCTCCTGTAGGAGTTTGTGTCCGTTTACCAGGATTATACTGCCAACAGATCAAACAGGACAGTACTATTCTTTTAGCTGTACCGGCAATCTCTGGATGCTCCCAGACTTGTGTGAGCAATTTCGTTATTGCTAGAGCTCCAACATGTGCCGGCCCATGTGCCATTTAAACCATAGGCTGTAAATAAGCAGCAGGCAATTTCCACTTATCCAGTTCTTTGTTACGCCAACAGCCCTCATTGTCTAACATTCCTACTTTAGACCATTGCTCAAGCTCTTTCACAGAGGCTGATCTCTGTATATCTAATACTTCTTCTCTAACATCATGCCAAAGTTCAGCTTGTGATTTCACTATGTACATGGATGTAGTGCTTCGTTGCATTGCAGTCTCACGAGCTACGCGATCTACAAAGGTGTTGCCTTGTCCTATCTTATCAATGACTTTCTTGTGTGCGCTACACTTAATAATAGAAATTTTCTTTGGATATGTAAGTGCAGTCAAAAGATTATGCACTAGTTCTCCGTGCATTATCTGCATCCCGTGGGATGTATGAAAGCCTCTTTCCTTCCAGAGTAGGCCAAAATCATGGGCCACTCCAAAAGCATAGCGGCTGTCTGTATAGATGTTCACACGCAAGTCAGTACTAAGTTCACACGCTCGTGTTAAAGCTATTAGCTCAGCTGCTTGAGCCGACTTCTGTGGTATGCGAGCTGTCTCCACTACTGTCTTAAGTGTCGTAATTGTATATGCAGCTGAGGTGGTACCATCTGGTAACTTTAAACAGGACCCTTCAACCCACAGTTCCACATCTACATCTGAAAGGGGCATATCTTGCAAGTCGACGCGACCCTTTATCTGTTCCTCAGTAAGCAATATACAATCATGAGACTCCTGTGACTGAGGCTGAGTCTCCGGATATGGTAACAATGTAGCTAGGTTCAGTGTCGCACATCTCTTCAATGTAATGTGAGGGGGGTAACAGTGTCAACTCGTATCCTGTTAAACGAGCACTACTCAAATGTTGCGTCTGGTCTGATTCAAAAGCGCATCTACTGCATGGGGTACTAGCACCAACAGTTTGTGTGACAAAACTATCCCTTCACTCTGACGTATGGACACAGCTGTTGCTGCAACTGAACGGAAGCACCCAGGCAATGCACGAGCAACGGGATCAAGAACTGCTGAAAATATGCACAGGGATGCTGCTTGTCACCGTGTGCCTGTACTAAAACTGACAATGCACACCCATCTTTCTCATGTACATAGAGTGTAAAAGCCTTTGTATAATCTGGAGTGCCTAACACTGGTGCAGAACAAAGAGCTTGTCGTAACTGACAAAAAGCATCCTGGCATTCATCTGTCCATGGAAGGGGCATTGGAGTGTCTTTAGTCAAAAGCGCTAGCAGGGGTTTAACAATGTGTGAAAATCCTAATATCCATTGCCTGCAGAATGAAGTCAAACCAATGAACGCACGGATATCTTTCTGAGTAGAAGGTACTGGTGTATCTAAAATTGCTTGAATGCGATCTGGTGTAAGTGCACGACCCTCGGCTTCCCGCATAGGTTTCGCATGAACTATCATAGTCTTATCTGTTCTGAAGATAGAAGCTTGGGCCACGCCGGTCTGAGATGTTTGTGCAGCTGCGTCTGCTGCCTTTTTCTCTTCCAGCAAACGGACTGTCTCAACACGTAATTTAACCAAACGCCTGATTGAGTCAGCCACCTGAGAAAAGTCAAAAAGACCATCACACATTTGCTTACAATCATTTGCTATATCAACAGGCTCCAAATCGTCAGAATGTTTCCTAAACCGTTCATCAACTTCTGCAGCAAACACCTCCTTAAAATATATTTTCTCCCTTTCCTGCCAATCCGTTATGCTATCTAAAAGTGCAGAAGCGGTATTATGGGCGGCTGTGAGCAGCAGATCTAAGCTGAGACGCACGTTCAGCGGACAACATAGAACACGTTTTTAGTGTTTTGTCCTGGTCTGTAGGAAAGTCCTCATCTGAATCATGAGGAGCAGAAGGAAGAGTATACGGAGGTGGAAAATGATCTAATAACAAGAAATCATCTTGAGGTTTATTAAGGATAGGATAGAGTGGTCACTGAACAGCTTATTGGCCAGTTACCTCTAAATGGCGCTCCCTATCTTCCCTCTCTTTTAGTTCTTTTATTTCTTTATTTTTCATTTTTAATGCTTTTGCATAGATGTTCTTTTGCTGTTCTTTTTCAATCAAGGCTTGTTCACGATTCATTCATTCACGCACTTCTTTCTCCCACATTTGTACACAGTCAAACATGTATTGCCTAGCCTTTTGCTTAAACATTCGTTGCTCCACATACTGAATCTTTCGCAAATCAAATGACCCATGCATAGGCCAACGCAATTCTGGATCCTTACGAGGATATTTATTCCATAACGTGCTGTACCTTATAGAAGACGACAACTGGGGGGGCCGGTTGTGCTTCATCGAGTCTCAAAATGGTACCACTACAAAAGCAACACATCCTAGGAAGTGTGCTAGAAACAGGCATGCCAAAAATAGAGCAGAATATGCAGTATTATAACCAAAGTAGCACTTAAGGTACTGTAGTATGTTGTGCCATTCAAATCAATTCAAAAGCAGAGAAAATTCTCCTCATTACCTGCCTATATAAATTGCAATTTATATATTATTCCCATACAAATCCAAGTTGGCCAACACAAATTCAAAAATTCCAAAGCCACAGTAAGCATTACTAAACTACCTTACCAATCCCAGGCATCAAAAACCAACAGCAAGTGCTGCATAACGACTCTTACCAATGACTTGGTGTCCAGATTCCAACTGCCAAGTTCTCATATCGACCAAATGGGCACTGCACGTCGAATCAACAGAAGAGATCTCAGTCGAGGACCAGCACCACGTGGAGGGTCAGATCAGAAAGAGAGGAAAAACGCTGTGGTTGCCAAGACCCGGGTCTCCTCGGGCAGTGATCGTCCAAAGCGAGATTCCAATCCTCCATTTCGACCACTCCTTCGGGCATCCGAGTCGCCGATGAGCCCCACATTGGGCGCCAATTTGTAGTGGTGAGCCTCAGCAAGGCCTACCAGTGCAAGGGGTTGGCCCTTCTCTGCACAAGTCCTCAGACCAATAGGATAGAAGTTGGCGCAGAAACTGGAATAGAAAATACAAAGTTTATTAACCTCATGAGGTGGAACTACATTCACACAACACCCTTCGGCAATGTATGAAGTAGCACACTGAATGGAAGGAGCTTGATCCTTTTATACCCACACATGGGCTCAAAAGAAGGCGGTACAAGTACATGAAGTAGGTTTTAGGCACATATAAGGTCATACAGAAAATGCACAGTCAACAAGTGGGAGGAGTTAACAGTTGCTAATTCTGGTGAAAACATCCTGACATTTACAGACTAACAGAGGCTGCATGGACAGCTGCAAGCTCAACTCAGCATGTACAAAGTGGAGGAGGCTAAATATAACCTGTCTCTAGGCAGATTTCAAGAGCAGACAACAGCAAGTTAGGACAGAGCACATGCTACACACGTGGTAGCACATGGCAAACAAAATGTCTTCCAGAAATACAAAATGGATTCCACAAAACGGACAAGATAGCCTCTAAATACAGGATGGCTTCTGCTAATGCTAACCCAATTGCTGCCAAATTACAACATCATGAGGTGGAACTACATTCACACATCACTCTTCGGTAGAGTATGAAGTAGCACAAGGAGTAGAAGGACCATGGGTCTTTTATACCCACACAGGGGCTCAAAAGAAGGCGGTACAAGCACACAAAGGAGAGATACATACATAAATGGTAATACAGAAATGCACAGTCAACAAAGAAGGAGGAGCCAACAGTTGCTGACTTTAGTAGAAACATCCTGACAGTAACAAACCTAAACAGGTGCATGGGCAGCTACAAACTTCTCTGTGCATGTACAGAGTACCAGAGGATAAGTATAGACAGTTCTTTAAGCAAGACACAAGGGCAAACGACAGAGAAGAAGGAAAGAGCCCATGGCGAGCACATGGCAGACAAAATGACTGCCTTAAACAAGATGGCTTCAGCTAAATGCTAACGTAGATCTCTGCCAAATTTCCACAATCAGAGCCAGTGCTGAGCATGGGATCTCGCTTAGCTCTTAGAGCTCATGCACGGGCTGAGGCTTGAAAGTGTTTGCTATGTAAATCATTCAACAAACCATGTAAAATATGATAAAGTCTCTTCAAAATGTAAAAATGTGTATTTCCTTCTAGAGCCCTGAAGAATGCCTGAGAGCAGTTCATGGCTAAGAGGAAGACTAGAGGGATGCCAGGGATATTGCACCCAATAGCATCCATTACATTTTCCTTTATAGTATTTTTATTCATACCCAAGGTACCACCTAATAAAGGACATCTTTGTGATATACCTTAAGGTATTTTTAGAGTAGAGCTGGACCCCTGAAATATTATCCAGATTATTATATTTTAAGAACTCCCTCAACAATTGTGAGGTTGAGTCTGCCCTTGTAGTACCTTCTTACCAGGGTGTGATGAGGTGACCGATGATGAAGCATGACAGATTACGTGTGTGAGACCGCCTCATCCAATATCCTAAGATTCTAATATGGTGTAAGAACCTAAAGAGAGAGGATTAAAGGACCCCTCTTTCACGATAGGCCTAGCTGCTTCCTTGTGTAGTTGTGATATAAAAACCAGTGTACTCTTTGTGCCCGGGTAAGTATTCACAAGTGCAGGTTTTAACTGTGTTCTAAGAACAGGAATAACTGCCTGACACGAACACCAACAAATTTCAAAATACAGACTAAGAGTGATAGTAGCACAACTGGATCACCATGTCTGCCTGTCAAGCAACAGGGCCTTCCTTCCTCGTGCAAAACCATCACTCCCCCGGGTACTGTTCTGCGTCACGTAGCTCATGTGGGGACATAGAGCACATGGAAAAAGAGCAAACATTGTGTAGTTGCTATTTGAGTTGGGAGTAAACTGTCTATATCTACTTTTAAATAGTGAGTTCAGACACTGGTAATCATCTACAGTGGCACAATGAAGATAATGAAGAAAGTGACTGTAATTTGTGGACAAAATAAATAAATATACAAGTTGCTTGGTCTGTGCCTAACAGACTATGAATATGAATTACCAACAATGTTATAATCCAACATACACATTTAAAACAGTTCATGAATAGTGTATGCCGAGGAGCAAACCATGGTGTTAAAAATAATCTCAATCTTGATATTAAGAATCCAATACTTCATTTGAAGCTGACAAATATATATTTTGCTTTACAGCTGAGAGCCCCAAACGAACTGTGGTGCTTTGTCTTTATGTATGTGTTTATTTAATGTATAATGCAGCTTACTAGTACAGTGGGCTATAAGCAATACATGACAACAGCACAGTGGAGAATCAAATTCAGCCCTGCTGGACTCACCTGGCACTTTCTGCAGAAGTGTGGTGCTTCCATATCAGTTGCCAGGCAGCTGACTTGCCTTGAGACCATCAGGGCTGCCAGGACATGAGTACCCATGCCATCGAGAGCAGTGAACTTTTGAAGCAATCACGACTGGTGAAAAATGTATATAAATGCCCATATAAATTTATGTGTATGCACTTCAAAGATATAATGCTTAGATATATCACACTAACATGAGGCCTAGAGCTCCAAAGGGCTTCCTAGCTGTCCTTGACTGGACAAGCTTCAACAGCTATTCTAAACCACCTTAGAGGTCACTTTGCTTGTCCTGACTTCATGATAGTTTCCTTATCTGGTTGTTCAAGTTGCTTACACAGTGCTGAGCCAGCCTTTCTGGTCTGCCCATATCTAGCTGTTTATAATTGGCATGGTTCGAATCTTGCAGATCCCTGTTAGCCATATTTGGCTTGGTGCCTTACTCTAGTTCCGCTGACATGGCATTACTAAATGTAGATAGCACCCAGAAACCAGTCACTCTGGAAGAAGCAGTCTGAGAGCTCCGAAGGCAGCAGACCTGACTTCTTCCTTGCTAATTAGCAATGATGCACGCATTTGGTACCAATAAAATACATTTCGCTCTGTTTCTGAGCAAACCTGCTATGTCTGGTGAGTTTCATTCATTTGCTCCTGGGAAGGTGCCAGCATTTCCCTATCAGAATGGTGTCAAAAGTGGGATATTGGAGGTCTGTGTTGTCACCAGTCGGTAAGTGAGCTGTAAGCTAAATACCAAACTTGCCTTGCTGCAAGTGACCTTTCAGTCTTTCAAAAGCGTATTTAACACATAGTATTATTAAAAAGGGACATTAACTGGCATTTAAGCCAAGGGACTGTAGGGAATATTGACATATTATCTGTGTCAATAAATTAATTAATATGTGGCTACCACTGCAGGAGAGCCTGGGCTAGACAATAATTTATGTGTACCTACACATTTGAGATGTAGTGAAACAGGGGACTGAGATGTAACTAAGTTACTTTATGTCAATAAATATTGACAAGTGGCTAGACCCTTCGGGGGTCTTATAAAAAACCAATGCAGAGGAGCCTGTGCCAGGATGGTGTATTGATTTTCCCCAGAAGAAGAAACCCCCCAGAATATAGTGAGTGGAGCTTCTGATTTGCGGTTGCACCGGACACAGGGAAATGATTTTGAAATATGTGTAGTATGAATGACTGCATTTAAAAAGTGCACTGATCTTCAACAGAACTGGGACACCATGTTTCCTTGAAATGGTTCTTTACAATATATGAAAAATAATAGCTTTCCTGCATTAGAGAAGCACAATTGTTTTTGTGTGATGTCTCTGAGTGGTCCATAACTGTTGGTGTTCCTCTTTTCACTACCTCTACCCACTACCTAACAACTGTTCCTTTGTAGGAGACCTCTTGTATTTATCTTTCAGGGTGTAAGTGCACATTGTGAGTAAAAAAAACACATTTCATGAGAGTGGATCTTGGAGAAAATCATGGTAAGCCCACTAGAAATTTGTTAAAAAAACTGTCAGGAGAGAAAAGTTTAAAACAAATCATCACCAGATACCCCTGCAAATGAAGGTAAGAATATAAATTCTATAAAATATGTTAAGTAGTTGGGCGCTACTATGGAAAGTGTAGCTGCAACAAAGAATAGATGTGTGAAACTTCAAATATTATATTCCCAGAATGGTAAAAATTAGAATTAAAACTCAAGGCTGAAATGCCTAGCATTCCATATTAAAAGAGAATGGACTTTGCATACATTGTCCTGTGTTTCATGGAAGATATTTTGTGTTTGTTTATGTACATAATTGATGTATTAAGGATTGTTCATGTTTTATGTACCTCTTGTGAATGTTCTAATAACAAATAAAGGGCTCTGATACCTTGGGTATAGCTAGAGCTATATAATATTGAAATAATAACAATTTTAACATAGTATTGTTAAAGCTAACTTTACCTAGAAAAAGGCACTCAACAGGAAAAAAGTAGACCCCACAGAGAAAAACATATTTGTGTGTTTTACACAACTATGTTATGTTAAATCAATTTATACCGCGCGCAAATACTCAGCAGAGTGTCCCGGCACGAACACGAGAAAAGGAACCACTGGCCAAAACACTATTCAGAAAGAAGGGTTTTAAACTTTTTTGAAGATCACAGAATCTTGAATGCTGTGTAACGCCCAGGGTAGAACATTCCATGCCAGAGCAGCTTTACCCACAAAGGAACTCCCACCTAGCCTCTGGCATTTGAATCTAGGAGTCTGCTTCAGAAGTTGGGAGGATGACCGCAACTGTCTCACAGGATTTTAGAAAGCGAACCTCTTCTGGAGGTAGGAAGGACCCAGGCCATTTAGGGCCCTATGGGCGATAGCCAGGGTTTTGAATTTGATTAGAGACTCCGCCGGGAGCCAGTGCAAAGAGAGCATATGGACACACACGCTGCACCTGCGAGATATACCCAGCAGGAGTCTAGCGGCCGAGTTTTGAACGACCTGTAGTTCATTCAAGAGGTAGCCAAAATGCTGACATAGAGTGCATTGGCATAATCCAAACGAGACAAAATCAAAACACGGATAACCGTTTCTTTGGCAGGTTTTGGAAGAAAAGGTAGAAACTTCCTCAAGGCTTTCAATGTACCGAAGCAGGTCCCTACCAGCTTTTTGACCTGAGTAGAGAAGGACAGGTTCTATCAATCAATCAATCAATCAATCAATCAATCAATCAGAGTACTTGTAAAGTGCGCTACTCATGGCACTGAAGGGAGGGGGTGCCGCTACTGCTCAAAGAGCAAGATCTTGAGGAGTCTTCTGAACGCGAGTAGGTCTTGGGTCTGCCGTAGGTGGGTATGGAGGGTGTTCTAGGTCTTGGCGAGGTAGGAGAAGGATCTGCCGCCAGAGGTTTGTTGGATGCGGGGGACAGCGGCAAGGGCGAGGCTGGCGGAGCGGAGCTGGCGGGTGGGGGTGTAGAAGCTGAGTCTACTGTTCAGGTAGGCTGATCCGGTGTTGTGGAGTGCTTTGTGTGCATGGGTGAGGAGCTTGAAGGTGATCCTCTTGTAGATGGGGAGCCAGTGTAGGTCTCTCAGGGGGGAGGTGATGTGGCTGCGGTGGGGAACGTTGATGATCAGTCGGGCGGAGGCATTTTGGATGCGTTGTAGTCGTTGTAGGTGTTTGGCTTGGATTCCTGCGTAGAGTGTGTTGCCATAGTCCAGTTTTCTGCTGACGAGGGCCTGTGTCACTGTTCTTCTTGTTTCGGTCGGGATCCACTTGTAGATCCTGCGGAGCATGCGGAGGGGGTTGTAGCAGGAGGAGGAGACAGCGATGACCTGTTTGGACATGGAGAGGGAGGAGTTGAGGATGAATCCTAGGTTGCCTGCATGGTCGATGGGTGTCGGTGCTGTTCCCAGTGTGGTCGGCCACCAGGAGTTGTCCCATGCTGAGGGGGTGGGTCCGAGGATGAGTACCTCCGTCTTGTCCGAGTTCAGCTTCAGACGGCTGCTCCTCATCCAGTCGGCACGGCCTTCATTCCCTCGCAGCCGAGGCCCCAGCCTCCATGCTCACAACTGGAACAAAGCAGACCTTGATTTATTCATCACTTCTTTAACATCTTCGGTTTCGGCCACTCTTGGCCCCATCGACTCCCAAGAAGCTGCACTAGTCGACTGGCTAGAACATGCCAGCGACAAGGTTGCCCCCCTTAAATTAATAAGATCCAAGCGCCCCCACGACGCACATCGATGGTTTTCCGATAGTCTCAAAACCTTAAAACTAGGTCTCCGCCAGGCCGAGCGCCGCTGGCGCAGAAGCTACGATCCCGCAAAGAAACCACTCTTTCTAAAATTATTGGGAGAGTACAAACTAGCTATATCAGCCGCTAAAACCGCCTACTTTTCCACCAAAATCCTCAGCTCTGCGCAGAAATCTAAAGATATCTTTGCAATCGTAGACGAGCTCTCACACCTGGACAGGGTAACTCTCAAACCTCTTCCGTCTCAAGCACTCTGCGACTCCCTCAACTGTTTTTTTATAGAAAAAATTATCAAAATCAAAAATAGCATCTCCTCCACTCCCCCGGCTATACCCTTCACTGAGGCTGCACCTTCTGTCAACCCTCATTTTCTGACTCAGTTCCCCCCGATATCAAAAGAAGTCTTCATCAGTCTGCTTAATAAAGTCTCCTCTGGTTCCCCCACAGATTGCTGCCCCCCGCGATTCTCCGGGCTGCCTTTTCAGCCTGCCCCACCCCTCCACTGGCCCTCCTGAACAACTCCCTTCTGCTCGGTGAGGTTCCCAGTCAGTTTAAGAACGCGGAAGTAGTACCTATCTTGAAGAAACCCAGCGCCGACCCTACGATCATGGCCAACCTCCGTCCCATTTCCCTCCTTCCCTACCTTAGCAAAGTACTTGAGTCATATGTCACCAGCATCCCCAGTTCCTTTATTGAGGACTCCAACTTCCTGGACCCTCAACAGGCTGGGTTTAGACCAGCCCACTCAACCGAGGCGATCATTCTCTCTGTAATGGAGGAACTCCGCAGAGGTGCTGACTCTAACACCAGCCAAGCCTTAATCCTTTTGGACTTGTCGGCAGCCTTTGACACGGTCGACCACTCCATCTTGGTCGACCGTGTCAAGGAGGCTGGTATTGGAGGGACGGCCCTTGACTGGGTTCGCTCCGCCACCAATCTGTTCGAATCTCCCAATTCTCGGCGGATAGGATGAAACTCACCTGCGGAGTCCCGCAGGGCTCGTCTTTGTCTCCGCTCCTTTTTAATTTATACCTTACCCCCCTGATCCGCTCCCTCCGGTGAAGGAATGTCACTGCATTTAACTATGCAGATGACATTCAGCTCATCTTCAACCTTGACTCGCAGGAAGCGGCCCAGGACTTCCAGTCCACCCTTTGTCATATCAGCGACTGGATGGGCGCTCACCACCTCAAGCTTAACCCCGACAAGACGGAGCTCGTTCTTGTCGGAGGCCAAGCCAATCCCTGGAACTCCACCTTCTGGCCCCTTTCCCTTGGCCCCCCCCTAGTCCCGCTGATAAAGTAAAAAGCCTAGGGGTCTACATCTCACAGGATCTTTCCATGAATCATCAGATCAGCGCCACAGTATCCTCCTGCTTCCATCAGCTCAGAAAAATCCGAAAAATAGCTCACTTCCTGACCACTGAAGCTCTCACCCTGGCGTTGTTGGCGCTAGTCATCTCCCGGATTGACTACGCCAACGCCCTATACGCAGGCATTCCGCAATACCAAATAAAGAGACTTCAGTTAATTCAGAATCAGGCCGCCCGTCTAATCTACCGTCAGCCAAAACATTACCACGTCCGTCCCCTCCTCAAAGCCCTTCATTGGCTTCCTGTGTCGGAACGCTGCAAGTTCAAACTTGGCAGCCTAACCCATAAATCCCTGGCCGGCATCGGCCCCTCTTTCATCTCCTCTCTTCTCCATCCGTACGCCCCCCCCAGACACCTCCGTTCCTCCCATCACGCCCTCCTCCAGACACCTAGGTTCAGGCGTAAAAAGCACGGAGGCCTTAGATTCTCCTTTCTGGCCCCTTCACTCTGGAACTCTCTACCTTTGGACCTCAGACTCTCCTCTTCCTACCCTCACTTTAGGTCTCTCCTAAAAACTCACCTTTTCCGCTGTGTCTATACATAAAGTTCCTCTTTCTCCCCTCTCTGCCTCCTCCTGGGTTAGTGATCAGCGCCAAGAAACCGTCCAGTAAACGCAGCGCTCTACAAATCCTTTTTACATTACATTACATTACATTTTGGCGGGGTGCGGGTCCTTGGTGAGGGAGAGGATGAGCTGGGTGTCGTCGGCATAGGAGATGATGTTGAGGTAGTGTTGGCAGGCTACTTGTGCGAGGGGGGCCATGTAGACGTTGAACAGCGTCGGGTTGAGGGATGAGCCCTGGGGGACGCCGCAGATGATGTCAGTGGCCTCGGATCGGAAGGGCGGGAGGCGGATACTCTGGGTTCTGCCGGAGAGGAAGGACGTGGTCCAGTCAAGGGCCTTCTCTTGGATTCCGGCTTCTAGGAGGCGTGTCTTTAGAGTGCGATTGCAGACCGTGTCGAAGGCGGCTGACAGGTCCAGGAGGATGAGGGCTGATGTGTCGCCATTGTCTAGTTGGCACCTGATGTCGTCTGTGGCAGCAATGAGGGCTGTCTCGGTGCTGTGGTTTTGTCTGAACCCGGACTTGGACGGGTCCAAGATGTTGTTGTCTTCCAGGTGGCGGGTCAGTTGCATGTTGACGATTTTCTCGATGACCTTCGCCGGGAACAGGAGCAGGGAGATGGGCCGGAAGTTCTTGAGGTCCTTGGGGTCCACCTTGGGCTTCTTGAGAAGGGCGTTGATTTCGGAGTGTTTCCAACTTTCCGGAAATGTCACTGTTTCGAAGGAGATGTTGATGACCTTCCGTAGTTGGGGTGCAATGGCAGCGTCTGCTATGTTGAATATGTGGTGTGAGCATGGGTCTGACGGAGAGTCTGAGTGGATGGAGTTCATGACCTTGCGTGTCTCGTGGTCGTTGACGTTGGACCAGGAGGTCAGTTGGTTGGGCTGGTGGTGTTCACAGGGGAGGTGGGGTCTGGCATAGTCGTGGCGGCCATGGTGTTGAAGCTGTCATGGATGTCAGCGATCTTGCGGTGGAAGAAGATGGCTAGTGAGTTGCACAGTTCTTTTTTTTTTTTTAATTTTTGTAAACCTTTATTGTGCACTGAAAAAAGAACAAATAAGGGCCTACAACCCTCAGGCCGGCCACAGTTACGTGTGAAGCACCAATGAAAGCAATACAGCGACACAGTAATACGGCATTACCATCAGCAAGTATTTAAGAGTTACACTATAAAGCACCGTGTTACCATGTCTCAGGATCAATGAAGGTTAGTTTTACATTTTCTTGCGACTATTTAAATGCAGTTCGTGTTTTTCTGAATCAAAAGGAAAAATAATAGAGTAAAAAGGCGGAGTCCGTGCAGGCGGAGCATGACGCTAGTCTCAAATAACCACACGATCGAAACCCCAATAATCAAGTTCCACCCGGGCGGCATGACAGCGAGAAGCATATCCAACAATGGCACCAGTCCTAACACCCCATCCAGAGTTGCCGCCACCCATCCCCTGGTAACCCCAGACACGGACAAAGACAGAAAAAAGAGTAAAAACAAAAGTGAAAGAGAAAATAAGGCACCATAGAAACTGAAAGCAAAAACAAAAATTCTAACCCCCCACCCTACACGCATGCAGAGGCTACGGCCTGCCCCCCCCCCCCCCCAGCAGTGTGTCTGTCGCCCCATAAACCCGAAATGTAGCAAGAAGAAGAGAGAAAGAAAAAGAATAAAATATAATACTATCCAAGATATAGAGAGTGAGAAAAGGCCATCCTAATCTTCAACTCTCACAAAACACAAGTAGAGCGAGAGGAGGAGCAATTCTAGACGTTCCCAGCCCCCCAGCCAAAAGCCCAACCCCCACCCTGTTCATGACAGCATAGAAATAAGTAGCAATGCAGAGACAGATGGGGAAAGACAATTCGCTGTGCGTGACTTAAACAGATGTGTAACAGTCCTGATCCCGTCTCAACCAGCCAAGCAACCGATAACAAAGAAGAGCAACCTAGCCTTGGCCTGATCTCGGATACGTCCCCAAATGGAGTTCCTGAAGAAAGCCCGCCCCCTCTGAAACCAAGAGACAATATGGCCGCATAAAGAAGGAGAGTAAATCAGAAGCACAAAATGGCCGTCGAATATCACCATACAATCCTTTGTCCTCCATAAGTAGTTCCCCTAGGCCATCGGGAAAGTATAGGCTCCTCAACGTAGTGGGTGAAGGCCACGAGGGAAAATCCATCGGAGGGGCCGGTGGTTGCATATCCAGGTCTCGAGTCAGTAACAATGTTGCAGGCAGCAATGTGACAGACCCTGGAGGAAGGGGAAACAAAGTATCACAGGCGAGTCCACCGGACGGCCGGTGGCGGGCGTCAGTAGAGGCAGAAGCAGGCACCTCTTCTCCGCAGGCAAAAAGAAACACTGTATCCCCAATAGATTCCGATGGAGACAGTTCCAAGTTTAGCTGGGTTTCGACATTGCGCTCCCTCCGTAGAACAGACACCATTTTGTCAATGCGGTCACCCATTACTTGGAAACTCGTGCACATTTCCGATCGAAAGTCAGACAGGGCGGCCAGGATAGATCCATAAGAAAGTGGTGGTTGTAGCCCCTCGTCATCAGACTCCCGGGAAGACGTTTGCGAGTTGTCCCCTAGCGCAAGCAGGGTGACACAAGCAGCAGACAGGGACGGGCACTCTCCCCCGTTCCCCGAAGCACCAGTCACAGCCATGGTAGTAGGGTCACAGAGTAGTCGCCGAGGCGGGTAAGGCATAACCAGGCGGCAATACAGGTCTCAATGCCCGCAAAGTTGATTCAGGTCGGGCTCTCGTCACAGAGAGCCTTCTCGCTTCAGGCCGTAACACCGGGACAGGGAAGCAGGCAGCCGATGCCTGCCAAACATGGCCGAGCAATCCATTCCGCTCACAACCCGCCTCAAACAAAGACGCCGTATCTGCAAAGCGTCTCAACTCGGCGATCACTCACAGGGCACAGCTCGCATTGTTCCGCGGCAGGCAGCGCAATCAGGATTCTGTCCCGGGAGAATGGCACCACCTTCACGTCCTTGGTGTCGCGCGGGCACCCCGGCCGCCACTAAGCCTCCCAGACTCGGAGACGGACGGCGGCGCGGGCACGGGGCCAGGGCTTGAAATCGGTTCGCACTTATCTCCGGCTGCCGGGCGAGTCGAGAAGCCTGGGAAAGACGATTTAGTTCAGCACAGCATAGCGGACGTTCCGCCGCCACGAACCGCCAGGATAGAGATCAGGATGTCTGCCAGTTGCACAGTTCTTATTGTACCAGACCCCCAGGTTTTTTGCAGCAATACCCATTGCATTATACAAGTGGAAGCTGGGAGGCCATAACCTAGCAATGTCCTAACAACTAGTACATAACAAAAATAAAAAATAGATGCCCAACCTTCAGAGCTTGTGAAGTAGCTTCATAAGCCAAGTCAAGTAGCAGTAAAATGTGCTCACCGGCCCAGGGTTTCAAAAGGCTCCTGTGCAAAATGGCTGCTGTAGGGGTGAACTGCTAAAATAAAAGCGTCCTCCACTTTAGCACACTGTAAACAATAGATTTTGACTGGCTTGGAATGCCTGGTTTTAAATAGAATGAACTGAGCTCAGTCCCAGCACCAGCTTCTCAAGCTGTCTGTCCGAAGGAAGCTGTCTGTCTGAGCAGAGGGAGGTAATGAGTGGTTTATCACCCTTTTTGGGTTTCTGTGAGGACATTAGAATACAGCACATTGTTGTCATATTGGACAGCTGGGAGACTTGTATTTAAAAGGCAGTCCAATATATACCTTTTGAAACAGATAGCATCATAGGGGCCCTGTGTCATTAATTGTCAGACAAGATTTATGAGTCCTAGAACACAATGCCTTGTCTCCTGAAAAAGTGTAGAAGCTGACACCTACCGGTCATAAAACACAGCTAGATAAATAAGACAGGGCCTACCCAGGCACAAGCTACAAGTAAAGACCGTGGCAACTAGGTTTTAAGTTAGTATGGAATGGCACATTAAAGAAAAATAGTCTTGAAAATTAGATATTTAGTTTCATTATTTTGGAAAGAAGATAAAGGATAAAAGTTAGGACTTTCTTTCCTGTTTCTTTCCTAAGAAGCACATTTGTGGATCTGATGTTAAATAATTACTTATTTCTAAAGGGTGAAACACTTATTTATAAAGGGTAAAACAATCTTTCTATGTTTCATTAAAGCTGCTGTGCTTAGTTTCAAAATAAGTTTTGTAGGTATTATGAATAAATACATTTAAAAACAAAATGAAAGAAATGAGGCTTGCTTTTCATATGTAGAAACAACAAAATGGTTAGTGATTATTATTCAATAATGACTACATGTAAAATACTATTACAATTAATTGTACCAAAATCGTTTTTACATTTTTATGCTCTTTATAATGTCTAATAACCCTACTGTAAAAAAATTAAAATAATTAACAATGTAAAAAATCAGCATGTGCAAAGTACGCATTCAGTTTTCAATGTCTAAACATGTTGTGTACTAAAGTAAAAGGGCACCTAACAACACCAATATTACTGTCTCTTAGTGATAAACTTAACATATGATTTCTAGTCTGGCCTAATGTCTGCAATCTCAAATACAAAGTCTTTTAAAAGTTATGCAAAGAGAGTAGCTCTAGAGACATGTGAATTACATTGCACGCCTTAATGCACAAGAATTCTGGGTGCATTATGGCATTCTGAAAACAAAATTTTTTAGCCAGTTATTTAGGTGCTAGAAAGCCCACTGCACAGGAATAAGAATATAAACAGCAAAAGTTAGATCCTACCTTTACAATACCAGGATAGAGGCACCCTCAGTCATGCTTCCCGAGAGTTACTTTGAATTGTAATGGCCACATGGGGATAACCTTGCTCAGACAAGGGATAACAGGTTTAAGGGTCGGAGGCCAAGTTATGTATTTAGCACTAACTAGCACTGCTGAAAGCAAAATGCCGACGCAGGGGGGTTTGAGCAGTTTTTATAAAATAAGTCAGAACTTTTAAAGTATCTTAAAAAAAGTGTGTGATTTTAACTTTTAGGGGCCTACATTAGACTATGAAAGCATCACAGCATTTCCTGATGTATACATGTACATATCTAATTTTGTAAATGCAAGTTGTACATTTAGTCTATAGCCCTTGTAGTAATAATACAAATAAATAAATAAAGAGGGCTTTTGTGCCGTTTGTGTGGAGGGTGTGACGTGCCGCCATCTTTGGTGTAGCCGGACCACACTTAGCGGTCTAGCTATTACGGGAGGCAGGCCATAAAACACTTCCTGTCCCAGGGCTTTCCGAGAACGCTCGGCTGGTGGCAGCAGCCTGGCCCTCATGAACCCCGCTGACCATTCTCTGCAGCGCAGTCTCTCCTCAGAAGCGGTTGCTCGCTCTAGCGCTTTTTAGGTGCTAGCGCGAAGGGATATTGTTATTGTCATTTTAAGGCATTTTAAATCATTTTAAAACATTGTAGCATTGTGTGATCACCTATTACCTCTATTGCTGTTCTTTCTGCTGTCCGCCCCGTTCCATCGCGGCTGGTGCCGTTTGTGTGGAGGGTGTGACGTGCCACCATCTTTGGTGTAGCCGGACCACACTTAGCGGTCTAGCTATTACGGGAGGCAGGCCATATAAACAATGTGTATTCAGGAGCGCAGCGGACGAGCGCAGCGGGCGCGACGAATGCGCGCCGAAGTCGCGCATAAGTCAAGCCCGTCTGCGCCCGTCCGCGGCAGTCCGGGGCTCGGGGCCAGACCCCCTGGTCAAAAATATATTTACTCCTCAGCTTTGCTGCTGTCATTAAGACCTTCTGACAGCACTATCTTCCCCCCGCCCGCTCACACTCTAAAGCGCGCCGCCACGTATGGCATTCTAAAACCTGACTTTATGCTTACAAAAGCCTGTAAGCTTTCACCACGCTCTACCCCCCCATCCCCACATGTGCCTCAGACTACTTTAAAATGTCTATACTTAAACACTAGGTCCATGGTAAAACATCACTTGGACATCTTTCTTCTGCTTCAGGCCGATCAACCAGATCTTCTATGCCTATCTGAGACTTGGCTTAATGATGCATCCCTACCTGATATCTTGGCGGCAGTCCCCGCTGAGTACTATATACTGCATGTCGATAGGCCAGCTGGTAAGAGGGGCGGAGGGGTCGCTGCGATTATTCGCAAAAACCTTAAAATCTCTCTCTTACCATCCCTTGATCTGACAGGATCAGATAATGTAATTTTTAAAATGGATGCGGACACTGGCTCTCTTCTCGTGATCCTCATCTATCGCCCCCCTCAAAATATGCCTACCTTCGCTGCATCCCTATCGGAACAACTTGCCCCCCTTATTATTTCCCATGATAAAATTCTACTATTGGGCGATTTTAATCTCTGGCTGGATTCGGTGGAGGCTGACTCTCAGGCAGCCACACTGAAGGACACTCTCTCTGATCTTAATCTCATCCAACACATTCACCTTCCCACACACGAGAAAGGTCATAGCCTTGACCAAATTTGGTCTCAAAACATCTCCTTGGCGGTTAACTCCATCCTGCCTTGCATTTGGTCGGACCATTTTCTGATCAATTTTACCATAACCATTGCAAAAAACAGCAAACCTTTGCCTCAACAAGGCGGGAAGGCAAGAATGTGGAAAAAGGTCGACATTCGGGCCTTTCTCCAATTGTTAACCTCGACTTGTCCTTCACTCGATTTGGACATAGAGAAATCAGAAGTAGTTTTCTCCGACTGGCTACTTCAGGCAGCTGAAGTTCACGCCCCCTGCGTTAACTTTTCCCGCTCTCGCCCCAATGATGCTCACAGGTGGTTTACACCTCACCTAAAAGCCCTTAAACTTAAAGCTCGTCAAATGGAGCGCAAATGGCGCGCAGCCTACTTAGAGCATGACAGAGCCAACTTTCGTAAGGCCCGCAGGGAATACCAAAATCTCATCCTCAAATGCAAAACTGACTATTTTTCGGATAAAATTCTCAAGGCCCAAAATAAGTCAAAAGAGTTGTTTAACATCGTGGAAAATCTCAGCTCTAGCGACAGAACTTCCCTTCCTATGGTTCCTACCCAAGAGCTCTGCAACACACTTAATTCTTTTTTCTTTGATAAAATTTGCATGATCAAGCAAAGCATTTCTACTACTCAGTCCCCTTTATTGTTTGCTGACACTTGGTACAACCCTGCCACTTTAGACTCCTTCCCCCTCATAGACAATATCAAGCTACTCAAATTATTAACCAAAGTTAAAACTGGCTCTCCTGATGACATTTGCCCCCCTCACATCTTGAAAGAGGTGGGCACCAATCTCCCTGAGTGCTTACTTTCTTTATTGAATGGGTCACTTGTACAGGGCAAAGTTCCATGCAACCTGAAAAAAGCTCTTCTCGTTCCCCTCATAAAAAAGGCAGGAGCTAACCCGCTAGATCCCATCAACTACAGACCCATATCGCTGTTGCCATATTGTGCCAAACTGCTGGAGTCACATGTGTGCGAAACTATCTCCAGCTTCTTGGAAAAGTCTGAATACCTGGCACCGAATCAAGCAGGGTTCCGTCCTTGCCACTCCACCGAGGCGGTCATCCTCTCGGTGTTAAACACTTTGAGGCGGAATGCAGGTGCAGGAATCCATCAGGCGCTTGTGCTACTGGACCTCTCTGCTGCGTTCGACACGGTCGACCACACCATCTTGGTCGACCGTGTCGAGCAGGCAGGTCTTAGGGGCCCCGCATTGAGCTGGATCCGCTCTTTCATCTCGGGCCGCACACAATCGGTCAGACTGGGCTCCTTCTCCGCTCCCACTATACCTACCACCTGCGGGGTACCACAAGGTTCCTTGTTATCTCCCCTTCTTTTTAATGTCTACTTACGTCCTCTTTTGCACTCCCTGCGAAATGCTAATGTAACCATCTTTAATTATGCGGATGATTTGCAGCTCATCTTCCCTCTTAACAACATGGACTCAGTGGACGAATTCCAAAGAACTATGTCCCACATATTGAGTTGGATGAGCTGCAATCATCTGAAGCTCAACCCGGGCAAGACCGAGCTGGTCCTGCCCGGACAGAGCCCACTTAGCTGGAATTCCAACTAACATGGGAGCGCCTCCCACTAAATCTTCCGTGGTTAAAAGCCTAGGCATTTTCATCAGCGAGGATCTCTCGCTAAAAAGACAGGTTGGAGCGGTGGTATCTTCCAGCATCTTTCAACTGAAGAAAATAAGGAAAATTGCTCGCTTCTTCTCTTCAGCAGCCCTCACACAGATTGTCCTCTCCTTGGTTCTGTCCAGGCTGGATTTCTCTAACAGTCTTTACCTCGGCCTCCAAATTGGTGAGCTTAAACGCCTCCAGCTTGTTCAGAACCAAGCTGCCAGGCTACTTCTGAATATATCCAGGAGGCAATCCATCAGACCTGGCCTTAAGCAACTACATTGGTTGCCAGTTGAGCAACGTGTGGCCTTCAAGGCTGGGTGTATTCTGTTCCGGTCTCTGAACGACTCTGGCCCTTCTTTTATCAGAGATCTATTCAAAAAATACTGCCCCTCCCGTCACCTTCGATCCACCTATAAATCACTTCTGATTGTTCCTCCATTCAAAAGGAAACGCCTCGGAGGCAGCTGCTTCGACCATCAAGCTGCTGTACTTTGGAATTCTCTTCCTCTCCATATAAAGCAGAATGACAACATCCTCAGCTTTAGACAATCCCTGAAGACCTGGTTGTTTTCTCAAGCTTACTACTGATAGCACTGCTTTATCCTTTGACTGCCTTGTTTGGTTCCTCCTACAGCGCCATGAAGCCTCCGGGCGTACGAGCGCTTAACAAATCCCAACTAACATTAACATTAACATTATTTGGTTAATCGGGCAAAATATTCCTTTTCAGCACTTTTGCTTCTATTTTGGTCTACGGCAAATAACACATGTTAAGCGAACGCACACTCCAGTGCAACCTGTTCTAAATAGGAAAAAGATATATATATATATATATAAATATATATATAGTCAAACAAATGCCCTTGAGCTTACAGAGGGCTCACGAAAGCTGACCTCACCATCCGGCGCTTGAGCCTCGCAGCTGCTCCCCTGTCAGGTCTCCCAGTGAGTTACTCCATGCCCGACGCGTTTCGAGGCTTCTACGCCCGTAGTCATGGGCTGCAATAGGTGCACACTCAAAGCTTGCCGTTTCTTTTTGAATGCTTTTATTCATTACAAAAAATGCCCCCAATGGGCGTGGCTCACACAAGAAATGCCCCAAGGCATGATGGTCCATGTGGTCCTTGAAGCGGCAGGCACATTCATCTCTTAAGTAGAGTCAGTCTTTGCACATAATTTATTCAAATGCTTCATTGATTCCTTGAGTAGGACGGTTCCTGTCAGGGAGCAGAATTAGTTGCAGGTCAGCAGTGCTCAGTCGAAGAGAAAGTCGTTTCTCTCGGAAGCCTTTCCCTGCCCTCAAAGCTTGATGGAAATGGAGCCCCTCTGCCACGGCCAGAGCTGCCGCGCGTGTATAAAGTCAAACAAATGCCCTTGAGCTTACAGAGGGCTCACGAAAGCTGACCTCACCATCCGGCGCTTGAGCCTCGCAGCTGCTCCCCTGTCAGGTCTCCCAGTGAGTTACTCCATGCCCGACGCGTTTCGAGGCTTCTACGCCCCGTAGTCATGGGCTGCAATAGGTGCACACTGAAAGCTTGCCGTTTCTTTTTGAATGCTTTTATTCATTACAAAAAATGCCCCCAATGGGCGTGGCTCACACAAGAAATGCCCCAAGGCATGATGGTCCATGTGGTCCTTGAAGGCTTCCGAGAGAAACGACTTTCTCTTCGACTGAGCACTGCTGACCTGCAACTAATTCTGCTCCCTGACAGGAACCGTCCTACTCAAGGAATCAATGAAGCATTTGAATAAATTATGTGCAAAGACTGACTCTACTTAAGAGATGAATGTGCCTGCCGCTTCAAGGACCACATGGACCATCATGCCTTGGGGCATTTCTTGTGTGAGCCACGCCCATTGGGGGCGTTTTTTGTAATGAATAAGAGCATTCAAAAAGAAACGGCAAGCTTTCAGTGTGCACCTATTGCAGCCCATGACTACGGGGCGTAGAAGCCTCGAAACGCGTCGGACATGGAGTAACTCACTGGGAGACCTGACAGGGGAGCAGCTGCGAGGCTCAAGCGCCGGATGGTGAGGTCAGCTTTCGTGAGCCCTCTGTAAGCTCAAGGGCATTTGTTTGACTTTATACACGCGCGGCAGCTCTGGCCGTGGCAGAGGGGCTCCATTTCCATCAAGCTTTGAGGGCAGGGAAAGGCTTCCGAGAGAAACGACTTTCTCTTCGACTGAGCACTGCTGACCTGCAACTAATTCTGCTCCCTGACAGGAACCGTCCTACTCAAGGAATCAATGAAGCATTTGAATAAATTATGTGCAAAGACTGACTCTACTTAAGAGATGAATGTGCCTGCCGCTTCAAGGACCACATGGACCATCATGCCTTGGGGCATTTCTTGTGTGAGCCACGCCCATTGGGGGCGTTTTTTGTAATGAATAAAAGCATTCAAAAAGAAACGGCAAGCTTTCAGTGTGCACCTATTGCAGCCCATGACTACAGGGCGTAGCAGCCTCGAAACGCGTCGGGCATGGAGTAACTCACTGGGAGACCTGACAGGGGAGCAGCTGCGATTCGTGAGCCCTCTGTAAGCTCAAGGGCATTTGTTTGACTATATATATATATATATATATATATATATATATATATATATATATATATATATATATATATATATATATATATATATATATATATATAGCTCCAGATTTCTTTCACATCCCATGGAAAGAAATTACGGCACTCACAGGGAAAAGTGTTCAGTATGTTTTTAATCGCTCAGCAGACAAACGCGTTTCGGTATTCCTTCGTCAGTGTCTACCATTGACACGGAAGGAAGCGCATTTTAATCACATTCTTGCATGCACATAGAAAGAGGACTGACGTTTTACCTCCGTGAGAAACGCTATATACATAGTAAATTACTTTTTACTTCAACATTTCAGGAATCACAATCATAAAGGCATTGTAAAATACATTTAAATGATTTCAGGCACTTTGCATTTTATAATTTACCGAAATTATTACATGCAGAGATGAGCGTTATAGTCACTATGGTGGCCATCTTTACATGGTGTATATAACAGTTTGCCAGACACTTAACGCATTCCAAGTGGAATTGCCTGTCTCATAATACTCAGGATTATTAGCACATTCCTTCATGTGATATTGACGCAATGGTGCGTAGTGAACATGAGTTCTAGATACAAGCCCAGTGGCTGGATTAAGACGGCCCATCGTATTGCACCCATGACCTCTCATGTAAATGATAATAACATTGATAGGTAGCCACACTCGAGCGGCCATCATATCATAGTAATGTTGATAGGCTGTTGAATTCCTTCGCAAGTTCCCAGTGGACCTATTAATCATAATGAACTTGATCCTGTCTGATTATGTATTTAATTACATACATAAAAGTAGGAAATTAGTGAGACTTATTATTTCTATGCCAAGTGGCCATATTGCAAATTAATTAGTCCAGTATTGTTATGCAGATCAAATCAAATCATATGCTTCCACTGAGGGGTAAGTGGCTCTGGACCTTACTACGCTCATCTTTGTGTTCCCATCCTTTCTTCCCCAGTGGGAAATTCAACACCTATTCACTTCAGGTGACAAGTCCTCTTGATCCTGTACATCAGCGAGAGAAAACAAAAGAATACAGCCTGTCAGCACATACGTAAAGTATATAAAATCATTGTTATACTCCAAACTATGTTCAAACAATTTCGGTTACACAACCTATGCTACAGTGATACCAAAGTGATTAAAATCATTAAAATGATGTCGTTTTGCAGGAGATGTAGAACATACAATGTTAATCTTCATAGTTGGTCATTATTACCAATACTCCGAAAATATTGAAAACCAAGGCATGGAAGGCCCCCAAGTGGAGACACAGCATAATTGTGTAACCTTTACTCTCCCAGGTGCCAGACCATTTCTTCCTCCGAATTAAGACCCCCCGGAATCAGACTGTCCAGGTCAATAATGTACCTGTTCTCTAACTGTCGTAGCTTGCGAATCTTGTCCCCCCTCTTTTCATTTGCGGTAATTTGTCTACCACAAAGAATGTCAGAAGGTTACGATTCCCTCCATGTAGTTCCTCGAAATGTCGAGCAACGGGGGAATTCTGTTCTTTGTTTTGAATTGCCCTCATATGTTGCAAAATACGAGTTTTCGCAGGAAACATGGTACTGCCTACATACTTTTTGGGGCATGGACATGTAAGTACGTAGACACAGTATTCTGACAGGCATGTGAGGTGTTTTTCAATAGTTCTTTCTTTATCCTCTACAGGAAAGTACACTTTTTTAACATTTGTACTATACTTGCAGGCTTTGCATTTCATGCAAGTATAGAAGCCCTGGATCTTAGAGGTATTGGGTTTGGTCATGCTCACCTCATTTCGGCTTACCTTACTCCTGAGTGTGTCTGCTCTACGGTAGGTGCTACTGGGCCTTTCTTTGAGGATGTCATTGAGGGTAGGTTCAGTCCTAAGGACTTTCCAATGTTTATGTAAACTTTTTTGTACCCTCCATGACTTGGAGTGAAACGTGGAAATGAATCTAATCGTTTCATTTTCCTCGTTCCCTCTTCTCTGTTCCGGGGTCAGAAGGGACAGATGACTGTTCTTGCTAGCCTTATCAAAAGCACAATCTATGATGTCCTGTTTGTAGCCTCTTTCCATGAACCGTTTTTTCATGCATTCTCCTTCTTTAACAAAGATGTTATCTTTTAGTACAATGGGCCAATTTTTATTGATAATCTTTCTTACTTCCTGATGTTGGGAGGAGAAACCAGTAATAATCCTGAATGCTTCAGTTTTAGGATTACTGGTTGAGTCCACTGTAATAGTGTCTGGCTCCATAGTTGCCAGGGAATTAGATTTTGACAACATAGAGAGGCGGTCCAAGGCTTTACTCTTGTGGATGGCTTCGTCAATGACTTTCTGAGAATAACCCCTGTCACGAATATTCCTTTTCAGCACTTTTGCTTCTATTTTGTTCTATGGCAAATAACACATGTTAAGCGAATGCACACTCCAGTGCAACCTGTTCTAAATAGAAAAAAGATATATATATATATATATATATATATATATATATATATATATATATATATATATATATATATATATATATATATATATATATATATGTACCACCACAAAACGAGTAGAAGAACCACAGGTTATAATACAACTTTTCTGTAACTAGTGAAGCACATTACTTAAAAATCCTCAATATAATTAATAACCAGTTTCTACTACATTATTAATATTAGGCTATTTCACAAAGATATTAAGGATAGATTATATCATGTGCGGAGTTGTCAGTTATATATATATATATATATATATATGTACCACCACAAAACGAGTAGAAGAACCACACGCTGGCGAGACCATGTACCAGACAAATGAATTTATTTGTCAACCCTCGATATATATATATATATATATATATATATATATATATATATATATATATATATATATATATATATATATATATATATATATATATAGTACATGGTTGTAATGTTGAAGAGTAGTTTAAGAATAACCTAATTCCTTTCTAGTAATTCAATTTCCTGATTCTAACTTTGTAGGATAAAACACTACGGGTAATGTACAAAGAAGATCATAGAAGTAAAAAATTGCTCATTTATGAAAATGTTAAACTAAACTTAGCTCTGATGATGTCTAAGGCTATCATGTGCCTTGGAAAATTAGGGCCAAATTAATGCCCAATTCATGTTAATGATATTCAGGATATCGTCATTAGTAATTTAACTACATTTAATAAATGGAAGAATTTGCATAGTTGTTACAATAAAATGATGGCCTTGATTAAACCTTCCTGGAACTAGATTGGACACCGCAGATCTGTTTTAGGTAATATTAGAAAAAGGAAATATTGCATATTCTGTCAGGAGCAGATAGGGGATATCACTGTTTTCTTGAGAAATAAAGCATTTGTAATAGATATGCAGAGTGGGGTTTATCCTACTGAATTACATTTTCAAGGGGTCAGCGTAGATACCAGAGAGTACATAAGAGTAGGGTATCAGTGTTATTGTTGCACAGTGTTTCAGGATGAAGGTATCAGGCACGCCCAAGGAGAATCTCGTGTTTCTCCTAAGGTGGGAGATGTTTTCACTAAGATGGGAGATAAAGGGATACATTTCACAATTTTAATATAAATGAATATGGCCTCTCTGAAAACCAATTTTGCAGCAGTATATTTCTGAATAAATGGAAGTTACTCAGAAATACCTCAGGATAGGTTAGAACAGAGAACTTACTGCTTGTGCTTCAGTAATGATTCTCTGTTGTATGCACCCCCTGTAGCCCGCTTCTGGATGTGTTGAGAGATGATGAATGATGCTGTTAAGACTGCAGTTTCATAAATATTAAATCGAAATGGCTGTACAGATGACTAACAATAAGGTTCTAGAACTAGGGAACCAAGAGATTTGGAAAAAAATGCACTCCCCATAAAGTGATATTTAAAATAAATAAACAAAATTTAAAAAAGAGGATGGTGAAAACATGCTGTCCCCGTAAAGTGATTACCTTATGAACTTGTGGTTCCCTTAGAGCCTGTAGTGCCTGACACCGGTACTATATTATCATTTATATCTGTAGAGGCAGAGTATTTTCTCTCCTCAGTGGGTTTTAGCATTAAAGTCCATCCACAGAGTGAAAGCCTCTTTGCCGCCGTGCTGGGATACCCAGTACACTTCATTCACTGTGAGTCCCAATGTCAAAGCGTAGGCAGTAAGGAGAGACTTGAACCACCTACGCAAGGAAGGTGTTAGCATCGTCTTGCAGTATGATGATGACCTCCTTGTGACATCTTCATCACTTGAGGCCTGTGAAAGCCAGTGAAAGACACTGTAGCTCTGCTGTACTACCTCCAGGAGAGAAGACACAATGCCTCATTTTCAAAAAACGCCAGTGCTGCTAAAACGAGGTGACTTACCTGGGTTATGAGATATTCCAAGGTACACGCCGCATGCCACCTGACAGAATAAAATTGTTTCAGGGCATTCAGCTCCTGCCCACCAAGAAATGAATGATGTACTTCCTGGGGATAATGAACTGCTGCCACTAATGGGTCCCTGAATGCAGATGCTATGACTAATGAACTTGCAAACTGTTTCAAGAAATTGAAAGAGACATCATTGTGTACTGTGCCACCATGGGGAATGCCTGACTACAAACTGCCTTTCCATATCTGTGTCAGAGCAAAATTACATTGCAAATGAAGTGGTGTTGCTAATGGTGTGCTGACACAGCTGGAAAAGAAAAGCATGTGGGACACAACTATGTGACTTTGCTTTCTGCAGTGATTGGGGGTCGGCAGCTGTGATGGTGGAGACGACGGCTCTCATTGTGTTGGACTATGCTAGTATTGTCTAGGTGCCACATTTGGTGCGGTTGAATTGGGTACGTTTGTTGATGTTGTCTGGATCGACACAACATTTTCTGCTGGCAGGCACACAGGTTATAATGGCACCGTGTTGTATAACTGTAATGTCACAATAAGGTGCCACCTGTTAATTTGGCTAAAGTATTACCTGCACTAGGTTATGCTGATGAGATCCATTCTCTTAGAGACAGCTGAGACCCCTAAGTATGTTGGTGTTGAGATTGTAGAAAACGGCACCACACCAAGATTAGACAATATTAGGAAAGACAGACTATATGAGTGGTACACTGATTGGTTTCTTCAGCAGACTTATAAACACTGATTACAGAGCAGAGTATGCTATAGCAGTAGCAGTCACCGTAGTTGAAAATGCAGCTCTGCCACCTGGAACATCTACCCAATAAGATGAGCTATATGACTACTAGTCATGGGTAAAACTGTTAACCTCTTAAGCGCTGCGCCTATACCAGCGGCCGACGGCACCACTACCTCGGGAGTGCTGCCGTCGGCCGTTGGACGTTCCAACTGCACCTGCGCAATGGAACGTTCAGCACTGGAGCTGGACGTTCCAATGCAGCTAAGGTGTTCTCATTTACACTGACTCACATTATGCTTTGCAGTTCTTATTTTTTTCCAACTATGAAAGTATCACAGATTCATAACAGAAGCAGGGCACCTTATTGAAAATAGTCCTATAGTAAGGAGCTTGTTAAAAGCAAAACTATTACACAACAGGATAGCGGTAATAAAATGTGAAGCCCACACAGGAGCAAATACTAAGTTAGCCAAAGTTAATGCCATCGCTGACTCAGCATTAAATGAGAGCAGGTTACTGTCAGTGCAGATGGGATTCAGAGACAATTGTTGCAAGCTAATGTAAAGGAATAACTGTGGTCTGCAACACCAGATGAACATAGAGGGTGGATTGATGATGCATTTGAGCCGAATAATGAAGAGAGTGTGGGCCTACCAGGGTGAGATGCCTATGTCCCCAAGCAGTATTTTCCTTTCCCTTACAAGACTGGAGCAGGGACCCTCTGATTTTGCACGAGATAGGATGAATATGCAGATGCATTTTGCTTCCCCGTGAATGGATTGAAATATTTTCTGGTATGGGTAGATATGTTTTCAAAATGAATGGGGACATATCTGTACAAGCACCATACCTTTGTGGGGGCAAACGGACATCGTGAGCGGCCACTCGCCGCCTCTGGGGACCTCACGCTGCAGTTCTCTCCCGCCGCAGTAGTCCAGTGCAGCAGGAGGATGCAGAGGGGAGACTACAGCTCCCAGAGTGCTCTGCGAGTGCTTCCGCTTGCCAGCGCGCCCGGAGGCACTTGAAAGGAGGCAGGCTCCATCGGAGGAGCGGGGACATATCCGCACAAGCACCATACCTTTGTGGGAACAAACGGACATCGTGAGAGGCCACTCGCCGCCTCTCGGGACCTCACGCTGCAGTTCTCTCCCGCTGCAGTAGTCCAGTGCAGCAGGAGGACGACGTGGGGAGACTACAGCTCCCAGAGTGCTCTGCGAGCACTTCCGCTTGCCAGCGCGCCCGGAGGCGCTTGAAAGGAAGCAGGCTTTGTCTGCGTCGTGGGACACGCACGGGCGTGCGCCGGGCTAAGCCCGGGCAGAGGGCGGGCAGTCTGTGGCAGTCCGGGGCAGAACGAGGCTGGGCTGGGCCACCTCCCTTGGCAGAACATTTCCACATGGACAAATCTGATAGCTACCAGTAACATCAGGTTAGTGTCAAGAACTGGTTAATTACTCTATACTTATGTATCAAAACACGATTGCTGATTGGAAGGGTCCTCTATGTTTTATAGTGTATCATAGTTAACGTATACTATGGGGAAAAGAATACCAGCAGTGTCCAGGCCAAAGGATAAGCAGAAAATGGCTGTAACCACCTCTACTACCCCACTGCCAAGCTTAACGGCCATAGATAAAATGCTCCAGAAGACCATCGGTGTTGTTGCAACCGCCATACAGAACACTGAAAGGCGCCTTTCGCTCCCATTGAGTATGCCTCCATTTACGCACCAAGACAATTCATTGGACTCTTTGCTCGCTGCATCATACGCAGCACCTACTGGTGCAGACTCTAATGAGAACTGTATAATCGTGGACATGGTGCCTTCTGAACATTTCTCTATAGAAAGTAGGTTTCCATCAACCCCCACCATGCTTAGGTCAAACAGGAATATGAGTCAAGAATCTTTTCCCCCATCGAGAATGACCTGGCACATTTAGAGAGCATGGGACTCGCCCAGATCCTGATATGTCAAAGTGTCAGTATTCCGGCACGAACCAGGGGACAAAAGGCTAAGAGGAAATTGAAACATATAGACACCGAACCAGCGATTAATAAACAAAAAGACAAGGGTGGGCGCAAGCAACGACAAAGGACCCTTGGCCTCGCAGAGCAGAGAGGGGATAAGGGGGAGGGACAACCCAATGATATAAATATTCAAACTATAGAGGCCAGTGTAGCGATTGGGATGAAGGATTTTGGGGGAGGATGGAGACCTTGCTAACTACCCTCCTAGGGCCAATTAACCAACAAATTCTAAACATGGATAAGAGGCTGAGAGTGTTAGATGACCATGTATTAAAACTGGGCATAGGGCATAACCCAATACATAAATCTAACCTGGGGATAATCAATGGTTCTAAGGCCAAAAACACCGTGGCTAGCACGAACACAGATGCCCATAACAAGGTCCCTACACCAATATTAACTCCAAGTACAAGTAAAAATTTAGCATATGCCCATCCCCCAGCTAAACGGGGTCCTAACCCTAACACGACAAAGGTAATCAGCCCAGATGGCATGGTCCCAACTATTGATATGATCAAAAGGGCACCTACTGGACAAACTAACAATAAAAGTGCCCAAAACACCCCAACAGCCAAGTTGGACCAAACTGTGGCAAATACTAATATGAGGCAGATCCCGACTCGCATTAGTTTACCCCCTGAATGTGGGGCCTACGTGGCGGTTCAAGTCAATGTGCCCAAATTGAGGAAAGACCAAGAGGAAAATTCTACAAGCCTTAAAAACAGAATCCTCCGCTGGCTATGTGGAAACTGTAAATTTCCAATAGAAGAATCGAGGGAGATAATACATACCCAAAGAGTGGGGCGGGTTGGCCCGCTGAGAAAAAAGTTCGAGGGGGACTGTATAATTATAAATTTCAGGTCCCCCTATTGGGCCCAAAATACTCTTGCCAATGCCCCACCGCCCTCACCCTGGGAATTTAACACCACTTTGCTACCTCTGGGCTATTTTATAGGCATTTAATAGACCCAAATTTTGATCGTGAGAATAACCCCATAGTGCATTATCAGGACTCAAATCCTAATATTAGGAACAATTCCTTATTTCGCTATCAAGACTCAAATTGTAACTTCAGGAATGGACCCCCATTGCGTCATCAGGCTATATTCCCAACATATCCAACTCCACACCTATACTTCCCTATTTCGCCCCAGCACAACCTAAGGGAGAGGCCCAATTTAGGGATTAATCAAAATCGAAACACGCCCCAGAATGAGTTGAGGTACACTTACAACATCCCAACTCACAACCGTTTTGAACACGCCTTTTCTAACCTAGAAGATCAGGATTGACTGGGGAACAGTGAAAGTAATACAGTTTGTGAGAAGGCAAATAATGATAAAAGGGAAGATTTATTGCCAACAAAAACTAAAACAACACAAGGAATAGCAGTGCATGATTATGTTGTCTCACCTACAGTTACACATGAGGACATAACCCCAACACCGATTAAATTTAAGCAAAGTATAGATAAAAGTGTTAAGAGTAAGCCAGTCAGCCCCTCCAATCATTCTGATTTGACAATACTTAGCTGGAACGTTGCTGGGTTAGAATCAAGGTTGTTAGACCCACAATGGGTGCAGCTATTGGATGGTAAAGATATCATCATGTTTCAGGAGACATGGGCTGTAGGGAACTTACACATAGAGGGCTACCACTGTTTCAGTGTGACAGCACCTAAGCCTGATTTTGGTCGTGCAGTAAGTGGATTATTCACTGGGATTAAAATATCGGCCGGCGGCACTATTAGAGATTTATCGGGAGGGAACCCGAATATACAGGTCCTTGAATTCAAGAGAAAGACTAGGATTTATTTAATACATTTTTATAATAATGATTTTTACTCCATACCCAATAAGAACTTTGTAGCGCTCTCTAAGATCCTACGAAATCTGGAATCGAATTTAGATACAGAGGAGGTGACAGGGATCATCGGGGGGATTTTAATGCAAAAATCATAAAGAATCGTCAGTCTAAAGATAACAATCACTTAGGCCAAGCAGAACGCAGGGGCATAGAATTAGACAACATATTAATTGAGCACATTCTTAGCAATGTCATGGATGTAGATCACACCCCTAAAATGAATTGTGCTCCCACTTTTAGAGGTAGGGAATGCTTCTCGACTATTGATTTTATCTTCATGTCCCCCAATTTAATAGACCGCGTAATAAAATCCACAGTGATAGAAACAATATTTGGAGACCATAACCCCCTAACAGTTACTTTGCACCTTCGGCCTAGCCCAGTATATGCTAATTTAAATGGTGCAAGAAACATTACACCTTCGGGAGATGGTCTGCGATTAAAATGGAGGGGAGTTGACAGTGGGGCAATATTAGAATTTGTGCAAAAGGAACATCCCCATATAATCAATTCCTGCTTATCCCAGGATGGGAATTGCCATAGGATAATCGCGGACTTTGGCAAACTGTGTCTTGCTATAAAAACCTGCTTATCAGTTTCATTGCCAAAGAAAGGGAAAGACGAAAGGTGGTTTGACACTGCCTGTTCATTAGCAAATAGGGCATTGTGTAGGGCATTAATTACCAAGCCCAGGTGCACAGCAGAGGTACAGGCGGCTAGAAGATATTATAAACTTAAAATAGCCGAAAGGAAGGCTGCATTACTGACGGAACAGTGGGAGTCGCTGGTCGGAAGTGCAAATCTGAAGAGCAGCGGCCCCTTCTGGACGGCCGAGAGGAAAATGCGAGACATGGGCAAACAATTAACCCCAATCAGCTGTAATATTACCAGCAGTGCTTGGGAGGCCCATTTCTCTAGAATATATGCAGCACCACCCGAGGAAATAACAAGCTTTGCCCCTGGACAATTGTGTGGTTTACAGATTGACCTCTATGAGGTAGAAGTAGCCATGAGACAGAGCCTTGGCAACAAGGCTCCTGGTCCTGATGGACTCCCCATAGATGTCATCAAACACAGTCCGGACTTATGGGCACCAATCCTTCTTAATGTCTTTAAAAGTTTGCCAACAGCGCCTATGCCTAATACTTGGTCTACCAGTACCATAGTCCCAATTTTTAAAAAGGGGCGACAGGTCAGATCCAGTTAATTATCGTCCGATTTCACTTTTGGACAACACCCTAAAAATTTTGGGGTGAGTGCTTTATAATAGGGTGGCAGAGTGGACAGAAGATACAGAACTATTGGACCCGTGTCAAATGGTATTCAGGAGCAAGGTGGGCACGGTCGAGCAATGTTTGAATCTGAAGTTGATAATTGACAAGTATAACATTGCTCGATCGTCTCCTATCTACCTTGCGTTCATGGATCTCTCATCCGCTTTTGACTTAGTTAACAGATCCAAACTTTGGTCCATTCTTCTGGACTATGGACTGGATGAGGCTCTTGTTAATTTCCTGGCTTATCTTCACACCGACTTAAAGGCACAAGTTAGGATTGGGATGGGTGGTGAAGTATCCGGAGCCATTAAAATTGGTAGGGGGGTAAGATAGGGGTACTTTTTAGCACCCCTGCTGTTTATTAGTTATATCAATGGGTTAGCCAAAGCCCTAAAACAAGTGACCAGAGATGTGCCTATAATTCAGGGGCAAGCGTTACCACTCCTATTATACGCAGATGATGCGGTTCTTATGGGCCGCACACCTAATTTCCTCTGCTTCCTTGTTAAAACTTTTATTCAACATATGGAGGGTTTAGATCTGCGTGTAAATTTAAAAAAATCTTTTATTATGCCATGTGGGCCCGGCAAACGAAAGCTCAATACTATACATGTGGGAACAGATAAATTAGAATCTGTGACTACATTTCCATATTTAGGGTTGGTCTTCGCTGCGAACGGCTCATGGAGTGGGCATTCGGCCCACGCCATGGGCAAGTTCTCGAAGGCCACCAACTCTATTTTGAGCTTGTCCTGCCCAAAGAAATTAGGTGCCACTAGAGCTATTTTACATTTTTTTAGATTACAGTGCATACCAGTAGCAACATATGGGGCAGAGGTTTGGGGTTTGGGGAAAAACCCCAGTATTCAGCGAGAAGAAATCCGCTTTTGTAGAAAAATACTGGGTGCCCCAATCTCATCCTGTGAGTTCATCTGCCACAAGGAACTAAATCTCCCCTACGTATGTGATTTTATTAGAACTAGACCAGCTCTATTCTGGATTAGGATTTGGAGGAATAACTCAGCCACTTTAACACAAGACATTATAAAAGATTGTCTTAAATGTGAGCATGGCTCGGAAATTCCCTGGCTCGCAGGAGTTTCAAAGACACTGCGCGCCGTGGGTAGGGGGAATCTTTTCTCCAATCCATCCATGATCGAGCCAAAAGATAAGATTGAGGTCAAACAAGCACTTTATGCACTATATAACTCAGAAAGATTGGGAAGGGAAACACTTAAATCTACTGTTGTGACATATATGGGGAATGAATTGGGTAGGCAACCACTTCCATCCTACCTCACTCTCCCCATGACTAATTGGGAAAGATCATTGCTATTCCACCTTAGAGCGGGCTCTGTAAATTTTTTATTGGGTTTTCCCCTGGGTTATCACCACACTACACAATATAACCCATGTCCGTGCGATGGCACAAGCACACAGAACGATTTGCACTTCCTATTCTTCTGTACATTTTATCTAAAGTATATTAATTGGTTTTTAACCCCGTATTTTAGAAAACAAAGACCCCTCTCCTTGGGGGACTCTTATTCTATGCTTTCCCTGGACACAGATGAATTAACCTTTCGCACTAGCACTTTTTTTAGATTAATAACGCGTGTACGCAAGATGATGGAAAATCCCTGAATCTGACTTATGAGAGATGTAAAAGACCTTAATGATCATGATTATTGTGACTTAATTTGTTATGATATGTAAATGTTTTTATTGCTGTACTTTTATGAATTTTATGAAATTTGAATGAAGGTCTTTTTGAATTGAATAGAATTGAATTGAATTGAATGGAGGTGTGTCCAACAGGGAAGAATGATGCAGCAACTGGGGCGCAGTGCTTCAGGAAAGCCATCTCTACAAGGTTAGGGGTCCACCAGTGCATACATAGCGACACTTAGTGACTACATTTATGCAAAAGAGGTCGTTTTTGGGAATAAAGTATAACATGCATACCCCATACCACCCTCCAACATTGAGGCCAGGAGGAGTAAATGAGCTCCCCAAAATAAAAAAAAGATTATTAGTAATGGCAACAGATGCAACAGGCCTGACGAGGCCTGGTGCTCTCCCTTTAGTAGTGCCTGCAATAGGGGCAAAGACTTCAAAAGCAACTATGGAGATAGGGTCATGGTGAGAAAAATAAAAGCTATTTCTCTTAGTTTTAGGTGGACTGGCCCACAGACGGTGAACAAACGCCATGAATGGATTAAGGGGACAAGATGCAGGGAAGCACCCCAACGCCTGAGACGACTGTACTAGAATTGATGAACATCTGTCACCAGAGGACCCGTGCAAAACAACAGTCAAGAAGAGGACAGACCAGACCATATCTAACAATCCATGAGGGCCCATCAAAAAGTGTCAGTGGGTCGTGACATCAATTGATGCTGTTGAGTGAAGTACACAACGCTGTCTCAAGGAAAGCTGATGTTCTGCACCTGCAGAAAAATAGACTGAAGAAGACAACGCTGGGCAGGTTCGTGAAACCACCCCTGAACAAGACGACTGTGGACCAGGAGGAGAAGCAGATGGCCGCTCACTAGGTGCCTTTAAATTACTGACACTTGCGGAAAGTGCTCGGGAACTGCGTGACTAAGTGACACTGTAGCACTGTGCATTGCGCAAGCGATATTTGTTGGACACTTAATTATGAGTATGCTGCTGGTATCACGAGCCTGCTGATATAATAATGCACACAGGAAGTAGTATGAATTGGATACTAGCATATCATTGCGTTCATGTTCAAAAATAATTATCTCCTCAGGATGTATCAATGTGACAATATATGCATTTTATGCAAACACAGTGTAATGCCATCCAAAGATATGTAACTATGTTTCTTTCATATATACATATATATATATATATATATATATATATATATATATATATATATACATATACATATATATATATATATATATATATATATATATATATATATATATATGTATATGTATATATATATATATATATATATATATATATATATATATATATATATATATATATATATATATATATATATATATATATATATATATATATATATATATATATTACACTAATGTAGATAGGACTATCCAAAAGGGAGGATTGTTGAAAAATATATATATATGTCTATTTAAATTCATGTTAATGCAATTCAATTCAAAGATATCATGCTTAGATATATCACACTAACATGAGGCCTAGAGCTCCAAAGGGCTTCCTAGCTGACCTTGACTGGACAAGCTTCAACAGCTATTCTAAACCACCTTAGAGGTCACTTTGCTTGACCTGACTTCATGATAATTTCCATATCTGGTTCTGCAAGTTGCTTACACAGTGACGAGCCAGCCTTTCTGGTCTGCCCATATCTAGCTGTTTGTAATTGGCACAGTGCAGATCTTGCACATCCCTGTCAGCCATATTTTGCTTGGTGCCTTATTCTAGTTCCGCTGACATGGCATTACTAAAGGTATATAGCACCCAGAAACTAGTCACTCTAGGAAGAAGCAGTCTGAGAGCCCCTACGGCAGGAGCCCTGACTTCTTCCTTGCTAATTAGCAATGATGCATGCATTTGGTACCAATAAAATAAATTTTGCTCTGTTTCTGAGCAAACCTGCTATGTCTGGTGAGGTCATTCATTTGCTTCTGAGAGGGTGCCAGTATTTCCCTATCAACTGCAACCATGCTTTAGCTTAAGATTTTTAAAGGCTTTTGATCGCGTTAATTGGGAATTTCTGGCTAAAGTACTAGAAAAGGTTAATTTGGGTAATAGCAGCTTTTTACCAAGCTCTGATAGCTAGATTATTAATAAATGGAAGTTTATCTTCTCCTATAAAAATCCAAACAGGGACAAGACAAGGGTGTCCGTTATCACCCTTGCTTTTGATCTATACATGGAATCATTTACAGAAAAGATCAGACAAGACCAAGACATCCTACCCTTTAAATACAATAACTGGGTGAAAAAAGTCGCTCTATATGCGGATGATTTGAAGCTGTATACCGCAGACCCTATCAAATCAATTCCTCTTATATATAAAGCAGCAGAGCAGTTTGGCCAAGTTTCTGGATATTCTGATTAATCAATCTAAATCAGAATGTATGTGCTGGAATATAACCCAGGTTAATCCTATTCCAATTTTGAAAAACACCAAATTAGATATCTGGGAATTAAAATTACGCAGGATATAAATCAACTTGCGGAAAAAAATCTTGTAAAAATTGAGAAAGAAATGGCGGAATCCTTAAAAAGCTAGTCATTTCTTCCCTTGACCCTAATTGGAAGAATCAATATAGTAAAAATGATGCTGTTACCTAAAATAATATATATATTCCAGAATATTCCTCTCGCTTTTAAAGAAGCCAGACTAACTAAGATCCAAGCTAATTGGAATTCTTTCATTTGGGCCTCAAAAGGCATAAGAATCTAATGGAAAAAGCTCTGCAGAAAGAAAGGCAAGGGTGGATTGTGTGCTCCAGATTTGAGAGTATATGCCTGGACCCTATTATTGAAGGCAGGAATAAGGTTATTTGATACCTTAGGGGGGGACAGAAACAGACTTTATGTTTCAAAATATGCTATCTGAGATTCAGGGAGGGTCTCATGCATTTATGTTTAAGTTTGGAGACATGCTTTTTTTTTTTTAAAAAAGTGCGATTAAAGGTCCTTAGAGACATGGCATATGTGTGGGCCAGAGTCAGGAAAGTGCTGATCATTCCATATTACTCTGCTATGGCCCCAATTTGGGACTCGCCAGGCTCTCCAGAATGGACTAAAGACCTATTATCTATAGCTCTGCAGAGCGCAAACATCAGATTATGGGGCCAGTTATTGCCTGAAGGGAACCTTTTGAGCTGGGAAGACATTTCTGTTCTTATAGATAAAAATGTATCTAAATTTAAGTATTTACATATCAAAAGCTGGGCCCAGGCTGTTACAGAGGATAAAGATGTTAAGACTGTTTTGGATGAACTCTTATTGAAGAAAACAAGAATCCTCAAAACATCAGTGCTTTATTGGACAATTCTGGAGGGAGAAGATGGAGAGTTCAGTCTTCCGGAACAACTATGGAGGGACCAAGTTTTGGATGCCGACTTGCAGAATTTATGGCAAGTATCTTTTGACTTACTACATCTTACGGTTTCACCTGCCAATTTAAAGCGGAATCACTTGTTTTCTCTCCATAGAGTATACTGTTCGCCGGCTAGGCTCGCCAAATTTTCGAAGGGGCCCACTCCATGTTGTCCAAAGTGCAATCTGGAAAAAGCAGATGACCTCCATATGTTTATGACCTGTCCCGCACTTAGAGAATTTTGGTTTGAAGTACAAGAAGGTATGAAAGCCCTTTTTGGGTATGAAATACAGGTTAGTACGCAACAAGTTTTCTTTGGAATCCCTTCTAATTATGAGGAAGTACCTCAAGACAGTAACAAGTTATTTCTTTATTTAGTTATCCTAGTGCATAGGGAAATATGTAAACTGTGGGTGAGCACTATTGCACCGTCATATGTAGATTGGATTAGGGCAATCAGGCATACTCTTACTTTGGATAAAGTGGTATGGAAGAGAAGGAAGCATTTTTGGATTCCTTGTACTAATTGGCTCGATGGACTATGAACAACTTTGTCCAATGATTATGCCTTTTTGCGGAATGAACCACCCTAAGATCAGTTTAAGGGTCTGGTAAATTGGGAGACTGAGCTGACTGTTGACATGGCGGTACCGTGAGATACATACTGGGTGTCTGCAAAAAGAGCATCCATAAAGATTCTCGGTATAATCAATACTGAAAATATCTTTACTGGCGTATGAGGACAAAAAAAAAAAAAAGATATTTAAAGCTAAAGTCCGGATGCCACAATTGTAACAAAAGTAAGCAAATAGAAAGGAAATGGCAGCGGCACACTTTTTTTTCTATTTGTTTACTTTTGTTACAATGGCGGCACCCGCACATAGGCTTTGAACGTCTTTAGCTGAAGCGCGGGTGCCGCGATTGCTTCAAAAGTAAAGAAATAGAAATAAAGCAATCGCGGCACCTGCGTTTTAGATTTAGATGTTTAAAGCTATAGCTCAAATGCCACCATTGTAAAAAAAAAGGCAAATACATTTTAAATCAAGGCATGCGGCTGTAAGGAAAAAAAGGAAAGTGGGGTCGCCAATATCACTACTGAGGTTTCCAGCGCTTGTTAAAATAAAAAAATAACAACGTTGTCGGAGAGCCTGTCCTGCCTGCAAAATCAGGCAGAAGAAAGCCCTTTAAGAAACTAGTGCTCGGAGGCTGTAATTAACACATAAGGATTAACAACACATGTAACAGGAGGTGTCCTCATGGGAGGTTACAAGAAGGGAAAAGGCGGTACTAGGTAGGGACTACTAAGCCTATTGACCAAAAAAAAACACCATTTACAAAGGACAGGGACAGAAGCCAATTAAAAAGATGTCTGGAAAGTGGGCGGAGCTTCATGACCTTATCCTGAATACAACATGTCTTGAACAGACAATGCAAGCGCTGCCTAGGCGAGACCAAAAAAAACTTTAAATCCAGGCTGGAGCTGTATCCTGCACAGTAAACTGTAGCATGGGGCATAAGCTAGAAAACAACAGAAAGCGCTGGCAAATCTACATACTATGGTCCCAGCATGTGCTTACTGCTGTTGAATGGTAAAGCCTCCGGATAAGATCCCCATATCTCAGATACTTAGGCCAGTCATGGCCACAACAGACCTTTTTTTCCCCAGACTTGTGCAGTTGCGAAACCAATGTATTGCAATAAAAATTAGTCAGTCACCATTGTGTTACATCCTTGGATCACGGTAGAACCTGTTCATGTTTTCTTTGTTCATTGTTATGCAAAAGGTTTTTCAGAATGTTACATTTAGAATGTTAATGGAGAGTCAGTCAGTCAGTCAAATATTCTTTATTCAGCTGAACTTGAGACACTAAATACAACAATAAAATTCCATAAAAAGTTGATAAAATGCAATTTTAAAAGCGCATCATAGACCTATAAATAAAAACCACAAACATTCATATGTCGATAATCATTACACAGCCCTGTACCAATTTCAAATCCTCATTGCCCAGTGAATACAATGTAGCACTGCTACACATTGATATAAATCACAGTCTTTGTAAAAACAGAAATGCCTCTCTATGAAATCTAACCTTTGATGAACATAGAATTGGTCTGAAGAAGCGCTTCCGGGGTTGAGAATATAAATGATAAAAAAATACTAAATTGAATAGTGCTCTACTTCAATGTGTGGTCACAAGGGCATTTTGGCAAGGTTGTGCTCCAATAAATGACCTTAGGGAAAGCCACTAATAAATGGAAAGATTTAAACCGAACCTGCTAAGAAAAAAACTACTTTTTACTTTAAAAATTGAAAGAAAATAAAATTCACAGCCCAGCGATATTTTGATGGAATTATAATTGATGCTGCAACCTAATTTGTCAAAATGTACCTAATCGAGACTACGCTGTCTTTGACTGTCTGTCTCTTTTATCTGTGGCATATCGTTTGGCTTTATAGTTCTCTGATCAAAATATAGGACTGGAAAACCCGGATCCAAAACGCCCGTTTAATGAATTTAATCCAAGGAATCCCCAAGGCGTGATCCAGGGAAAGCCAGTCTTCCAGAACATTTTCTGAGGGCGAAGCCCCCTGTCTTCCCTAGATTCTATTCCAGAGTAACAAAAAATCCAACTTAATCTTGTCCAGCAGAGGTACAAGCCCACCTCTGAGTGACACATAAAAGAAGGAGTAGCTTGGAGGACAGCAAAAAGTCTTCTAAAACCTTTTTCTCCATCTTCTGGAGTGGGCCAGCACCATTATACCCCCACACCCCAGCTCTGTTTGAGGCTACAGCATTGCACTTACTTGCATAAATACTAATCCTCTCATGCACCGACTTATGCCCTAGTCAGCCTGCAAAGGTGAATACCGACTCCACAGCTCTTTGGCACTGAATAACCCTATTAGAAAAGAGACTATGCCAGGTTAGGTTATGATGAAGGGGGATACTGCTAGCGCGGAAATATGTCTCCTCAAATTTTGGTTGATGGTTCTTGTTAAGCAGCATGAGAGTTAATGAACTCCCCAAAGCAATATTTCCTAAGTTCTCTAGCTATCCCTAAACGACAAAAAGGGATATCTAGACTACGTGAGGTCCGAAGGAAGCATAAAAAGGTGTCAGAGTCACCCTAAGAGAAACTCTAACTGTGGCTATTTAGTCTAGTGCCACAATCACCAAGAAATGTCTGTACCGCTAAGAATCCGCAAGAAGAGTGTCAACTGTCACTAACATCATTATTATAAAGTAACCATCCAATACTGGCAAGTCCCAAACTGTGGAGTAATTTTCCATAGTCCCAGCAGCCTTCATTGACTCCTTTCTCCACCTCCTGCTTCATATGGTAAACTCCCCTCATGTACTTGGTGCCATCTCCATCTCCCAAAAGAATTCAATCCTTCTTCGTAATCGCATTCCTTTTCAGGCCTAACTATCAACTGAACAATGGACCAGTGGCGTAACGATAATTGAGGGGCCCCCCTGCCAGGTACATGGAGGGGCCCCCTCTGGACTCTATTAGGCTGAAGTGCAGTGCTAAGGGGGCCCCCTTGAGCTTGAGGGCCCCCCGCACTGCGGGGGAAGCGTGGGCCTGTGTTACGCCCCTGCAATGGACCCTTCTGTAGACTAACAATGTCTTGTCCTCCTGCAGTGGGAACACAAATACATGCAGCATTTCGTACTACAAGCAAAAAGAAAGGTTAAACACTAGTCATGAGGCGAATTAAAAGTTATTCAGGCCTACCATTAAGCTACCTTAACAGCACACAGGTTATAATACAACTTTTCTGTAACTAGTGAAGCACATTACTTAAAAATCCTCAATATAATTAATAACCAGTTTCTACTACATTATTAATATTAGGCTATTTCACAAAGATATTAAGGATAGATTATATCATGTGCGGAGTTGTCAGTTATATATATATATATATATATATATATATATATATATATATATATATATATATATATATATATATATATATATATATATATATATCAAAGCTCCAGGGGAAGGTCCAAAAGCGGGTGGCACTCTGACACAGACAAGCTTTTCCCCAACAGCTTTATTCAGGTACCAACAGTCACTTCAGTCCGTAGATATTAACAGCAAACTGCACCCTGACGCGTTTCGAGGATTTCTCTTTTTCAAAGGGTGACTGCAGTTTGGAAGCACGCTTGGTGGCCACACCTTCTTTTATCCCGTAAATCGTGAGTCCTTATTGGGCGGCTCTGGATGAGCAATCACGTTGTATTCTGGGAGGTGTGGTTCAATGCTGTGCCTCAGATGGTTGTGCTTCGCATTCACTGTGGCGCGTGACGTTGTAAATCTTCATCTGTGCCCCACACTTGGAGCCCTGCATGACAAAAAATATATATGTATAATAAAGAGAGAGCCCAAACCTTTGAGGCGGGTAATCTCAGGAACCACAGCACCAATCACAACACCCAATACAGCATTGGAAAGGACAGTTGCAGCAGATGGACATTAACTATACAGCTGCCCACCATATACATTAGAAACGTAAAAGAACCTTACCGGCAAAGTAGTCCCTTGTGGGCATGGGCAGGGCGCGGATGACGACAAAAAAAGAGTGTTCATTTAATGTGCGTTGTGCTGGGGGCATGAACAAGGCCAATGGGCGTGGCAATTGCAATTGCGCGGCACCAAGGGGTGTGGCCAATGGGCGCAACAAACGGCAACAATCACGCGGCACATCCCTAAAAAAACGTGCCTTGAGGGCGTGTGCAAAACAATCGTGCCTGCGGGGACAATAACTGCACAGTATCCTGCGCGCTGTCATCCAGTCAACTCTCTGCATAAAGGACCGTGCCTGCGGGGACACTAACTGCAGCGTCTCCTGCGCGTTGTCACACACTCAACTCTCTGCATAAACGAATTGACACCAGGTGCACAACATCAACCAGGACTGGAGCCGGGCTCAGGCGGTGGATGACGCGACTAAGCACGCCTGCTGGGACACTAACCTTGGAACTGAGTGCACTTTTCCACACACGCAGCGTCTCCAGCGCGCACTGTCACCCACTCAACTCTCTGCATTAACGACTTTACACCACAAGCACAACATCAAACAGAACTGGAGCCGGGCCTCAAGCGGGGGATGACGCGATTCAGCATGCCTGCGGGGACACGAAATTTACAACTGAATGCACTTTCACACACGCTTACCTACGGAAGTGGAGTACATACACACTAGAGACATCTGCTAATACTTATTACTCCGAGGTACACACAGTATCTGCACACACATGCCTAACTATTGTGACACTTCATGCTAAAAATTTTGTCTACCGCGAGATTTTAAAATACATTTCCCTTGCCTATTACACACATTGCACACATTCTATTTCATACCCGGACAACGTCGGGCTGCTAGTATATATATATATATATATATATATATATTCACAACACGCTCTCCTGGGAAAGCAATTGAGCCGCACACGAGACTTCTTTTCTGCCGCTTTATTATTTTTGGTGATTGAAACAGCATGTGGCATTTTCCTGACGCGTTTCGTTCGCTTCGAACTTTTTCAAAGGTAAGCCATAGTTCCTGGACACCCCATTTGACTGCTACAGTTAGTGTTATTTTAAAGTCGCTTCCTCTGATGGTATTTGAATATTAGGATCACTTCCTGTAAAGCGCTGCATTCTGGAGCCTGTAGTGCCAAAGGTTGTGTCGCATTTTAAAACCCTCCAGTGGGTAATGTCATTCACTGCTGTTTAAAGATTAAATCACTGTTCATTTCATGGGCTGAAGTTTCCCCGTGTCAGCTCACTTTGATAGCTGACTCGGGTCCAATACCAGGGCAGGTCCTTGGCGGCACCGCATCCCCCTCTTCGTTTTCACGATGCAAACGGGAAGGCTCAGGTTGGAGGATGATGGCGCTCTTCTGGTGGTGCGTTGCTCTTCGGCGGAGCCAGCCGATAATTATTCACAACACGCTCTCCTGGGAAAGCAATTGAGCCGCACACGAGACTTCTTTTCTGCCGCTTTATTATTTTTGGTGATTGAAACAGCATGTGGCATTTTCCTGACGCGTTTCGTTCGCTTCGAACTTTTTCAAAGGTAAGCCATAGTTCCTGGACACCCCATTTGACTGCTACAGTTAGTGTTATTTTAAAGTCGCTTCCTCTGATGGTATTTGAATATTAGGATCACTTCCTGTAAAGCGCTGCATTCTGGAGCCTGTAGTGCCAAAGGTTGTGTCGCATTTTAAAACCCTCCAGTGGGTAATGTCATTCACTGCTGTTTAAAGATTAAATCACTGTTCATTTCATGGGCTGAAGTTTCCCCGTGTCAGCTCACTTTGATAGCTGACTCGGGTCCAATACCAGGGCAGGTCCTTGGCGGCACCGCATCCCCCTCTTCGTTTTCACGATGCAAACGGGAAGGCTCAGGTTGGAGGATGATGGCGCTCTTCTGGTGGTGCGTTGCTCTTCGGCGGAGCCAGCCGATAATTATTCACAACACGCTCTCCTGGGAAAGCAATTGAGCCGCACACGAGACTTCTTTTCTGCCGCTTTATTATTTTTGGTGATTGAAACAGCATGTGGCATTTTCCTGACGCGTTTCGTTCGCTTCGAACTTTTTCAAAGGTAAGCCATAGTTCCTGGACACCCCATTTGACTGCTACAGTTAGTGTTATTTTAAAGTCGCTTCCTCTGATGGTATTTGAATATTAGGATCACTTCCTGTAAAGCGCTGCATTCTGGAGCCTGTAGTGCCAAAGGTTGTGTCGCATTTTAAAACCCTCCAGTGGGTAATGTCATTCACTGCTGTTTAAAGATTAAATCACATCATATATATATATACATATATATATATATATTACCTACTGGCAGTCGCCAGTAGGTAGTTATAGTTAGGATTGTTTTCCATAGGAAATCCTCAACATTCTATTTGGAATAACTTTGGCCCTGGTGGATGAGTCTTTGCGAATTTCTCAAAGAAGATGGCTAGGTCCGCTGCGCTCCTTCCCTGAAAGTTTTGGGGGGATTGGTCAAGTGGGGGCTGAGATATAAGGGGGGGTCCCAAAACGTGTTTTCTCCATGTTATTTTCCATACGACCTTTAGACTCGGCTACAGTTCGAATGGGTGAATGAATTTATAAGAAATTTGCCAAAACTGTAGAGTCTTGTTCGCAGATTACGCTTTTTTTGGAATGGTGTAAATCCGTTCAGTAGTTGTTGAGAAAATTAAAGTTAAAGCCAATTATATATCTATAGGCGCGCACACGTGCGCGCACCCAAGCGGCTGCGCGTGAGCGGAATTTTTTTGGGCTGCGTGATGTCTGTTAACGTTCGATTCGAAGGAAATCAGGAAGTTTTGTCCGCCATTTTGTCACTGCGAGTAAATATATTGTTCATTTCAAAGCGTTGAAACATGGAAAGGGGAGAAGGTAGAGATTGTCTTGCTGCGTAGCTTTTCTCAGGGTGTGCAGTAAGGACCTTAAACGCAAAAAGATATAATTTTTCCCCCCCAAAAAATACGGGGTGCGCGCACCCGGTCGCGCACACCTATTTACAAGAGTGTGAAAATGGAGGTAAATCAGAAGTTTGAGTGCTTAGATATAAGGTGGCTCTGAAAAGAGCCCTTGTGTTAATTGAGTGTTTTCTGCATTTATAAGTAAGTACCGATGCAGAGCCTGATGTTGCAGAGGAAGATTCTGTTTCCCTCATTCGTGAAATGAACACCGTCTCTCCTATAGACGTCTTGCATGTGGTATCGCAAGTTGTTGTGGTAAATAGAACCCATGCTATAATCTCTGAGGAACGCAGAAACAGATTTATTTACATGTCTCCTTGCTTTCTCAAATTGTGCACAATGGTGATTGGACCAATTCCATTTCTTTCTTTGGCATATATTGGAATATACCAAGGCAGATCGAGGAAAAAGTGTCATCAATTGTCGAAAGGTGTCTTTTAGAAGCATTTCCAGACCTACCCCAGTGATTATGCCTAGATCGTTCCCACCACAGTGCACAATTATAAGGTCTGGTTCTGGGAGATGCATAAAAGTTTTCACCAATGGAATCAATTGGTGACATTTCAATCCTCTTTTGGAAATCCATGTTATGTGTACATTTGGTAAGCTGAGGTTGCAAATTCGTCTGCTTACTGCATATTTTTCACTCCAGTGAATATAACTGTGTCCTATTAGCCAGACCTTCATTTTCAAGGGATTTGTAGTCGTCCTCCGATCGGTTCTGGAAGTGGAATGGTAGTTAGAAGTTGAAATTCTAAATAAAGAAAAAGGAAGAGGCTGGGTGTGGTTTAAAAAATAAAAATGATTGGTTGATTGTAACAAGTGGAGATTGAACAGGTTAATGTTTATGTTAAACGAAAAGTACTATTGGGTGTGAAAAAACAAGACATGTAACAGAGTTGTGGATTGGCAGGTGTTTCTGGAGGGAAAACAGTGTTCTTAGTTTGCTGTAGAACGTTGAGACATGAACTTTTGACCTCTGCCTTCATTAAGGTGCAGAATGAGGTGTAACCATGGAAACAGCCGGAGATGGCAGTTGGTGATGGGTTCACTCTTTGGTGCCTCTGCATCTGAGTCTGTTCTCTGGTGGCTGGCGGACAACTGTTTGTTATTGTGGAGATGAAAGGGTGATAAGGAGAGAAATACGACATAGCGTCTGGCCTGTAGAAGCGTGGGAGCAGTGATTAACTCTGAGTGAAGCGGAACTGTGTCGGTGTTTAGTAACAGTAAAAAAAACATGTTAACAGTGGTATAACTGTCTTTACGGTGCGCGACCTACTAAGAAAGAGTTCACGGGCCGTATTTGGCTTGCAGGTTCTAGTATCAGTAAGTGAGGTCGAGAAAAGAAAACATTCAGGACTTTATTTATGAAGGCCTTGCGCCACCGGTGCGTTACTTTTTCCCATTTTAAAAAATGAGGCACTGGCGGCGGAAGGTCTTCATAAATAAGGTCCTCAGTGACTACAGTTAAGGTTATGTGGAACCCATGAATAGTTTTTCAATATGAAATCATTTCAGTTGAGATTATGGATTAAAAGAGAAACCGTGAATATTTGAAATGTTTATTTAGAAATGTACTATTTTAAAGGCAAATCTTTATGTAATATGAGTACAGAAATTGCAAAAAACACAGTAATTGGTATTGTCAGTAGTACATGGAATACAAACGCTATAGTTGAAGAAAAATGAATATAGTTGGAAAAAAACATTGTACAGTCTTATAAGGAAGTATATTATATTTTAATAAATGGAAGAAGGTTTCTGGCCTTTCAGTTTAGGAACGATATATGAAAATGCAAGTGGTTATACATCATTACTTTATGAATCAGCTGTCTAACAACACGAAATCATAATGTCCAATGTTAGTAAAGCAAATAGGTCTATTCTTCAAAAGAAAATATGGAAAATAACGTGAAGAATATAGAAAACCAAAAGGAAATGAGGACGTCAATGGCTTGTTTGAGAGTTATTGAAGCATTGTTTAGGCAAAATAGGTAGCTTCTGCTTGTAACAGGAAATCAGTTTTATCATTTGAAATTATGTCAGCTATCCAATGGAAAAGAGTAAAGCAGTACTGATGATCTGTTATAATCGGAGCCTCTTTTACCATCAGAGGGCAGCTCGGTGGGTTTTCGATGTAGCTCGCTGTTAGGAAAGAGTTAACCATCCATTGTGTAGGCAAAGTATGCAGCAAGTGCCTCTAACATGAAATCATTGTTATCATCTGAAAACATGTCAGCCATCCAATTGAGAAGATGAAAGGAGCATTCATGATCTGTCATTATTGGGGCGTCTTTTACCATCATAGGGCAGCTCGGTGGGTTTTCGATGTAGCTCTCTGTTAGGAAATCTTGCGCCGCTGCGAATATATTCCAATGACCCAGAACTCCTTGTATCGCTGCAAAGGTCATAAACCCTCCGTTGTAACAAAGCTGTTCATGATCAAGTAACGGATTCATGAGGTGATTGTAATTCGGTTCAGGAGGTACCAAATTGCAGAGACATAAATCCAGGGCCCACGTGAAATCACAGCTCAGGCAATGAAATACAGGCTGCACACAGGTGAAATACGAATATCGAAATGATAATCAATATGAAGTATTCAAAGTTGAGAGTGGTAAGGTGCCGTAGTATAGAAGCATTCTCTGTCGAAATAGTTCTAAGTGGCCCGGCTCGTTTGCGAAGGCAGGAGGGACATCCATTTTGAATTTCCCAAGATGGTACAGGAAACGGCGCAGCACTGCCGGTTGTATAGCAACTCCACAGAATTAGGTCGCCGGCTATGCAGTGGAGAGGAGCAGAATGACTTGATACATTTTCTAGGAGTCTAGTCACTTATATATTGCTTAGTGGTTATTAAAAAAGTAGCTTTTTTTGAACTGGAGGATGCGTTAAAAAATAAGGGAGTGATTTGAGGGAGTTGTAAAGCAAGGTCAATTTTTTTTACATCAATGCTGTTTTCTGTGAATGTTAGCTTAGTGAAAGATATGTGTGTGAGCAGATGCAACGTTCAGTTTTAAATGTGACAATGGCGGTCTTGTTCATGTCTTCCGATTCAAGGTCGGTATTCGCTGCCAAATACAAAGATTAAGAAACGCATGCGTGGGGTACATAGTGTGCATTCTTAAAGGAAAGCAAATGAAGGGTTATTTTTACCGCGTTAGCATTGTCGTTTAAAAAGTTATAGTGATTTCTATTATATGTGAAGAAAGTGTCACTGATGAAGACTGAAAATAAATCCTTATAAATGATACGGACTGGTGTATTTTAGAAAAGGTGTGTAACATTACATGAATTGTGGAAAAAAAATAATGTAATTGAAAGTGTATGGTTTGAAAATGAAAAGTAGAGGTTTATAGTTCATGTTTTGAAAGCAGTTCTAGAGGGTCAGATGAAAGTGTATGGTTTGAAAATGAAAATTAGAGGTTTATAGTTCACGTTTTGAAAGCAGTTCTAGAGGGTCAGATGCATGATAGATTTATAAAAAATAGAACATGTTTTTAAATAGTATTTTGGAAAAAATATGTGCCTTTATGTACTATTTACATTATCTGCCTGTTGCGTATTCTTTGAGTTTTAGTAATCCTGTGTCTTATAAGTTTTCTAGGGGCGGTTTGAGGTTCATGGTGGGTTTGGGCAGGGAGGGTAGGTTGGGGGTTTGTAATAGGGGGTTCGGCTGGGGTGGAGAGCGGAGTTTAGTGAAAAGTGAGGGGGGCGGGGAGTTACGGTGTTTGGTAATGGAGCAGAGTCAGAGGACGCCACATTTGTGTTATGGGGTGCCACGGAAATATGTATTTATTCTCAGAGGTTTATTATATTAAGGATATATATCAGCATGGTGGCTCTTGTCGTTTTGTGGTTCTGTGTATGTTTATAATGCTGGCTCTGTAGTTTTTGTTTATGGACCTTATTACGACACACAGGGGAGCTACGTTGCACAGTTGGAGATCAGAGACTTAGGAAATAAAACTTTATAATTGTAAGGGCTGTAAGCGATAGAAATCGCCCGTTCTCGGTGTAAAAAATATCACTGCTATTGGTGGTATTTTCTACGGTGTTAGTACTCGAAGGAGAATAGTAACATATATGTGAAATAAAATTATGTAATAGGCTCAGCATTTCACATTATCTTGGAAAACAAAAGTTGCTTTTACATAGCAATAAGTCTCTTATAATTAAGGGACGGAGTGTATATAGTGTTATTTAGTACTCTGCTATGTGATTGATGTCGAATATTTCATAAGAGGAGGCTTTAAAAGTTTTTCGATAAACTGGTTTTCTAGGGAAGTGGGTGGAGTGTTCCGTGTAAATTGCAGAATAGAAACTAGTAAGAACCAATTGGAAGTGTTGTTTTAAAGTCACATGACTGCACATGCGTGTCTCGACGCGATAGGTGGGTGCGCGCACCCGGTCGCGCACTATAAGAAAGCGGCGAGAAAATATCGGCTAATATGCTCTTGAAGCTTGTTTTGGTACAAAGAGTTAGTTCTGAAAAGAACTTTTTTTTTTTTTTTTTTTTTTGGAAACAAGTGTTATGATGGTTTTGATTTCTTAAAGTTGCGACGACATTTTTTAGTATGTTATACTATCCAAATAAAGTGAAGAAATTTAACTTTTCTTGGAGCATTTATGACTCTCAATTTTGTGTTTAATTAGAGTAAAGCTTTGCTCTCCGTATACAAGAAGTTCTCCACAGTTCGTGCATTTCATGTGCACGTTCGCCAGATATGGTCTCAAGTCCATCTCAGCACTCGATGGAGATACAGGTCATCCACCGGAAGATGTGCTGATTACTTCTGATGGTAATAGTGTGGCCTCCGTTTTTCTTGTCAAAGGTGGTCGCTCATTTTCATCAGATTCGCAAGATGAATGCGGAACGGTAGCCATTGTACCGAAGTCTTCGGGAAGATGTTCGACGTTGTTGTCTCTTGAGAGTAGAAAAGAAAGTGATGGAAGTGGGTGGAGTGCTGCGTGTAAATTCCAGAATAGAAACTACCAAGAACCAATTAGAAGTGTTGTTTAGAAGTCACATGACTTCACATGGGAGTGTCAGGTCCTGTACGCGATAGAAGGGTGCGCGCACCCGGTCTCGCACTAAAATAAAGCGGCGAAAAAACATCTTATAATATGCTCTTGGAGCATGTTTTGGTGGAAAGAGTTAGTTCTGAAAATAACTTTTTTTTTTTTTTTTTTTTTTGGAAACAAGTGTTTTGATGCTTTTGATTTCTTAAAGTTGCTACGATATTTTTCAGTATGTCATACTATCCAAATAAAGTGAAGAAATGTAACTTTTCTTGGAGCATTTATGACTCTCAATTTTGTGTTTAATTAGAGTAAAGCTTTGCTCTCCGTATACAAGAAGTTCTCCACAGTTGTTGCATTTTATGTGCACCTTCGCCAGACATGGTTTCAAGTCCATTTCAGCACTCGATGGAGATACAGGTCGTCCACCGGAAGATGTGCTGATTACTTCTGATGGTAATAGCGTGGCCTCCGTTTTTCTTGTCAAAGGTGGTCGCTCATTTTCATCAGATTCGGAAGATGAATGCGGAACGGTAGCCATTGTACCGAAGACTTCGGGAAGATGTTCGACGTTGTTGTCTCTTGAGAGTAGAAAAGAAAGTGATGGAAGTGGGTGGAGTGCTGCGTGTAAATTCCAGAATAGAAACTACCAAGAACCAATTAGAAGTGTTGTTTAGAAGTCACATGACTTCACATGCAAGTATCGGGTCCTGTACGCGATAGGAGGGTGCGCGCACCCGGTCTCGCACTAAAATAAAGCGGCGAAAAAATATCTCATAATATGCTCTTGGAGCACGTTTTGGTAGAAAGAGTTAGTTCTGAAAAGAACTTTTTTTTATTTTTTTTTATTTTTGGGAAAGAAGTGTTATGATGCTTTCGATTTCTTAAAGTTGCTACTACATTTTTCAGTATGTAATAGTTTGAAAATGAAGTGAAGAAATTTATCTTTTCTTGGGGCATTTGTGACTGTCAATTTTGAGTTTAATAAGAACGAGGCTCTGCTCTCCATACAAAAGAATTTCTCCACACTTGTTGCATTTCATATGCACCTTCGCAAGATATGGTCTCAAGTCCATCTCAGCCCTCGATGGAGATACAGGTCGTACACCAGAAGATGTGCTGGCCACCTCTGATGGTAATAGCGTGGCCAGGGCTCTTGTCGATGCTTTTGCATAATGCTCAGGATGCCTTTGTTTAACATGCTGCTGCATGGTGTGTATAGAAAAGGAATATTTTTTATTTGGATTTCCCCTTGAGAGCTCCGAATTGCATATCGTGCAGGTTACTTTTGGCGCATTCACTTTCTTTTGATCTTCAGGATAAGTGAACAATTGCCAAATGAAAGATTCCTTTTTTCTTCTTAACGTTGGTCGCTCATTTCCTTCAGATTCGGAAGATGAATGCGGTAGGGCAGCCATTTCAGCAAAGTCTTCCGGAAGATGCTCGACGTTGTTGTCTCTTGAGAGTAGAAAAGATTGTGAGGAAAGTGGGTGGAGTGCTTCGTGTAAATTCCAGAACAGAAACTACTAATAACCAATTGGAAGTTTTGTTTTCAAGTCACATGACTTTACATGCGCTTCTCAGGACGTGTAGGCGGTGACACTATCTAGTTACGAACGTGATTACATACTTAGGAACTAGCATTCAAAAAAACTATGAAATTCACTGAAAAAAACATAGGTTTTACACACGTTATAGTTAGGAAGTAGCATTTGAAAAACCTATGAAATTCACTGAAAAAACTATAGGTTTGACACCAGTTATAGTTAGCTGGAAATTTTACTGACATAAAACCAATGAAATTCCACGTTATAGTTAGTTGGACTCACTATAACTTGCGCGTGTAATGCACTGCTGATGACATTACACATTACATCACTCATGACATGGTCAGTGACATCACTTATGACACCATCCAGTGAATGTGTGTCTTTCTAAAAAATAAATATGTTTTATATATGTATATGTAAAGGTCGAGGGAAGAATAAATGTTTAAATTATTGTCTTAATGAATGTTTTTTTCAAAAAGAAATGATTGGATAACTGGCTTATTAAGTGTACCTTAGTGAATACATATATTAGCGAGTAATGTTTAAATATTTAAATATATGTATCAGTGTTTCACTTTGTGAATAACTGGCTGCATGGATTGATGAGTACCTACATGTGTAGGTATTTGGGTTCTTAGATGTTTTTTTAGTATCAGTATGAGTGTTTCTATGGTTTTATGGGGGTATTACTAATCACATAGATGCATGAATGACTAACTCTCTCTTTGTATGTGTATAGAAGACACCATATGTGCAGGACTGTATGGGTGGTTGAGTGTGTATAGTTTTATATGCAAATAAATGGATGTTCAATAGTTTATTTGCATGTGTGAGTATGTGTGTGAGTAACTTTTGGATGATTGTCGGTGTGTAACAGGATGTATAGGTGTATCACTACATATGATGAGTGAGTATATGTATGGGTGACTATATAGAACTGTTGGTGAATGAGAGAATGTGTATATAGATGGTGGAATTACTGAATTGGTTGTTGTAACTGGTATGGGTATCTCCATTTTTTTGAAAATGTTAATTTCTATTTTCCAATATGTGTTTTAAGGGTTACATTACACTTAAAGGAGGTCTGTCATCAGTGATGTCATAAGTGATGTCACTGACCATGTCATGAGTGATGTAATATGTAATGTCATCAGCAGTGCATTACACGCGCAAGTTATAGTGAGTCCAACTAACTATAACGTGGAATTTCATTGGTTTTATGTCAGTAAAATTTCCAGCTAACTATACCTGGTGTCAAACCTATAGTTTTTTCAGTGAATTTCATAGGTTTTTCAAATGCTACTTCCTAACTATAACGTGTGTAAAACCTATGGTTTTTTCAGTGAATATATATATGTGTGTATATATATATATATATATATATATATATATATATATTCAAACAATTTTTCAATGAAATGCGCTCTCAGTAAGACAAAATCCGCCCGGTTTCCATATTCCAATGTTCCATATTCCAATATTCCATATTCCAAGGGTGTTTATTCAGTTACAACATGTTTCAGCTTATACAGAAGCCTTATTCACGTAAAGAGTGCATTTCATTGAAAAAAAATTCGAGGATTGATTACCGGCGTGCTCTGCCGGCGTATGCGCCACCTCCCACGGGGCCCAAGCAGTCGGAAGAAGCAATATATATATATGACCAAGGCCTCTGTGCAGGCCGAAACGTTATGCTGGTGGCAATGCATCAAAATTAAGTAAAAAAACTTTCTTCACCTGAAGACTGGGTCAGCTTTCGTTTGTCTGGATCGGCGGTCCCCCGGGACATCGGGGTTTGCTGGTTTTTGCTGAACGAGTGCAGCTTGATATATATATATATATATATATATATATATATATATATATATATATATATATATATATATATATATATATATATATATATATATATATATTCCTTTCCACTGTGTTATGACCGGGACTCTTTTCGGCGTCGGTGCAATCCAGGGCACAAGGTCGCCCTGTACAAATCGGTTCCACGACGTCAGTTTTCAAGATTTCTAGCTTCTGCCTGCGATAATAAAAGCAGTTCTGCAGTGACTGCGGTGTGGAGTGGACTACGTCTCCCATCTCTCCTTACTGCTTAGCTCTATCCCTACCCTCCTGTGGCAAAGTGGGGGAAGAAAGGGAAAGTTTGTTGGTGAGTTGACTTTTACGTATTATTCTGCGGATTGGCCTCCTCCAGTGGCAGCTCCCCACCGTTTCTTATCTCTTCTATTCCCACCCACTTTTTAATCTTCAGTCTTTGATGGGCAAATTAACAGGCGTACGTGCTAAGGCGAGAGCCCGACGCCTTCAGGCTAAAGAAGAGGCTGCAGCGGCAAAACTAGTGGGTCAGGAGGAGGATAAAGAGGAGATTTCTTCTGTGAGCTCTGAGGGGGAGATTGAGACAATTATAGAATCTCCAGCAGTGACTTTGGAGAATATTTCTGCACTTGAAATAATGCAGGCGGACACTATTCGACAAGATTCTATGCATGTTGGCACACAGCTGAAGGCGATGGTTACCAATAAACCTTTAAAACAGTTTCCCCTGTTTGAGGCCAAAACGAATTCATCCGCACTGTGCAGTCCGACTTTGCTCACTTCTGGTTTAGACCCTAGTACAGACCCCAGTACAGCCTCAATATCGGCCGTCACAGGTAGTACACTATTGCAGGTTGGTGGATTATTATCCAAAACTAACGAAGGCGGGTTAATAGCGTCTTGCCCCGAAATGACTGTGGTCCCAAAGGCAGGGGCCGCTCCAGTAGCAGCAGTTACCATTCAAAACAATGGAGTAGCTAACCAAGGGAATTCAGCCACTAATTATAAAGCGTCTGGGGATGTGGAGCAAATGGATACATTGAGCCCTATCTTGTCCTTGGATACTGAGACTACTCAGATTGCAGGTACAGGTACGCTGCAATTATCAGTCAAAGACATGTTAAATTTAATCTTAGATGAGATTCGTGAAGTCAAACGGTTCAAGAGGGCAGAGCTTGCTGGGATTCAAAATCGCTTGGATAAAATTGAGGACCTTGTATCCACATTTCCTCCTGGTCTTCAGGAAGCTGAAGCCAGAATTTCAAGTTTAGAGGATGAGATGCCCAAGGTTAAAAAGGACGTCAAGGACGTTTCCAAATCATCCAAGGCCCTGGAAGTCAAGCTGGATGAACTTGAAAATTTCAATCGCAGATCAAACCTCAGAATAGTAGGGGTTCTGGAAAAAATTGAGGGGTCGAATATGGTCCAATGGGTCACCTCTTTTCTGTTGCATGAAGTCATTCCGGAATTTTAAGGAGATTTGACAATCACCCGAGCCCATCGGGTGCCTGCTCAGCCATTTCCAAATTCCTCTCTTCCTCGTACTATTCTGTTAAATTTTGCAGACATTTGCATCAAAGAAACAATTTTGTCCAGGGCCATTAAACAGGGTCAATTTGCAGCAAATGCCACTACAAAATGTTGGATTTTTTCCATCATGTCTGCTGCCACTGCGTGGGGCCCGAAAAGAGTTCATAAAAATGTTGCACCTGTTCAAAGCTAAGGGGGCTCAAGCCTCCATAGCGCAACAGTCAAAACTAAAGGTGCTGATTAGAGGCACATTTTACCTGTGACAGATGTCGACGAGGCTAATGATCTGCTCAGCAAAATGTCACCTGGTTAGATGTTTGGTTACATTCTCTGGTTTTTTTTTCTCCTTTATTTTTTTCCTTTGTTTTTTAAGACGACTGATATATAATGGATATGGATATGGTGGAGGGGCAGAGGGGTGAGAGGGGGAGGGTTTGGGAGGTTATGGGGTGTTATACCATGACACCTCTATGGCAGGGGATAAGACCCAGTGGCAGGCTTGGGTGAGGGTAGTAGGAGGATGGCCACGGGTGAAGTCAGGGGGGGCCTCAGTTGGTGGGGCCAAAAAAAGGGGGAAAAATCAAAGTTTTTTGCAGTCAGATGGTGTTTGGTGAAAAAGTTCTTCGCAGGCACTGTGCTATTTTTGATGTTGCAATGTTTGATTATTACAATTAACAAATTGTATTATCTCTGTCAATGGGGGATTGAAATTAATTTCGTTCAATGTGAATGGTCTTAACAATAGGAAAATAATGCGTGCCATAGAATCATGGATTCGGACTGAGAATCCTGCTGTTATAATGCTACAGGAAACTCATCTTTCTGCTATTAAAAAGGAAGATTTTCCGATGTTTAAAACATGGGCTTTGTTACAGGGTTTTTCAAGCGCCATTAGTTCACAACGAGGTGTTGCCCTTTTTCTGAATAAAAAACTGGAAGTTGAAATCATTCAGACGGATCAGGATGGTCTAGGTCGCTGGTGCTGGGCTTCATACCATTTCAAAAATCAACAAAGACCTATTATCTTTGTCAGTTTTTACGCCCCTATAGAGGATAATTCTCAGATTTATGATGCGATGTTTCAGTTCTTGTTGTTGGTAGGAGGGGATATTGTCATAGGTGGTGACTTTAATATACTTATGAACCCTAAGTTAGACTCCACTTCATCCTCTAAAAGACAGTCCAAACCTAAAACCCTTCGGACTATGCTAAATAATATGGCAACATCCGATTTATGTGATCCATGGCGTGTGAAAAATCCACAGAAATGTGATTTTATTTGCTGGTCGGGTAGGTTTAAATCGTCCTCCCTCATTGATTTTTTTTGGCATCCACACAGCTCAATTTCTCTTCACAGAAAACTTGTCATAATGGCTTCTCAGATCATGCAATGGTGGTTATTAATTTTGTTCTAGGTTACAATAATATTAAAATACCTAAACGCTGGATTTTCAATAAAGCTTACTTACAAGAGATAAATTGGGTGACGGTACTCAAATCAGAGATTTCAGATTTTATAACTCGAAATATAGGATCAGCTCCCGTTCATATCATCTGCGATTCTCTGAAGGCTTTCATTCGGGGAATAATCATAAGTAAAGACGCAGCTGAGTGGCTTGTCGCAAAAATATCAGGAATTCTCTTTCACAAAAAATGCAGGATTTAATAACACAACGACATCTTAACCCAACTCGTAATGCTCAGGAACAACTTAGCGAGGCCAAGCGAGAACTTAATGGCCATTACTTTTCACAGAGCGAAGAGGTTTTTCGTAAACAATCTCAAAAAGTTTACAAAGAAAGTAACTTTACGGGGACATTTTTAGCCTGGCAGGTGAAAGCACAAGCTGCCTCAAATATGATACATTCTCTGAAAAATACAGTCACTCATATTGAGACATCTAATCAGGCAGAAATAAGTTCAATAATGCTCTCCCACTATTATAACATCTATAGTACACAGTATTCCATTGATCATCAAAAGTTGTCCAATTTTTTGGGGAGACACGCACTTCCAAGCCTATCTATAAACGATCAACTAAATATGCGACGCCCATTCTCTAGGGCAGAAGTTGATTAGATTGTAAAGGGTCTACCATTGGGCAAGGCCTGTGGCCCTGATGGTTTTCCTGCTGAGTTTTTTTAAGGTTTTCTTTAGTTCATTTGGTGACCTGTTTCTGTTATTATTAAATTCCATGCTCGAAGGCGGACAAGTTCCCGCATCTTTCCATGAAGGGACGATTGTTAGTTTTTTGAAAAAAGGGAAAGATTCTAAAGACCCTAACTCATACAGACCGATTACACTAATAAATTCCGATTACAAAATTGCCACCAAATTATTGTCACTTCGTTTTAATAATATTTCGGCGGATCTAATTCATCCTGATCAAAACGGGTTTATTATAGGTAGACAACTATTCACAAATACACACTTTTTGATTGAGGAATTAGATTTTTTTGAGTCACTTGGTCTACAGGCTTTGGTTTTACTATTAGATGCAGAAAAAACTTTTGATTTGGTGTTTTGAGACACACTTTTCATTATTTTGAAATATTTTGGGATTCCGCAACAAATTATCAATTTAATACAGAATTTGTACACTGGTGCTACAGCAAACATAATCATCAATAAACTGGTAGCGGGCTCAATTTTAGTTCAGAGGGGAACTAGGCAAGGGTGCCCCTTGTCTCCTGTTCTTTTTGCTTATTTTATCGAACCACTTGCTGTAGCTATTAGGAATTGTGTACAGATTGCTCCCCCGGTCATCTCTATGGTCAAGATCAAACTATAAGCAGATGACATTATGTTATTAATTAAGCCGGATTTTCGATCACAAACAAAGGCTCTCAAGATTTTTGAAGAATTCGATGCTGTAGGGGGGTACCAAATTAATTTTTAAAAAACTGAAATTTTGGTCTCTGGGGGTGCAGACCCTGTTCTACACCCGGATTTATATGGTTGTATTAACTCAAAACCTAAAAGATATTTGGGGATCTTTTTTTCACCCATAATTCAGGATTTATATATACTTAATTTCGTCCTGTTGATTCAAAAGGTTCGCTTAATGTTTGCACGGTGGCATCCACTACCGTTATCTCTTCTTGGTCGAATTGCACTGATTAAAATGTCAATACTTCCCCTTTTCAATTTTTTATTTCTACTACTCCAATTTTTCTGCCTGGTTCTTTTTTTTCTAGAGTTGAATCTATGTTTTCTGCATTTGTCTGGGCAAAAAAAAAACCTTGTATCGATATACGGACTCTATATGAAAGAACTGAATATGGCGGCCTTTCACTACCAAATCTAAGAGAATATTACTATGCATATTTTGCACATTATTTAGACCGATTCAAAAATGTAACTTTAGGAGCGAACGTATTTGTAATTTTTTTTTTCAGTTAATATGCTCAGAAATTCAGATCCCATCTCCCCTTCTTGTACCCAAATCACCAAAATTTGTTCGATACAAGACCCTGAACTGGTTTTCCAAACGACGTAATGCCATGCTTAAGAGATATTCCCTCCCCCTTTTTAATTTAACAACTCCCCTATTTGGTGTTTTCTCCTTTTTGAAGATCAAAATCGAACCCATAACCACTGCGAACTGGGAGCGTGCCAGGTTTAGAACGTTAGCTGATTTTGTGGACAATGGGTCCTGGCTAACTGTTGACGCTATGCAACGCTTGATTCCCAGCAACATTTTGTTAATTTGGTCATATATTGAGATCTTTAAAATTCTGACCCAATTAGATTTAAGTTATATTAGTATCTCGTCCCCGTTGTTTGAAGATCTTTTTATATACGCCTCAATAAAAAAGCCAGGGGAATGGAAAAATCACTTGGCACAGAGTCGGGAGGAGGAGTTGTGCTCTAAAGCCATACGTAAAATGGCATATTCATGAAAACTTAATGCTATCTATTGATACATGGAAAACTATTAACAAGTTCAATTTTGGTTAATTACGCGGCGCCAATTGGCGTAGAATGTTATTCTTTAGCAAATGGCTTTTGTATCGCACTCCTGCTATTATTGTCAAAATGTATGATAATACGTCTGCAAATTGTTTTAGATGTTTTCAATGTGATCCAGCTAACTGGTCTCATATTATGGCATACTGTCCTAAAATCAAGCCTTTCTGGGATGCAATCGTTGATTTTCTTAAAATGTATTATGCGATTCCAATTGCTTGCAATGCTAAAATATTACTGTTTGGTTTTGATCCTGATTGCAAACTTTCAGAACATTTGGCAAAATGTGTTTATATTACAATGGCTGTTGCTAGATCACTGTTATTGCAGAACTGGCGGTCACTACAAGCCCTGGTGTTTCAGGAATGGTTTGACAAAATGAAAAGGGCCAGGAAATGCGAACAATTATATGCAAAACGAGTTGGGGGGGATAAAAAAGTTTGAAAAGATCTGGGGACAGTTTTTTGAGTAATCCCATACCTAATTATGTTATCCTATTAAGAATGTGAATGTATATTTGTGTATATTTGTGACAAATTATATTTTTCTTTTGTATTTGATTTAAAAGACTGCAAATAACTTCAATAAAAATTTATAAAAAATAAAAATAAAAAAAAGGCTACAGGTCGGACAGGTGAACGTAATTACCCCATATCTGGCAGGTAGAAGGGTTTTGGTCTAGAAAGAACGCTTTTGTTCATTTGGTGTAAATCCGTTCAGTAGTTTTTGAGAAATATCAAAATTTACAGATATCGATATTTGGTAATTCTGCCATCTGATTAGCTGAGGTGTTACAAGCATGACCTTGCTGCATATTGGTTGCAAGTGCTACGAGCGTTTGCAACTAGGAAGTGTTGGCCGCCATTTTGTGATTTTGTGAAGTGAGTAAGGGGAAACAAGGGCAAACAAAGTAGGAAAGAGGAGGGGAGGAGCACTGTAACCTCTGTGGAGTGTTTAGGGTGTGCTATAGAGGGGGTGCGAAGCAAAATATTCACCCCTACCGGTGTGAAAGTGCTGGGTTAAGAAAATTTAGTGAGGTATTGCGTAGAGTTTGATGCTGGTAAGGTGAGCTGGTGCTGGACTCAGGGATTAAAATTGTGTGTCTTATGCTTTGAAGTCATGTGCCGTGGCCGCTGTACTACAGCTGTGGGAGTAGTGTCAGCATGTGTTTATACCTACTAGGACGAACTACTGACCCCTACTGGTCTGAAAATCCTAGGGTACGGAAAATATGTGAGGTACTGTCTAGAGTCTCATGCTGCTAAGCTGAGCTGCTGCCGGACTCAGGGATGGCCGCTGTGCCACATCTGTCCAAGCAGTGTCAGCATGTAGTTATACCTACTTGGAGGAACTTTTTTTTTGAAGATTGTAAGTTTTGTATGGTGCTTAGGGGGAGTACGATAAATATGCGCATATCAAATGAATTCGGTATTTGTTGTGGAAAGCACTGACTCCTATGGGTTGGATGGCACTGGGGGCGTAAGCTGAGGTGCTGCTGGAGTTTGGGATAAAGCTGATGAACTACTGACCCCTATTGTGAACTTTTAACCTGCATGTGCCGTTAAATGTTCAATAAAATGTTGCAAAGCTATATCGTTGGGTTAAAAAAAAATTGATGAACTTTTAACCTGCAGATGTTGTAGAATGTTGCAGAAACTTTGGTGATAAAATAGGTTGAACTTCTGACCTGTATGTGGCACAGAATATTCAGGAGCTTTTCGTATGGAAAATTGAAAATTAACCAATGGAGGTAGGTTTTGGAATGTCGTTGAAGGAATGAAGTATTCTGATTTGTTCTTTACATGTATTTATGTGTGGAGCAACAGAGAAATTGTGCCATTGCTGTTTCCATTCTTGATGAAAGTGGTGCATTACATGTACTGTGTGACAAAGAAAGAATTCCATGTGTGTGTGATATTTCCAATCTGAATACCAACTACAAAGGTGAGGTAGAAATGAACAAGGTGTGTTATGTGTTCTGTAGTAGTGATTAAGTATTTGAGGTGATGTTTTCAATTTTGAAAGTATTTTTTATTTCAAAGTTATATAGTGTTCGTAAAGTGTGGTGTTTGATATTGATTACAAAATATGCATGAAATTGGTGCTGTTGTTAAATAAGTACTTTATATATGTTTAGGATTTTTTTGCAAAGAAGAAGTGTAGTTTGCCATCTTCAAAGGACTGTGTGATTTTGAAAATAAGGTACAGCATTAATTTGTGTTTGCTAATGTATTCGGGCGGGAAAAACGAAATGTCCCACGTTTGCAAATTATAATTTTTGTGGAAATAGTGGGGTGCGGGGTAGGAGATGTATGTGTTATTACGTTAAAAGTAATAAAACGAAATCCAGAACTGTTATGTGGGCAGGTTGTGGTGTCATTTTTGACACTGAGAGGTAGATTTGAATGTAAGTCGAGGTAGGTTGTTGTACTGTGAGGCCGTCTACAGTGTTTGGAGATTACACGGAGAGGAGATGGCGATAGTAAAAGTGATACGTTCCTTTTATGTCTACGCATAGTTATAATATGAATATGGTTTCTGGTTTGCATTTGGGTATAGTTAATAGTTTTAGTAGTTTCTGACTAGTGAATAATAAAAAGGTAGATATACTAAAATATATGGTAGTAAAGATATTAATGATTGTCTGTTCTTATGGTTGGGAAGTGCTTCTTTAGAAGAGATGTTTTATAAATGTGTGAGAGATAAAAAAGAAATGAAAATGTGAGGTATATTTTCTGTATGACTTTGTTGACATTGGTAAAGTACATGTGATTATAAGTGATACTATTTGTCAGGCTGTGTCCCTGTGCTGGATTATCCTAGGTATTGAAGTGGACCGGGTTTTACCGGTGCTCAGCTTCACTATCCCTTTTGAGACACTTGCCAATTTTTTCATTCCATTTAATGTCTTTAATTTAGATATAGTAAAGGGACGGTATATCAAAAGTTTGAGAATTACAACTTTGTTTACTCTCCAAATCCCCTGCTATACACTCGACCGAGTTTTTAAACGACTTTAGTAACATATAGATGTCTAGCTAGTAAAGGTGGTGTAGTTCCTTTGAGCTCATTTATAAACCGTGCTATAGGATGGTTTATGTTTACCCGTCAATTTGCATGTTTGAATACTTTTTGCTGATAAGTGTACTGGCAGACACGTGTTAAAATTAACCCTGTCTATGGGTATAGTGGCTCTACTGGGAATGGTGGGTGTTTCTTTTTGATTTCGTATGGTTAGGCAAGGGCGGGGGTGGGTGTGGGAGAGGTGGATATGTTGGTGGTTAAAACACAAAATTTAGTAATGTGCAGATGTCAAGCTACTAAAGGTGATGTAGTACCAATGGGACCATTTACAAAGCGCCCTATGGAATGGTATATGTTTTACCCGCAAATTTGCATGTTTTAGTACGTTTTGCTGATGAGCGTTTCTGAAGACATCTGTTGGAATTAAGCTTGTGTATGGCTATAGTGGCGCTTCTGCATTTGCTGGGGCTCTTTCTTTTATTGCGTAAAGTTAAGCAAGGGCGGGTGTGGAGGTGGTGTAGTGGTACTGTGACTATTTATGGTATGGTGTATGTTTTGTTGCAAAATTGCAGGTTTTAATAGCTTTTGCTGATTAGCGTTCCGGCATACACCTGTTGACATTAAGTTTATGTATGGCAATAGTGGCGGTAACGGGAGTGCTGGGGCTCGTTGTTTGATTACGTAAGGTTAAGCAAGGGCAGGGGTGGTGGTGGGGGAGGTGGGTATGTTGTTGATTACAACACTGACATTTGTAACGTGGGCATATGTAGCTAGTAAAGGTAATGTAGTGCCACTTTGCCCATTTATAAAGCGTGCTATGGGATGGTTTATGTTTTACCCGTCAATTTGCATTTTTGAATTCTTTTTGGTGATAAGTGTTCCGGCAGACACCTGTTAAATTTTACCCTGTGTATAGGTATAGTGGCGCTACTAGGAATGGTGGGAGTTTGTGTTTGATTTTGTACGGTTAACCAAGGGCGGGGGTGGGTGTGGGGGAGGTGGGTATGTTGGTGATTAAAACACAGAATTTAGTAACGTGCAGATGTCGAGCTACTAAAAGTGATGTAGCACCAGTGGGAGCAATTATAAAGCTCCCTATGGCATGGTAAATGTTTTGCCTGCAAATGTGCATGTTTTAATACGCGTTGCTGATGAGCGTTCCGGCAGACAGTTGTTGAAATTAAGTTACTGTATTGCTATAGTGAGTTTGCTGGGGCTCTGTCTTTGATTTTGCAAGGTTAAGGAAGGATGGGAAGATGGTGGTGTAGTGGTAGTGGGCCCATTTATGAATTGCTTTATGGTATGGTATATGGTTTTCTGGCAAATTCCCATGTTTTAATACCTTTTGGTGATGAGTGTTCCAGCAGACAGCTACACAAATCACACAATATTGCTGTGGATAACAAATGTTCGTGCTGAAAGACACTCTTGAACTGTGGTAGAAGGCTGCCAGCGTTGATGCCAAATTATGAAACTTGGTGCCATTGTAGATTTGAATGGAGGCTTAGACTATTTCACTGTTACTATGGTGTAGTCAGGGTTTGAAGTGGGAAAAAATAAAGTGGGGGTGCTCTAAAAGGGGGGCTAACCTCTTAAAGGGGTGTGGGCTATGCAAGGAGGGGCGTGGTCTAAATCAAGATAAGTAGCATTGTGTTCTTTAGAAAATCCCCTCCAATTATCCTACGTTCCGAAAAAACATTCTTTAAAGGATTTCCCTTCCTTGTACAACGTGACTCACCTAGCATGATGTCTCCAGTTCTCAGTAGAGAGCAAAATGAGCATGCGTACATTGCTGTCACTGCAGTGCAAACATTTTTTTTAAATTGGCTATGTTTGCGAGGGCCGAAAATAGAGCAGGATAGAGACTCGTTTGGAGACTCCATGAAAATAAATGCCGGTCCTCAGACCCGGCCCAATTGAAGCCCAGCATCCATCCATCCTAAGCATTGCGTCATCCGACCATCTTTTAATTGATTCATACATTCCTACTTATATACATACATACATCTGTTCCTGCACTTATCTTAAGGATCTATGAGCACAGTCGCCTATGGTTAGCACTCTGCCATCCATGCAGCCATACGCCTATATATTCATAAATACATCTGTCTTAGAACCAATCCTAAGCATCTATCAGCCCATGCGTCTATCGTAAGTACTGGTCCATGCATTCATTTATCCTTCCATCCATACATTGATAAATCCATCCATCTACCTATCCATTCATCCATCTGGCCATGCATCCACTCACCCTTTATTCAACTATCCGTCCTTATTTCCGTGCACCCTCTGCCCGATCCTAAATACGGCGTATTATACTCATCCACCCAGCGTCTTAAGGGGTCGAAAAAGGCTGGCGATAAACATTGACAGGCAGATGTTTCTTATAAAGAACAACAAAGCTTTGAGTTGCTCTTTGTCAATCATAGTTCACCACCCTTCTCTGGTGGTGTTATAAACAAAGGTTCATTTGCGAAAGAAATGTAAAGGAGTTATTCAGTGTGAGAGGTTAATTTAGAAACAAAACGTTTTGTCCAGTTGCATATAGGGACACTGCTTTAAAGTGGCCGAGACTCACAGATATTGAATACCTGTACTTTTTACATTTGAGAGAGTATACAAGAGAGCTAATTTGGGGTGATGAGAACCTGCAGTTCTATATTTCCTTGTGAAGCACAGTATAGGGAAATAAAAGGAATTGCCAAGCTTTTATCTTCATATTAAAGAGGGGGTATGAGAACTAAGTGAGCCAGGCAAAGCGTGTGTTTTTGTAGCACTAAAACAAGACACTGTGTAAAGTCAGAGCAGGGTCGTGCTGGAGTCGCCTGCTTGTGGTCGTCTGCAGAGGCGCAACCAGAGTGAAATTTTGGGGGAGCCTAATTCTTTCAGCAATAGGCAGAGTGGAGATGTAGGGGCTGTAAAAAGGGGAGAAAAAGAACAGAATCTCATTTACAAAAAAATGGTCTTTTGAAGACCTGTGAAGTACTCGGGTGCGGCTCTGTGTGTGCGCCTGGGAAGCTGTATCAGAGAGTCCGGGGCAATGAGTGTTGCGCGCCTGGTGGTCTGTCTGTCTGCTAATCAACCTACGATGATGTTGCTCCTGCGTTGGAAAAAGAGAAGGGAAATGCTGAGAGAAAATGGCTCTCTTTAAAGGATTTTCCTTCTCCTACAATGCGACTCACCTGGCATGATGTCTGCACTTCTCAGTAGTGAGCAATGTACATGCTCTCACAGTCTAACTGCAGTGCAATAAAAAAAGGGGACTACCTTTGCGAGGCCCGAATATAGAGCCCCATAAAGACCTGTTTTGAGGCCCCCCAAAAAAGTGCTGGTGCTCAGACCCCCACAGACAACCCCCTACCAATTAAAGCCCTCGGTGCAGTGTTATCTTTGCGAAGTTGTAGATAAAATTGTTAGGCTCATAATAGTAATTTTGTGTGTGCAGTTTGGTTGATAATATCATCCTAAGTACATAGATTACAATTTAAAAAATACTATCTATAAAGTTGTCTGCAGAGAGAGTACTGTGGGGTGGTGGGGTGTGGCGGAGAGGTGAAAAGTACAACATAGTGCAGTTACATATAAATTGTAAAGGTGTATGTAAATAATTAAATAGATAATTGCTGTATGTTCTAAGGCACTACTTGTCATCCTATTGCTCCCTTGTCGTGCTCCATCTCGTTGCAGCACTGGGTCTGGAAGTCGTTAGTAGAAGTTTTGTAATTGCACGTTATTATTTTAACATAGTGAACAGATGTAAAAAATAATTGAATCTATTTTTTGTGTTTCAGAAAATTATTTCGTTTGGATTAAAATTTGCAATGGCTAGAAGAAGCTTTAAAAAAAAGAAAAGAGAAGAAAAATTTGTATTTAACCAAAAGGAAAGATCTTTAATTAGATAAAAATGCGAGTAGTACAGAATCTGTTTGTTCTAGTAAAAGAACTACACAATTTGTGGAAAAAATATCATGAACATTTAATGAAAAAAACATCACACAAAGCAAAAAGAAGACTTTTTCAAGTAAGGTGAAGCAGACTTGAATTTCAAATACCAAGAAAAGGAAACATGATAAAGAAACAGTATTTGTTACTTGGAGACAAAAGCAATTTCAAGAAATTCGTGAGAGACTTTTTCGATCTAGAGTGATTCAGAATTTAATGAAAAGAAGCTGCAAATAAAAAAGGAAAGTGTTGCAATTCAAAGAGAAGTGTATTGAAAGTACAGTGGATACTGATTTCAATTTAAAGCAGAAGTTATTAATTCTGATTTTGAAGAGTATGAAACTGTTGGATAAAGTCAAAGTGTTGAAAGTCAAAAGTAGAGAAAAGAGACTTGTGACCAGAATCAACTTTTGCAAAATCTTTAGTGGGCATGAGGAAAGTTACTTCCAGGAAAATAGTTTACCATTTTCAGTTGATACTGGAGGTCATTGCCATGAAGTTCAGGATGGTTGTCCTCTTCCAAAGGAGGAAATGGTTGGTAAAAGTGCAGAAGAGTTAATACCTGAAGAAGTGCAAGGGAAACATGTACAAGCTCCTTTGTATAAGTGGGGTTGTAGTAGTATTTGTAGTATTCAACAGGAATCTATTGATATAATGTGAAGTTTGGTACGAGAATATACACAGAAAAGAACTAAACAGAAGATTACGTTGTTACAAGGACTAGATTCATGTAATGTAAGAAAATATACTGAGAAGTATGGGCATTATCTGGCTTGTCTTTCAAGAAAAGTTTGTAAAAGTGTTTTTCATCATTTGAGGATGTTAGCAGTACACCATTCAGAAATGTGGAAGTTTGTAAGGAAACTGTACTATGTAAAAAGTCCTGCATTATGTTTAAGTGAACTGAATACATGTCTTTTATATGCTTCTTTATCAGATGTTCAAAAAAGTGTGATGATATTGAAATGCAATATTTTGGTTCAGGAAGGCAGTCCATAGAAAGTGAAAGTTTGACAATTACAGATGTTGGAGGAGATGGGAAAGTAATTCGTACTGATCAATTTGAAGAAGAAATTGGAAAGTTGAATGTAGTGTGCTCTGAAATACCAAACTATGTTTGTGTTTGTTGTCCACATACTCATTATAAAAGTCAAAGAAGGAATGTTGATTTATATTTGAAAAGTGAAAAGGAAAACACTGGTAAGTGGGTAGGATTTGCAACTTACATGTTGGTGGAAGGTCGATTTGAGTTAGGTAGTGATCAAAGTATATGAAAATATTGTTACTACAAATTAGAAGAAAACAAAATGCCTGCTAGAGCAGTACATATTAACTTAGAATTCGTAGCTATTCCGGAGGAACTGGCAGAATTGAATATATATGAGTCTGTTCTAATTCAATCTGTTCATCCTTTTCAAACTATAATTTGGATGGAGCCTAAAACCGGTAAACTGCCGCCAACAGACTTGCAAAGAGGGCTGAAAGGAAGAGTGGTGTACTTACCTTTGTATTTTAAGAAAAATATTGAAACTATTGCTGGAGAGAAAGAGGAAAATTAGGTAGTAGTCATTCTAGTAAATGGTGTACCAACAAAGAGTTGGAAAATATGGCAAGAATCTGTGGATGTTAATAAAGTTGAAAAGGCTACGTTATATCTTATAGAGAACAATATTTATTACAAAACTGTAAATGTGGATGAACAGGTAATAAGTTTAGAAGATGCATCTGAAATTTCAAGTGGTCAAATAGAGAAAGTGGACAAGTCAAGGACTGAAGAGATTTATGACCATTACACAATATGTCCTTTGGATTCAAAAGAAGTAATAGGAAGCAGCATTAACTTATTTGAAATGAAAAAAGCACAGGGAACTCCAAAGTGTATAGGAGTAAAGCTTGAAAGGTCGTTGTTTTCCACAGCTGTTTCATACTGGAGAAGGTGGATGGTATGATGATCGACCTGTACGGATTCCAGGTTCAGAATATCGGTCAACAAGGCTATATTCTGCAGATCCTAGATTTCGATAGTGCATTCCATACATATTTCACCTTTTGTTTGAAAGTGATCTGTCTTCTCTGTCATATGCAGTGAACCACATACTTAAAACTGGAGTTCATCAATCTCTTCTTTCTGCAAAAGAATCTGTGGAGAAAGTTCAAGAAACAGATGAAAATTTAGAAGCACAGTTAATCAATTTGATGGCATGTCAACGTGAAACAAGTGAGTATTGGTATCGTCATCATGGAGAACTCAAGTGTATGTTACGGAACATAGGTGCACCAACATGGTTTGTCACACTAAGCTGTGCTGAGTATGCATAGGAAGATTTGCCTGAGTTTTTAAGAGAAGCGAATTCCAATATAAAAAATGTTGAAATAAAGACTCCTGGTGAACTGTGTTTATTGGATCCTGTAAATGTGTGCTGATATTTTAATCATAGGTTTCAAGCTATGATGTATTTTATCGGCAATAAAAAGAATCCACCGCTTGGAGAAGTTACCGATTTCTTTTGGAGAAATGAGTATGAAGCAAGAGGTGCACCTCATATACATATGCTACTGTGGATCAAGAATGCACTTACATTTGGAAATGATTCTGATGAAACAGTATTGTCTTTCATCAAACAGTATGCGACATGTGAGATTCCAAGAGAAGAAAGAGATAGAAGGTTGATACAGCAAGTTTTATGTTTACAAAGTAACCATTGTGGAAAGTATTGCAGAAGAAACTACAAGTCTAAAGGAACATTTTACACCAAATGTTGGTTTGGTTTTCCCCGTTCAGTCATTTGTAAAGGAAGAGTCATTATTTTTTTTTCTTCTGTAAGGCACACAATAACTAGAAAATCTCTAAAGAATACCAACAACTTAAAAAGAACAGAAGTGTCAAAGTATATGAATGATTACAATCCAGTCATTTTGAAAATGTGGAATGTGAACATGGACATTCAGTATGTTGCAGATAACTCAATTGCTGTTGCACGTTATGTTACATTGCAAATAACAAAATCTAAATAAACAGAGATGCGACAAATGTGGGAAGAAATTGCAAGTGTGAAAAGCCTTAGTAAAAAATTGTACAGCTTTACTTTGAAAATGCTTTCCCACCTAGAAATTGGATCGTATGAATGTTCAGACTGCTTGTGCTCTTCAAGTTTATATTCAAAGTCGCTAGGAATCATTTGGCTAAGTTTAGGTCTTGCATGCAAACCAATGTTGAAATAATTTGAAGAAATTGAAGAATTAGCAGAAAATGAACCAGACAGTACAGACATTCTTAAAACTAATATGTTGGACTCATACTATCCGAAAAGGAGCCGACATGTGGAACAGCTATGTCTGTATGAAGTAGTTCAACATTACAGCTTCAAAAGAAATGTTTAACAGAATTTAAAAGAAGGAAAATATGCAGTAGTTGGATGTCATGGTTGTTTAGTAAAACATGCAAAGGGTAATGTCATAAACCAAACTTAGTTGAGAAACTTCAGATAAGCGAGAATTTTACTATTTAGCACTTCTGCAACTGTTTAACCCATGGCGTAGCAAAAGTGAATTACTTCGAGACTGCTACGAAGATTCTACTAACGCTTGTAAAGATATCATTGTATTTACAATTTTTCCTATATATTTAAAAATGTTGAATGATGAAGTTGAACAGGAAAAGACTATTACAGCTGAAATAGCTAATGAAAGTTGTCAAGATAGTCAAACTAGTGGTCCATGTAGTCAAGATCCTCTTGGACAACCAATACCGGAAAATGAAGTTGCCATTGCTATGCATGAAGTTTAAATTGCAATGTGGTGCAGCAGGTCCGAACAGTGAAACAGGGTCTTGTTTCTATGATTGAGGATGTCAGAAGTTAAAGTCTGTGATCATTTCTGTGTACCGCCTCTGACCAGGTGCAACCAACTCTAGGTCCCAACAGTGGAAAGGCGTCTTGATCCCACAAAGGATGATATTAGAACTACATCTGAGAGTGGAGATGAAGGTACTCCCTTCGACCAGGTGCAACCAACTCTAGGTCCCAACAGTGGAACGGTGTCTTGATCCCACAATGGACGATGTCCGATATTACCTGATGCTTGGTTTTCATAGTACTCCCTCTGTTGAGGTGCATCAGACTCTGTGCTTCCGTAGCTAACTGCTGCACATGATTATTGGACTTGATTGAGTGTAGTGGCTGGACTACACCAGGGTACAGTAGGTCCGAACAGTAAAACGGGGCCTTGATTCTATGATTGAGGATGTCAGAAGTTAAAGTCTGTGACAATTTCTTTGTACCCCCTCTTACCAGGTGCAACCAACTCTAGGTTCTAAAAGTGGAACGGTGTCTTAATCCCACAATGGACGATGTCGAAAATTACCTACTGCTTGCTTTTTATAGATCTCCCTCCGTTGAGGTGCCTCAGACTCTGTGCTTCCGTAGCTAACTGCTGCACATGATTATTGGGCTTGATTGACTGTAGTTGCTGAACTACACCGCAGTACACAAGGTCTGAACAGTGAAATGGGGTCTTGATTCTATGGTTGAGGATGTCAGAAGTTAAAGTCTGTGATAATTTCTGTGTACCCTCTCTGATTAGGTGCAACCAACTGTAGGTCCCAACAATGGAACGGTGTCTTGGTCCCACAATGGATGATGCTGCTTGGTTTTTATAGAACTCCATCCGTTGAGGTGCATCAGACTCTGTACTTGCGTAGCTAACTGTTGCACATGATTATTATGCTTGATTGACACCAGTCGCTGGAGTACACCGTGGTACAGCAGGTTCGAACAGTGAACAGGGTCGGGCTTCTATGATTGAGGATGTCAGAAGTTCAAGTCTGTGATTATTTCTGTGTACACCCTCCGATCTGGTGCAACCAAGTCCATGCTTTCGAATTCAACGGTACTTGGCTGTGAGGTGTTAATGAATAGTGCTTCTGGCCTACACTGCGGTCAGCAGGGCTCACAATTTAGATCGAGGGGTGATTGTTTAATTACAGAATCCAGTAGTCAAGTAACTAGAATGTCTATTGAAATATACACAATATCATTTTAGTATGCTTGCTTGAAGATTTTTTTTAGATGACTTATAGGTTTACTACAGTGACCAAATTCATCTTGCAAGTCCAAAGGAACACTGAATAGTCTGGACAGCAGAAATCGCAATTCGAATTGTTTTGATTTATTTATTGTAGAGTTTTCTGTAATTTATGATGTGTTTTGTGAAGAGGAAGTGAGAAAAAGTATTCATGGTTGTCTGTGTGAGTACTGCCTTCAATAAACACTGCAGATAGCTGTGTTCACAATTCAGATCAAGTTGCACTTGTAGATTACGCAGTCCTGTAGGAAAAGAAATTGCTACAGTGCGCTCTGTCTGCACCATGCATACGTATCATTACAGGTTCCTCACATGCTTTTTTTTTCATCGCTTCTGACAAACTTGGCAGGTCAAGTCCACGTTACGTAGCTGTGGGCCCTTGCTGACCGCTCTCTCTGGCATAGAGTGCAGAGAGAGGTGTTCACAATTCAGATTGAGTGGTGATTGTTTAATTACAGAATCCAGTAGACAAGTAACTATAACGTCTATTGAAATATACACATTATCCTTTTAGTGTACTTGCTTGAAGACATTTTTGTAGATGACTTATAGGTTAATACAATGACCAAATGTATCTTGCAAGTGCAAAGGAACAGTGAATAGTTTACACTCTGGACAGTAGAAATCAGAATTCGAATTGTTTTGATTTATTTATTGGAGAGTTTTCTGTAATTTATGTTGTTGTATTTTGTGAAGAGGAAGTGAGAAAAAGTATTCATGGATGTCTGTGTGAGTATAGCCTTCAATTAACACTGCAGAGTGTAGTGTCCACAATTCAGATCGAGTAGGTGTTGTAGATGAGGTAGTCCTGTAGGAAAAGACATTGCTGCTGTGCACTCTGTGCACACCACACATACGCATCATCGCAGGCTCCGCACAAGCTTTTTGTTGCTTCTCGAGTGACAAACTGTAGCTCAAGTCTACCTTACGTAGCTCTGGGCCCTTGCTGACTGTTTTCTCTGGCCTACACTGCAGACAGCAGTGTTTATAATTCAGATTAAGTCGCTATTGTAGATGACCCAGTCCTGTAGAAAAAGACATTGCTCCAGTGTGCTCTATCCGCACCACGCATACACATCATTGCAGGCTCCGGACACGCTTTTTTTTGCTTCGCGTATGACAAACTAGGCAGCTCAAGTCAATGCCACGTGGCTGTGGGGCCTTGCTGAACCCTCTCTCTGGCCTACACTGCAGACAACAGTGTTCACATTTCAGATTGAGTCGGTATTGTAGATGACACAGTCCTGTAGGAAAAGACATTGCTGCAGTGCGCTCTGTCTGCACCACTCATACGCATCATTGCTGGCTCCGCACATGCTTTTTTGTTGCTTCGTGTATTGCAAACTGTGGAGCTCAAGTCAATGCCACGTGACTGTGGGCCTTTGCTGACCGGTCTGTCTGGCCTACACTGCAGACAGCAGTGTTCACAATTCAGATCAAGTCGCTATTGTAGTCGCAGTGTTGATGGCAACAGATATTGCTCCTAGTACGCCCCGCCCGCAGCACACATCATCGCTGGCTGTGCACATGCTGAATGCTTTTGATGTGGCTATGTCAGTGCACTAGAACTGATGGAGCATTTATGATATAATCTTTTTGTGTATTATTTCAGATCTATTGATTGTTTCTCAGTATACCACAAGTTATGGTTCTTTTACGATAGACATTTTTCTGTCTTATTTCACATCTACTGTCCCTACCTTACTGCAGCACAAATTATTGATTCTTTTAATATTGATTCTCTGTGTGTGATCCAATGATTACTGTTGTAGTTGATGCTAGCAGCAACCATTCCCTGAGGGCTGCTTTACACTCACCCCACACGTATCCAGCACAGACGTCACCGGATATGTGACCCTGGTAGTAAAAAGGTGTCAAGCGCACGTGCCTGTACCCACTTCCACTATCTATCTGTGTCCGTGTGTTCATTATCCTGCATGATACTGCTACATTGTGCTGTGGACAGCGTATGCAAACAATGTTACCTTTGGTTGTGGGGAAAACTTCGGTTATGTAATGTTTAGGTGTATGGCTATCACAGGTGGAAGGCTACTTTACAGACAATGAATATTGATGAAGATGGTGGTTGCATGTTGTGTGTAGTGTAAGATATGTGTACATAGCAAAAAGTTTCAAAAAAGCTCTCTAAGCAGAAGATGTGTGTCTCATCAAATGCTGTAGAGAGAATGACTAAAATGGGTGGTGTTTTGCAACTGCTACAATGTGAAATGTTATGAACCAATCAAATGCTTTTTTTTAAGGTCACATGGCAATCGCACACTCAGCGCGCGAGGAGACTGCACCCGACGCGATTTTGAGACAATATATTTACTATAATATAAGTTTATTACAGTTAGACATATATAAATGTTTAAAATATTTTAGATTATCGCTTGCTCTCATATACACTTTAAAGCTATTGACATATGCTTTTGAGATATGAAAGAAATGAGGGAATGGCGTACCCAGTGCGACACCATATGTCCATGACGTAAGACAAAGCCTTGCAGCATGCACACGTCGCATACGCAACATGCAGTGGGCGCGACCCCATACGTACATGATGTAATGCACGGCTTGGTACTGCGTACCTGTTGCATTAGTACTGACTGTTCCTCAGTCTACCCCAACCTTCTCTATTCACACCGAGCTGGGGCTAGGATACGTAACTGACCAAATTAAAATAGCCCCATTAATATGTTGGTTGAAAACCTGGTTAAACCAAGAAATCACCTTGAACCACATTATACTTATAGACTGTTTGAAGCTGGATAAGTCTAATAAAATTCCTTGGCTGGCTTATATAAAATCGGGTTTTTACAATTTGGGACGTCCTGAACTCTTTTCATCTCCAGACTCCATAGTGAGGAAGGACATTGGACTGACCAAAAACGCTATGATGAACTTACTCTCTCTAGAGCGGGAGGAGGTAGAGTTGATGAAACCAACAGTCAAAACTAATTATGCCCTAATTAGCTCCCTAGGCCCTGAACCCTACCTCACCATAGTGAATCGCTCCTTTCATCGGCACCTTCTAACAAGATTTCGTTTTAATTTGATTCATTTTTCCTTAGGTTGTTTTCAAAAATTGGTGCCCCCCAGAACGGGCAGATCCTTGTCAATGTGATGATTTGTCGACCCAGGACACCTCACACTTTATTATGTTCTGTGAACACTATCGAGAAATTAGAAAGACATTTTTGTTTCCAATTCTGAGGGAGGTGGGTTTCATACAGGTTAGGCCAGCCCTTCTGTACTTACAACAATTAAACACCCCACAAATAATATTCCATGTTGCTAGTTTTCTAGTTGCTGCTACTCGGATAAGGAACAAGATTGTCAAGGTCACACCTATCTCTGCCGATATTTTCTGAATTAGATTGTCTGTCTTTTTACTCCATGATTTTATTGTAGGACAAAAGTTCCTGCAACCTTTTATCACATTTTTAAGATATATTTATATTGTATAATATTTACACTGACATAATGACCTTCTTTGTCAATGATACGCCCCCGCTTTACCAGTCGCCGCCCCGCTCCCGCCTCCCAGCTGCTCCTCCCTCCCACTCCCCCTCATATGGAGGCCGCGCAGTGGTGAAGGATTCGACCTTTGACCCTGTCCTCAGGCAGGTCGCCCCCCCCCAGCCGCCACGCGGTCCTCCCGTAAGGCTACCCCCACTGTTTCTGTTTGCCGCAGTTTTGCTCCTGCCGCTGCCTGCGGTCTCGTGAGTGCCCTCTGCCCCCCTCTGACCTCTATCCCTCGTTCTCCTGCTGCCCGTGACTCTGTATTGATTGTATTTGTATTGTATTTTATTTTTTTAGACCGTTGTGCTCTTGTGCCCCTTTGCCTTCTGTGCCCCCTTCCCCCGCATTGCCACTGTGTCCTTTTCCGCCCTTTTTTCTTTCTGTGCCACTCTTTCCCGCCACTGCCTCCCTGCGGCCCCGCCCCCGCTTTCCCAGTTGCCACCCGCTCCCGCCTCCCAGCTGCTCCTCCCTCCCACTCCCCCTCATATGGAGGCCGCGCAGCGGGCACGCTGATGGCGTGCCGAAGGCATGCCTAAGGCAAGCCCGTCTGCGCCCATCCGCACCTGGACCGCGCCCAGCGCCAGAACCCCTGGACCCCACCAGAGCCACGCTACCCGACTGAAATACGACTCCGCCACCTTCAACGCACTCAACACCGGGCGAACACCCACCTGCTACCGAGCCACCCCAAAGCGAACCCACGGACCCTTCACCTGCCAAACCTGCAACTACCTGCCTTCGAACCAGCAGACCACCCACCGGGCCTCGCAACAACAACAACCACCTCAAGTGCCTCCTCCTCAGCACATGCTCCGTCCACAAGCATGCCGTCAAACTATGGGACCTCCTTGACACAACAGCGCCAGACGTCGCCTTCCTCACGGAAACCTGGTGGAACGCCTCCTCGGCCCCCGACATCGCCATAGCACTCCCGGACGGCTACAAGATCACCCGGAAGGACCGCGTCAACCAAACAGGAGGAGGAATCGCCATTGTCTACAAGAACACCATCAACATCACGACCAACACCGAAGAGACACTGTCTGCCGCCGAACTCCTGCACTTCCAGATTCACACCAACCCCAAGACCACCCTTAGAGGAACCCTCATCTACAGACCCCCGGGCCCGCGCACACAATTCAGCGTAAACATCGCCGACTTAATCAGCCCGCACACCCTAGCCTCACCAGAATATATCCTCCTTTTGGATCTGAACTTCCACCTGGAGAAAAACAGCGACAACAACACCACCACCCTGCTCGACAACCTCGCCAACCTCGGGCTCAAGCAACTGGTGAACACCCCCACCCACATCGCGGGCCACAAGCTCGACCCCATCTTCTCCGCCAGCAACCACGTCTCCTTCAGCCACTCCTCCGGACTACACTGGACCGACCACAGATGCATTCACTTCACCTTCAAAAAGACTACTTCCCACCACCGCACACAACAAATCCCCCGCAGATGCTGGAGCAAAATCACCACGGACCAGCTCCACTCATCGCTGAACCAGAATCCGCCAGCCGACACCGCCAACACCAACGACGCAGCCCACAACCTCACACAGTGGATCACCTACTGCTCCGACGACCTCGCACCACTGAAGAACCCCCCAGGCACGACCGGCAACAGGAAAACTTCATGGTTCACAGACGCCCTCAAAGATTCAAAGAAAACCTGCCGAACCCTCATAAAAACCTGGCGCCACGAACGCACCACAGAAAACAGAACAGCCCTCAAGACCGCCACCCGCGAACATCACCAGCTGATCCGCACCACCAAAAGAACATCATTCAAAGAGCGACTAGACAACAACACCCACAATAGCAAAGAACTCTTCAACATCGTCAAAGAGCTCTCCAACCCCAGCTGTCACAAGAACTCTGCAACTCCCTCACCACGTTCTTCCACCGTAAGATCACAGATATACACGACAGCTTTGGACCACAGACTCCGCCTCCGGTCACCAAACCAGCGACCCCCACCGCCACCCTCAACGCCTGGACCTCCACCAGCACTGAAGACACCACCAACGTAGTGAACTCCATCCACTCCGGCTCCCCCTCGGACCCTTGCCCCCATCATATCTTCAACAAAGCCGACACCATCATCGCACCCCATCTCCGGAACGTCATAAACATCTCATTCGCGTCAGCATCCTTCCCCGAAAGCTGGAAGCACGCAGAAATCAACGCCCTTCTGAAGAAACCCACAGCGGACCCCAAAGACCTCAAGAACTTCTGCCCCATATCACTTCTTCCCTTCCCGGCCAAAGTCATCGAGAAGACCGCCAATAAACAGCTAACTGCTTTCCTCGAGGCAAACAACTCGCTCGACCCATCCCAGTCCGGATTCCGAGCCAACCACAGTGCCGAGATTGCCCTCATCGCAGCCACCGACGACATCAGGACCCTGATGGACAACAGAGAAACAACCACCCTCATCCTCCTAGACCTCACGGCAGCCTTCGATACCGTATGCCATCGCACCCTAATAACCCGCCTCTTCAACGCTGGGATCCAAGGAAAGGCCATGGACTGGATCACCTCCTTCCTCTCCAACAGAACCCAGAGAGTCCGCCTCCCTCCCTTCCGCTCGGAGGCCACCACGATCATCTGCGGCATACCCCAAGGCTCCTCGCTCAGCCCAACCCTCTTCAATATCTACATGAGCCCCCTCGCCGCCATCGCACGCCAACACAACATCAACATCATCTCCTACGCCGATGACACACAGCTGATACTCTCTCTCACCAAAGACCCAGCCACCGCCAAAACCAACCTACAGGAAGGAATGAAAGACATCACAGAATGGATGAAGCTCAGCTGCCTGAAGTTGAACTCAGACAAAACAGAGGTCCTCATCCTCGGACAATCCCCATCCCCCTGGGACGACTCCTGGTGGCCCTCAGCTGTGGGCTCTGCGCCAACACCTTCGGACCACGCACGCAACCTAGGATTCATCCTGGACTCCTCCCTCACGATGACCAAGCAAGTCAATGCCATCTCGTCATCATGTTTCAACACCCTGCACATGCTCCGAAAGATCTTCCGGTGGATCCCCACCAAAACCAGAAAGACAGTCACCCAGGCCCTCATCACCAGCCGTCTGGACTACGGAAACACCCTATATGCAGGAACCACCGCCAAACTTCAGAAACGACTACAACGCATACAGAACGCCTCTGCACGACTCATCCTCGACATCCCTCGCCACAGCCACATATTCGCCCACCTGAAAAACCTGCACTGGCTCCCCATCAACAAGAGGATCACGTTCAGGCTCCTCACCCACGCACACAAAGCGCTCCACGACATGGGCCCCGAATACCTCAACAGCCGCCTCTCGTTCTACACTCCCACCCGCCGGCTCCGCTCAGCCAACCTCACCCTCGCCACCGTCACACAGATTCGAAGAACCACCGCCGGAAGAAGATCTTTCTCCTACCTGGCAGCCAAAAATGGAACTCCCTCCCCGCACACCTACGTATGACCCAGGACCATCTCACTTTCAGGAAACACCTCAAGACCTGGCTTTTCGAGCAGTAGCAGCACCCGCCTCCTCAGCACCTTGAGACCCTCACGGGTTAGTAGCGCGCTATATAAATGTGTTGATTGATTGATCAGGCACCCACACAAATACTCAGACAAGCAATCAATAGCCCATATAGATCTTCACTTAGCTGCTTACAAAACCATGCAACCACTTACACACCATCTGACAACCTAAATTGTGTGAATGTCTGCATCAATGCATTAAGTAAGACTCAATTATACAGTCAGTCACACAGCTATTTAATCTTGCATCCTGACTCTTATGCACTCATTCATTCTTCAATACACCTTGGCATACATATATAAAACATATTTACATTTTACAGAAACACACATTCACTGGATGATGTCATCAGTGATGTCATCAGTGATGTCATTTCATATGTCATCAGTGATGTCATCAGTGATGTCACTGACCATGTCATGAATGATGTAATATGTGACGTCGTCAGCAGTGCATTGCGGGGGCACGAGTTATAGTTAGCTCAACTAACTATAACAGGGCAATTTATTGTCAAAGCCCAGCTCACCTGAGTTTCTGTTCAGTTGTGATGGAGATTGAAGACAGTCCGACCCCACCCTGAAACTGCTTGTTCCAGCACACTAGTTTTAAAACAGTGCACTAAGAACCAGAAGCTCAAGGGAAGGGGGGAAGTGGATAAAATAAAAAAAGAGAGACAACACCGTTCTTGCGTTTCCACTGTAGAAGAGCTGTGAAAATCTGCGGCCCTCTCTGACTTCTGTAGAAACTAGTGCCTCTTAGATCCTAGTATCAAGCTTCCAGGTTTGGAATGTGTTACTGTTCTGGGATGTGCTTTCTATTACTGTAAAACTTTTTTCACACATTTCCAGGCTTTTTATAAAACAAATACTGTACTTTTACATAAAAATACAGCAGGTAATTTGTGCAAGTCCTTGATTTACTGTTTGCCTTGCTGTCAATGGTTTCCTCTGTTCGATTCTTAAAAAAGTTCCATGTAAAACAATGTTTATTTCACAAAGTTCCACAAAGTATTCTTGTAACAATGGGTTTGAACCACAAAGCTCGTGGGAGATATCTTGTTCCGAATTGTCTTCACATGAATCCAGAAATCACCGATAAAGTTCTTTCAGTTATAAAAGGTTTTGCACTTACTTGTTGCTGAAAAGGGATACTGATCAGTCTAACCTTGACCTCTTTCTCTTTTGCGGGTCGATTGTAGTGGACAGAAGAGGGGCTGAGGCAAGAAGTAGCCGGGAACCAGAAGCAGGAAGAGCCAGAAGCCGCGCCCGTTGAGGTCAATGAAGGTCTGGAGAGAGCAGGAGTGCCAGCGCCGAAGGGTCTGTTCTCAGGTAAGTGGGAGATAGACAAGCACAAGCACTGGGTGAGGCTCAGGGGCTGCTTTTTATAGACAGGGCTGGGTGTGGTTCGAAGAGCTGGGTGTGGTTCGAAGAACTGGGTGTGGTTCTCACAAGCAGGTGTGTAGAGCTTCAGTTATTATGCTAATGAGTTGAAGTAACACAAGGCCTAGGGGGGAGTGTTCTAAATAAGCCTTGGTAACATCAAGGTCCAATGTTTTCTAAATAAGCCTTGGTAAAAGCAAGGTCCAATGTGCAAACAAGACAGCAATGTCCAAACTTGTGAATACATTGAGCAACATACACAGAAGTCTTAGGGAGGGGCTGAGATACAAGAAAGGCTTACAGTAGTATGTTTAAAGAGAGCTATTACAGAGACCACTAGTGCAATGAGAGGGGACATGCTCTTTGCTGTGCACAAACCCTAACATTTCTATCGTTTTGTATGAGTGAAATGTCCAACTAACTATGACGTCCCTGAAACCTGTAGTTTTTTCAGTGAATTTCTAAAGTTTTTTAAATGCTAATTCCTAACTATAACGTCTGTAAAACCGATGTTTTTTCAGTGAATATATATATATATATATATATATATATATATATATATATATATATATATATATATATAGATATAGATATATATATAGATATATATATATATATCTCACGCTCCAAGTCCACTTCTGTAGCGAGCACTCTTGAGGACCGGTACAGCAAATGTGGAAGTGGGTCCACATACAATATTCACGCTCCTGTTCCAATGAAGAAACACTGCACACGCGGGAGCCCCTTTCAAAGCCTCTTTATTGCAAGGACACGTTTTGACGAAGATGCCTTCCTAAGCTTGCTTAAAGAAAACGCCCTCCAACCAGTTAATGTATATAACCAGGTGGGTTGATGTCCATTGGTTGTGGCGGCTCGACATGGAAGAGGGACTAGTGTGTTCCACGGAGCATAGTCTTAATCCCATGTAGATGCATTATGGAAAATGTGGTCTGCGGGTTTGGCGAATGTTCATACCAATGATATGCATCCTATTGTATACAGGCACCCTAACAGACCTTGTGCCACTAAGCACCATTCACGGGAGTCTGTCATATGGACTTGAATATATGACGTTAAGACTACATGTTATAATTGTTGTTTGGGTGAGTGAATATCTTTATGGGTGTAGTGATGAGCAAATATATTTCTAAATTGTACATGTCCAACAAAGTAGAAAAATAAAAGGCAGTGTATGTGACAGTTGATGTATATAAATAAGTATACATGAGACTCATTGATTGTATGACTGACTGTATAGATAACTGTATACTTGTAATAGTGATTTCATAACACACTAAGTATGAGTTACTATCTATACGAATACATGAAGTGCTATTTGTATAAGTGTGTAGCTGAGTAAATGTAGATATGATACATTGTTTTCAGTTCAGTTCATTAAGTCTTTATTGCGATTTTTCATCATAAAAGACAGGAATTTCCAAAAATAAAACAAATTTCATTCATTTATAAAATACACCATCATACACTAAGTCTAAAACTATACCACAACAACAATATTTAATAAGTTAATATATATACAAATACATTTTTAAAAGTTCTTAAAAAAAGATTAAATATCTTAATTGGCAAAAAGACTTAATCTTCATCAGTTAATTTACAAAAAGCTGATCAGCTTATGAACCACAAAATACATTAATATTCAAACTACATCCGCTACTAAAGGGTCCCATATTTCATCATTTTCAAAAGTGAGTAGGATGACTGCATAACTGAATAGGATGTGTGCTGGTGTGTAATGTCAATGTAGATGTATAAGTATATTTGATAGTGTTCTATTGATCATTGACAACATGTATGAGTAAATCTATAGGTAATTGATGTGGGTTTTTAGATACTTATATTGCTGTGTCAATGGATTCAAATATGGTACTCTGTATTTTACAGTGAGTGATGAAAAGTTATACTAGTGTATGATGAGGTGTATCAGATAGTCATGTGGATGATGTCATTTGAGATGTCATCAGTGATGTCACTGACCATGTCATGAATGATGTAATATGTGACATCATCACCAGTGGATTGCGGGCGCGAGAGTTACAGTTAGCACAACTAACTATACCGGAGGAATTTCAATGGTCTTGTATGAGTGAAATGACCAGCTAACTATAACACCCCTGAAACCTATGGTTTTTTCAGTGAATTTCTAAGGTTTTTTAAATGATAATTCCTAACTATAACCTGCCTAAAACCTTTGTTTTTGTCAGTGAATTTCAAAGGTTTTTTAAATTATAATTCCTAATTGTAATGTTCATTAAGAATATCTGTTTTTTTCTATCTTTTTTAATTATCATCCCGTTCTCAACCTAGTAAAAACTGCAAATATTACCACTCTTCAATTGATTCCTTCCTCCCAAAAAATCGCTACAAACCAGAACCACAACTAACGTTAATAATATACAAACTAGGCGTTCCTATAGAAAAAAAACAAAAAAACACCACTTCTCCATACTTTCAACAACAAACCAAATCTACAATGCTACCTAAAAAAAGAGGCGATAGTTCCATTTACCACTAACAGATTAATATCAACATTTAACTAATGTAAGGACATCGACTATGTACTGCGTGAATTACATCCAACTCACACCCATATTTAAAGATAAATATGTGATAGAAGTACTAATTATGTACTTCCAACACACAACAAAATCACAACACCCAGTGCCACCACCACTACTACCACCCCTCCTGACCCCTCCCCTCTACCACCTCAGAGGCAGTGCAAAACAGGACAATGGACATTCCCAAAATAATATATCCCCTCAACAGCACACTAGCTCAATGTTCAGAGATGTGGCATCTAACTATGTATAAGGGAGGAAACACGCACATCAACAATAATTTACACAATGCCAAGACTACAAGTGAAATGCTATACACAACTCACTATACAAACCAAAAACTTTTCCTTGTGTAGATATACTATTGATCGTGCAGTGTACTGCACAGTGGACACAACCATATTATCTCAGGGTCTGGGGAATATCTTAGTCATGTAGCTGTATTGTCTCCCCCCTTGAAGCAAAAGCGGAGTGGGTTGGTTCAACATACGCAACTCCAGCGTAAAAGTATAAATAATTAGACTACGCCTTGGGCGTGGTTCACTTCTGCAAAGAGAAAAGACTCTGCCACAGCGAAGGTCCTCATTCTGCCACGTTGTTACCAACATGACCACGATCCTCCTGGATACAGGCCCATTGCAAACTCAGCGCCACAGCACCGCAGACTTATGTCTGTATCGACTACTGCCTTCGATCTACACTGCGGACAGCAGGGTTCACAACTTGAATTCAGCTTTGGATCTACACTACGGACAGCATTGAAGTTAGCCTTGATTTATGTAAGCCGTTTATGTAAGCCAGAGACAATTGTACTCTATGTCCTCAGATTTTGTTAAAATAAGTGACAAGAATTCTTCATCGATATCTGTGCTGACTACTGCCTTCGATCTGCAGTGCGGACAGTAGGGTTCACAACTTGAATTCAGCTTTGGATCTACATTACAGACAGCATGAAATTCAGCCTAGATTTATTTAAGGCAGAGACAATTGTACTCTAAGTCCTCAGATTTTGTTATAGGATTCGACAAAAAACATTCCTCAATGTCTGTACTGACTACTGCCTTCGATCTACACTGCGGACAGAAGAGTTTACAACTTGATATCAGTTTTGCATCTACACTACAGACAGCATTGAATTCAGTCTCAATTTATTTAGGGCAGAGACAATTGTACTCTATGTCCTCAGATTTTGTTAAAGGAGTGACAAAAAGCATTCCTCAATGTTTGTGTCGACTACTGCCTAAGATTTACACTGCGGTCAGCAGGGTTTACAACTTTAATTCAGCTTTGCATCTACACTACAGACAATAGCGAATTCAGCCTTGATTTACTTAATGTAGAGACAATTATACTGTATGTATTCAGATTTTGGTAAAATAAGTGAAAACAAGCATTTGCAATGCAATAGGTCTCGCATAATTTAAGTTTGAGCTATTGGCATTGCTAAATAATGCAACACCAATAGCTCAAACTTTAATAATGCGAGACCTATTGCATTGCAAATGCTTTTTCTATCTTAGGTTTATGCATCTGCTTTACGTACATACTAAAATATGCAGGATTTTTGACACGTGCTGGACTTTATGATCATTCTCATATCACAGATGAGGATTACATTGCCAATCTTGTATGCAATAAGATCCATATATTAAGAAGACCAAAAGAGAGTTTGATCTGTAATCCTGCTTTGCATTTTTGATTTTCTGTATTGTCTTTTAAAAACAATAAAATCATATGGAAGACGAAAACAAACTTAGTGGCACTCGGTAACATACAGAGTGTACAGTAACATACAGAGTGTACAGCAATCTGATCTGGGGCCCATATCATTTGGGATTTACTCTAGTCCATTTTATTTTAAAACCTGAGGGTTTCCAACATATTCTCAATTTACACTGGCCAAGCAGATTAATGGTGTAGTCTGCACAGGTATTTCTATCATTCTGACAATTATGTGAGGTTGACTCCAGTGCAAAGTCACAGTTGCCACACTGCCTAGTTCATCTAAACTGGATTATGGTGGGAGCTTGTATTTAGCTCATCCACTAGTTGTACTTCTGAAGAAATTACAAAGAATAGAAGCTGCTGGCTCACACTTCATGCTGAAACTAAACTCGCAGGATTATATAAACTACAGTTGCTGTGCCACAACAGCATTCCAGGGGCTGCCTGTCACCAGCTGAGTGGATTAAAAAACTTTATTTGTCACACATAGAACATGTTTTGAGGTTCTGGCATTTTTGGGCCAAATTCTCCCACGTGGGTTCCTGCTCAGCAAAAGTAAGTGGTTGCCGGTTTCAATGTTTAAAATCCATTAAAAAAAACAAGAGAGCCTTCAGGAAAATTTCAGATTACAAGTACAGACAGGAAGCCAGGATAGGTTTGTCTCTTAATTGACATAATTCATCACAATATGGAGTATGTCAGGAGTTACTGGATACTTATTTTCACAGCACACAGACAGTATCATACGCGGTGCTTTAGAAATTACCATACCAGGAACTACAGCAATCCATAGCTGCAACAAAACAAAATTGGATATTCTCTACCATTTAGCATCAGCTTATCAATGGCTACTGGCCTTTTATTTTAGGTACATGGAGAGTCTTGATGTATACCATCAAAATGTAAGGTTGAAAGACGAACATTGGTCCATTATATTTCATTGTTTCAAATTAGCAATATCCGTTTGATTTCACAGTGATCCAAACAAAATTAAAACCCTTAACTGCACATACATGAATCCACTCATGGGCCAAAAAACAAAAAAGATGTTCAGAATGCTCCCTGCTTCACATTCCTCTCTGTCCATGTGTTTTACAAATCAAAACGGACCCTCCACTTTTTCATGCCACACTAATATTTCATTCACTTTCAAGACTGTGTGACTGCACGGATCATATTTGCAGATTGTATACTCCACACAGTATGTCCGTTGCAACTGCAAAGATAAATAATCAAATTAGTGTGATTGAATCTCTGTCTAATTATTTTTAATGATGTCTGTGTTTTCGCCATGTTCATCTGGAATGGACTAGCCCACACGTCAAATCTCAATGTGTCTCATTGACATTTTTACATTTTATTTGACCCTTTGATACAAAGTAAAAGAATTTCCTTAGTCTCCTCTCTTTTGAAGGAAAAGGGCTTGACTGGTTGACCCTTTTCCATTTGATTATTACTGTGGACAGTTCTCAGTATGGTGATAAAACGGAACACAATATTAGGGAACAGCTTAATTACAGGCTTATCCAGTAGTTAATAAAAATCTACCACTGAATTGCAAGTCCCTTTTTAGGTCTCGGACCTCAAGGCTGCGCTTGCGCAGTCTCGCTCCGAGACTTTTTTGTCTACAGTATGGGGGCTTGGACCCGCCCCTCTTCTCCATTGGTTGGCTTCCTAAACGGAGGCCAGCCATTGGAGGAGAGGGGTGTCACTCCATTGAAGACGGGATTCAGGAGTGTGTTTTTTACTTTCTTTCTGTTTTCTTTATCTCCTCTTCCCATTGGCTGGAATTTTACATTCCAGCCAATGGGAAGAGGAGAGAAAGAAAAACACGCCCCCGAATCCCAAAATGACGCTGCCTTTCTCCGAGGCATTTCTGCTTAGCCTCGGATAAAGATGGTTGCGTTCATGGCGTCATCCCCGTCCATGGCCCCGGCTGGTCATCCCCGTCCACGGCCTGGCTGGTGCTGCTGCTCGTCACATACCCCTGCTCTTGTCTCCCTCGGTTCTCCAGTTGTTCTGGATGCCACCTTCTCCCGTTTCTCCTGAACTCGTGCTTTTCGTCCCCCCGTCTGTTGTTGTGGTCGGGTCTCCTCCCTCCATATTTCAGCATGCCGAAGCCGCCTCCCCTCCAGTCCTCGCTTCGGTTGCTCTGCTTCTCCTGCAAGCCGCTTCCTCAGTGCAGCTCCCTCCGCCTCCCACGGCCTCGCAGGTCGGGCAGACAGGCAGGTCGGTGCCATGGAAGCCCCATGGTGTTTGAGGCAAAAGGCTGCTAATGAGTAGCTGTGCTTGTATGAGGAGGCAGAGGGCATCAGACACGCAGGAAGAAGGTACTTAGATAAAAGCTGTACTATAGCTCTACTTAGCCGCAGCGCCGAGTGGGGTACTGCGCAGGATTCTATCCGCCATTGCATAATTTTATTGGAAGAGAGCATCGTCATTCTTCTCTCATGAAAGTGAGTACTGGCGCTTTCACTCTCTGCGTTTATCCCGTGCTGGGTTGTGTTGTTTTGTATTTCTGTCATGATAACGTTGGTGCTTTCAGATCGCTTATGGCAGTGCAGTAAAATAGATATGGGGCTAGTAAGATGCCCTCTCCACGAAGCAGTGCCTTTCTGAGGTGTTCTTTAAGCGGACATATAGCAGGTGTTATGTTTTCTGCGACATTCTATTGCATTAAGTTTGAATATTATCACACGCCGCCTTCCGCCGCTCATGATCTGTTGGTGTTAATGTTACTTAATTGTTCATTCAGCTGTGGCGGTTAGCTGCTCACGGCCTCTGTATGCCGTGTGGAAAGCGCCACGGAGCAGGTTCATCGTGTTCATCATGTTTATGCACCGCCTACCACACAGCATTGGGACCAGCACGTCCGAGGCAATCTGTTGAAATGCGTGCCTGCTAAGAAGAGGACAGGACAAGATGCAAACCTTATTTTGGAGGTGGGGGGGCGGAGATAAACTTTTGCTGAAGCCGTCCTTCTAATCGCTAGATCGCACTCTTTTCCTCCATTTTAAACCCTTGGATCTCGTTACCGTACTCGGCTAGCTTGTAGGTGCAGAATGAATGGAGAATAGCTCACTGAGCATTCCAAGGAATAGGACCTTTGTTCCACCAGCAGAAATGGCCCCTTTAGCAATGCACACATAGTTCCTTCTCGGTTCTTTCCAGAGGCCAAGCAAGAAAACATTCGAAGCTCTGACCGATTCGCGTAAGGAATGCCAACCCACCTGGCCTTCATTCTGGAAGAGGATAAAACATAGCTCAGCAACCTGCAGACTCTAACATGATCCAGGACTCTCATAAAAACACCACAGACAAATCCGTCAGCATGTAGATAGATATATTGAATCCAGCCCACAAGCCGCAACAAACAGCCACCATTGCCTTATAGCAGCCAGGACTCCCAGAGGATTCTTCCAGGAGACCTCTGAGCTACCTGATTCTCCACACCGAGATGATTGAAAGGAACAACATGACTACTCTGTGTCCCATCTCGTGCGGCTCTGGCTCATTAGCATGCCTGCTGACAGCAACAGGTTCAACAATACTGTGCGACAGAATCTCACGCAACCCCTCAGACATAGAACATACTTCAACCACACCTTCCCGCCTAACATCCGGGTCCACCTGTGTGTGTTCCGGGTAGTTTTGAGTGCTTCCCTGTAGGCAGCGGTGCGCTCCACAAATGTTGGATAACTGTCGCAGCCGCTTGGAATTCGGTTGTCATTAAGTATATCTTTTACATAATAATCTCACAAGGACTGTTTGCAAAGTATAATACTTACCGAATTGTGTGCACACACTCAAACAATCTGATTCTTTATGCCGCTCAGTGGTACTCCGGGCATTATTCCTGGAGGATGTGTGTGTGAGGCTCTCTTTGTGTGTGTGGCTCTCTCTGTCTGTGTGTGTGGCTCTCTCTGTCTGTGTGTGTGACTTTCTCTGTCTGTGTCTGTGGCTCTGTCTGTCTGTGTGTGTGGCTCTGTCTGTCTGTGTGTGTAGCTCTGTCTGTGTGTGTGGCTCTGTCTGTCTGTGTGTATGGCTCTGTCTGTGTGTGTGTGTGGCTCTGTCTGTGTGTGTGTGTGGCTCTGTCTGTCTGTGTGTGTGGCTCTGTCTGTCTGTGTGTCTCTGTCTGTCTGTGTGTCTCTGTCTGTCTGTGTGTGTGGCTCTGTCTATGTGTGTGTGTGTCTCTGTCTGTGCGTGTGTGTGTGGCTCTGTCTGTGTGTGTGTGTGGCTCTGTGTGTGTGTGTGTGTGTGGCTCTGTCTGTGTGTGTGTGTGTGTCTGTCTGTGTATGTGTGTGGCTCTGGCTCTGTGTGTGTGTGGCGCTGGCTCTGTGTGTGTGGCTCTGTGTGTGTGGGTAGCTTTTTTTGTAGGTGGCTCTATGCGTGGGTGGCTCTGTGTGTGTGTGTAGGTGGCTCTGTGTGAATGACTCTGTCTGTGGGTGTCTCTGTGTGGGTGGCTCTGTATGTGTGTGTGGGTGGCTTTGTGTGTGTGGCTCTTTGTGGGTGCAAATGCAATAGGTCTCGCATTTGCAAACGATTAAGCTATTTGCATTGTAAATGACAATGCCTTTTATTTATGTTTTAAAAACCAAAATATAAATAAAAATAATGTCATTAGCAATGCCAATAGCTCTAACTTTAACAATGCCGAGACCATTACATTGTAAATGCTTGTTAATACAAGATAGTACACAATTAACTAGTGAATTAGGAGTGCGGTATTGTGCACATCTGCGTCCAGATCCAAATTATCCTGTCTTATTAAATACTTGTCAAGCACTGGTATATCATTAGAAGGTAAAAAAAAGTCAGCGTGCAGCTCAGAACTGCCAAAGTACTTCTGTTTCTAAACGCTCCTCTTCTCTGTGCAGACGAAATTCAATGCTTTTACAAAGCAGTCACTTTACTTTCAATGCGAGTATTGCTCATTTTCCCTCTGTTCGAATGGGATTCTGCATGGCCCTTAGCTTCCTTGCTCTTTGGAATTCTTTAAAAGTCTCAGGTCAAGAGATGCAACCAATGCGATTTAGGAATCTCACACTTCGCTCACAAGAACCATCTCCAGTGCCTGGAGGCTCCAGACCCCACGCCCCTGTGCTCTCTGTACCACTCTTTCAGTGATTGTTACAAACTTGGGGGCGACCAAATGCTAGTCCTTTGAATCTGGAGGGTATACAATTCGGAACAAGCTCTCTCCGTGGAGCAGACGGAGGGGGGAAGTGAAAGCGCGCCATGCATGCGCTGCGCCAGCCGAAGGGGACAGGAGATGTGCACGCGTACAGAGTGCACATCTCCTGTCCATACGCGTGCACATCTCCTGTCCGCGCGTGCCACCTCCTGTCTCCCTTCGGCAGAAAAACCGTCGACTACAGGTCTCGCCAAGGCGAGCAGCGCATGCGCTGCATCACTAGGCGATACCTAAAAAGCAATCTTCTATGCCTGTGCTGACTACTGCCTTCGATGTACACTGTGGACAGTAGGGTTCAGAATTTGAATTCAGCTTTGGATCTACACTACGGACAGCATGAAATTCAGCCTTGATTTATTTAAGGCAGAGACATTTGTACTCTCAGGGGCAGATTTATGAGTTCTGGCGCATCTCTGCAAATCAGCAGGGATGCGCCAGAACTGATGCGTCACGCAATTCCCTCCTTGCGGCACCACAGATGCGCCGCATTTACAATGCGGCGCACCATGGTGCAAGGAAGGGCAGATGCGTGACGCATCTTGTGGTGTACGGGCGGCGCATTGCTAGAGTAGCGTCGCAAGTGCAACGCAACTCCTGCAATGTACAGAGGCCACCCATTCATAACGTGGTGCGTCACTCCTTACGCCTGCTTCAAGCAGGCGTAAGGATTTGACGCAGCAGCCTTGTAAAACTGACTCAGTGAAATCTTGTAGATTTCACTGCGTCAGTTTTACGGGGCTTTCCTACGAGGGAACGCCCACCCTGTGACAGAACGCCCACATGAAACCTGACGCAGGTTTCATGTGGCGCAGGGCTTTACAACGTGACGCATCTGCCTAGATGCGTCACGTTATAAATAGGTCGCAGGGATGCGCCACGTTTCGGCGCTGTTGCGTGACGCAACGGCGGCGTAAACGTGGCGCAAGTCCGACATAAATCTGCCCCTCAGTCCTCAGATTTTGTTAAAGGATGCAACAAAAAAAAAAAACCTCGATATTTGTGTCGACTACTGCCTAAGATCTACACTGCAGACACAGGGTTTACAACTTGAATTCAGCTTTGCATCTACACTACAGATCTATGCTCACAAAGAATGTAGACGACTGCGCCAAAACGTACCTCCACCACCGGCAATAACAAGTACCTCTGGGGCATCACCTTCAACATCGCCACCAGACATACATCCCCAATTTGGGAAAGTTAGAATGCACTGTGTGGAGTGCAATCATTTAATTTGTTATGGGGAGCAATCAGTAGACCTAGTTTGCAGAGCAATTGATAACCATCGATGCCAGTTTTTTTTTCCCCTCAAAGTTCATGCAGTCCAGTATGCAACAGTCAATGCTTTGAGTGCAGCCCATTCAGACCACGCATCATCACAGGGGGAGCACACGCTAAACACCAGACGTGCCACTAACTCAGTACACCATACATAATCGCCACGTGGCCTTATTAAGGCAAAATTCAGAAGTCAAAACAGATTCTTACAAGTACGGTCTGCCTGAACCACGCATCATCGCAGGCTCCACACAAACCGCCCCTACCTCAGTGGACCACAACTCATGAACCCTTTATGATAGAATCTTTTGCTTATTATTTCACATATAGTGCTCCTACGAACACTGATTTCCAGCACCAAGTTCGACAGTATACCCGAATGACCACTTACGTATATATATTAGCTGCCCTTCATGTGCCAAAAACTGCAACCTAATATTTCATAGCCCTGTATTACTACAGCTACAACACTCCACTGAATGTGCAACAAACATTCATATTCTCAGAAATGCATCATGTCTACCATCTTTTATTTGTGCAACTATGGATGACTATAGGGTCAGTGATACCCCGTACCTTCCATGTTGCCCATGTTGTGGGACTTTACAGACATAATGACACATTTGCATTTAAGACCCGGGTGACGGCAGCACTATTACACTGACACCCGAATCAGTTGATTTCTCATATAGCTCACGACGGAGCCACGCCCATAGCTCCGGAGTCATTGTTCACATCTCCGCGTAGCACTGGCATACGTCAGTCCAGGCACTCCGTTTACGCATCCAAGAAAACACAACAACTCTACATGGCCCAGATTTCCATTGTAGTGATTTCTTAGTCCCAGGTCTAGTTGTCAGAACGGCACACACACACTCCCTCATGGCTGGTTCACACCCACACCACACCCATCCAGCACATGCGTCACAACACACGTGACCCTACCAATAAAAAAGACCGGGCGCAGTGCTTCTGGCCATTTTAGAGTTGCTCCCATCACAAGCGCTGTGATGGCCCGTCCTGGTGGTTCGGACGCCTCATGCAGGCCCGAACTACCAAACAGGGGGCCCACCACCACATGCGTGGCCTCTTTGGTCACTGAGTTAGTGGTACCGCAAGGACTGAGCAGGTGAGGAACCTGTGATTATGATGGGTGCACGAGTATGTCCTTTCCCATAGTGATATCAAGACTCAGCACCAAATGTGAGACGTCTTGGTGGGCGGAACTGCATGATGTAGAACATACCCTGTCCACGAAAAGGTGAGCAGTGAGGCCTGGGGGCGCAGCGGAGGGAGTAGATGGGGTGCAGCAGACTGGATACAAAAAGGCGACGCAGCGATTTAGGCATACACAGTCCTATATACTGTATTTTATGGCATTTCTATTTTTTTTTCCTGTAGCAGGAAAGTTTTTCTAGTGGGTCAAAAGTCCATCGCTCCTGATGATTGAAACCACCTGTATCACTGCGCACCACTTTTTTTCTATAACCGGATGGAAAACATTACTACTCTAGTATTCTTCATAAATTGAAGCCCATTAAACAAGTTGGAACTGTACAAATAGTTGTATTTTTAATGCGGGAGGGAAGGTGTGTGAAAGGGCGATGTTATTCTACTACACATTAAGATAGTGGCAATTACCAATCATAACATCTTTCTTTTACTATCTTTTAGATGTAGAGCTTCAGGGTGCACTATGTCCCGGCACGTGGTGGAAGACACACCGGTGACAGAAAGGTGAGCTGCGAATATTCTTTTCAGTTACTCTCTCACTTACTCTCTCCTTTGATAAACAAATGACGCACAATCTTATCTTCCTTTTTATCGAACAGGTTGTGTTTCACAAATTGGCGTCCCCTCAACACCGCTAAAGCTCAACGTTTGAGGAATCTGCGAAGATGCGTGGCCATCGTAACAGCGCATAAGAAGGCTGCTTCGACACGTGGAGGACCCTCTTTGAATCATGGCAATGGCACAAGTTGAGCAAAGAAGCTTGTTTCGGAAGCAATGAGAAGTCACCTGTGGGCGGAGAGAGTGGATAGTGTGCAGCAACTTGACTGCGTACGAATGTACAATTACCTCCGGGAAGTGGGAGTGGATAGGTTGCAAAAGTCTGGGTGCGCTAGAAAGGGCACTCACCTCTGTCACTGGGAGTCAATGGGGTACAATAGTCTGGGCACGCAGTAATAAGAACTCCCCGCTATGCAGTGGGAGTGCATGGGTATAGTACTCTGGGAGAAAAAGAGCGCACAGACACCTCCTTGCAGTGGAAGTTGATTTAATACAGTATCCTGAGTGTCCAAAGGCATAATGCAGAAATATACATGTGCAGTTGTATGTACTCTGCTATTACTAACTCTATACTATCTTTCAGAGCACTAAACTCGAGGGTGCACTATGAACAGGCACGTTCTTGGACACACACCGGAGGCAAAAAGGTGAGCTACGAAGATTTTCTCCAGTATCAACACTACCTCTCCTGCTCCATTTATTACTTTCTCTCTCTCACACTTTCAATGTGTTTTTTTCTCTCTTTCTCTCTCTCTCTCTCTCTCTCTCACATTGTTTCTCTTTCTCTTTTCAAGTTATGAACGCTGCTGTCCACTCTGCAGATAAATAAATCAAGTCTGAATTTAATACAGTCTGCAGTATAGAACCAAAGCAGAATTCAAGTTGTGAGCTCTGCTGAAAACAGTGTTTGCAAAAGGTAAGCAGAGCGGCCTAGATACACAATGCCTCCAATTAAATGCGCTGCAAGTAAACAATATTGTCCTGCATAATTACAAGATCCTAATTCTGTCTCATCTCTGAATCATTTTAAAGACCTGCTGGACCATACTGTACTCCCGAGTACCATGGTTGTAGAGAGTACTTGGGCTCAGACAAAAAGTATCAATATAGCTATCTTTTGTCCTTTAGAAAAAATATTTTTAGTTATCTCCGCTCTTGATATGATACAGAAATAATGAGTGCATTTTAACTGATCCCTTTTTAATTTTGCCCTTTCTGATCAAACATATGAGCAAAAGACAACTATGATATGAATTACATTTTACACATTTGAAATATGAGGAAATATGGCAAAAATACTCTAAAATGCTTTATGTATTTTCAGAGAAACGCAAACGGCTCAGTAGCCTGGTGTAAGTACCACACAAAATCTCACCATGGCTGAAGAAAATGTAGCTGGTGTCAAACCTCAGTAGAACACATGCCTCTGCTGTATCAATTTTTGTCTCAGTGACTTTGAAGGGTTTTTTCAAATTCACTGAACACAATTTAGCATTAATCTTGTCTATGTGAACTGTTTCATAGGCCTCATACTTTGTAGAATTCCCAGCGATTGCCACAGATAACAAACACAAGTCTCTTGGGCTATGCTCCAGTTCAGGGGGAAATGCAATAAGACTGGCAAGCAAGGATGCCTGACCCTAAAATGGCAGCCGCAACACCACAAAAATAGGACACATTGGACACTGTGTGGGGGCAAGACATATCAAGACATAGCACAGGCTACCCTCCAGTGAGGCCAGCAATTAAGGACTGTGACCGTAAAACTAAAAGCAGAAAACATTAGGTATAGATGGACATACCCTTTTGTCCTCACGTTTGAGTTGAGTAACAAAGCTCGACACGTCACTGACCTGAAGGAAGCGATGGAACTCCTGGGACTGCCACTGCCTGACCCAGTGACCAGCTGCGATCAGGTGGCGGGAACTGGCGTAGACACAAGACTGAAGATTCAATGGCAAGCCCAATGGAGGGAGCGAAACCTGAAGAACTAGCAGAGATAAGGACGATTTCCTCCCTCTTTCATGCTCTGTTTCTCACCCTCCCTCACCGCTTTCCTTATTTCATTCTTTGTCTACTCCCTCTGCTCTTATCCCCTCTCTGCTAAAATTTCTCCCCTTGCCTGCTACGCCACCTAGCCCCCTGTGCCCTTTAACTAAGCACTCCTTCTCCCCTTGTTGGGGAAAGATCCAATTATATACTCTGGAGTCTCAGTGTTCCCTCTGAGAGAGCCCACAGTGCCAAGGGAGCTGACTCACAGTTGAGGTATGGTATGGCACCCTTTGCCAAAGCACTCCCTCTTCCCTTTTTGGGGAAGGATACAGTAGGTAGTCCTTGGAGTCTCAGAGACCCCTCTGAGAGATTCCACTGCGTAAAGGGAACCTCACGCAACGGAGTTGGGGTAATGATACAACTTCCCCTGCGATCACAGCTTACTGGACTGTGGACGCAGCTATTACTCGTCTACCGATTTGTGTCCCCGTCAACCTCCCCCTCTTCTTTCATGCTGTATCTCCCACCCTCCCCCCTCTTTCCATCCTTCATTCGCTGTCTACTTCCCCTGCTCCTACCCCCTCTCCCCTGAATCTCTCCCTTTACCTGCTTTTTCCCTTACCCATATGTCATTATTGTTTATCTCGACCTCACATGTAACTATGTAGCTATGTTCTAATAACTGTGTAACCTTTGTAACGATGTAACCTGCAACTATTGTCTGATACTCATGTAAAGCGCTCTGATACCTCCGGGTCTAGCCAGCGCTATATAAAACCTTTCAAATAAAAAAAAAAATAATCTGACCCAGCAGGCACTTGCCTACAGACACCTATTCAGCGCAGGCCTATGAGAGGGGTGGGATGTATCAGGCACACTGCACACGTGAGAATAAGCAATATTGCCATGTGTTATGTTAATATGTGATCTTTGACCTCATTCAGTCACATCTCTGTCTCATTTTAAATACCATCTATACCATAAGATAGGCCTACAAGCAGCGCTGCCCTACAGACTCCTGTTGAGGGTGATTCTGTGGGAGGGGTTGGGTGCACTACCCTGATTGTGCATGTGAGAAAAAACGATCTCGCTTTTCTTAAAGATGTAATCTCTCACCTCATTCAATCACATCGATCTAATTTTAAAGACTTATTTAAATTTTTGTTTTGCAGGTTACCTACGCTCCCACCTTTGGAGTCCTTTCACATTTTGATCATTATACTGTTATGGTTTCTATTTATTTATTTTTGTTTTAATAAAAGTTAATTTAAAAAAAAAACTGAGTGTATACGTCTTCTTTTTCTAACAACATTTCACTATTATTTAGTGTGATAATCATATGCTTAGAGAAGATTAAAAAATCTAAAGTAGAAATGATGTTCATAACTAGAAGTATAATACTGAGGCTAACTATTTACCAGATCTTCACCAGAGTCTGTAGCTGCGATTAGCGGTTCCTATGGAAAATTTTAAAAAGTCCAGCACACTTGTTGTTTGGATTAGCAACATTGTATGGTGAATTTGTGACCTGTGTGCTCAGTTAAGTGTTCCATGAACGGTTACTATGGTAACAGGCAGTAAGCAGTTTGGGGGTAGGGTTGAAAGGTACTGGCTGTACAGAAGTCGTTATATTTACCCAGGATCCTCTACATGACAGAGGGGAAAGCAAACTGAGACGACAAAACACTATGTACATTATGAGCAAAAGAAGTACACCTCAAGAGAGGGTTAGAGGAATAGCCACTGACGTTACAAAACCCCATGTACAATTTGCCTACTCTGTACTCAAAAATCGATCACAATCAGACACTGTTGCAACACGATCCACAGTGTGCACTTCACTAAATACTTTGTGCCTATTGAAATGGGAGACGGGATTGCTGACATTCCAAAACTCAGGGGCATATTTACAAGGACAGGGTTAAAATTAGCGCCGCTTTAGAGGCAGCAAACTACAGCTAAAACAGCGATAATGGACTTCAAAATCCTGTGTTGTCTTACCGGAAGATTTTTTCAACACTGCTGTTTGCTATGGCAGGGTGAGAGCCAAGGCTCCCGCCCTGCCATAGCAAACTTGGTTTGCATTTTGAAAGAGAGAACACGAAAACCTACTCTCTCTTTTAAAATGCAAACCAGAATGCTTTTCCCCACGGGGAGCTGCATATTACCAAGTCCCAGTGGGGAAAATGAATGGTGGCTTCCGAAGGACGCAGGGAGCTGATTGGCACGGTAGGGACATTGGGATCCGGAGGAAGAATAAAAATTAGTAGTAGGTGATATATTTTTTTACGGTAAAATTAGGAGTCTGTAATGGGCATATTTACAAGGACAGCGTTAAAATGTTCTGGTGTAAACCTTGGCTTCTATTGGAATGCTCACGAATTCTCAAAAGCCTATTATTAAGCCCATTATGGCCGCTTTAACGACACTTTCCTAACGCTAAGGCGGCAATAATTTTAACGCTTTCCTTGTAAATATGCTCCCAATATCACAAGAACTACAGCGATAATTCATGTTCCAAAGTGAAAAGCGTGTTAATATAAGACTGTAGACTTAACATATCAATCCACCTCGCAAATTAAACATGCTTAAGTCTACTTCAGAACAGATGTTAGGATCCGACATAAACCGCTATTACCAAGAGTTTTGCTATCAGTCCTCAAATCCAGGGCCGCCTTGTAAATACAACTCTGTTGTCATACCTCCCTTTTCCATGTTATATTGTCATAGGAACACCTACCTTGACACTGGAAACGCCTACATTGCGACTCATTGGAGATACAAGGTGAGTCGTTAGCAAACCGGCTGCTAACATGCGTTAATGCATCTTAGTGTCGCCTAGTGAATAGGGCATTATAATTTTCACTGCATTTTTGGCTTTTTTTTTTTAAATTGCGGCGAAATGGCACTTGTTAATATGCCCTCAAGTTTGCTATGACAAAGCGGGAACCTCGACTCCCGCCTTGCCATAGCAAACAGCAGTGTCCCGGTGGTCGGCACTCCAAGACACAGCAGGAGTTGCTCCTGGGGGGTGGTGTTCCCCAAGGCTTTTGACTGCTCCAGAATGAGGACTACGCAGCCCCCCCTCCCAAAATATAAAAAGACCCAGAGGGTGGTAATCCCCGGGGCTTAGACGGAGCTTTGAGCTCCCTCACCCATTTATTTTGTAGCACCGAGGAATGGCGGTCCCCGGGCTAAAGGGCCCCTCTGAAACCCCATCAAATGTAATATTTTAGAACCCGGGATTTGGCCCTCCCAGGTAGCTAATTTTTAAACAAGCACAGGAGCCCGCACTTTATTTTTATTTTTTGTACGGCAGATTTATGCACCCAGAGCACATTTCTCAGTTTTTTCCCCAGAATGTTTTGGGGGGGACCCCCTAAGCAGATCTAGAGGGCCAAAATATTTCTAACCTGCCCCCTTTATACGTTTTGAATACTTGTTTCACTAATTTATAGATCCTCGCTTCTAGCGAGGCACAAAATGGCTACCAACACTTCCTGGTTTCGAATGTTGACAACCACTTGACAGCCAATTAGCATTCAGCATACGGTGTGCTTAGTGTGCGCTCAGGATGCGCGGATCGACCGCGGCCATAGATATATATGTACTTTTAAATGTGATTTTCTCAGGAACTACTGAACGGATTTACACCATTTAAGCAAAAGGCACGAGTCTGAACCAAGGGCTACCTCAAATTTGGTGTACTTCCGTTCAGCAGTTTGGGCTGTAGCCGTGATCAACGGTTCCTATGGAAAATTGCATGGGGAAAACACGCTTTGGGCCCCCTCTTTTTTCTTGGCCCCCGCTTCACGAATCACCCTGAGACTTTCAGGATAGGAGCGGACCGGAGTGCCCCCACCAGTTTTGACAATATCGCGAAGATTCGTCAACCGGCACCAAAGTTATTCCAAATAGAATGTTGCGGATTTCCAATGGAAAATAGGCCCTAACTATAACTACCTACTGGCGACTGCCAGTAGGTAATATATATATATATATATATATATATATATATATATATATATATATATATATATATATATATATATATATATATATATATCTATATATATATAGATATATAGATATATATATATATATTGCAGAAAAGAACAAAAAAGGCTTCAACACCTTGAGCATAAACCTTTTTATACCTAAGTTAATCACACATCAGTTCGAGCTATTCATGATTATAATGCAACCCTACAGAAACTACTAAAAGAAACTGATGCAAAACATAAAGCATAAAATTACACTTCTCCAATACCAAGGTAATTAAAAGTTTGGAGGTTATGAATTTCTGTACTGCCCAAATGGAGCATTCAAGTTTTGTCATTTTTTGGGCTGATGCTCATTACGAAAAATTGACTGAGATTGGGATTTAAATCAAGCCCCCAATAAAACTGTAGAAATAATCTAAGAGACATTGTAAACCATTAACGGCTCGTGACATAGGTACTGTGTCATTGGCGTACAATAAAACAGGCCTCACTTCACTTCACTTTGGCTAGATCTTTCCCGACTTTGATCAAGCTCACTTCAAGGTCAATAATATGAATAAGAAATAATAGGGGGGGCATCACACACACCACTGTCCGACCCTATGGATGATTTAATTACAGGGTAAAGTTTACCCTCAGTGCCAAATCTGACCCTAATCAGACAGTCCCAGCACATCCTCTACAGTAAGCCAATTATGGCCTGGTCAGTTCCCATCCTTGTGTGAACATATGGATATTGTGCACTCCCGTTGATATGTCGATTAAAGGTAGCTTAACCTATAGGATTGTTGTTTTTTGTGTGTTTAGCGTGCTACTCAGGAATGTGTGACTGCCTTGCACATGTGTAGTAATGCTTGTATTTTCAAGTGTCTGACTACTTTAATCTGGATACACAGTAATTAATTTTATCAATGATTTTTAAACCCAAGTTTAAACAGTACTAAAATAAATAGTGACAATTTTCATCAAATTGCATTTTAATTTCTCAATATCTCATTCTTATTGTATTTCTGATATTCATACACTGATCTAAGATCGCATGATATCATAGTTTGTTTTCAAAATGATCTAAAAAAAACCCTGATATGATTGCCTATTTAACAAATGATCATTTAGGTATTTCATTTCCAATCATATGTTTGTTCCCTAATGCATTTCGGGATGAAGCAACCTTCTTCACGTGCCAAACACTCAGAAGTTGCTAATCGCTACTCCTTCTTTTAGAATATCGTGACCACGAGTCCATCAAAATTAGGTTCTCAAAGTTACACAGCAAGAGATGTGTTGATCGGTATACAACGTTTAGCACGCATTTTTTACCACGCACTACCATTACAACGCAGGCATTACCACGCATACCATTACAACGCATTGCGCTGGGGGGCGCTCTAGGATAGGGAATAAGTTTAATTTTATATCCAACACCTTCCCTAGTGTCCACGGGGACTGGAGTTGGAATATAAAATTATACTTACCACTATCCAGCACCTCAAAGCGCTATGCGTTGTAACGGTATTCGTTGTAAATACCGCGTTGTAAAGGTATGCGTGGTAATAGTATGCGTGCTAACGTCATACATCCGTGTTGATCAGTGACTTATGGGATTTACTTGGATTTTGATAGTGAACTCCACACTATAGATCTATGCATCTGGTTCTCCAACCATTCATATCCTTGCCATAATTACCCAGAGCTTGGGTCTATGAACTGTGTCAAAAGCTGAGGAGTGGTCCATAAATGCTAGGTGAATGGAACCTCCCTTTGCCTTGACATACTTGCCAATGACCAACTGACAGTTCAAACATTGCTCAATTGTCTCCAACCCGGAATGAAACCCACACTGGACCCTCGTTAATGATTCTTTTTTCTCCAATCAATCCTCTAGTTTACCTGCTATAATTCTACTGAGGATCTTGAGGGAACTATCTAGTAAGGAAATAGGTCAGTAGCAGCAGGCATGTCTGTCAACTTGCTTAACGATGGGGACCACTACCGCTTCCCTTTAGGTTTGTTGGAGAGACGCGCTTTTGGTAGCTCCTTTAAAAAGATTTGTTAAAATAGTGGCCCACAATCTAATATTATCTTTAAAAAGGTCTAGGGGAACACCATCAGGGCTGGGAACTTTCCCAACTGCACTCTGCCTAAGGGTAGCAATTACATCCTTAACTACAATAGCCATGGAGAGGTTGGAATACAGCTATGGGTTACCATAAACCATTCCTTCACATTCTCCCTCCAAATTAGGAGCCGTATTATCTGGGTTGAAAATACTTTTATAGTGAGCAACCCATGCCTCCACTGGGAAAACAGTATCCCTTGAAGGTTTTTCATACACTGTAAAGAAAGGCCAATTAGTAACGTTCCAAACTAGTGATGAATCTTTCAAAGTGGAAGCTCTTGATAGGTCGTCCCAGGCTTCTTCCCTTAACACTGATCTCCTGATATCCAGAATAGATCTTCTTGCATTCACTGTATCGCTTTTAAAACAGGGTTTGGCAGAAAGAGCCAGTTTCAGTTTCTTATAGGCCACCATGCAAGCGTGGTCACACCAGCCTGTTGAGGAGGATATTTTTTAGGCATTCGACTGCCTCAGCCCCATGTCGACTTCAAAACAAACACTTAAAGACATTGGAGATTTTTCTAGTGTCTCCTTGTAGGAAAATAGAATCTGCTTCTTATTGTTAGCCCCACATTTGCTTGATGTTGCACTGTTTTTGACTAGTCTGACTGGGATCCTGCTAACCAGGGCCCTAGTCTATCTGCTTTCTCCTTTAAATTGAAATGCATGAACATTGGTACACTTCAGATTGGATACTGGCGTACCCTTATATATGCGCCTAGTATCCTAGTATATGGTTCCCATGTACCCAGGCCATAGGTACCCCAGAGTCCTCCCATTGGCTGAAGCATGTATTGTGCCACCCATGAAAGGCCATGCAAAATGGAACTACAGGTCTGCTAATGCAACCTGTGTAAGCTGGTACTTGAACCACTTACTTTAGTTATAGGTTCACTATATCAATATTTCACTACACTTAAAATGTTTACGTCACCCCTACAGCAGGCCTTATCAATCCTGAAGACAGGGTGCTGGGTTTTATATAGGAGAGTGCCCCTGCATGAGCAGAGCCTCTCTGCAGCCTTCAGAGACCATTCTCCCGGGTTGTCTGTGACTAAGTCGGACATATAGGTAGGGGTGCATTATAACCTTGCGGTAAATGCTATCTCAAAAACGGCTGCATAGAAACATATTGTGTTTGGTATCAAACAGCTTGGAATCATACCTCCACGCCAGTAACTGGTGTGGGAGGTATAATTAGCTTTGTGGGGTCACTGGTCTATCTGGTGCCAGCCTTCTCGACCCAGACAGCATAAAATGGATGCTAACGGCCAGAACAACATTTCTGCCCTCCTGCTGCTGAGCCAAGCTCGAGCAGAGGCAGGCAGCACAATAGGCATTCCCCTGAATCCGTCCAACCCTCGCCCGTGGGTACAAAAGAGCTTACCTGGCTGTAAGACTTTAGATTTTACGTGGACAAGCTTCTACCAGAAGAAACCACTAATCTTAGACCGTTGTACACTCTGGACTTCGCTGGACCTCGAGTGGGCTCGACTTTGTCCCCCTTTCCATCTAAAGCTTTGTCTGTGCCCTTGCTCCATACAGGCTCTGTGCAGGACCTGTGGTGCACTAAGGACAACTGAAGAATCTCCCTTAGAGTGAAGGAGTCACTCCCCTGCAGTGGAGGTACCTCAACGCAACTGACTGGTTTGCTGTTCCAGAGATTCAGCAGACTCCGAAGATCTCAGCAACACAGTAGGTGGGTTACACAGGCCCCTGAGGTTGATCTGCCCTCTCTGCAAGTTTGAGGCCATTATTTCTCGTGGGGACTGCATAACCCAAACCCCTGTGCACCGCATCCATTTGCAGTTGCATATGCTTGTTGGCAATTCCAAAGCTTGTGCATTGGATTTCGTGTAGTCCTAACCCTGAACAGTATTTGCACTGGCCTCTTCACACCAAGTGCTCCGTGGGCTGGTACTTTGCAATCTTGCACGAGGTCCCCTCGCGGCTCCTGGTCATTCGGCCTATGGTTACTCCTGAGGGTCATCTTGATTTCTGTTGAGCTTTCCTGATTGCTCCAGACGTGCCCTGGCTCCCTATTGCTTGGTGAGTCCCCTGGACCTTTCTGGTCCACACTGTAACCTGCTTGAACTTCCTGCGTGGGTTGTTTTTGCCAAGGCTTGTTGGTAGGCCAGCCAGACACCGACCCCCTCAACACTTGACATCCTTTGTGGGACAGCTCGCATCTGCCCCTGGTTGTCATTGACATCTCCTGGTCCTTGTGGCTGCAGAGTCAAGCATCCCTTCTTCGCACCTGAAGCACCCAACATCGGTAGGCATTCATCTACTGAGCCTCTGGTCACTCTGAAGTGACCCAGACTCTGTCCCCCTGCTTTCAGGTTCCTCTCTTACAGAATAGGGGCTTGGATTCCACAGGACCCTGTTCATCTTTACGGCAGCAGTACTTCTTCGCAGCCCTCTATTGAGAACAACAGCGGTTTCTGATACCATTCCAGACTTATGCACCCGGCTCCTCTGGGAGAGGTAACTTGGGTACTACGGTATCCACGGGTGGGGTGGTTCTCCAACCTCTTAAGTTCCAAAGGGTTTGCTGGAAGTCCTCCTAGACTTAAACATTAAAATTGCAGCTGCGACTTCCATAGAATTGTACAGAGCCCGTGGTTGTGTTAGCACACTGCACCCGTCCTCTGTGGGGTCCTTATCCACTCACCTTGGGTGGTTCCTTGGGGTCCCAGCGTTTCTACGTTCTCCAGACCTTGTTTGACTCAAGTTGAGATTGTTATACCACTATTTTAGTATATGGGTTGGTCAACCCTGGAGCCCAATGTGTATTGTGCTACTTACAGCTGTTCTGTTGATCTGGTATTGTGTGCTTAGTGCTTTTGCCAGGGCTATCCCCCGGAAAGCGGCCGTTGCAAGCTCTAAGTGAGAAAGTATATGTCAGTGAGGTGAGCTGCATGGCCGTTGAAGTCCAGTTTTTAACTGGATAGATGTTTGGGGGTGGAATCCGGCAGGCGTCATCCTCGTCTGCTGTTAGCTGTGGGACACCCATGAGTGGTTCGAAATGGCAATTAAAATCCCCGCCTATTATCACCTTGGTATCAGTTGAGAAGCTATTTAATAGGGCAATTAAGGACTCTAGGACATGAGAAACTGTACCACCCAAAACCGGACGTAGATAGATGTTAATAATCGCTATTTTGGGTGTGTTTCTACGGGTCAAAAGAATACACAGAATATCACAAGAATTGGTGTTAATTCTCTTGACCAAGAACCCAAGATGAACAGCCACCCATATGGTCAATCCACCGGATGGTCTGCCCCTAGGGCCTTTAGTTGCGGGCTCGGCATAAGTTACAAAGCCCAGCCTGTGCTGAATAGTCCTGGCCCATGTCTCTTGAAATAAACAAATACCATGCTTGTCCACATACTCGCACCACTCCAGGTTCTCTAGTTTCACCACCAACCCCGCCACATTCCAAGATAACAGTGACAAATTTTCATTATTGGAACACAGTTGATCAGCTGGCTTGCCTGAAGGTATAACAGTTTCCACATTGGAATCACCCACTTCTAAACTCATCTGTTTCTTCGGGATCACATAGTTGGTTACAGCGCAATTATCATCATCTGTACTAGAGGGAGAACCACCACATTGGGGAACTGTAAATGTGCAGCTCATCCTACTCTGTGCATTCTCCTCCAATAGACCCCCACCCCCAACACTGGAATCTTTGGCAGGTACCTTTGCTGGAAGTCAATCGCAGCCATCAAGGCCAGAGATGGCTCCATATCTATTCGAGGTTTCCAGAGGAGTAAAAGGAATCAAGTGGTCCATATTTCTATTCCGCTGGAAAAACTCATGCCCCACAGGATGCTGGTTGCGTCCGTTGGAAGGGACTAAATTCCACGCTAAATTATTCCTAGGAGGGAGAGGCATCTGCGGGTGACACGTGTAGTTGTTGTTTGGAGGCAAATGGATGTTCCTAATGCCATTAGGATCTGGGACCCCCCCTGAGAAAAGAGCAGGAGTCACATGCGACCTTGGATAGAAGTAAGTTAGGTCGTATGGGACGATAGCGGTGTTCGAATTCATAGGGGGGCCTGTTAATATAGCCCCAACAGCTACTGGGTTCCTAAAATTAACAACAACTATATCACCCTCAATGTTCTTTTCCCTTGTGCCCAGCCAAGGCAGGCGTCTAACGTGGACAATCTCCCCATCGATATAGTATGGGAGTGGTCTATTTTGCCCCAACCAATGTAGGATCTTATTCTTAAGTTGGGGATGGCCCTCCTTCCTGCCTGCTTCTAGTGGGGTGACACCTGTAAGTACAACTACAAAAGGTAGCGACTCTGGGGGCAATTCTACATTGGGTCCATAGGGAGTATCATTAGTGGGCCTTGAAAACCTCCCCCTGTTCGGGTACTTGGTCTTAGTACTAGGAGTAGCCTTTCTCATCTGCGCTTCTATTGGAACCTGGTCAACGGATTTTGTTACTATTTGACCAGGATCCTGGGCCTGTTGAGAAGCCAAGTTTTTCTGCTGGTTATTGTTCAAGGACTTGCTGATTACAGTAGTTGTCTGAGCAGAAATCGTTGGCATATCTACAATAACCTGTTTTTTACTAGCAAGATGTTTAACAGCTCTGTTGTTGCCACTATTGGAAACGTTTGGGGCCAAAGTATTAGATACAGAAGCTGCTATAGGCTGTGGTAGAATAGTCGGCACAGGGGTGGGTGTTAAAGAGGTGATAGGAGCACTTAATTTGGCATTAAACAGAGCCTCCAAGTTGCCTAGTCGGTGCTCGACCCTTTTTAGAATATCCAAAATGGGGAGCATAAAGGACCTAAGCAACTGCTCGACTGTATTCTGCTCCGTGATAATGGGGGGAATAGTCACTAGGCTTGGAGTAGTAACGGCCTCTACTTGCTTCCCTCGGGTATTACCAAGATGTAAACTGGCAGAGTCTGGGGTTGGTACCACTATAGGTACTGTATCAGTCAGTGCCGAAATTTTGGGTGCAAGTACACCAGAGGTCTTAAGTTTAGATGTCTTGCCAAACTCTGTATGACTAAGCTTACCCCTTTGGGGTACTCCTAACCCCCTCCTTTTTTTTGTGGGCGGAGGGCCGAATGTTTTAGGGGCAATGGATGGTCTACATTGCCTTTTCGGCTGCTCCTTGGGTAGTTTGCAAGATACATTGACCACATTTGGGGATGAACTAGAGGCAGGTGGAAGCAAAGCTATGGGTGTAAGTGGAGGAGCAATTGAGGGATGAACCGTTGATAGTGGAGTGCTTCTAAGCAATAGTGGAATTCCGTCCAGTGACAGTGGATCATCCAGTGGTGTATCAGTAATAGTGGTAGGCAAAATAGGTGGGGAGGCCAAGTCAATTAAGGGTCTATTTTTCAATGACTCAATGGAGCGGCGTCGTTCAATCCTGCGTTCGGATAGTGAGTCATCCTTATCCGAATCCACAACACCCCTAGTAAAGTAATTGTCAAGTGTCCTTTTACTAGTTCCTGCTGTGCTAGAATTCTCAAAGTTAGCCGCCATGGAAGAGGGCCTACCTTACGGTCTGGGACTGAAGATGATAGAGGGGTGGCCCGTCCCGTCCTCGGGCGTCCCCGGACGGCCACAGACGGTCCCGCCCTTGTCCCGGGCTTCTCCCGCGCGCTCCCGCGCTGCGGGAGTGATGGTTCCTTTATGTAGGTATCCAACCAGCTACCAGGGGGCGTGGCCGGCAGGGAGAGCAGCCCAGCTGGAGTAGGGCTTTCGCGGGGGCTCCTGGTCCTCGGAGTCCACCGCTGTGCTCGCAGCCCTGCCGGTTGCTCTGGAACAATGCCTCTTCACAAACTGGAGAAAGTGCTGCACGCCGCGAAGCGGGACCCGCGCAGCGGGTCCGGCGAGGGGTAGCGGCTGCAGCAAGGTCACTGGCTTCCTCACTCAGGTGAGAGGTACTTCATGCAGGGTCGGCAACAGAATCCGCCGAGATCCAGGTAGGGCGGCTAATTAAGGAGTGAGGGCGGGGCTGGCAGGGAGAGCAGCCCAGCTGGAGTAGGGGCTCGCGGGGACTCCTGGTACTCGGAGTCCACCGCTGTGCTCGCAGCCCTGCCGGTTGCTCTGGAACAATGCCCCTTCACAAACTGGAGAAAGTGCTGCACGCCGCGAAGCGGGACCCGCGCAGCGGGTCCGGCGAGGGGTAGCGGCTGCAGCAAGGTCACTGGCTTCCTCACTCAGGTGAGAGGTACTTCATGCAGGGTCGGCAACAGAATCTGTGTGCTTAGTGTTATATCCTTGTGTAGAAGATAGCAGAGAGTGTTATATTAATAAATACATATTTTTATATAACAACTGTGTGGTTCTCCTTCATTTAGTCATTCAGGAGGTGATAATCTGGTACAACAAGCTGATTTACATTCCTTCAAAATTAAGCCTGAAGGCTGCTCTCCACAGCTACCACTAGGATAGCTTTTTAAAGGCTATCTTTGACCTCATACATCATAAGGGTCTTTTGGACTGGTGCAAGATACCCACTTTAATTAGTGGACATCATATATCAGGCCAACTTCTCACACTCCTTCTCCTGTGTAAGTACTGAGAATTCCTCTCTATTTTCTCATACAAGTTTGCCCAAAAATGTATCCCTATTTATCCTTTCCCATTTTATCCAGACACCCCCAGTACATGAGTTAAAGGGGGCCAGGTTCTCCTGCTGTCCCATATTCCCCGTGAATTTATGTCCCAAAACTAAGATGAGTGGATTATGGTCGCTAATACATGAGATTGATACATTGTGATCTAATATAAATTTAGCTAAACCCTGAGACACTAAAATGTAATCAATCTCATTGTCCTTTTGTGCACCATTAAAAGTAGTGTAAATGGGGCAACCAAAGTGTTAAATTCTGTAGCAAAAGCTAAGCATCTAGAGATCAACAATTTATTCAGCGCCTCCCCAAAAAGTGTATGCTGAAAATGTATATACTCCTCCCTCTTCGAAATCTTCAAGGCACATGAGGAGAGGTCAGCTTTAGCATAAAACCTTGCATTGAAACCCCCCCCCTCAAACAGTCAGTGCTTCTTTATAATGGCTATACAGGAAGATCACTAAATCGTTCTCCATATCACCAATTTAGGTAGTTATAGGAGAATCATAGACAATATGATATATATTGACCAAAACCACATCAAAACAATATGCAGTCTGCAATACAATTAATTGATAGGCATAATTCAAACTGTTCTAAGCTGAATACATGTCAATTTGAAAGCACACAGAAGAGCTAAATCCCCCTTAGCTCTGCCAGCATAGAATGGAGCATTAGGACTACATTTAGGGTCTCATAGGATTTCCGACTGAGACCTAAGGTTTCAGATCCGACAACCTTAACACAATGCAGGCTGTTGGATTTCAAACCGGCAGGTCAATCCAGCTGGCTACCGACTGGTCAAGGAGCCCGTCAGCCAGTTGGAGGCTGCACATAACTTCCTACTGACGGTGTTTCGCCGTGGGCATTATGATGTCGATTCCCGACAGGCTTTTCATGTCAGGTCTTCCAGCATGAAAAGCCACTCGGAAAGTGACTTTTAGGACCCCTAGCAGGTCCCCCATGCCTCCACAGCCTCCGTTTGGGGAGCACCTATAGTGCCCCCTGTCAATCCCTGCACTGTCTGGCAGGCACCGTGAGGTGCCTGCCAGACGGTGCAGGGATACACACAAACTCCCATTTCTCTTTGGGAGCTTGTGCTGCAGCCAGTTTCCAACCGCAGCACAAGCTCCCATAGGGAAAGGAGAGTTTGCGAACGCATCCAAATAATGCAGTCGGGACTGCTGACCGGAGGTTGGTCGGTTCCGATTCTGCAATGGTGTCGGGTGGACATGAGTCTACCCGGCATCGTAATCAGCCCCATAGTCGTTTATATCACAGCCCTCTATCGCCTACATCTCCTGAAGTAAAACAATGTCCACATTATTTAAAGTAGAGAGGCAATCTGGATTCAGGAGTTTAGAGTGGACACCTGCAATGTTCCATAACATCATTCTCAAACCCATCTGCCTAGCCCCCCTCTCTATCCAGACAAGACCCAAAACCAACAGGGGACATGTGAACACCTCTTTGGAGACGTTCCCTGCTAAACCTGCCTCAAAAGCTATTTGGACTCACTGTCACCTTAATGAGCATTTTCACAGTTCGGAACTTCCCTACACTCATGGGTGGAAAGTCAGTCCAGGTCTTACAGGGGAGTAAGGGCTTTAAATGAATTCCTCACCACAACACAATAAAATGGGGATGTACAACGCCTTTTCCATTCTTTGCAGAGAGAACTTCCGGCCTATAAAATTAACCTAAAGCTAATACCTCAATATGGCTGGGTGAATGGTGCTGATTATGAAAAGTATAGAGCTGGCAATGAGGGGAGACTTGAAAGTAACTATTTCACAGTCCCCACTCACTGCCTTGATTCCCGAACCTACCCAGGGAGAGCTTAAAACCATTATAACCCCCCCTTGAAAATCATGCGACCACCCCATACCTGACCCCAGCCAATGGGTTATCTTTTATCGGTGCCAGGTGGCCTCTTCTTTGGTACATTCTTCAAGACTACAACATAAGGGGTACACTCTGGTGGGAGCTGGGGAAGTAAATGGCCCATGTAGGGCAGAAGGACTACTCACTGCCCCTGAATCCCGCCCAAAACGTCTACCACCCATGTTTTCCTGCACATTTGATGCCCTTACAACTGGGGCAGTACAAGACCTGTGCTTAGTTGACATTATCAAACTCATGGGGAGGGCTAGGCTAGGGGCTCGGGCTGGCGGGGCAAAGAACTAGTCGACACAAGCTAAACAGTTGAGCCCCCGTCGACACAACATCTGGCAACTGAATATACAGAACTGACCTCAACTTTGACATTTTGCTCTCAATCTTGCCCAGACGATCTAAAATGGGGTCCAGCTTATAATTCAAAAACTCCAATACTTTATGACAAATATCAGAATGTTGAACTTAGAATGTTAATGGAGAGTCAAATTGTTACTCCGTTGTTACTAGTTATTGAAATAAATGAAAGGAACATAAGCACTGGTTGCCTCATTCTGGATCAACCTTTGATTATGTATGCTAGTCACTGTGCACTCCTTGATTGGATTTGTAACTCCTATTGAGTCAATGTTGAAGTGTCTTTCTTTGTCATGCAATCACGTTGTTCTGCTTGCGTGACCATTATATTTTGATTCGCAGTTAGCCTCAGCTGCATGTGCTAGATTGAGCATTACACTGATCTTTTGGAAGCCATTATTTCCTTCAATTTATCCAGTGACTGATTCAAGAATTAATAATTGGATTAGAGGTAACATTATATAAGTTTTTTTTTTTAAATTTGATTTCTAGGATAACACCAACCAGTCTTTATTTTTTCTAATTGTTGGTGCATACTACTTTTCTGTGTGGTACATTTTATCCTTTCACATTGAGAATATGCAAGGTGGTTAGTGCTCCTTCGCCTTTCCTTCAAGTGCCTGGAAATCCTATTGAGGGTGAAGACAATAATATAAGCTTTGAACGTTATTTCATTGCTATTAATTGAAAGAAACTTGAAAATTAGAGAAATGTTGCTATACTGTACAGCTGCCTTGGAGCGGAAGGCCAACGTATATTTAATCATCCACCTGAAATTGAAGCAGATGTATCTCATTTTGGTACTTTGAATGAGTATTCAGAAGCGGTTCAAAGACTAGGCAAACATTTTTGTCAGGAACACAGCATAGTTGTTGAAACGCACACATTTGGCACATGTAAACAACATTGTGATGAATCCATCGGTAGTTATGTTGCCAAGCTACATGTTTTGGATTCCTCGTGAGTTTGAAGGACCTATTGATCAGTACCTCAGAGATCAAATCCTAGAGGGATGTTTCAAAAAGAAAACGCAAGGACAAGTATTAAGTTGTGGCAATTCCACTTTTTGTGAAACAATTGAAATTACTAAAGGAATTGAATGATCAGCAGTGGCCTCAATGGAATTCAATAAAAACGAGGCTGATACTTCCTCTGGTACTTCCTCATGTTCAGTTGGTATGATTATAAATTCTGCAATGCCTTATTCGAATAAGGATAGTAATCTGGGACTTGGAAGGGATGCATCCTAAAAACATCTTTGTTTTAGTTGTGGTTCTCAAAGTCATCTGCCAAATGCAAGTAATTGTTCTGTGAAGAATGGGAATTGCAACAAATGTAAAAAATATGGACATATTGCAAAAATGTGCAAAGCGGGTGAAACTTTTTCAAGTTAAGTGTGCACATGTGCAAGATCAAGCACAAGAAAATACTGAGCAGTTGAATTGTCATACTGAAAAACGGGATCCTGTGTGTCAGATCCCTGTGGGGAAAACAATTATTATAGTCACAGTTGATTATATTTTTCCAGTTGCAATATTTTCAGACATATTGTTTTCCGAAGATTGGCCAAATGGGATGTTAATTACTCCTGCTATTAATCCTGTTGTTTATGTGGGGTACTAGAATTGACATGATGGGCTATTTTTGGGAGAATGTTGCATACAAAGATTGGAACATATATACTAAAGTTTACATTGCTATAAAGGGTGTAGCATTTTAGGATGGAAGGACCTAAGCAGCATGGCATGGTATTAAGGCCTGGTACTTCATGTCCTATCACACTAGTATCTTTGGAAAACAGAGTTACCGGATATTTTAGACATATATAAAAATGTGTTTGAAGACAGACTTGGTTGTGTACAAGGGTTTTCACATAAAATTATTTGGAAGGAGTCTGTTGTTCGGGTAAGACGTAACGTTTGGCATTTTCCATTGAGTATAAGATCACAAGTGCCCGAGCATTTGAAACAACTGGAGAAAGATGGTGTGACTGAACCAGTCAATTTATCAGAATGGGTTTAGCCGTTAGCTGTTGCAAAAATAAAAATGGAGAAATGTGTTTGTACTGATCTCAGATCGACAAATAAGAATACTGTAGTTGATTGCCTTCCTCTTCCTAAGATTTTGGAAACGTTTCCTCAGTTAGGTGATGTCAAGTATTTTTTTGATATAAGATCAGCATATCGTCAACTGAATTGAGTGAAGATTGTAGATCGCTGATGACAGTTATTACACCATTTGGTGCATATGGTTTTATAAGGATGCCATTTGGGTTGGCATCAACGGCTCCGGTTTTTCAGAAACTGATGTATAGCATACTTGATGGGTTGCATGGAGTGAATGCTTTTCAAGATGAAATCATTATTCATGCTAGCTCAAAGGAAGAGCTCAAGAGGATTGTTGACCAAGTTTTGAAAATCATAAGTGAAAATGGAATGACAGTTAAATTACAAATTTGCAAACATTTCAATCAGCGTGTGGAATATTTTTGGCATTAATTTACATCAGGGGGTATTAAACCTAAGGGGGATCTGTCTTTAGCTATAAGTGAAGCACCTATTCCAGAAAATGTGGAATAAGTTAAATCTTTTCTTGGATTGTGTGAATATTATTCATGCTTAGTAGAAGAGTTTGCAGTGGTGACTGAGCCTCTTAAAAAGTTGCTTAGTAAATGGGTTCAATTTGAGGGAGTGACTGAGGAGCAGAACACGTTCTTTGCGTAAACTAAGAAGATAATTGTTGAAGAACCAGCACTTACATCTTTAAAAGAAGGCTTACCCTGCCTTATTACTGTGTATTCTAGTTCAATTGGGATTGTTGCTGTGTTAAGACTATTGCTTTTTCTTCCAAATGTTTGAGAGATGCAGAACGAAAGTACAGTACAATAAAACATGAGGCTTTGGCCCATATGTGGGCGGCTGCGCATTTTGCTACACATATTTAAGGCTGAAAATTTGTACTTTGTACTGATCATAAAGCCTTGCAGTTCTGTTAGGTGAGAATGAACTAGGCAGATTTCTCTTAGATTGCTGTATCTTTTGTCTAGGTTGAATGAAAACATTTTTAAGTCGTTCATATTTCTGGCACAGAGAATTGAAGAAATATTTTTTTATCCAGGTTTCACAGCAAGGTTGAGGATTTAAGTTTTGGTTAAGGATGATGTGGGATGTGCAATTGGATTAATTAAAGGTGTCTCAGTGCCAAATGAGGCAATTTTTAACAAAAGTTGGTTACAGGAAGATGAAAAGGTCAAAGAATTAATTGAAATAAGGGAGTAGGAGTAATTGATGCCCAAAGGAAAGGTTTCTTTGTAAAAATTTACAAAGTTTTTGTAAAGTTCAGGATGAATTACGTGTGAAAAATGTACTATTATTGAGAGAAAATAAAGTAGTGCCATCAATTGCGTTACACAACAAGTTTATTGCTTTAACACACAAAGGTCATCCATTGATAACCTCTACAAAAAAGGTTGAGAGAAGATTATTGGTGGCACCGTAGATTCTTCAGTTGAAATCTTTATTAGTTCTTTTTGTTTATAAAAGTGTTATGGTTCAGGACTCCCCACTTATTTCGACTGAGAATCCATTGAAAGCATGGAAAAAAATTGTTGGTGTTCCTGGAGGCAACAATTATATAGTCATGTTGGTGGATTACCATTTTAAATGGGTTTATCATGACTGGATTAGAACACCGAATACCAAATCTGTTATTCATTTTTTCGAAAAGGTATTTGTATAGAAGGATATCTTAAATTTTGGTTTTCTATAATGGCATTCAATTTGTTAAATATGAAATGAAACAATATTTGGATACTACTGATATCAGACATATCACTGTGGCTTTGTAATACCTACAGAGTAATGGAACGGTAGAGGGAGATAGCAGAAGTGTGAAAGATACATTACAGTTAGCTGTGAGTGCAACATTTAAGGTGATATTCGTTTTAAGAAAGCATTTTTGCAATTACTATGTAAAAGCACATCCCACCATAGTAGTTAGTCCATTTAAGCTTCTTTGGTTAAAATATCCTATTTCAAGTCTTTCTCCTTTGTATATCCAGGATTGTGAGATTAACATTAGTGATGTGTATAGGAAGGTCACTAACATCAAGAAAAAAGTAAGAATTGATATGATCTACACATCAGGTTAAAGAACAAAATGTCAAAATTGGTGATTTGGGTAAAGTGCGTAAACCTGGTATTGTGAGGAAAACTCATTTAAAATTTTTCAATTAAACTCCTATCATTAATATGAGCAAAGGGTTTGTTCAGGTTGAGAATGGAACATGGGGGAGTAAAAGAAAGGTTGTAAAAGTATGTGGACGTGCCGTGAAAGGATGCATAAGTGAGGATGATGACTTTGGTCCCATGAGGATTAGGTTGCATTCAGGCAGTGATATTAGAAATGATTCTCGTATGAATCAAATTCAGCAAGATACAGGTAACACTGGTGTTGAGATTACTTCTGGTAATGATATCAGTGGGGAATCAGTGGTAAACTTAACCAATATTGTTAGTTATACAATTCCATGTACATCTGAAATTTCTGATGTTGTTGTTAAATCCGGGGAAAATGGTAGGGCATTACATGATGCTTTTAGACAATCTAGCAGAGTAAAGAAACCTCCCAAATATTTATAGCAGTTGTGAACACAGAGCAGAGCTAAATAAATTGTTTGAGGTTGGCACAGCAAGCGCTCAAACTGCTTTTGTTAATTATTCTACTGCACCTCATCTCACACTCATTTCAGAGGAGAGGTACATGCATAACTAATGCATTTTAGTAGGATGATGCAGACACCAACACTAAAATGCGTTAGTCTAACCCCATAATGCACTGTACTTGGCAGGGCTGTATTAAAGTGCAACATTACAGTCTATTTTCTGTACAGCTGGTATTCTGAACTGATGTATTTGAAAGTGCTTTAAAATGTGAATAAGAAGAATAAGTAATTCTGGTAAAATAAAATATTTGTGTAAGATCACACTTAAGCGAGGAAGCCACAATTTATAAAAATTTTCTGGATTCACTTTGCACAAATCAGCCACTAATTCGGTATCTATTCATCTTTCTTTTTTATGTTAACACTTTGTTTTTACCTCCTGGTGTTTTGTTGTGCGGTTTTTATACAGCACATGGGAGGCAAGGGAAGATTAATTGATGCGTCCAGAATCACAGAATATTGAGCCTGCGCTGAGGCTTGAACCTGGTTCCCTAGTTCCAAAGTCAGCTACTTTGGTTGTTAGGCCACATCATGGGTGGAGCAAGGGTACCAGGCAGAATCCACATGAAAGCTTGGCTCTTTATGAGCTTTAGAATTCAAATGGACCTTGATTGCATTTATTCTTGGGGGACCCTAACATTCCCCCTCACGGTGTGCTGCTTCACTGCCTTGCACATCCAGCCTGGAAGCCTGGTGAGTTTTGGGGTTCAGCATTATGGGGGTCCCCATTGTCACCCCTGCATGAACTGTGCCATCTGTTGTCTCTTCCTTGAGGCACACGCCCTTGCTGGGAGGCCCTGGTTACTGTTGCCTGTGGGTGGCGGCGGCAGAGGAGACATTGTTGTGCCTTACCTGGAACTGGGACAGAGATTGCACACACTCTAGTGAGAATACCTAGCGACCTCATGGGAGGAACAAGCACTCGGGGCCCTCACAGGGAAACACAATGGAGCACTACATTATGCCCTCCATGCAGCAGCAGACCCGCCAGGGTGGTGGAAAGGGGGACCTGGAACTGGGTTCTTCAGCTGGAGAGCCTTTGCTTGCGTAGCTCCCAGTGGCCATCCATTACTGGGGGGCAAGATTGAAACTGTGGCCCTTGAGCTGAACCTCCTCCGTGTGGACCTATGTAAAGTGTAGGATAAGATTGGGGTTGCAGAAGGATCCATTGCTGAACTTCACACAAAGGGGGACACCCTCAGGAAGTAGGTTGGTACTGTCACTTCTAAAGCTGTGACTCTGGCGGCAAGGGCGGAAGACACGGAGGGTAGATCCGGGTGTCACAATGTTCGATTTCTAGGGTTCCCTGAGCAGGCGGAGGGGAGTAGGATAAATGCAAAACACACAGCGGCCTGCCCAACTATCCTAATTCTTTGTGATTAAAATGGCGCACTGGACGCTGGCAGCCCCCCTCGGCCGGGGTCACTGCATCGGGCCATTATAGTTCATATCCTTAATTACAAGGACAGAGACTACATCCTATGTGCATCCCGGGAGACTGACATGGCCTGTTTTGAAAATCACAAGATTTCAGTCTATCCGGCTTACACTCAGAAAGTGCAGGAGAACTGAATAAACTTTCTGAAGGTCACGGTAAGCTACGCTCCATTGGCCTTCGCTATGTGCTGCTTTACCCTGCCAGACTGCCGGTGCTCTCGTGGGGCAAGTCCTATTTCGTTGACTCACCAGAGGATGTGTGGAGATGCTGGGGATATGGGACAAGGTTCCTAGGGACAACGTGGGCTGATGAAGCTCTGAAGCCTGTGCGAATTAGACGATCACAAACTTCGACCTGGAGGTCATAGGAGAGGCCTGTGGCTGGTGGGTTCCGCAACCTGGGAAACCAGGGGCAGTGAAGGGACATGATGGGGTCTTGGTGGCCCCGGAGGCAGATGTGGTGTCGACAGATCCTACTGTATGATGGGGGACCACCATCTATTGTGTTTTGAATTGTACTTCTGTTTCTACCCCCTTTAGTGACCCCTTCTGTTTCTTTTCTTTTTTGCCTTTTACCTCTAGGAGGAGTTATAAAATCCTGCTGAGAGGTAGAGGGACACAGGTACACTGGATGATGATCACCAATGCGGGAGTGTCTGTACGGGTGACGTTGGCATTCAATTGTGAACTATGTGGGGTAGTGTGGAGTCTCTCCATGATCCGTGGTAGGACACCGTTATTTGTGATGGGTTTAGTCTGCTAGTCCTGGCAGCATTATTATTAATAGAAGAGCAGTGTATTTTTTCTTTGCTGTTCTACTGGTTATCTGGGGTAAGGGGTGTTGGGATGGTTTATTTTGTTTCTCTTCCATGTTCGTGGGGAATACGGTTTTACATGCAGTGTGACTGAAGTGCTATTTTTCTTGGTCTCCGTCGGTGGGCTTCTTGACTTGGTCATTGCTTCTGGGTGAGAGTTATCCAAGTGCAGCAGGTCGGTTTACCACACTTGATGACTGACTGCATAAGCATACTCACCTGGAATGTCAGGGGATTGCCGAATTATGCCAAGTGGTACAGGGTGCACTCGTACCGTGAATGTAATAAGGTTCAGATTGCCTGTCTTCAGGAGACCCATCTTATGGGTAATGAATCTCAGAAATTGGGGCCGAAATGGAGGAGCCAGTACTTCTCAACGCATATTCCTCATATGCCTGGGTGGGACCTATCTGCATTGTTCCGGGGGTTCCCTTTAACCAATATACAGTGAGGCGAATGTGGAGGGGCGATTCCTCCTGTTTCAGGGTATACTGGATGGAAAGGATGTTACTATTTTGATTATGCATGCTTCTAATATGGATGGCAGGAATTTTTATGAGGGAATTCAAGACTTGCTTGAGGGTAGTCTGGGATCCTACAGTGCTCTTGGCTGGAGACTTCAATTGTGTTCTTGGTGGGGAGTTCAATTGGTATCCTCCCATGACGGGGTACAAAACCACTGATGACACGCTCATCTGCCTCGGTCATGCAGAACCTGGGTTTAATGGATGGCTGGTCTGTCCTACATCCGGAGTGTCTTGAGTTTACAAGCCACTACTTGACTCATGCTACTTACAGCAGACTGGAACAGTTTCTGGTGATTGGGGTAGAGCCTGTACGCCTGTGGGTAGTTAGTAATTTGGGGAGATATCTTTCTGATCATGAATTGGTGTTAATTAGCTTGCACTGGGGTGATGATCTTCACCTCACTCAGTCTGTAAGGACATGGTGTGTAAGGACTTGTTGGTGATTCATCTCTCTGAATACTTAACCCTGAATTGAGGAACTACAGACTCTAGGGCTACTGAGTTGGAGACATTTAAGTTGGTCTTGAGGGGTGGATGTATCAAGACCACCTCTGGTACTGTGAGGCAATTAGAGGCTTATCCAAAGGTCCAGGAGCACCAACTGACGACATTCCAAAGGTAAGAAGCAGAATTTGTTGCGACACGTGCGGAGGTGATGCGATCTCAAGGAGCTATCCAGGAGGTCTGTGACTCCTTGGATAGGTGCACTCTTAGGGCTTACCACCAATGTTTGCATAGAGAGAGGGATTAGTCTGGCAAGCTATTGGCCTGGTTACTGCAGTGCAAACTAGACTCCCCCCATACTGCATCTTCGTAATTTGGAGGGAGATTTAGTGACAAGTAGGCAAGACATAATGTGCACCCTTGAGACACATTTCAGAGCTATGTATATTGCCGGCCTGGTGGAAAGTCTGGGTATGGCAGAGGACTTTTGTTGTGGGCTAGAGTTGCCTAGCCTGACACCTGAGTGCGTGCAGGAGCTGGATGAGCCATTTACCTTGAAGGAGCTGGGGGTGGCTTTCGACGAACTTGATAAATATATGGCGCCGGGGCGGGGATGGTTTTCCAGTTGAGTGTCTCAATACTTTTTCCACTGAATTTAAGTAAAAGTTATTAGAGGTGTTCCTTGTAGCTCAGAGAGCACAGGTTCATCCTCTTACTATGCGCAAGGGTATTATGTGTCTCATGTTGAAACCTGGTGCGGGATACAGAGGACAACTCTTCATATAGGCCACTCACAATGCTTAAGTAAGATGTTAAATTTATGTGTAAAATGTTGATTAAGGGATTGGGGAGAGTTATGCGCAATTTAGTGCACCAGGATCAATGCAGGTTTATGCTGGCCCATAGCACCAACTTCAATTTTCAACGACTTACTCGTGTTTTACATGAAACAATCAACGGACAATGACTGAGATCTGGGCGTGGTTTTCATAGATTTGCAAAAAAAAGCCTTTGCTTTTGCGGAATGGCATTACCTCATGGCTGTGTTGCAGGTGATGGGATTAGGGCCTGTGTTTCGGGACTGAGTGCAGATCCTGTACATTGATCCTCTAGTATGTATAGTGGTGGGGGGTTCCTATTGGAGGCCTGGGAAGTGGGGAGAAGGGTGCAGCAGGATTGCCCCTCTCGCCGTTCTTTTATGCCGTGGTAATTGACCCCCTGGCCATATTGCTGCAAAGGAAATTGGAGCCCTGGTGTATACGGGTGGGCAGGTCCAATCATATTGTTTTCCTGTATGCCAATGATGCGATTATCTATCTTCATTCTCCTAGAAAGCACTTCCGTGGCTGATGAGGCTGTGGCTGATTTCAGAAAGGTGTAAGGCCTAAGGTTACTGTCCAAAAAATGTGGTTGTTTCCTCTGGGACGCTTGGTGTGGACTTTGCTTGAATGGCTCCCAGCTCTGGGGATACGCTGGGAAACAGAGAGTTTCCATTATCTAGACATTGGGGTCACACATTCAGAGGCCTCTCACCTACTTCACAACACGCAGGGGGTGCTGGACGGATTGGCTACATGAATTGTCTTTTGAAATAAGTTACCCCTGTCAGGGATAGGCAGGGCGGGAGTCGCTAAAATGGTCTGTTTCCCGCGCTGCCTTTATTTGGTGCACAAGTCTTTATTCCTTCTAGCCCACAATTGTTTTTGTCAGCTTAATAGCTTATTGATATTGTTGATTTGGGCTGGATGATGCAGTAGGGTGCCCCTCTATTCTCCAGACGGATATGGAGGATGGTGGCATGGCCTACCAGACATACAATATTATTATTTTGCACCTCACCTACAGCATGCTGCTCATTGGTTCACGGTGCCCAACAATTGGAGAAGCAACTTTTCCGGGAGATGCTGGGTGACAATAACCTGGCTTGTGTTGTGATTTGGGAGGGCGCACAGAGTGGATGGTTCCTTATTCAGTTAGGCACAATAGATATGGGAGACTGTAAGTCAGTGGTTGGCTCAAAGGGCTCCTTTTGATAGGGAGCTTAGCATTGGGTATCCAGCGCCATTCTGTGCGATAGAGTCTGGCATGTCTATGGCTCAATGGCTGTCAGGTGGCTGGGCATTTATAGCCAAATGAGGTGTTTTTCTCCTTCCCGGAGGTACAGGAGGCCTTTCAGGTGGGACCTAGTCATTTCTTACATCATGCTAAATTGGAACACACAGTGCGGGAGGTCTGGAGAACATTTCCGGCGGTGCCTGAGCCGTCTCAGGTGATGGGGGGATTGTTGAGATGGGGTGAGGGCAGACATCTAATTACGCTCTTCTATAAGGCTCTTTAGTGGGTCACTGTGAAGCCTCCTTATAAGGCAAGACGAGCTTGGGAGACCGACATGGGACAACCCATCACAGATGCGGATTGGGGATGGACCTATTAATTGGTTAGGATGGTGTCCTGTAATAATAGGTTCAAGTTGATTCACCTTGAGGTTTTTGCACAACACTTATCTAACTCCTTTTCAGCTCAACAAAATGGACCCCGTGAGGGCGGGAAAGTGTGTGCACTGTGGTTTGTTGGGAGCTACCTTCTTACACCTTGCCTGGGAGGGTGGCACTGTGCAGGTGTTCTGGAGGATGTTGGTTCCCAGGACTGAAGCAGCAATTAGTCTTGCTATTCACTTTACACCCAGAGTCTGTTTGTGGGGTATGTTGGCACAGTCCAGAGGTGGAAGATTCCATATAGGCTAAATCTGCTTGCTCGTCTCCTGGCTAAATGGCGAGTGGCGATAGGGTGGTTTGGACCCAGGGCTCCGCAGGTGGTGACCTGGGTTAAGGATGGCCTTGAGTGGGGAGTGGTGGAGGAACATGATTTGCATTTATCCTGTACAAACAAGAAGGATTTCAAAGACATAATGGCTTGGGGGTTATTATTAGATGGATTCAATGAGAATGACGACCCTGATTCTACTATTGGATCAGGGGACAAGGGGCAAAGTTGTGAATTCTATATGAGAGTCGTGGCTACCAGCTGTAGGTGTATGGTATTGCTCTCAAATTGTTGGGCTCTATTGCTTGGTATATGCTTACTGCATGTTTATTCTCTGCAGATAATGTTTATATTGCAATGGCTTGGGATTACTCTCCTTAGAGACTGATATGTTGTTAACTTTTGCGCCACACAAATTTAAGTAGAGTACTTTCCTCTCGCACTGCAAGTGCTGTTGGCTATTTTGATCATTTTTACATATAACGTTTTTTTTAAAACCTTAATTTTAGAATACAAAAACGTCAATACAATTGAAGTGTAAGTAGTCTTTTGTGCCGGCATTGGGAAGAATGATCCATGAATTTCACCAATTTACAGTTTAACTACACATGCTGGATCAATGCTTGCCTGCAAATTCTTATATCCAGAGTGTTGAGACTTGGATATAAAAGGCTTCTGCCATTCTCCATTAAAGGTGGACATAAACACAGAATATGTCAAATATTTTTTATAACCACTAAACTTGTAATTTAGGGGCCCATTAGGATGGCGGGCAGATTGCCCCCACCGGGCCGGCGGTAGCTACCGCCGGCCTGGCGGGGGCTATCCACCCGCCATCCTCATCAAAATTACCCCCGCCACATTAGGATGGCTGCAGGGTCTGCGGCAGACAGAAAGTCCGTCCGTCGTATTTCCGCTGGATTACTTCGCGACCGGCCGAAAAAGTGCTTTTCAATGTTGGCGGTGTCTGCGAGACACCGCCAACCATATTGCGATAAGGGCGGTCCGATGCTTTTCCACGGCGGCAAGCATGCAGTCTTTACTTTGGGGGGCGTTGCAGGCCCCCATGGTTAAGGCGAGGTGGGGGGTGCAAATGGGGGGTACCTGTGGTACCCCCCTACATTTACATACACAATGCGGCAGGCACCGCGCGGTGCCTGCCGCTTTGTGTATGCAAATGCATAACATGCATTTTTAACATTCCGGCGGGTGCTGGTGTAAACACCGCCCGCCGCAATGTTACAAATGCATGATGCGCCCACCAGTGTGGTGGGCACATCATAATGTGCATGGCGGGACCACCGCTCAGATCGCAGGTGGTCCCGATTTCCACGAGAATGGCGGGCGGACAAAGTCTGCCCGCCATCCTAATGTGCCCCTTAGAGTGGACCAGACTCTTTTCCATTTCAGTGTTAACTTCTCTGTAGAAATATGTCCATATTTCCATGTTTTCAACCCCAGTGTGAGCGAAACCAGCTGTAAGTGGATCACCCCTACATTCTAGATTATCAGCTATTTGCACTGCCTCACACTCTCCAGCACAGTTCTGTAAATAAACATTCACTCTTTATAGATGTCTTTGTTACATGGAATTAGTCTTTAGTCCTGCATTACAACTACTTAACATGGGCATGCGTCCAGATATTCACTGGGGTGCAATCTATTGTCAACAGAAGCTTTGTCTTTTCTCACAGATTTTGTTCGCAACAGGTTTTAAGCCTCAACACGTTTTGAAACATGCCTCTGCGACCCACATCAGATGAACTCAAACTTTACCTTGTTTAACCTGAAGTTCTACTTGCATCCAAAACTTTACTGCTTTGTAAACTGTGTACTATAGAACTTTCAACATGCACAACCACATGTGCATCCTAGTATAACCCTATTCCTTTCTATGTATCACATTAACTCTATGTTATATTTCACTGCAGGCTCTTTACTAACAACTTTCCTTTTAAAATAATGTGCCAACAGGGATGCAATCAATTATGTCTTCTAACATGTCAAGAGTGGTGTTATTTGTGATCTCAATAGCAGTGCATGACAGGGGTGCTAGTTATAGTTTGTTCTCTAAACTACAACTGGCGATCTTCACTGATTTATCATTCTTGCTACAATATTTTTGTCTGTAAACACTTTTGAAGCTCAATATCGGTGACACATCTATTATAGTGATCCTAAAAAATAGTGATTCTTTCATACACTTAGTAACATTGTCACTCATGAAGAAATAGCTTACATTCACTGTTGTGGCTGTTGGTGTCTAAGCCGTGATTTCTTGACACCCTTTAGTTTTATCACAAAACGGACGTACACCATAATAAACATACAAAACACACCTTAGGTCTATAACACATACTTATTACTGTTGAAGTCTAGGTTCCATGGTGTGACTAAAAGCGGAACTTCCTGCCGGGTGATAACTATATTAGATGTGTCACCGATATTGATGGTATGTATCACATGCGGTTGGCTTATCCACTAATAAAGTATTCACTTTTGAAAGGAATGGCAAAGTTCACCGATCCATATAGTCCTATCAACAACTTAAGTCGTGACATTATAACTGTTGTTTCTTTTTGCATTCTCATTTCAGAATAATCACAGTATAACTACCAGATGGCATAAAATGTGTACAGCACCTGAGTATAATTGTGCAATTGTGGTTTTAGTAGACCAACTATAGGAGTGGAACTAGGTACAACATTAGAGAACACTAGGTCCTGAAGAATAGCCATAGGGGTAGGCTAGAAACATGTCGACCGTTAGGATTTGGGCTCATTAACATCCCATACAGTCCTATGCCGACTGGGGGTAACAATAAAAGGAGCATCACCCACTAGCCAGAAATGTTCAATCATACACTTCCTTTACCTCACTCCTCCCCAACAGAACATTCTGCCTCACATAGTAATTTCTACCAGTGCTCCAGCGTAGTCCGTCTGCACTCCACGTTCTGTACCAGAACAGGAAGGAACCTATGATGAAGCATGCCACTAAGGGGTAACCCTCGTGGGTGAGGGTTTTACAAAAAACATTACGGTTTATCCACAAAGTGAGCGAACAGGAATAATTAGGAACTCCACTCATCAAGTGGCCGGATCCCTTATTTTTTTGTTACTCATGCTATGAGTATGCATGTATGTGTAACAGGTATGTGTTTTAGATTGTTAGATTTTTGTAAGTTTGCAGCACTTGATAAGTTCTTAAGGTGTCAAAGGGGAAACTTGAGAAACCATCCATGTATTTCGAATAACAATATGGAATTGTATGGCTCAATAGATTTTTCTATTGCCTGTGTATAATGTGTATATGTACCTCGTAATTTCAGCCACTCAGCCACTGTAGCACCATCCTCTCCCCTTGGATCAATTGAGCCTTGAAGAAAAATAAAATAGTGAAGCAATAAGTTGTAAATAAGATATTGAAAAGAAAAAAGGCAATTAAGTAACTTTATTACCCAGAAGAAACCCCCATGCCTATCTGACGTTGTGGAACTGAGAGTTCGCATCAATTGTGCACTGTGAGACTGAAAATACCAGTAGCAATACTTAGGAGATCATTTAGAAAAAGATATCAATTACTGGTGGAACTTCCCAGAGTTCCATAACATGGTTTTCAAAGTACTGATAACATAGGAATCCTAAGACTATAGACTTTAGTGGAAAGTGACAAAAGGCTTTGTCAGTTGTATGGCTTCACATGCCAGTGCTTGAGCTAACCATGTTTGCTAAAAAAGAAAAAAAAGCATCAGAGAAATTATTCAGAGTTGCTCAATCTGGTGATCTCAATGTATGTACCATTTCTGAATATTGACTTTTTACCTTTAAATGTATTAGTCTCTATTTGGTCAGACCTAAACTGTTAGGTCAGAGGTTGCCTGCGCAGCTTCATTGGGCTCTTTTGAAACTTCTAGTTGCTACAACGAGTGAGTGAAGTACTATGAATAAAGATTGCACTGGCCCACTTAAATTTGACTGGGAGTGAGAGTTCCACTAAAGGATGGACGGTGCGGAGACAGGTGCTTTAACCTCAGCACCTAATACCATCAAGAGCAGGTGGGTCATGCCAAAGGTGCCAAAGTCATGCTGTGGGCCCGAGTGGATTGTGTCAAACCCTCGCATGGTGTGGAGGTGTAGCAAGTTAGAATGATGAAGAAGTTTGTAGTATCCTGAGTGGAATGGCTTCCAGGCATTAGCTCATGGAGCCATGGCATTATTATGTCAAGGTTTTATGTGCAGAACCATGTCTTGAGAACGCTGTCAGTCGGAGTTCGCTGTGTGCCACCAGCAGTTCGCTGCAGCATAACTGGAAATAAATCTACTTAAATCATTACCTTGTGTCTGTCTTCCTGGATCATGACAGAATTATTTACTAGCGGCGAGCGTTTGACGGAGTGCGGACACGGACCGGCGCGTGTGAAGAAACTCATTTTCAAAGTAGCAGTGTGTCATGGTTAGTTGTATACAGGTGTTTGTTTGTAACACGACACACAGTGACATTTGTTAATGCACTTTAAAAAGCTCAAGAAATTGTGCAGATACCTTTTTTAGGTCTCGGCTAGAAACGCGCGAAACGCGTTCTCGCCAGAGAACTATAGTCGGCGTCTCAGCCGTCTCAGAACGACGAAGGGAGACAAGACCTGGCCGCGCGCAGCGTTTCCCCATAGGATAAAGTTGTGGGCGCGGCCAGGTCTTGTCTCCACAGCATGGCATGGCAGACCGGATCGCGTCGCGCACCACTCTGGAATGCAGGGGGAGTCTGCAGAGGGGCGCGCGGCGCAGATAAGCAGGCTGATGACTGCACATGGCGTGCTTTCACTTTCCTATGCCCGCAGCCCTCAGGCTGCAGTAGGTGGAGTCCTTAGATGTGGAGACCTTGTGTGTGAACAAATGCCCTAGTGTGTGTCTATCCGCGCTATACGCCCGCAGAGCCAGCGTCCTTTGCGTTACTTCTCATTCTCTGTACACTATTCTTCTGTGGGATATAAACAGCGAAGCCTAAAGCAGCGGAAGGGTGCAGTTGAGTCTTGTCTCCCGCGTTTACTTCTGTGCTCAGTGCTTATAGGAACCAATATAGCGCTGCTGCTGTCTTGGTACTTCCTAGTTCATGTTACATGCAGATTTCTGCGGTGATCGCACTGGCCCAAAGGACTCTATCGCCCCAGAGTGCCGTGAGCGTCAGCCTGTGGGAGAGTCTCCGCTTCGGCCACCTGCTCCCAGGTTATCCTTGAACAAGGAGCCGCGCTCGCGCGGAAATAGGGAAAGATCCGATAAGAGTGTTTATGCGTAGCGTCCCCTCAGACTGCCCCATCAACCAGCAGCTAGCACTGGCACCTGTCGATCATCTGGGTGAACTCTGCCGCAGTCTGTGAGCTGTGGTAACCCACAAAACTGCAACCCGGTGATCGCCTGCAGCTAACCTGCCCCCTTTTAATCGTCTATGGCTGAAACTACCACCTGTCAATCGCTGGCAGATAACACTGCCCCCTATTGTTCGTCTGCAGCTATCACTGCTCAAGAGCCGCATTTAATTAAAACCCCACCCACTGGTGCGGGTTTAAGAGCAGTCTCTGCCACGCTTCTAGTGGTGCCATACTTTTGGGTTAGGGGAAGGGGGTTGAAGGTGGCTCTAAAAGAGGCGTGGCCAAAGAAGTGCTACTAAGAAACCTTTTTAAGAGGCTTGGCTTAAACATACAAACTAAAACTAAAACTCCCAGAATGCAAACAGTACATAAAGAAAAGGAGGGGAGTGCTACGTGGTGCTCATGAGTACTAGCAGTTAAAATTGAATTATAAACGTGAACTCAGTCACTGTCTGAGTACCAAATTAGCTCCGGGGATTTGGAAATGCGGGTTCTCCTTATTGAAACTATTGGCCAGTACTCTCCCTTTCACAGTAAACCCAAAAGAGACAATCTGTACCTGACATGGCCTTGCACGTTTAAAGCAATGCTGATTACTGAAAGTACGGCAGTGACCTTATCAGGGCACCGGAATGTGCGTTTTCCTTCGCCTTGCACTAAATCGGCATTGCGCCAACCCCTCCCGCCTGTGCCAAGTCAGGCATTAATCTCTGTAAATTAAACACTCTTAAGTGTGGGAGCATCGCTGCCAACGCTGCCTGCTGCGCGCCCTGGCCTCCAGGAGGGGCAGGGCGGCAGCCAGTCAGGAGGTGTGATTCCCAGCCATTCCTCACAGAATCAAATCTTCCCGGAGCCCCTCACACCGACGCTCCTGTGTGTGTACACGGACTGCGCGTAACGCAAGCACCTGGAGTGCGAGGTGGGGCATGCGAGGGGCTCCCATTCAATTAAAGGCTTCTCTATATCTGATTTACGGAACCGCAAATACATCCCCGCCCGCATAATCAAACGTAGTATCCGGCGCCCTATGTAAAGCAAATGCAGGCGCAGGTTCTACTGTGGGGGCATCGCCCCGTGCTGTAGGGAAACCTGCGTGAGACCTACTCAACCGACGCCGCAGGGAAGCCCTTCAATTCTGCAAAGCTGCTCACGGCACATAGGCGTGCGTTCACCTGAGTCTTTTTAGGCACCTTATTTTGTTTCAGAATTTAAGCAAAAAAAGTTTTGTTTACCCTCAAGTTCAGTTCGTTTCCTGCTGCCATCTACCGAGAACGTGTACTGTGTTAGAGGGGGGTATTGTTTTCAAAGCTTGGAGGCACCTCATTACTACTAGTATCAGTGGTATGCATCATGTGCTTGGACGGTGCTTAATCTTAGTCCTCTTTTACTTTGGATACGTAGGCTCTCAAAACCTTGATAAAAACAATTGAATCAAATAACACTTGTAAGCAACAAAAAAAACGATGGCTTATTGTGCTAATATACTTTTGGGCGCTACTTTAGCTTCTTATTGCACCTGGCACTCCTGCATTACATGCCAATGTAAAGACATGTGTGTGATCCTAAGAGCTAAGATCCTACCATTCCATAGGAACAGCCCTGTTTCCGCCTCGAAGCTCACACCCTGACCCCAGAAATGGCATTTCAATGCTCTGAAAGCCAAAAGCCTGCCGCAGGAATGGGCCTACACAAGCGGAACAGAAGTAAACAGCCCTAGCAATGGACCTGTGTGGGTCTGAAAGAGCAACCTCCCCTACTAACAGGGGCGTTCCGGGCCCTCAGCCGAGGCCCCACACTAACATCTGTCAGATATGGGCGACTCAGGAGCCACGCTTCACATTCTGCAAGAACCCTATTGTTTTGCATTATGGCACTGCCTACTAATTGGTCTGTAGGGGTCCAAAGGATAAACAATGTCTCACGAATGGGCCCATATTTGTTTGAAAACTAGCAGACAGCCATACAAAATGACCCACGTGGGCCTGAAAGCTAAAAGCCCGTCCTATGAATTGGCATTTCTGGGTCTGTAGGCTCAAGTTAGCATAATTGAATGTTCAGTCATGAAGTGAACAAATCATTTCCACAGCTGCTTTATGTGAATGATTCTGTCTTTATAGGGAAAGGGGAAAGGTGGCCATGGGACACCCTTTGCGCGCAGTAGTAAGGAAGTTAATTCTACCCCGCAGCCTCCCGTTGATTCTAGGATCTCCTGGTATCGGTCTGCAGCTCCTGCCCCCTCACGGCTCCATGCATTGATATGGCCTCTCCTGGCCCTGCTGGCAGGAGTCCTCGGGACTCTTACCTGGCTGTACCTGACACAGAGGGATGGACTGCGGGAACTGCACAAAGAGCTGCTGTCCTTGCGGAACAGGCTCCCCCGGGAGCTGGAGGGACTGAAGGAGCAGATGCTTCGATAGCAAGAGGACAAGGTATGTTTTAGAAATAATTACGTTTTATCCGTCCCGTCAATATATTGGATCATTTGCATGTTTGCCTCGCTTTTCCCACCCTTCTTTACCCAAGTCCTTCCAGGCTCTTCTGCACATGTTCTCCACCTGTCCACCAAAGTTCCTCCTCACGCCTTCATTTCCGTATAAGCCATTCGCAAGTTGTTTCTTATTCATGCACTACAAAATTGAGTGGAACGGTGTAATGTGCGCCATATTGAGGGGGGAGGTTAGGGCGCAGTTGTTTTTTTTTATTTGTAGGCGTGGGGACATGAAATGATTTGCCCAGGAGAAGCCCCTGTGTATTACTCTTTACCTTCTGTCTTTGTACACCTCACAAGAGAGCTACCAGTAAGTCACATGCAAAACTATCCCTACTACACCCTCACACACCCTCACGCTCACATACCCCCCCCTTACACACCCTCACCCTCCCTCACACCTCACCCCCTCACCCTCACCCCTCCTCACCCTCAAACCCCCTCACCCTCAAACCCCCTCACCCTCACACCTCCTCACACCCTCTCAAACTGACACACCCTCACTCACCCTTACACCCTCACACGCCCTCACCCTCACACCCTCACACCCCCTCACCCTCACACCCACTCACCCTCACACACACCCTCACACCCCCTCACCCCCCTACACCCTCACACCCCCACACTCTCACACCCCCCACACCCTCACAACCCCTACACCCTCACACCCCCTCACCCTCACACACCCTCTCACACCCTCACACACCCTCACTCACCCTCACACACCCTCACTCACCCTCACATACTCTCACTCACCCTCACACACCCTCACTCACCCTCACACACCCTCACCAGCATAGCTTAACAAAACATAGCATAACAAAACACAGCATAGCATAACAGAACACATCAAAGCATAACAAAAAAGCACATGATAGTAAAACATAGCATAGCATAATTATTCCCAACTCTCCTTATTATTGAGCAACATCTGACAGTTTGCAAATCATCTTTATACACCAATTTAGAGTTTTCAAAAAATGTATGCAACGCATTGTCATACACAATGTCAATAACTCAAACTTTAATGCTGCGAGACCTATTGCATTGTAAATGCTTGTTTTATTTGTGGCCGAGACGTGTACCATGACGTGATACTGTGAAATGCATAACTTGAAATGCCCTGTCAGCGTTAGGTTTCTGCTCACGTAGTGAAGTGAAAGACGTTCAAAAGCTAACATCATGACGCTTGGTGGCCATTTTGAAACACAAAAAAGCACAATCTGTCAAAAGGTTAGTGCTCTAGCTCGTTGGCCTCCAAGTGTTTTTTCAAGAATTTTTCAGGCATCATGTAGAGGTGAACTCTGTACCTCACAAATACCTTGCTCAGTATACAGAAGAGAACAGGTGTTTATCAACAGTACCAGCGACGGTTTTAAAAGTACCAAGTGTACTGAGTCTGCAAACAATTATTTGTGCTGGTGTGTTCGCTGACCTGCACAGCAATATTTTGCCTTGCAGGCATTATTAAATCCTGGAGTATGCTTGCCAATTCACTGATACGCACATTGGCTGAAATTACGAGGCACATGTATTGTTTTCTGCACCTGAGGTAAAACTGCACAGGAAAAACTATTTTTGAAGTGCATTTTCACGCTGATGTGCACAGCATGGTGGAGATGTAATCTTGAATTGTTTTTATATTTTTATATTTTTCTTTCTTTTCTCTAGGCTAACACTATTTTCAATCTAAATTTGGTTGTGGGGTGTCTCAAACTTCTTTCAATCAAATAAGAGACTTGCTGTTCGTTGTTAGTGTCAAAGGAGGCAGTGGTAACATGTATTCCTGCATTGTAGGTGTGTTGTGTGTTTTCTTGACAACATTACTATTATTTTTACGAATTCTGTGATCTAAATAATATATTTGCTCAATATGCAGGCTGTGGACCCTCCACCTCCTTTTCTACAAACACCTGGTTAACCACCTGTAGCGTAGAAACAATGGTATGATGACTTTGAGACATATCTGGGTGCTCTTGGGGCATTACGCCTTCGCCCAGAATGGAGGAAGTAATTGCTATTGCATTCCTTAGGGCTTGAGGGTAGAGCCATTTTGAAGCATCTCCCTAATTTGAGGATTGAGGAAGGCGAAGGGGAGTTGGATGAATTTGAGGAGACTGTTAAGAAGCTACAAGAAAGATTTAATATACAACCAATAAAGTAGTTGACAGGCATAAATTCTTTCGGAGGGTCTAGAGTTCTGGCGAAGATGTTGATACATACATCACAGCACTAAGAAGACTAGCAGCTTTTTGTCAGTTCGAAAAGCTTGCAGATCAGTTGTTGAGGGATCAATTCATTGGACATTGCAGTGATAAAACTATCAAGCAAAAATTGTACATTGGAAACCCATTGCTAAAACGTACCATCAAAACTGCCAAAGGTTTTGAGTTATCACAACTGTCTGCAAAGAAACTGGTGGGCAAGAGTGCTGAACCAGTTGCAGTTGGCAAATCTGATATAAGTAAGTTTACTAGAGAAGTCAAACAAGGTGAAAGGCCTAGATCGTTTTTTTTACAGCACAAGGTGTGTTTTCGTTGTGGAAATCACATTCATGCAAAGGGGGAAGACAATGTCCTGCTAAAAATGTTGTGTGTAGAAAATGTAACAAGCTGGGACACTTTGCTAAAGTGTGCCAAACTCAGCAGTTTAAGGGAGCTTCTTCAGTCAAGTGTGTTACAGGTGAGTGTGTTCTTGATGATGAAGAGAGCATTTGGAAAGAATTGAGAGACATGGTCCTAGTTGTTAAAAGTGAAGATATAAGAACTGGTGACCCAAGTGCTTGTGTTGATTCGTATGTTGAAATCATGGTGGGTGACAAGATCTTAAGTCTATTAGGGGATTTTGGAGCACATACATCAATGATTACACAAGCCCTATTTGACAAAGTTTGGCCGAATAGACCTTTGTTACCACCATATTGAAAGGCTGTGTCGTATGAAGGACGCAGTATTGACCTGTGTGGATACATAGAAGATGTGTTGGAATTTAAAGGCCTTAGAATCACGAAAAATCTATGTTGCACACAAAGGGTTAGATATTTTAGGCTTGCTATACCAGGGTCTAATTGGAATGATTCTGAAACCAGGCATGAGTGAACGTGTGATGGCCATTAGGGGTGATCTTGATCCAGAAAAATCATGAATAATTACCCACATGTGTTTTCTGGAGAATTGGGGGGAATGAAAGATTTTAAGCACAAAATTGTAGTGAAGGATGGAACGAGACCTGTCAAACACAAACTTAGATATGTGCCCTTTAGTATTTGTGCAGATTTAGAGAAAGAGCTGGACACATTATGTAAGAGAGGGATTATTGAACCAGTGGATTCCTCATTGTGGTTGTCACCTTTGGTGATAGCAACAAACACAATGGAGAGTTGAAAGCATGTGCTGACCTTCGGTGTTTACGTAAAGAGATTTGGATTGATGCACATCCATTACCCAACATCCCAAAGTTATTGGCAGAATTGAAAGAGGCAAAATTGTTTTTAAAACTGGATTGAGCCTCAGCATACCCCAGGTGGAGTTGGAGGTGGAATCAAGACATTTAACAGTGTTTGTGTCTCCTTTTGGGACATATCAATATTGTTGAATGCCGTTTATGCTGGCCTCAGCAACCACTGTTTTTCAAAAGGTGATGGTCAACATGCTCAAAGGGGTACAAGTTATTTCAATTTTTCAAGATGCTATGTTAATGTTTGCACCAAATAGACCATCTTGTGATAAAATATTGGATTAGGTGTTGAGAAGATTTGATAATAATTGGGTTGTACTCAGGAGGGACAAATGTGTTTTCCTTACTGACCAAAATGAGTATTTAGAACACTGTCTTACAAGTTAAGGTATTAAACCTAAACCCGCATTGATTGAAACTATCACTCAAGGTAAGCCACCGGTGGACAAAGTGACTTTAAAGTCCTTTCTTGGCTTGTGTGAATTTTGCTCAAGATGCATTCAAAACTATGCAATAAAGTAACGACCCTTGACCTGTATTTTGAGGAGAAGAGTTGCATTTGAATGGAGTAAAGAATGTTAGGAAGTTTTTGCATGCGTGTATAAGCAGCTATTTTCATCTAGAGTCTTGAAAATGTTGATCCCGATTCAATTTGTGTTGACAGTGGATTTGATCAATGTTGTGTTGGGAGCTGTTCTCAGCCAAGTAAAAGATGCAGAAACTCAAACTATTGGTTATGCCTCTCGAATCTTATCAGATACTGAAAAATAGTACTCAGTCTTTGAGAGAGAACTGTTAGTGTGTTGGTAGGCAGTGATGAAATTCAGGAATTATATGTGGGGCAAACGTTTTGTAATTCAGACTGATCACAAACCTTTGGTGTACATTCTGAGTGGAAAGATTTTTAAGGGTTTTAGAACCCACATTGCTAGACTTTCTACAAAGTTGTTGCAATTTGACTTCACACCAGAGTATGTTTTTCTGAGGAGGGAAAAATGATTGTGCTGATTTTCTCTCACGTTCACCTACACTTGAGGAGAATGATATAGCTTTGAATGATGATGACAATAAAGAGGACTGCATTGTGGTGTCCATAGATTTACCCGAGTCACGAACATATACAGAACAGGAGTGGAGGAAAACACTGAAGGAAGATGCTACCTCATGTTTAGTCAAAAATTATGTGAAGTCAGGTTGGCCAAAAGAAAGGAACCTTGATTTTGATCTAAAACCATTGTCAAGGTTGCAGAGGAACTGTCAGTGGAAGATGGATTACTGATGAGGATGAAAAATTTGTTCTGCCTGTTTTATTGAGAAATTCCTTATTAGTAGGTGCTCATGCGGGTCATTTAGGTGCCACTATGACCAAAAGACGTTTAGGATAAGCTTTTTGGTGGCCTGCACTGGATCAGGAAGTTGATCAAATAGTCAAAGAATGTGTGGTTTGTTAGAGCTGTGGCAAGTCCATGACTCTCCCATTATGTCCTATTGAGGTACCTGGTGACCCTGGGAAAAAGTGGGTTTTGGCATTGTAGGCCCATTTCACTCTTTGGCTAGCACTTCTAGGTTTGCACTGGTCATGGTGGACTACTACCGTAAGTGGCCTGAAGTAAAGTTTAAGAGTGAAGTGGCTTCAAAAGTAGTAGTGGAATTTTTAAAGGAAGTTCTTTTAAAGAGGGATTCCCAGCCATGTTATTATCGGATAATGGGGTCCGATTTGTTGCCAATGAGGTGGAAGCATTTTTGGAAGCTAGTGGTGTGAACCATCTCAAGAGTTTGCTATGTCATCCCCAAATTAATGGACTTGTTGATAGGATAAATAAAGTGTTGGGGGTGTGTAATCAGTGGGCCATCACCAACAAGTGTGTTGTAGCCAATGTCGTGAGAAGTATGTTGTGGTTCTCCCGCACCACTCCTCATGTGACGACTGGAGTTTTACCTTTCAAATTATTACGTGGCAAAAGAGCTACCTTTTTTTTGTCCTTCATGGTTGAATAAGTGGGTGAAAGAAACTCAAGGTAAAGAATTGAATGACACGGTCAGGGCCAGACTAAGCAAAGTGCAGCAAAAACAGAAAAGGTACTTTGATTAAAGAAACAGGGTCAAAGTTTTAGATGTCAAGGTGGGAGAATGGTGTGTGTGTGGAAACCAGTACATGTGGCCAAAGGTCCGAGCAAATTTGGATTTTCTGTCAAATTGTTGGATGTGAAAGGAGGTAGAGTGAAAGTGCAGGGGGTCAGTGGTGGAATGGGGAAAATGTGATGAAAGTGCACGAAAGTGAGAAGGAAGTCAACAGGAATGGGAAAAATATCCATGATTCTTTTCCAAGTTTAAAACCTCAGAGAAAGGGTAAGGACCAAAAATCTAGTGTCAGGAGCAATGGCAGAGTAAGAAATGTATATAAACACACTGCCAAAGAGGCGGGACGGGCCTGAGGAGGAGAGAGGGAGGTGGGGGGAGAGGGATAAAAAAAAGAATAAAATTTACCTTCATGCCACCGCCGATGTCTCCCCATCGCATCGTGCTCTTCCTGATTCTGGTCACTGGCTCCCAAAATGCACTGGGACCAATCCTGATGCTTCAGGAAATCAGCATCAGGATTGGCCTGAGCACCTGCAACTTGAGCTCCCAGGCAGGCTGGGAGCCTGTGCCTGCTCTCTCTAGCCCCAGCAATGCAGCTGGGGCTGGAGAGAGCTTCATTGCGCCGGAGGTGTTAGCCCGGTTTGAGAAGGCCGCCCAAACACCTCATACGCAGTGAAGGGAGTGCCTCACTCTCCCCCAGCGGTCATCCGCTGGCCCTCCCCAAAAACTCGTCAGAGTCCTGGGGGCAGGTCCAGGGGATTAAAATAAAACAACAAAAAATGAGTTTAAAACCTGTTTTATTACTGCTTCATTTGCTGGGGGTGGGGGTGGTGCTCCTCCGCTCCAATGGAGCAGCTGCTGCTGAATTTGCTTATGTTCTTAATGTTTAATAATATGTTTTAGGAACTAAGGATTTTCTTATGTATATACAGGTTTTTTATATTCTTAGATTACGTATTGTTTCAATAGTAGGTTTTGTTATTATTTTTTGATTTATTTACACAAGTTGGGATATTTTATCTCTCACTCATTCGTTCTATTATGTATATCTAGAATATTGTAATGACATTGTTTTGTTGATGTGTTTATATGACTGGTGCTCTTCAATTTTATTGTGTTGTAAAGGAAAGAGTCATGTAGTGTCCTGAGTAGAATGCCTTCCAGGCATTAGCTCGTGAAGCCTTGGCATTATTATGTCAAGGTTCCACGTGCAGAACCGTGCCTCGAGAACACGGTCAATTGGAGTTTGCTGTGTGCCACCAGCAGTTTGTCGCACCATAACTGGAAATAAATCTACTTAAATCCTTACCTTGTGTCTGTCTTCCTGGATCAAGACAAACTTGTAACACAAGTATTATGTCGCTGGGCAAAACCCTAAATAGATAATGGAGTGGTCCTAATGCTTTTATTTCATTATCAATATGGAGTTTTTCTGAGTTTGCGGTGGCTCCTCAAGTCATGGATGTTACTTGTGGAAACTATCTGTGGCAAATCCTCTTCTCCCCTACAGCACTACCCGAATTGGCAACCCGGTCCTGATGAAGATCCTGATTCAATAGTTTCGAAACGCCGTCGACCCTATTACAGCGCAACTTTCGGCGCACCATCAACCTTGGTTCTCTAAGCTAATAACCATTACTCATTGCTCGAGGAAGAACCATTGCCTTTGTATATATTGTTTTCTTCACATTGTCACCTTGCGTCTTACGCTGTATTCACCCACTTGTCACTCGCGCCGTCACTCTTTGCTTCACTATCACTAGTGCACAAAGCCCCCTTGCGTTGCCCCCGCATTTTGTGCCTACAGTGCTGTTTCCAACTGTTTTGTATGACATTTTCTCAAATATATGATGCCATATGCAGCTCCTAAAAACTAAAGTTTAAAGGTTCTCACCCTTTTTTCCTATGTTCTCATAATGTTTTGTACATATAATTTTATTTGTCCCTCTTACTGAATCTGGTTGAGATATTGTTGTTAGAATACTATTTATGGTAGGGCACCAATAATTCATCATCTCTGCTTGTGTCCACCATGTAAGGCCTGGCGGATTTGGGCAAGAACAATTTTGACTAGCCTAGACACTAGGGAGAACACTCCTTCGGTGTTTGAGCTCATTTAATTTTTGTTTACATAAAACAAACTCACTCCAAGAGTTTCTCAAAATAAAAGAGCTTGCACTTAAAATGTGGTTTTCAAAGATGAATCTCAGGCAAGTAATTGTAAAATAGGGTAAAGGGTACAATCAAGGACACACAACAAGCATGATAGTATAAAAATAGAAAAATTATTTTAATTTTCTATATAACAATGTCACTATATCAATGAGAATATTTATAATTAGAACACATATGTACATTAGATAAATAATATATATAACCAACAGACATACTTATTCTCATACATACTCAGACATTTATCCACTTCTCATCTGATATATTATTTTATATATAAAAAAATCAATACATTTGTGCACTCATTGTGTCCACAAATCAAAATAGAACAGGGTGTTGGTAAAGTTGATACAACAAGAGTAATGGTTTGTGGCCAGAGGATTGAATTCTGTGTAAAGTTTTCTATGCATGTTTCGGCAAATTGCCTTCAAAAGGAAGCCACAAAATGGATAATTCAGAGGAATGTCTTGAGGGATCACTTGAATCGTCTGAGCCTGCTGTACTTTGATAGCATGAACAAAATGTGGAATGCTCTCGAGATGTTCTCAAAAATACTGTATATCGAGATTTACTGAAGAATGTCTTAGAAGATCTGTTAGTCGGTAGATGAACCAAAGTTTGATTCATATGGATTGTGTTTGCGGAGGTTGTCGCACGGTGAGATTCTTAAGGGATCTTTACGATATTTTAAATTGTAGAGGAATCTCGTTGCACATATGTCAGATCAATGGTGCGACGGCGCTCTGTAAATACAGAGGACGAAGTAAAACAACAGATGTGGTCCGATGGGTGGATACATTGCTATGTACCTGCGCCTTCGGTAGTGTGAAATGATCTACCACAGCCGTAGTTCCTTTCAAAGGACAGAGATCTAAACCAGATAAGTAGGAATCCCTAAAAGGGTGGACAGGCCTCCTCTAGGGGATTGGAGATCATGCCCTCCACTCCCTCTAGCGATCATCCCTGGGTCAAAATGACACCCTTAATATGGTGCTTGAGCACAGACTCATGTCTCAATGCTATTTGAAACTGAAGGCCCTGCAGAGTGATGAACACTTAAGTAATGCTATTTACTTCCGAATTGATCCACCCAGTGGCGTGATGCGCAATAGTCAATATTAAGCTAGTGATGCCAGAGAAGAAGGCCTGTGTTTCCATGAGATGCAATGTGGATTTTTTTTTATAACTCTTTTTTATTGAACAATACCAAAACACAAACAGCAGTATGATCAATCAATTGGAAATATCTAGGTACAATATTTATTTATTTATTTATGGATTTGTAACGCGCTGGAATCACACCCGAAGGTGTATCTCCGCGCAGTGCTGTCTGAGGATGCAAGGAGAGGTAGGCTCTAGTACTGAAACAGAGTGGTCTTAAGACTCTTCCTGAAGATTGAGTGGCTGGTACACTGCCTAAGGGAGAAGGGAAGGTTGTTCCACAGACGTGGACCCATAACAGAGAGGGCACGTCCTCCCTGTCTGGTCTTGCTGAATCGGGGAATCTGCAGTAACAGCTGATTACTAGAGCGCAGGTTACGTGAGGGGCGATGATGGACACATTTTTCAGCTAGATAGGGCGGCCCTAGATTATGCAGACTTTTATGCACCACGCAGCAGGTCTTAAATTCCACCCGTTTCTGGATGGGCAGCCAGTGGAGCAGTTTAAGAAGGGGCCGGGATGGAGTTCTAGGGGGGGGTATTTGTCACCAGGCGTGCTGCGGTGTTCTGTACCACTTGAAGTTTGTTTAACACGCCTTCATTGGCCGCTAGGAGAAGACCGTTACAGTAGTCCAGGCGACTCAACACGAGGGCCTGAACCAAGGTCTTCCTCGAGCTGTCCGGGAGGAGAGGGAACACCTTCCGAAGGAGGCTGATGACATGGAAGCAAGACCCCACCGTGATGTTGGCATGATGTACAAGTGTGAGGTCGTGGTCAAGGCGGACCCCCAGATTTTTCACCACCTGTTTAGGGGAGGGGGCCTCTCCCAAACTAGTAGGCCACCAGTCAGGAGTCCACAAGATCTTAGCTTCCCCGAACAACATGACTTCTGACTTTCCCACATTACACTGGAGAAAGTTGTTGGCCATCCAGCTGGCGACCGCCGTCATGCCACTCGAGAAGGCCTGCCTTACCTCAGGGGTGAAGGTTTTAAAGGTAAACAACAACTGAGTGTCATCGGCGTATGAAATGGGTACAAACCCGTAAGACCTCATAATATTAGCCAAAGAGGCAACATAAACATTAAATAGCGTAGGGCTGAGACAGGAGCCCTGCGGGACTCCTCTAGTGATTTTAGAAGGATTGGAGCTAAAGGTGCCCATGTTCACCTGCTGGGTACGTTCTGTAAGGAAGCTGGTGAACCACGCCAGGGCAGATTTTTCTAGGCCGATCTCCTCTAGTCTTCTTAGAAGAATGGTATGTGATATGGTGTCGAATGCTGCGGACAAGTCCAGCAGCACCAACACCACAGACAGACCCCTGTCCAAGGACATGCGTTTAGTATCCGTGACCGAAAGGAGAGCATTCTCGGTACTATACTTAGGCCTGAACCCTGATTGAGAATGGTCCAGGCAACCAGTCTACTCAATGAAACTGGAGAAGGGAAGGTTGACGTGTTTCTCCATCAGTTTGCCGACAAACGGCAAGAGGGAGATGGGCCTCAAGTTGGACATATCAGACCAAGGGACGGAGGTGTTTTTCCTTATGGGCTAGACCAGGGCATTTTTCCACTCCAGTGGAACTAAGCTTTCAGATAACGAGCGGTTATCACTGGTATACCAGTGTGAGGGGACCCCGAACCAGACACGACCATGGCCCCTACAACGCAAGGGAACCTGTTTACCTGCAAGTGCTAGGATCCCGATCTCGCATGCCCGGAAGATAAACACGCCCCTTCGTCCTCTGCTTCCACAGGAACTAGTTCTACGAGACTTCGTAGGAGGAGGGAGTTACCCCAGAAGGACTGACCCGGGGGCAGAGGAAAAGAGTGAATCAGCTTCCAGGAGGCGCGAAAAAGCCGGGGTGCAGGAAGAGATGGAGAGACGAGAGGAGGCGAAGCTGCAGGACATCGAGGAACTTCGAGGAGAAGACGACGAGTTGTGGTGGGAAGATTGGTGGACCCCACAGGAGGAGGCTGGAGAGCGGCCGCAACTCTGAGGAGAGTTGCGGCGGAGCCGGTGAGTCACTCGGGACCGAGAGGGGAGGGTGAGGCAGAGGGGTAGTTAGGCAAGGGGGGGACGGCAGACGCAGAGGGGACACAGCGGGTACGAATGTTTCTTTTAATGGCACGCCTTTTTCACGACCCTACCCCTATTTTGGAACCGCCTCGTTTATTCAGCCGCAATTGACTGAGTGCATGATCTCTTCCATCCCTATTTGAATACCGCCCTGTTGACTCGGGTCGATACAGACCTAGGTCTCAATCCCCGTACAGCCTACCTCTCCTTTAAAAATCTCCTTTCTAGTCTCAATAAGGATACCCTTGTCTCAGCCTCATCAAGACTTCCTCAGCATGACACAAACAGAGTTTGGTGACGGGATAGCATAGAGTAACAGCATAGGATAGTGAACAGGACTGACGGTTCCTTCTCTCTTTTCCTCTCATGAGCCTCCGTGGGAGACACTTTGACCTAGGAGAAGACCGTGTGGCCGAAGAAGATTTGGAAGGGGAAGGTTCCGAAAATCCTGAGGAAACCACTGAACCCACTAACTGTGTGCCTACCATCTTACAAACTGTTAATAAAAGTTCTCCACTGGCCCACTACATACAGCCTCCTCGTCTGTTTATCCGTCCCGCCCTCCCACAACCAGTACAGTACATTATCAATACAGCTCTCCCAAGAGAAATAGTTATCATGGTGTCTCTTCGTCTATGTTTGATACACCTCTCAATCTCCCCTCTCGCTGATGTAACTCAACAGTAGGGGACAAACATATCTCACCCCTATAGATGTTCCAAGCAGCCCACTTACGATTCTATTTTTTTGGAGCAATCTCTATTTTTAAAAACATCCTTCTAGGCAACCATAGCCATATCAATGTCAAGCAACCAATCTCGCAATTATTGGTGGTTCCCCAACTCCCCACCTCTGTGCAGTATTAAGTTTTGCGAGGGCCCACCCCAGTAAAACCTATGATTTCTCAGTTTGAGTGAGATCTGTGGCTTCCCATAAATTCAGCAGACATAGTTTTGGGGTAGCGTCTAAGTTTTCCCCCCGGCCTTCTCCATCTGCGTGGTAACTGATGACCAATATTTTTGAACGACCAGGCATTCCCACATAATATGGTAAAAGTTCCTTCCTGGTGGCATTGTCGCAGGCAGTACGAGTTAGCCCTCCTACCCATTTTGACTAGGACTCTCGCGGTCAGCTAAGCCCGGTGCAGGGTTTTAGGTTGAACTAGCCGGAGCTTCATGGGAATGGCGATTTCCCTGGGAGAAGACAAAGCATCTCACCAGTCCTCGTCCTTTAAATCACCCAGGTCTGCTTCACATTGTTGTCGCAGGTGTATCAGCAGGTCTGGTTGGTTATTAATTCGTTTTTTGTAAGTTAGGGATATGGCCTTCATAGTCATGGGATCTAATATCAGCCTGTCCTGAACAGGAGATGCTTCAGGGAGATCATTTCCCTCTGGTATGGCCGCTTTAAGGTCAGGACTAATCTGTAGGTATCTGAAAGTTTCAGACTGTACGAGCTTGTATTAAGTCTGTAGGTCGGCAAATGAGACCATTCCCCTTGTGGTCCGCATGTTTCCCACTGTGGAGATACCTATCAGATCCCATTTATCGAACCCGGGACAAGTGCTCAATTTACCCAGTTGTTCAGGTTCCCAAAGTGGAGTCGCCAGTGTAATTTTGTTATGCCACCGAGTTTTTTATTAACTAGATGCCAAACTTCTACTGTTCGGGCCGTAGGTCCAGTAAGGCCAAGTCTTTTAGGGCTGATATAAAGTGTTCTATGGTCTCCTCCCTGCCCCATGAGCCACCAGTCCATTTGAATACTTGGGTCCGTATGAGAGCCATGGGCCCAGTGATTGATTACGATTAGTTGGGATGCCCAATAGTATAGCTTGAGGATCGGGTAGTGCGATCCCACCATCATACCAACCTGCCATTCATTTCTGTGTAGCAATGCGCGGTGCTCGTCCATCCCACAGCAGAGTACGCACTGTGCTATCTATATTAGAAAAGTAGGAATCTGGGACTTTGTATTGGGTATTTTGCAAGGCATAAAGGAAGCAAGGTAATGCTAGCATTTTAAACAGAGCTGCGCGTCCAAGAAGGGTCAATGGAAGGGCTTGCCAGTGTCACACATCAGTGCGCAGCCCTGTCAGTGGCCCCAGCAAATTAGTTTCATAGAACCGCAATGGGTCTGTAGTTAAATATATTCCTAGGTACCGGAAGCCCTCTGTTGTAACAGGGATGTCATATACTGTAGATGTATTTGGACTAGGGCTGTGTACAGGGAATAGCTAGAATTTGGACCAGTTTATTGTTTAGAGAGAGTGATTACCGAATGTACAAAAAATTTGTAGAATGCGATGAATAGTAGAAGTCGGTATGCCATGTGTATTATTAATATTACATCCACGTAGAGCGAGATTCTATGCTCGTGGTTTTCGGTCCATTTAAGGTCCTGTAGCAGGGGATCACCCCTAAACCAGATTGCCAATGGTTCCAGTACCAATGTAAAGATTAGATGCGACAGGGGACACCCTTGCCGAGTTCCTCCGCCCAGTAGGAACTGTTGTGATATGTGACAGTTCACAGCTACTTGCGCTGTGGAGCCTGTGTATAGTAGATTGACCAATTTTATAAAGTTGGGCCCAAAGCCCATTCTTTCCAGTACTGCAAAAATATAAGACCACTCGATGGTGTCAAATGCCATTTTGGTGTCCAAGGACAGAAGGGCAGCGTCTTCTCTTATTGTGTCTGATGGCAATGCAGCCAACATTTGCAGCTTTTGACACTGTAGATGACCGGATCAGCTTATGAATTATGTTCACCCCTATGCCTTTTAGTAGCACATAGACGGATGTACGTTGTTACAACGCATGCTTTTACCATGCATGCTTTTACAACACAGGTTTTTCGACGCAAGTCGTTACAACGACTTGCGTTGGGGGGTGCTGGATAGTGAATAGTTTAATTTACTATTTAAACTCCAGTCCCCGTGGATAGTAGGGAAGGTACAAAGGTACAAAGGTAGTTTATTACGATGATTATTTAAAATCTTACAACATTTTGAACTAATAAAAGAATTTAAAAGTTAAATTCCAGTTTAAAATCATATAAAATGACATTACATAGTCTTTACAACCCATTAAGTATTTGTAATAGCTACATCTCTGAGTTTCTTTTTAGCTAACAGTAGGAACTTTACAAAGGCGGAGTTTAAAATGATATCATTTGAGATCATACATTTCATCACGGCCTGCCTACATGACCGTATGCCGCGTGACTTGAGATGAGCTTTTAGCAATGATTTTCTCTCTTGGAGGAGTTCGGGGCAAATACACAAAAGATGTTAAATGTCTTCCTCACCCCTATTGCACAGTCTGCATTTCGTTTGGGTTATTTGAAATTCCCATGGGGGAAGATGGCAAAGCCCTGGCATGGATCCGAATCTCGCATTGAGGAGGACCTGCTTGTTTTTTTGCGTCCACGGAGTTATTAGATATTGTTGTGTCTCCTGCTTATTGTAACCATTTAGCACCATCCAAGCGTATTTCCTCGTTGTAAGGGTAGCTTTATCCTTCACTGTGGATAAGTGTGCTGCGGTTTTGTTAATGATTTTCTTGAATGATGTCTTGGTTATATTCGTTTCCCATATAGTCGTAATCCCAAACTCGTTAATTGAATCCCTAAGATATAGAGCTGCAGAGGAGGTAGTATCCTTCTTTATTTCTCTCCATAAGAGCAGCGATATCTCATTTTGCTGGTCGCTTTTTATTTGATTCCAGACTTTTATAAAATGGCCTTGCCTTGCATATTGTTGATTGGTTAAACCAAACTCCAACCTTACTTGCACCGGGGAAGCATTCACTGGGAGGTGAAATACCACTCGGTATATTTTGGTTATAATTTTGTTCAAAATATCACTGTCTTTACCCATTAAGGCTTCGCTACCATAAGCGATGGTGGGTAGGAGTTTTGCACCGACAATGCTCAGGAGAGGTCCATACTAAGCATGAGCGAATTTTGCGGATCTCGCGTTCGCGAATTTTGCGGATTTGCGGATTCGCAATCCGCAAAATCCGCGAATTCCCGCGAATTTGCGGATTTTTTTTTTTTTTTGTGTTCGCCCGTGTTTCTGCCAGTTCGCGAGGGTTTTTACAATTTCGCAATTTGCGAACTTACCTGTCGGGTCGCAAGTTTTGCGAACTTGTTGTTTCTACGTGTCCAGCCTGTTTGGGACACTCTTCTTCATCACTGCCACTCTCTGTCACCACTGCCACTCTCTGACTACTCATGCCACCCTCTGGCCCACCCATGCCACCCTCTGTTTCATCACCACACCCTCTGGTTGTCCAGTGTACATTATTTTCGGCAAAGCAAAGCACACCTTCCCTGCCTCAAGTGACCTGAATTAATTTGGGGCTGATTAATGTGTCACAGAATATTTTTTTAGCTGGCACCTGCTTCCTTAGTGCGCCCTGATTAGTGATCTTTTGCACTTGCTAAGTGCTTTCATTGTTGCAAAATTAGTTACAACACCTGCCCTGCCCCAACTGACAATAATGAATTAGGGGCTGATTAATGGATTTTAACTTCCAGCCTGGCTCCTGCTTGTCTCCCTTAGCTGTAATTCAGGACCTTTGAGGCATATGTGTCACTATTCTGAGGTTCAGAGCAGGGTCACATAATAGTTTCAACTGGCAACTGAACTCTGGAGGGGCCCCTCAGGAAGCACTACAGGAAATGGCTACTAATGATGAGCCTGAACTTTTGAACCTGGTAAGTAGTTACTTTCAGTTTTGCTAAGATCGTATTTCTGCAATTTTGCACTTATTCGCGGGGCGCGAACTCACGCGAACAGTGCGAGCAGTGCGAGCAAAATCCGCTGCTCGCGGATTTGCGGATTTTGCGGGAGATTCGCGAATCTCGCGGATTGCGAATTTCCCGAAAATCCGCAAAATCCGCGAGCGGAACGGATTTTCCGCCCATGCTTAGTCCATACGACAAGGAGGGAAGAGATTTCTGCACAGTTCTAAATGCAGCTGCTAGTGAGTTCGCTTTTCTTTGAGCGTCACTTTTATGTAACTGGTAATTACCCCTTGAGTCAAATAATACGCCCAGGTATTTATAGACCTCTACTTGTTCAAGTTCGATTTTATCCATGAACCATTGGCTTTTGTATTTCAGCTTAACGTTTTTGGCTATTACCATAATCTTTGTTTTGGTCTCGTTTATAACCATTCTGTTCTCTTTAGAATAGGTATAGGTCCTTTTTCATTAAGCGCTGCAAGCCCACTTTTGTGTGGCTCATAAGTATGACGTCCTCCGCATACATCAGGCATGTGAGCCGCTTGTCAGCTAGTTTGGGGGGGTGCGCATTTTCCTCATTGAATATTCCTGGAAGGTCCGTAAGAAACAAGTTGAAAAGAAGGGGGGCTAAAACACAGCCTTGCTTCAAACCTTCGTTAGCTGGGATCATCTCGGATAGGGTTTGACCATCCCCCATCCTCACACTCACCCATGTCTCTGAATATAACAGGCGGATAAGATTAAGTAGGGAGACTGGAATTTTCTAATTTTTTCCAGAGTAGTTTTCGATTGACGCAGTCGAACGCGGATTTAAAATCTATAAAACAAAAATACAAGGGTTGTTTTGATCTTATTGATTTGTTTATAAGTAGGGCAAGAACTAGAATGTTAGTCGAAGTACCTAATCCTTGTATAAAACCGGTTTGGTTAAAAGGCATTATTTTTGCTTCCGTCACCCAGGCAGTTAGTTTCGTCAATATTGTTCTGGCAAATAGCTTGGCATCGGAATCTTGCAATGTGATAAGTCTATCATTTTCTGGCAGTGCCCAACTACCTTTTTTAAAATTGGAATAATTAAGGATCCGCGCCATGACTTGGGTACCGTTCCTGTCCGAGCGACTTCTATATACAATTTCTCTAGGTAAATTGTCCATAATTCCGGGTTTTCTTTGAAAAGCGCAGACGGTATCCCATTTGGTCCCGGAGCACCGTTCTTCTGTTGTTTTATGAGTTTGATAATCTCTTCTTTTCCTGTATGGTATTGTGAATCCGTATCATCGTCATGATAGGTAAAGACATTCTCTTTGTGAGATTTATGCTCTTTTTGAATTTCCATGGAGGTTGCCTGTAAGGGGTCTTGATTCAAATGTTTCTTCAAGAACTTGTACCATTCCTGCTCCTTTATGGGCGATGAGATGACATGCTTGTTGGGTCTAGCAAGTCCATTGATAAGGTACCAAAAGTCTCTTGAATTCTTCTTGTTGCTTGCGCAAAATATTTTTGCCCAGATTGATTGTTTCGCTTTGTTTTTCTCATCCCATATCAATTTTTTCAAATTCTTATTTATTAACTTTAACTTTCCTGTGATTTCTGCGTTTGCCCCCAGTTTCTTAGTCAGTCTAATGGTCCTATTTCATTCTTTTTTCAATGCCCTAATTGTATGAGGTAGGTTTAGGTTACCGTTATTTTCCTTTTTGGGTGCGTTTCCATTTTTAAACCTATTTGCTTTGGTTTGGCCTTCAGTTTTAATCAACGTCTCAATCAGATTTTCCCATTGCTCAATTACTGATTTTGATGTAATGTCTTTCATGCATTTATCCAAGATCTTCTCCACTTGATCATTCATTTCCTCTTTATTCCTAATGTTCCAGGTCAATTTTTTATAGTTGATAGTACCGATATGCCCTTGGACCGTCTGATAGGCTTTTTTCATAGCTATTCCAGTATCCATTAGTATTAACTGCTGGGCATGGTCACTTTCAATTACTTTATTTAGTTGATATGAGATGATGTTATGGAACATATATAGTGTAGTCATGGTGTAGTCAATCCTCAAGTTTACGTTGTGACCAAAGTAGCTGTAGCTTGGTGGGACGTCCGTTTTTATTCTTCCGTTAAGTATTCGAAGTCCCATTGCTTCCATATCCTTTACAAATTTCTGTCCTATTTTATTTGTAATGCTGTTGTTATCTGTCCTTATGTCCTGCTCAGTAATTAGCCATTGATGGTTTTGCAGTAGCGTGGTCTCATCTCTTGGATGAGATGACAATAAATTGAGATTAAAGTCGCCGGTTATCAGAAAATCTGCTTTCGGATCCTCCAACATTTTATTAATTAGAGCGTTGTTCAGGGTTCCACATGTTGATTCCCTACTATTGTTGGTTGGCAGAATATAGACCGTAATCAAGTATAATGTTCTAGGATTTTGAGAGAATATTTTGAAATTAAGTTTAACCATCAAAATATTTGAGTCATCGATCTTGACTTGCTCATGGTCGATATGCAACGCATGAGAAATAAATATTGCCTGCCCTCCACTGGCTCTCCCGAACCACTGCTCTTTCTTCGCATTTTCATAGTAGCCGGCATAGCCATGAAGCATAAATGGGTTAAGTTCCCAGGTTTCCTGCAAAACTACAATGTCTGGATTTCCCACTATAGAGTCGATTTGTGCATTATTAATTTTTCCTGTCAAACCATTGATGTTCCATGAAAGTAGACTAATTCTCTTTTTAACTTCACTATTATCTCCTATTAGTGTAGGATTGCCATATCATTGTGACTGATTATTATGGAGTGCCATGTTAATCCATTTATCATTAATTTCTAGGTTTCTTTCTGGTGCGTTTAGGAAGATGGGGCATACCTTTTTTTCCGGTGATCTGCCAAGTGCGTTTTTTAAGACTGATGCAGTCTTAGGCCCTACCAATTTATTTTTTGGTGATGTATCAATTTCTTTAAACTGGGTAGGGTAGACCTCTGGGATTTATTTAGTTACTATTATGCCCCAGGATTTAAATGTCATCTGCTCCTACATTATCTGTTCAGCTATGGGAAATTATGTTAATGAGATTAGTGTTGGAGTCTGTGTACTCTGTTTATCCTCCATAAACTAAACAGAAATAATGTCTTCAGTTGAGATGTTATTCAGTGAAGGTATGGATTTGAACAGTCGAAGTAGATTCCCTCGATTGAGTATGTCGTGGCAACCTCTAGAGCGAAATTCTGGGGTGAATATAAGTTGCTCACTGATTTTTGGACTATATCGAATAGCGGACTCCTTTTTCACAATTTGTTGTGTTGTATAGCGGATAGTTTTATTCCTGTCCCTTGATATAATCTGCAGGTGGTCTCTTTCAGGTGTTATTTCGGGACAGTTTTCTACCCTCTGTACTGTGAGGCCCCTTTCTTTTTTTGACTCATCCTCCGTGACATCTTTATTGTGGGAAGGAATCCTATTTACAGTCAGTTTAGTAGTCAGAGTTTCATTCACTTTATAACCGTTGGATATTATAGGTGCTATTACTTCTTTATTTTGGATTTCATCCTGAATAGGTCCTATTTGCACATTGTCTAATACACTATTTGTTAGTTGAACTTCCCCTGGTCTGTTGTCTTCTCGTTTCGGGAATAGAGGTTCCTTTATCTTGCTAGTTGATACTAGGTTTGGGCCATTTGCTGTTTTTTTTCCAAAAATAGGGAAGAAGATCTTTTTATCCGTTTTATTATTTCCTGAAGTGGATAGTGACCGATCCTCAACTATGTTGCTTATGGTATTCAACTTCGATTTCTCATTTTTTCTTGCTTTGCGGAGTTTTTTCTTTTGCCGTTTTGACATTCTAGAGAAGCCGTCTAATTCGGAATCGCTATGGGTTTGATCTTTTTTGAAAGAGTTACCTAGAGTTTCACCCATAATTTCTTTGTCCAGAGGAGCTTTTACCTGGGGGTATGAGAGAGTGACTATGTCACCAGATTGATTTGTTAGCTGAAGTGGTTCAGTGAATATTGGGTTGTCCACGCCAGCGCCAATTGTAGATTTTTCCATTATCTTCATACTAGCCATGGTTGTTTTAGGTTTATCCTTACTGGCTTGGATGTTCCTTTTTGTGTCTTCTATTATACTTGTTAATACTGCTGGAAGGGTTGATAGTTTGTCCATAATAGGAACGTAAATGCAGTCAGAGGTTGTTTTTTCATTTTCTCTTCGTGCTCTGATTATCAAATCATTTAGTTGGGCAAGTTTGTTGTCGATTCCCGCCACATTGTTTGCCATCATTTTTAGCAAATCAATTTGTATGTCCATTTTGTTTGATTGGTAGCGAAGGGCTTCTAATGTAAGGGTCGATGTTTGATAGAAGATATCCCAGGGTTTCACTGTGTCATGTTGTTTGCCTCCCAATTCTTTTGTTTGGGCAGTTTCACTCTTAGGCTGATCATATCCCCTGGCGTGTATAGGATCTTCCTTGGTATTGTCATTGTTGATGTAGGAATCGGTCATGTTAATGGCTGGGTTATTAATTTCATGAGATCCTTCTGGATTTTGCCCTAGCAACCTAGTTTCATTTATCTTTTCCTTGAGGGTTTTGTTATTCTTAGCACTCGTTTGGTACTCCCGATGGTAGTTGGGGTTTATTTCGGATTCCGCAGCGGTTATAGCCGAACATTTCTTTATATCGACTATCACTTCAAAGGGGATCCTTTGTACTGGTTGTTCCGCTCTATCTAGGCTCTCATTTTGGATTGGTTCCATGGGTTGGCTTTCATGATGGTTAATTTCCAAGGATTGTGACATCAATTTGTTTGAGGTTATGACATCTGAATCAGACGTTTCAAGGGCATTAATATCATTTATTATTGTTGAATTGGAATTTTGCTTATCCTTTGGGAGATTCTGCTGAGGTAGCCATTGCCATTGGTCTCCTTTTTGTATGTCTAATTCAGCGGATTCGTATTTTTTCCAGTTATGATCATTTTGCCCAATTTTTTCGCTTTGTATGCCGTTTTGCGGCAGATTTAGGGTTTCAATGGTGGTATTAATAGGTTTCATAGGGGATTGAAGTTTGTCAATATTTCTATCTGCGCTCATTGTTATCATACCTCCAGCAGGATCCTTCAAAAATTGAAATTTATCTGGTATTTTTCCAGCTTTCTCGAACATCCGCGTAATCGGGGATATAAGTGACTGGGTCTGGCCAGGAGCGTTAGTTTTTACTTTTTTTTAATACAGTCGATTGTTGCAATCTCTTTGCGCGTTTGGTTGCTGTTCCCACAGTTCTTACTTTTCCTGATCTCATGACAGGGATTGAGCTACAATTGTAGATTTACTAAGTTCGTTTTGTCTGCTAATTAGGTCGATTGGAAACCCTCCTGCGTCTCTCCACTTACACACTTGTATCTCAAGGCAAAAGATGCCGAGGCGCTAGATTCGCACAGCACCCGGTGCACACCCAAGCCTGTCTCCACTTATATTACCTCTGATATCCTGCAGTGTGGACAGAAAACCACATATAAGTAAGTCAGGGCAAAAGAGCAGCTGCCGTCAGGGGGAAACACTTCAATGAAGGTGAATTTGGTGGTCGAATTATCGGTGTAGGGAGACACAGAACCTGAGGGCGAAGACTCAGTGTGTTAGCTCTCCTACAGGTTGTATAACAAGAGAATGCACAACAGCCAGCTGGAATTGATTGAATTAGGTTGAAAGTCTCGCTGGCAAACACTGGCTCTGGCTGTTTGTGGAGGAACGTATTACGGCTTAGACTGCCAAAGAGAGTATGGTACTCACGGGTCTGATGGACCGAGATGATCACCCGCTGATAGCTCCGGCGAAGAAAAAGAGAGTGACTGTAGCAGTGACAGCCGTGTAAAACAAAGTTTTTCCTTTGAGCGTAATTGAATAGGAAAAGCCAGAGGGTCAAGAAAAAACAATTACAAAATACAAGTAAATATAAAGAATTCTTATAATTTATTGAAAATACAAATGTTAAAAGAAGAGTGGTCCAAATGGAACCCACTCACCACAGGTAAAACAATAAAAGGTTTTTTGACATTCAATTTTGGCCAGCAAGATTGAATCACAAGGACAGAAAAGGCTGTAAGACATGGAATTTGTGCAATACTGGTTGTATATTCAGACTCTATTATAAACACCTAAGCTATGTGCTCTATAATACAGTATATCAGCAGAGATGTCGAGATCATGAATTATACTGGGTGAAGCGTCAACGCATTTCGGTGGTTTTCAGAAGTTTTGTCCACCTTTATCAAGACACCATTTAGTTTCTGTCGAGGTATTGGGGTCAATATAATTGCCCTTGAAGTCCGTATACAAGGGTTGAATTGGATTTCTATGTTATTCCTTTTTTGTACGCAAATTAATAAAACTGTATATGTAGATCATGCTACCGATATGGTGCTCCAGTTGATATAGGTATTTGGGCATAGAGTCAGTTCAGAATTATATTGCCCAATGTGTGCTACTGCTCTTCTTTACAATATTAAAATCCAGAGGCGCCTAAGTCTTGTCCTTGCAGTATTAGATTCCGTTTCTCTAATTATCCACAAAGGACTGCTCGCTTCTCTGGTTACGGTTAATCGTTAAATTGCAGACCCAGAGGCATTAACGTCATGTCCTCGTGTTATGGGGTTCTTTTCCTGTTTTATCATGAAGGACTGCCTGCTTCTCTGGTTCCACAGAAAATCAGTGACAGCCGTGACAGCCAGGAACCGGTGAGAAGGATCCACAGCGGCGTAGCGCAGCACTGTCACACCCCCTAATCACTCCTGGTCACAATTATGGTTCTCTGCTCCTCGATGTTGTTGGTAGCGGCCACAGTGTTGTTTTCGCAGCGCTCACCTAGCACTCACACTGCCCGCTGCTCGCTCCTCTCACCGCTCCTTGCTCTCTGCTTCCACAGCTCATGTAACTCTCATGTAACTCTCTAGTGCTCTCTGGCACCCTCTTCATGTGCTCCGAATAGAAACATCACATCACATAGAGCAAGCTGTCAGGGTGAAGTCGTATTGTCAGTTTTGCCTGGGCTGTCGACTCTCAGCCAACCCTCTGCCGATCCTCTGGTCGACCTGCTTGCACGGTCGGACCCTCGCATCCCCCCGCGTCCTCACTGCCGCCGCCGCTGCTGTGAACGGACACACCACGTTCTTAGTGCCGCCACCGCTAATGCAGAAGTGAGGTACAGCGGCCCAGCAGCAGCGGGACGGCCGATACAGCAGATACAGCCGTGGACTCTTGTTCCCAGGGGCAGGGCAGGGCAGCAAGCCGATCGATGACCCGGCGTCCGGCGTCCGTCCGTCCGGCAGAATGGCGTTTTCGGAGCTCCTGGCGCCGCTGACTCTGCTCTCTAGCGGCCTCTAGCGAGAGAAGGGATACACCAACCCAATGCACTCTGGAGCAGTAGATCGCACTCTGGAGCAGTTGTAGGGAAGGTGTTGGATAGTAAAGTAAACTATTACCTATCCTAGAGCGCCCCTCAGCGCAATTCGTTGTAATGACTTGCGTTGAAAAACCTGCGTTGTAAAGGCACTGCGTGGTAAAAGTTGCGTCGTAAAGGATGTTTCCCACCATAGACTATGTGCTAGTTTCTAATAGATATGCCAGGAGAATACACAACTTTAAAACTCATACTGTTGCCTACAGGGATCACTTCCCCATTAGTGTAATCTTAGATATGCCCGCTAAATAGTTAAACATAAAACACCAGGCCAAATACCCTGTACAGGACTTTGCTGTAAATAGATCTAATGTATACACAATTAAATGGTCTGGAGTGGATCCTCTAGTGCTAAGTCACTTTTAAGCTGCTGCAAATCTGATTTTGCAGTCTGCCTCGAGGAGACGGCTGCAGATTCTGACATTTTTAATTCTTTTCATAAAATTTTACTGGCAATAAAGAAGAACTTATTAATAGAACATGAAAAAAAAACTATCATCAAGACAGGCTGGTTCGATACCAACTGCAGCAAAGCCCATGCAGCCCTAAAAACTGCCTTACATAAGCCAGTTAGAGATCAGTCTGAAACAAAAATGGCAAGAACAGCTTATAAAATGTTGCTTAGAGACCGCAAGGAGGCCATAAGAACTGAAGCATGGCGGGCCCGCCAACAAGCGACCGAACTAAAAGATACCAAAGGTTTTTGGAGGGCTGTGAATGCCCCGTTCCTGCCCCCTAAAAATAAACCGACTATTGAGATTACCATCGGAGAGGACCAATGGGGGACTCACTTTTCCAAGTTATATTGTGATAGTGTTGACAAAAACCAACGTTCGGACTCCAAAGCATGTCCCATGACACACCTCCCAATCGACATTGAGTTTACAGTGGATGAAGTGATACTTGCTATTAATTCAAGCATGAGAGGCAAAGCCCCTGGCCCTGACAGCATATCTGTGGATTTATATAAATCTAGCCCCTGGCTGTGGGGCCCACTACTAACATCTGTTTTAAAGGTTTGCTACAAACAAGGTTGTATTCCAACCTGGGCAGAATCTATACTTGTTCCTATTTTTAAAAAAAAGGAGATTGCAATGACCCGGCTTGCTATAGACCAATGTGACTTCTGGACTCCTTCGTGAAAGTGGCCGGGCTAGTTCTTTCAAATAGATTGCAGATATTGGCTAAGGATATGGACGTAATTTCGGAACTACAGTATGGATTCCGTCAAGGACTAGGTACTGTGGAACAAGGCCTAAACATAAGCCTGATTTGGGGAAAATACATACAAGTTAAACGTGGAAATCTCTTTTTATGTTTTATCGACTTGAGCTCTGCTTTTGACAGTGTCAGTCACCAGAATCTTTGGAGCATGTTAGACTCCCTAAGGGTGGAAATCCCACTTATCAATTTTCTACTGTGTGTGTACTGTGGGAGGGCAGTACACACCAGTATCAGAAAATGGCGGTAGAGCGACAAACAGCTATCAAATGAAAATGTCTTCATGCCTGACCTTTAAGATGGCGCCGATGTGAGACGCGCACTTTACAGGCAATAGCTGATCCACAGAACCCAAAATCAGACACCCATGATGGACGACGCGGCCCGCAAGATATAGTGCACAGGTAGCCTCACGACCAGCAAATATACAGCGGGGATGTGAAGGGAAGCGAGTGCGTATGTGATACCGCACCGCGTGTGGCCTATGCGTAGCACTTCTTGGAGAGATTGACGTCAGATACCGGGCAAATTTGCTCAGAATGCTGCCTGAACTTAAGTGGAGGTCTCAGGAAGACGAAGAACGTTTTCACTTCTTCAGTGAGGGTCTTTCCCCTACCAGCCCGACTGTCCCTAAAATGGCCTCCATGAGTGTGCTCTTGGCCAAAGCACTCCTTCTCTCCTTGTTGGGGAGGGATCTAGCATTTATGCCATGGAGTCTCAGAGACCCCTCTGAGAGAGTCCACAGCGACAAGGGAATCACACATAGCTGAGGACTGGGAATGATCCCTTTAGCGCTGGGAGCCTTCAACCTACCCAGCCAGACGTCGGTCACTGCGTTTTTTCCCCCCATCTCCCCGTGGAGTTTCCTACCCCCTCACCCATCCCTTATTATTAATGTTACTTCTAAAGCGCAATCATTCATCCTGGGTAGGATATCACGGCGCTATGAGTTCTGTGATAAGCGGTGGGCTAATACTTGAGTCAGAAGGAGTTAGTCAGGTTTAGGGAATAGAATGGTTTTTAATTTTTTTCTGAAAGTCAGGTGACAGTCCGTGAGTCTGAGATCCTTGGGCAGATCATTCCATCTGGTTGCAGCTAGGTGGGAGAAGGCCCGTCCTCCCATCCTGGCTCTTTTCACTCGGGTAGCTGTTGCTCTCGCTGTTGATTGAGAGCGGAGATTCCTAGTGGGTGCATAAAACTTAATCCTATTTTTTATGATATAGGGGCCAGTGTTATACAATGCTCTGTGTGTTATGCACAGCATTTTGAAAGTGGCGCTTTGTCTCATTGGGAGCCAATGGAGCTCTTTTAGGCAACTCTTGGCTGGGTCATATTTTTTCATATTGCAGAATGCCTTTGCTGCCTCATTCTGCACTAATTGTAGTTTTGTCATTCTTCAGAGTGTGCCCCTGGCCAAAGCACTCCTGCTCCCCTTGTTGGGGAGGGATCCAGCATTTATGCCCTGGAGTCTCAGATACCCCTCTGAGAGAGTCCACAGCGACAAGGGAATCACTCATAGCGGAGGACTGGGAATGAACCCTTTACCGCTGGGAGCCGTCACCTACCCAGCCGGATGTCGGACATGTTTCTTCCTCATATCCCTGCTGAGTCTCCTCCCCCCTCCCCCACTCTTCCCTCCTTTCAGTCTTTGTCTTCCTCCACTGCTCCTTTCCTCTCTCCCCTGAATTTCTTTCCAGCTGCCTGCTTTGGTTTCCGTATACCTATGCTATGCTTTTGTAACTCATGTAACTCGTGTAACTACGCTCCAGCAACTGATGTAACTGTGTAACTATGTTCCAAAGCAATGTTCTTCCTCATGTAAAGCGCTCTGATACCTCCGGGTCTAGCCAGCGCTATATAATACTTTTCAAATAAATAAAATATCCATTTTCTACGGCAGCTGTACCAAGATGCACAGGCAAGCGTCTGCTATGGAAGTACAGGTGAGCGTAGCTCAAATTTCCCTGTTAGGAAGGGGGTAAGGCAGGGGTGTGTGCTAGTCCCCTTTCTTATCATGTTGTACATAAACGGTCTAGGCGCAACACTATCAAGGGAATGCCAGGACCTACCCTGCATCGGCAATTTGCCAATGTGTGCATTACGGTGAACAACCTTTACAATGAAACTTTTACAACGCACTACCATTACAACGCGGTCATTACAACGCAAACCATTACAACGCATTGCGCTGGGGGGCGCTCTAGGATAGGGAATAAGTTTAATTTTCTATCCAACACCTTCCCTAGTGTCCACGGGGACTGGAGTTGGAATAGAAAATTAAACTTTTCACTTTCCAGCACCTCTAAGCGCTATGTGTTGTAAAGGTATGCGATGTAAAAACCGCGTTGTAAAGGCAGGCGTTGTAATAGCCTGCGTTGTAACGTCATACATCCGTGCATTACTATATGCAGACAATGCCGCCCTGTTATCCCGCTTGCAAATAGGTCTCCAAAAAGTTGTATCGAGTTTTGTAACTTATATTTCAAGTCTAGATCTTAATGTAAACATTAATAAAACATTTGTCATAAAATGTGGCAAGTCTAGTGTAAAGTGTTGGGATATTTTCATCAACAACAAAAAACTTGAATTTCCCAGTTATTTTTCATACCTGGGAATTGTTTTTGAAAAAAGGGGCTCGTGGGTAAATGCTATATGATCGAGACAATTGTTATTTGCTAAAGTCACAGGAGCTCTGGTAAACTTCGCAAGAAAACTAGGAAAGTGACCTATTGGTGAATTGTTAACAATTTACAAAGTTAAATGCACTTCAACAGCTATGTACGGAGCAGGAATTTGGGGACATGCAAATGCAGAATCGCTGCAGCTAGTTGAGAACGAGTTTATAAGATATCTCTTAGTAGCCCCGAATAGTACGGCCGCATACATTTGCCATGCTGAACTGGGAATGCCATACTTATCGGACTTTAAATACAGCCGGTCTTACTATGGCACAAGATAGGAGCAAGCACAGCCACTGGCCTTAATCGTGATGTGATAAATGACTGCCTGAAACTGCAGCAGGTATCTTGTATTATGTATCCCATGGCTCAACTACGTTGAAAACTTCTTGGCCGACTTGGGATCCCTGAATATTTCTCCAACCCAGTTAACATCACCACAATCCCAAGGAAAGTTTTAAAGATTGCTTGTATGAACTGCTTGGAGTCTAGCAGACTTTCCCATAACATCAGCAAACTGTCTGTTCGAGGGAATCTTACTGATACAACCGAGGATACAACCATATCTACTGAATGTGAAGGGGAGTTATGACAGGATCTTATTGACACGCCATCGTCTAGGCAACTTTTTTAGAATGGTCACATTCCCAAATATGAATGAATGGTCACGCTCTTTAAGCCTCTGCCCATGCGACGATAAATCAAACCAGACTACCATTCACATTATGTTTTCTGTAAATTTTGTACACTATTACGGAAAGAATGGATCTTGCCTATCTTAAAAGGGTTAGGTTTGAGACAATGCCACCCGCGTTTTTTAAATTGCAACTTTTAGATGATGAACTTTTAATTGATCGTTTAGCTAAATACATGAAAGGGGTAGTTAGATGCAGAAAAACAATGTAATGATTCTTCCTTCTTTATTGCAAAATGATTCTATTTATAAACTCTTGTGTGTTAATGGATGTGTATGAAACGATATTGCCGATTTTTTTTATTTAAGTTATTTTAATTGGTTTGCTAATGCACACACATGATATGATGCATATTTTTTTTATGTATTGTGCTTTTATGATTTAATAATTTAAATCAAATAAAGTTTATTTTGATTGATTGAACAAAATTCAGGTATTTTGGTATCCAGGGTGCAGCACTTACTTGAGTGAAAGAAGTTTTGAGTCAGAGAACTAGGGAAGTTGGCAATATTCAATTTTACCTTTACCCTCACTGACTGGCTTGGGCTGTTCCCTAGCTCCATTTTGAAGCAGTTGCTATTTTTGCTGAATGATCCCCTTTTAGTCTTCAAAACTGAGTTGTTCCGCTATCCCTTTTTTAAAAAAAAATGTAGACATGACACAACCTTTATTCTCAATATTAACAGAGATCTGGATTCCACATTTGGAAACGTAAAAACATACTTAACCCATCTTGCACCACCTCAAACTGTACTAGGGCAGCTTTAACTCTGGCCACAAGACCCAGGGGTGCTCCACCAACGCTATTGTGAAAATATCGTCGTGCAATGAGAACTAGTGCCCGTTTTTCCATCTCCTGACCCTGAAATGGAGCGTTCACTTTTTATTTTCTCTTTGTCTAAATGATTACTGTGAATTTTTCATTTAATTGTCGGTGGATTGCTGTGATTTAGTGTATCCACGTTTATCAAAATGGATCCTCCATAGATTGTAACTTATTCAAATTTCAGCCATTAGGTTCTTGGTGGGTCTTACTTGCCAAGACACGTCACTTTTGCCTTAGTCACAGGACTTTAGCTCCCCATTTGCAAGCGGATCAATTTTAAAGCATTTGACCTGGTCCACAAATCTCTTCACAAGGATACTTGCTCACCACTGGCCAGGTGGCTCAGTTCATGTCAGCCCACAAGTAGCCATAGTTCCCCTTCCCTATTTCCTCTGCAAGATCTTAACTTCAGTGTTGTTTTATTTGAAGGGAGACCTACTTCTGCCACCTCTGCTTCTTTGTCAAGTTTTTTTCCATTTTCCATGCACAGGATAACAATCTGCTTAAATCTAGAAAAGCTTTAAAATCTTGGCTTTACCCATATTAATCCATTTTCGAAGTTAGTTTATGTATCTGATTAGCATCCTTGTTGCAGCGCCTAGATCCCTTCTGTTGAGTGTGTTGCACCTTATAAATACAAACACAAAATACAATTCACCTCTTATACATACCTTGTTTTGTCTAGGTAATATATATATCCATGTATGTGCTATTTTAAAAGATGTAAATCAAAGTAAAAAACAGCAGACCTCTGTAATCCGACTTGCCACACATATTTTTCTGTAACGAATATTTACTTCCCTTATAAAAAGTATTGAAATGTCAAAAGAATGTCATATCATATTGTAGTGTAATTGGATTGTGATTTTGCTTTATTACATCTTTTTTTTCAGTTGCGTTTTTGTGTACTAATAGTTGTAAAATATTCTAATCTCTCCAGTAGATGTTTTCCCATAAAAACATAACTCTTTCTCAGCCTCAAAAGGAAATGCACAGCTTTGCTCTCTTTCCCAAGCTAGCAGGGAGGGAGGCCTAGGAATGTCGGTCCCTTTGTTCACTGGTTGTGCGACCTTCATCTTCTGACCCACTCTGGTCAGCAGATGTTCTCAGCATGGGAAGCAGCTATGGGTTGACTTGTTTGGTGGGTAGACGCAAAGAGGCCCTGGGTGGCCGTTTTTGACATAAAGCACAAAGCATCCAACTGTTGTTTAGGGTGAGGAGCAGACATTCTTGTCAAATCTTCCGACTGTGTACAATGATGCAATCCAACTCAAATAGCCACATCCTCTGCGTTATCCGCTCAGCCGCTCATATGCGGTGGACTCGATGCGTCCTGTGGAGGGACACTGGAGCTCAGACATAGCTACAGTGCCAATCCATCTGGACTAATGGAATGAAGAGTGATTAAGAAAGTCTATATAGAGAATGTTTAATTTTTTTTTCACAACACGTTTAATTAAATTTTTGGGCCCATGGGGGCCAAAATCACATATAAATCGTCTCTCAATCAGTGACATGGTGGTTTTCTTTATGCTCACACCCAGCAATAACGCGAGTGCAAAACGAAAAATACCGATCAACATTTGAACCAAGTGCGCAAGATCCCTCCAGTGCCCCTCCAAACCACCCCGCCAACAGCTCGCCATATGCTTGAATTATGAATCAGTGTGCCAGGTCCAGGCCATGTTGTTGAATTTCCATCTCGAGGAATGTGTCCGCTAGGGTGATTGGCTCAAGAATCAAATCCCAATAGTCTGCCCATCACTGCCAGATTTTAGGGTGTATCTGTGGGCATCCCCTCGCCTGAAATATAGGTGCCTCCAAACCCATGCAAAAATCCATTCCCTTCTTCCAGTTCCAAACGCCTATAAAGGGTGGAAACACAGCCTTCCACAGTCTTGCAAGTCCCTCTTGGCAATGTAGAATTTTTTCATTTTTGAGAAATTGTGGGCAATTCACTTTTCCCTAAAAATGGTAGGATTTTTCCTGATTGGTGGACAGTATAGGCAATCCTGATAATGTCTACCCAACCATCCCCATGCAGTTTCTCAAATCGCTCATATTGGCATGAAGCTGTCACTTAAAGAGCTATTTTTATTGAATCAGATGCTCGGATTGACACATCCCATGATAAATTCATTGCGCGAGTACATTTACCCCCCTGAGATCATCTTCGAGTGTCTGCTTTGCTTTCACCACAATGTTTGAGCTAAGACAATCATATATTAGCAAAACCAGCAGCATATAATGCCACAATACATACAGTGACCTCCATTTCCTCTCCTCGTGTCTCACTTCCGCCTCCTGTGCTTCTACTCTGAGTCAGCCAGCTGGCTTCCGCCCCCTCACATCCGCAACGTTCCATCACTTTCATTGCAAATCTTACTTAGTAGGTGGCATGGCAGCGTCTCGGGTAAGCACGGCACGTGGCCCATCGGCCACACGCCTTTCCCGCCTACTCCTAGGCCGAGTTACACATAGGCAAGGATTGTTGTGATACCTTGACCTTTCATATCGATTGTCCTCGCATTGTATCTCATTCACCGCTGTACACTGGAGTGCACATTCCTTTCCCACTCAAGAGTGACATCTTTACATCAACCTCAAGAGAAAATTCCTTTTTCAGAATTGATTTGCAACAATATAATAGCTCTGCACAGCTAAACGCATGCACGTATAGTTTGTATAGTATTCAGGAAGAAGTTAACACAGTGGTAGAACGAAGTGAGTTATACACTTCTACGGAGTAAACCATTTTGTACGTTTATTTAAACGTTTTTATTGGTTTTTTTTATTCGCAGGGGCAAATATTAAAGTCACTGAAACACACATCTGAAATGGTCATATTCTTTTAATCAATTTAGGCAAAATGTTGAGTTCATTTGCAGTCCACAAATGGCTCCTTCGAGCATATTGTGTACAATAACAAGAACACCGCCAGTACTGTGTCATTTACAGTGTGTGCACCAGTCGAGGCATGCGGGTATGTATTAAAACGTAAGCAAGATCTGTAGGGACCGGATTACATAAATAGCATTGTTCCAATTTTTCAGCACCAATTCATGCCTGCTTTGATTTAACTAGAGCAGGTGAATTCAAGTTTGTGATTGGCCAATCGATGCAAAATGTGTTTGCGCTGTTGAGTTGATACGAATGCTTTAGCTGTGAACACAATGGTGCAAAAGGGGGCTGGCAGAAGTGAAATAGACGGACTGCTGAACTTTTGGTGCAAAGTTGCACTGGTGTAACCTATATAATACGGTCATTCGTGACCCCCCACTATTGAACTAGTGGAGATTCATTTTTATGGCGCAGAATTATTATTATTTAAAAAAAAAATCTTTTTATTAACTTTTAAAACAACATAAAAGGCATTAGGTGGCATACTTTTCCATGTCCAACATATTATCTAGGATTTTACACTGGGTCAGGTGACTCCAACGGCACAGCGTCTTCCACAATATGAAGAGGAGTACATATGTCCCCCCTATAGGAATTCCACGCACCCCAGACTTTCCCCCACATTTGGGGTCGACCCCTAGCCCCAAACACTGATCTCTCTCTAAACATGCACCAATCAAGATCTTCCATCCATTTCCCTATCTATGGCACCTGGTTAGCTCCCTATAATTGTGCGATGTTACGCTTGGCTATCATGCATGCCAGTAGCAGATTTTTTTTTTATCGCTGGAGCGCTAACATCTAAGCACTGCTGATTGTGTTTGCAAACGGACTCAAAGATATTTCACACCATGTTCAGGAAGGGCGTGTGGTCCACCCGCCCTTCTCTGTGGCTTTAAAGGAAGTTATAGCAGAAGCTCTCATCAAATTATTTTTGGACTTCGAGAAGTGACTGTAGTCACACTCCTGTGAGTAAAGGCCAGCTAGCTGTACTTTAATCATGGAGAAGAATCTGTCATTTGTTGTGCTATAAATATCGGTAAAAAAAAAAAAGATTCATGTGTTAAATTAAATAGTCTACAGGCTCTAACATTTATGCAAAAAACAACTGGACAATACGTAATAGGAATAGCTAATAATGTAAATCTGTATGGGAAATTGTACATAACTGCTAAAGTTATACGATCTTATAAGTATGATGTATATCACAGCAAAAATAAACATAAATGTAAACATTTTTATAAGGCATTTTAGCAAGTAATGCTTTGTGACATGGTATAAAAAATTATAACTAAATAAATACGTATTAAAATTACACTGCTTCTTCATTTTTAGTCCTGTGTGAATTGTGCATAACATTTTACATACGTAGACCGTTCCTGCTGTTAAAACACCGAATGGTAGACCAGATGTGGCATAACGGCCAGAGCTACCTACTTTGGAACTGGAGCAACATGTTCGAGTCTTAGCAATAGCTCAACATCCTGTGATTCTGGGCAAATCAGTTATAGCCAGACGTTCAAAGCATTTTTCAAATCGGGTCATTTGTGGCCAGAAAAATGCTTTTTCAAATGTACAGCATGCAATTTAGTAACTTTTTACCGGATCGCATTTTGCATTTGTGATTCTGTATTTTGAAGAAGCGTGTTTACGGCACCTCTTCCAAATACAGAATCGGTATGGTATGTATTACTATTTTGCTACCAAATTCTTGTTGCAAAACCCACCATCAGTTTAAAACTGGTGGCAACTCATTTCTAAAGTGGTGCCAAAGGGACCCCTTCCCGTTTGAGAATGTAAATAATAATATTTTTTAAGAGCACCAGTGGTCCCTCGGACCACCTACAACTCTTAAAAAATTAAACTACAAGGTCCAATTTTTTTCTTTTTAAATGCATCCCATTTTCCTTTAAGGAAAACAAGCTGCATTTAAAATAAAAGTTAGTTTTATTAAAAAGCAATCACAGACCTTGTGGTCTGCTATCCTCAGCAACCTACTATCCCTGTGGTGACTGTGAATCCTAATGGGTCATAAACTGCATCCTACCTTATTAATATTCATGAGGTAGGTCGATGTGCGACCTACAAGCAATCCCTAAAGGAAACTCAAGAGTTTCATCCATTAGGAATACAGATTTCCTAATTGCGATTTGGTGAGAATCGCAATTAGGAAATAAGTATTCCTAATGTTGCACATCTGATGCTTAATCTCCCTGCGACTAAAAAACATAAAGACACAGTCGGGACACACAAGTACAGTCGGACCTCTCCCATCCCCACTACGCACACTATACAGCAATTAGCAATATGTTAAAGTGAACAAAGATACAGGGCATAAAATAGTTGTGTAATGCTCACACTGAGAGACATTTTTCTGAATGATAGGTTTGAAACCCCCTTATTCAGAGCTTTCACATAACAACAGCAAAGCACTAGGCCCTGAAGAAGGTGCTCTGGGGTGCCTGATCTGCCACCCCTCCCAGGTCCCCTTGACCTCAGGAAGTTAGTCAGGAGATCACAGGTTGTAATACAGCGCACGGGCATTCCCAATGTCATATTGCTCACACAAATGCATGCCTTGACCCCACGCTGGAGGTCAAGAGCAAATTAATAAAGGGGGAAATGCCCTCAGCTCGCACCCTTAGTGCCGGCCTAGTTGGAATGCACTGGCTGGCTCCTGTGCCGTTGATCATCGCGAGCGTGCACAAGCGCTGGGAGGCCGACCGGCTCGCGCACTCTCATTGGTGAAATTGGAACTTACACTGCATCTCACCTGCGATCATCGGGCACAATAACTGTTGCCTCTGCCTGCTGTCGCGCTGCCTTGTGAGGCTAGTGACCCCAAGGGCCCTGTGGATTCAGGCCCTGACTGATATTCCTTCTCCCATGCCTTTCTTCACCAGCTGGGCCCGTGCATGCCCCCCATAGCAGCCCTGATTCGTCCACTGTCTTGCATTTGGCTCCTACCCCAGTCAGGGGTGGGGGTCGCAGTCAGCAGCAACCTTCACCCAGACAGAACCCTGGCTGCCAGCCCCTTCCAGAGCATTCTACTTGTTTGCCGCCTGCCGTGTCTTCCACGTACCATATGCACGCCTCCTTTTCCTGCCTTGACCACCCGGAACTGCACCAGGATCATACCTTCCAGCCTAGTGCGTACACAAGTTCTCCGTCTCAAAGTTGCAAACCTCCATCTTCATACTTCCCCAAGTCATGCATGACAGTCAACATGCAGAGACACAGGCTTCAGCGCCACCTCAATGTTCTCCCTGAGCCCCACCACAGCGTATCATGCCTCTTGTTTGACCTGGCATCATTGCCGTGGGTTTCCCCTGTATTTTGCCTTTGCCTCCTGTTATTTTGCTGTGTGTTGGACTTCGTTTTTGCTAGTCTAGTTGCTTTGGGCACTGTGCCACTGCTGTGCCAAAGTGCAGGTGCTCCCTGTAAATTGTTGTTATGGATTAATGATTCCATGATTGGCATACATGATTTACTAGCCAGTCCCTAGTACAGTGTATTGTGTGTGTCCAGGGCCTGTAAATCAAATGCTTCTAGTGAGCCTGCAGCACTGATTGTGCCACCCACATAAGCAGCCTGTAAATGTAACTGAGACCTGCCACTGCAGGGTCTGTGCGCAGTATGGTACTGCCATGTTGACCTGGCAAGTGCACCCACTTGCCAGGCCCTAACCTTCCCTTTTCGTCCATGTTAGTCACCCCTAAGGTACGCCCAAGGTACCCCTGTGGGCAGGGTGTAGTGTATGTGAAAGGTAGGACATGCCCTCATGTGTGTGACATGTCATGATAGGGAAATACTGCCAATTTCATTTTTCACTATTGATAGGCTATATGTCCCTTAGGATCGAATCGGGAGTTTGCTTATAACAACTTATACGCACAACTACCCATGGGAACAAGATAGGAAATACAGTTTGATATGCCTGAACTCAGAATGTTAAGATGCATCTTTTAGCGACGGAGATTTTTACATTCGCGGTTTGAAAATACCACTTTTAGAAAGTAGGTATTTTCTTGCCTAACCATCCAGTGTGCCAATGCTAGGTTGTGTATTGACTGCCTGGCTTTTGAGTGACAGGGGCTGGGGATGTGCATTCTGTTCAGACAGCTCCTTGGGGGGGTTAGGTGTGTCTTGCATTTCCTGGATGAGTCAGGGCTGGGCTGAATAGACCTGGGCTGCATTCAGAGTAGGGGGAGATTTCTTTCACTCCTGAATGGGCCTGATGTGCCTTAAACAATGCTGTCTCCACCTTCTGCCAGTAAGCTGCACCAGAGAGGATCGAACTGGGTTTGGCTGGACAAAGAGCTTCTCTACCAAAGAGTACAAAGGTTTTTGTTTTATAAAACAAGGGGCTCAGACCCCAGACTTTTAGATCACTTTTGGACTTCAAAAGTAACCTCTGCCAAGGAGAAGAGCTGGAAGAAACTGGAGGAGGAGTACTGATCCTTTGATGTGTGCTGTCTTGGTAGCTTTTTCTGCCAGGTAGAGGAACTGTATGTGCATCCTGCTTGAGAAAGTATCTCCAAGGGCTTGAAAGTGGAGCTTGCCTCCTGTTCAAGAAGTCTCATGTACAGCAAAGACCTCATCATTTTTCAGGGCACCGTCTCTGGAACCGCTGGTTTCAGCTACCGCAGAAGAAAGGAGCAACCAACTCTGTCACCGAGTCCGTTGCATGGTTCTGTGACGTGAAGGCACCACAGGAGGCCCCGCCGCACTTCACACCGCATCCTTGGTCTCACCTCGCAGTCTGAACAATCGTCACCGAGCCATTGCCTGCACCGCGTCCTTTGGGCACCGCACTCCACATCACCTCATCCTTCGTGGTCATCACAGACACGTCGCTACACGACTCACACATCGACCGGCTTCGTCACCTGCACCACAACCTGCCAGCGCTGCATCGAGCACCGCCTCTCCCTGCACTGTAAGCCTTGGGCTCACCAATGCCATCTGGACGATCATCACTGAGCCAGTGCCTGCAACGCATTGTGAGGGCACCGCACCCTTCACCGCTTCCATTTGTTTGCAAAGCAACTGCAACAGTTGCCCTCGACCGACTCACACCAACGTGTCGGCCGCAGCGTGAAAGGTACTGTTCATGAGTCTGTCAATGCTTTAGCTGGCCCGTACCGACGTGGTTGGCTGGAACTGTTAGACTCTGTTGTTTTCGGTATCGTGGTAACCCCGGATGGAGCTTGCCAACTCGGAAGAACTGTGTTTTTTAGCTATTTCTGCAATTTAAAAGTTATCTTGCAAAGTAACTATTTTTACAGAATTGTATGTTGTTTTTTTGTCGTATTTGGATTTGTCGGTTTTGATAAAGATTTGCTTATTTTTTAAACTGGTGTGGTGCCTTTTTGTAGTGGTATCACTGTATTACTGTATGTGTGCACAAATGCTTTACACACTGCCTCTGAGATAAGTCTGACTGCTCATGCCAAGCTACCAAGGGGGTGAGCAGGGGTTATTTTAGAAGTGTATCCCCCTTACCCTGACTAGGAAGAAGGGTACCTACTTGGACAATGGTGCAAACAACTAGAGACTCTCATTTCTAATACATTTGGCTATAATTGCGATTCCAATACAGTTGGTGATGCATCCAATCCGCTGTCTTCCTACAGCATACTTCATTATCCTGTGACTGCCACCCCGGCTCACACACATGGGTGGCTTGAAACTCTTCTGCAACCTTCCTGGGACAGGTGAGGATGACAATTACAATGGTGCCATCACAGCCCTCAATGTATACTTTGACCCCCAGATGTACCCTGATTTTGAAAGATTTAAATGATGCCAAGCGTGTCAGCATGTAGGTGAGTCCATTGATACCTTTTATGCTCTCCAGTAGGAACCACTTGCATAGAGGATGATCCGTAAAAGGAAGTGTGTGCTCAGATCATAGAAGGCTTCCGCTCCCCTGCACTTTGACCCTACATCCTACACCAGCCCAACTTGCCTCTTGATGAAATCCTGGTACTCGACCACTCCCACGAGGTGTCCAATGTGCAAGCGGATCTGATGACACTTCAGAAGCTTTCACTCACCCGTGAGCCCACCCCATAACCCTTCAAAGTTGAAGTGGTGGGGGTGGTCTCCAAAGAACCACCACGGCTCTCTATTCAGAGTTATGCCTTTGCAGGGTTCTCTTCTACAGACCACTGTGGATTTTCCCTGCATCCACTATCTGAGTTCTCGGCCAGAGGCACGACCTGCTTTGCATGACTTTTCCCCAACTACTTTGCCATGTTCTGTCGCGGCAGATGTCAAACACTCTCTCTCCGAGATTGTGGTGCGTCTAGACACCAAGTAGAGAAAGCCGCTGTCCATGACCAAGCCTCTGATCCGGAAGGCTTGATGGCCAGCCCAGCCCCAGGTGCATCGATGTTGAGGAGGATGGCGATACAATTTTCTTGAGTTCCAGCACTCTGCACCCTGAACAACCTGCCCTAAATTCCAAGTCCAGCTTGATCACACCCCGGTCACCAAGCTCATAGACATAGGGGTGTCAGTTAATGTCACCAGCCTGGCACAATACCACACTCTGATACCACAGCCCCTATTGAGACTAATGAGAGCCTGCATTTCTTGCCTACGGCAGTTCTACATCCGTTCCTTCAGGAGAGTGTCTTCACCTGCTCAGTGTCCTATGGCACAGTTCTTTGTTACCTCATCAGACTCTTAGACAGTCCTTAGCTGTGCCACCCCATAACACCTGCAACTCATTCACTTTTTCGCTGCCATTGGGGACCTGTCCTGCGACTTTGATCACATCCTTCATGAATCCCCTCTCCTGTTCTCTGTCCTGCGCTGTCTGAAGGGACCTCCAGTCTCCCTCCAAATTGATCCCACAATCTTCCCTCTGCCCTAAGTCACTGCAGAATACCATTTCACCTCTGTCCTGGGGTGGAGTTGGAACTGCGAAAGTTGGAAGATGCCAGAGTCATCAAAAAAGTACCCGGCCCAACCCCATGGGTATCTCCTATGGTGATTGGGAGCAAGCCTAACCAGCCAGGGTGCATTCAAATCTGCATAGACACATACCTGTCCAACCAAGCCATAAAAAGATAGCAGCACATATCACCCACTATTGACGCCCCCTGATATCACTGGCTCTGCATGGTTCTTGAAGCTTGATGTGAACTTGGGCTACCATCAGCTTGAACTACATTAATACAGTAGATACATTACGATGCTACAATATACTTAACTTTAGGATATCATCAGCGGAGGAGGTGTTCCAAAATGCTATCCAGGAGGTCCTCGCTGGCTTAGAAGAACCGGCGGACCTCAGGAATTTCAGGCCCATCTCACTGCTTCCTTTCACAGCCAAGGTCATCGAAAAGGCAGGGATCACCCAGCTAGCAAACTTCATCAAAGCCAACAACATCCTAGACATCTCCCAATCTGGACTTCGCAGCAACCACAGCACTGAGACCACCCTACTCACTGCCACTGACGACATCCGTGCCCTCCTCGATCAGGGCCAAACAGCAGCTCTCATCCTCCTGGTCCTATCAGCTGCCTTCGACACCATCTCCTATCGCACCATAGCCCCCAGACTCCACAAAGCCAGCATTTGAGGGAAGGCCCTCAAATGGACACGCTAATTTCTGACAGGCAGAACCCAGCGAGTCAGAGTCCCACCGTATCTCTCAGAACTAACAGAGACCAGTTGTGGAATACCCCAGGGGTCCTCCCTGAGCCCCACCCTCTTCAACATCTACATGGCCCCCCTCACAACCATCATCAGAAACCACAGGCTCAAAATCATCACCTATGTCGATGACACCCAGCTCATCCTCTCTCACCAAGAAACCTAACATCACCAGGCACAACTTCCAAGAAAGGATAAAAGCCGTCGCCACCTGGATGAAGAAGAGCTACCTGAAACTCAACTCGGAAAAAACAGACGTCCTCATCCCTGGGTCCACCCCCCTCAGCATGGGATGACAGCAGGTGGCCCCCACCCCCTGAAACCTCCACAACCCGAAAGACCATGCACAAGACCATGGCATCATACAGGACTCATCACTCACCATGAACCGCCAGATCAGCACCACATCCTCAGCCTGCGTTAACACCCTCTGCATACTCCGAAAAACGTTCAGATGGATCCACTCCGAATCCGAAAAAATAGTCACACACACCCTCATCACTAGCAGACTGGAATACGCCAATGCCCTCTATGCCAGAATCAACAAAAAACTCCTCTGCAAGCTCCAGACCATCCAGAACGCTGCAGCCAGACTGATCCTAGATATCCCCTGTCACAACCACATCATCCAACACCTCAGTGATCTCCACTGGCTCCCCATCGAAAGAAGAATAACCTTTAAGCTCCTCACTCATGCATACAAGGCCCTCCACAACATCGGACCAGCATACCTAAACAACCACCCACCCAAGAAAACCTCCAATCAGCAGACCTCTTTCTGGTCACCGTCCCACATATCTACAAGACCAGAACGAGTGGAAAGTCTTCTCCTGCCTCTCAGCCAGGACCTGGAATGACCTCTGCCTCCACCTCCAGCAAAGCCCCACACTACTCCAGTTCAGGAAGTACCTCAAGACCTGGCTCTTCATATGACCCAGCAACTTACGGAGCCAGCCCCCACCCCAGCACCTTGAGACCCTCAGTGGCTGCACTTTACAAACCACTGATTAATTGATTAATTGATTGATAGAAGGGGTCGTCAACGTCAGCAATGGTATCCTCAGTCATGCACCCATTCTCAAAAGCCATCACTAACTCCTGCGCACTGCTCTCACAAGAGTAGATTCAGCTGGTCTCACTCTAAACCGGGAAAAATTCCAATTCTTTCTCCAAGAGATGGACTTATTTGGATACATCTTCTCTGCTGATGGCTTTAGGATTGACCCCTCTAAGTGTGCTGACATTGTGGAAGTGGTCACACCTTGCTCTGTGGCTAAGGTCAGAAGCTTCCCTGATCTTGACACTTATTTGAGGAGGTTTAACCCCACCCTTGATACGCTGTCAGGCCCACTGAAATGCCTCACAAAAGCATCAACACCATGGGTGTGGGGAACACCAGAAGATGCTGCCTTCCAAGCTACCGAAAACGTACTTCTCTGAGACACCATGTCAACCCTGCCAAAGAATATGAGCTCATTGTTGACACCAGCCCCATCAGCCTCGGGCTGTCCTCATGCAGCATGTTGGAAAACTGCTCAGTGTGTTTGCCAGCAGGACCCTCACAGACACTGAAAAATAATATGCACACATCAAGGAGGCTCTCGCCTTTAGGTGTGTCTTCCACCATTTCCACCTATATCTTTATGGGAGTCCCTTCTGAATTATCAAGGCCCATAAACCATTGTTACCCCTTTTTGCAGGCACCACAACACATTCACCACCTGCATTGAGAAGTGAGCCCTACTGCTCTAGAAACACCAGAACCCCACCTACTATCTCTCACAACACCTCTGCTTGTTGCCAGATCGGTTCTCCTGTTCTCTAACCTGTCGCGGAGGACTACATCCACTGGGTCACAGAGCTCGGCTTTCCCAACTATGTTACCAACAGGACATTGTGAATGTTGTTATGTTATGTTATTTTATTTGTAAAGCGCGTAGCTGCCACAGCCAAGTGGCGTCCCAGCGCTATGGTGGACAGAACAACACAACACAGTGGAGGACCATACCAGAAACAGAATACTATTAAACCAAGGTGAAGAGAAATGTCTTCACGGCTTTCCTGAAAGGCAGCAGGTCGGGAATGGAACGAATGTTAACAGGGAGTGAGTTCCAAAGTTCTGCTGCCAGAACACCAAAAGAACGGCCGCCAATTCTGGCTTTTTTAAAGCGAGGAATCTTAGCCAGGAATTGTCCAGTAGAGCGTAATGCTCTGGCCGGGGTGTAATAAGAGATAGCTTGAGCAAGAATGGGGGTTGAGGCAGCCTTTAGGATCTTGAACACCAAGCACAAGGCTTTGAACTTAATCCTCTGCCCAACGGGTAGCCAATGTAGATCGGAGATGGTACGCCTAGCAGAGCAAAATTTAGGCAAGCCGACCAACATTCTGGCTGCCGCGTTCTGCACGCGTTGAAGCCGAGTCAGTTCAGCTTGGTTGACACCTAGAAGAAGGGAGCTGGCATAGTCCAATCTGGACAAAATCACAGCTTGGAGAATGAGTTGCCTAGAAGAGGCATCGAAAAACTTAAAAATAGGTCTAAGGCTCTGAAGAGCCCCAAAACAGGTCCCTGCAACTCTTTTCGTATGGGAGGTAAATGATAGGTTTGAGTCCAGCCAAATGCCCAGATTCTTTACCTCTGTCACCGGAGTAGGTGCTTGGCCCAATTCCACTGGCCACCAGCAGTCTCCCCATAAATGAGCCTGTTTGCCCAGGACTAGGACTTCGGTTTTAGAAGCATTAAGTTGGAGACAGTTATCTGTCATCCAACTAGCCACGTCCTTAAGGGCTGCCTGGAACTTAGAGGCTTCAATCATCGAGTCCCCATTTAGTGCCACCCCTAGCTGAGTGTCATCAGCGTATGATACCATGGTTAAACCCCATTTTTTAGCAACAGCAGCTAGCGGCTGCACATATAAATTAAACAGGGTCGGACTAGGTGCCGAACCATGCGGGACCCCTTGAGGGATGTGGCGAAAAACAGATTCGAATGGAGGAGTAGAAACCTTAAAAGTACGCTCAGCCAAAAATGAGCGAAACCCTTCGAAAGCTGTGCTCTCCACACCAGCCTCTTTTAAACGTTGGAGAAGGACAGAGTGGGAAACAGTGTCGAAAGCGGCACTGAGATCCAGAAGGATCAGTGCCGCCGTCTGCCCTAAGTCCAACAACTTCCGCAGATGTTCTACCATCGCTAACAGAGCTGTCTCTGTACTATGGCCTGCGCGGAAGCCGTTCTGAGATGGATCTAAGATGCCCAGATTTTGTAGATGACAAGATAGGATTTTGTTGGCATGGGCCTCAGCCAGCTTGGAGATCCAGGGGAGAAGAGAGATGGGCCTATAATGTTCTGGCTTAGTCGGGTCTAGAGTGGGCTTCTTTAAGATCGGGATGACCGTGGCCTGTTTCCATTTGACGGGTACAATCCCAGAGGAAAAAGATAACCTGACAAGGTCAAGCAAAGGAGGAAGGCAGAATTCAGCAGATTCATTAAATTGTGCAGGTCTCAAAGGGTCCGCAGGTGACCCTGATTTAACTTTCAAGACTAAAGATTTGAACTCTTCTTGAGATGGCTCAGGTATTAATGAGAGTAGCCTAGTAATCAGATGTGTGGGACATGAATCACTATTTGGACTCGTTGAAGAAGGAAAAGACCGGTAGATAGCCGCCACTTTCTCCACAAAGAAAGCTGCTAGCTCTTCACAATGGGATTGAGAGCATAGTTCCATGCCTGCTTGTTTCCTACTAGTCAGGTCTTTAATGACTTTAAAAATAAGTTTGGTGGGATTGGGGTTTTTCTTAAATTCTGAAGCGTAGAAGGAGGCCCGGGCCTTGCAGATTGCACGATGGTAGAGCTTAATACTAGCCTGGTAACTCTGCTTGAGGACAGCGCCATATGTCCTGCGCCAGGCTCTTTCTGCCCTCTTACATGCCGTCTTAAGAAGCCTAAGAGAGTCGTCATACCACGGACTAGATGGGCCAGGACGAGTTTTACTCCATCCAGCTGGAATCAGAGAATCCAATGCCTGAGCCAACCAGTCACAGAAGTAATCATACCCCGAGGAAACGTCTGTAGGAGGATCTGGCGGGTGTTGCACCAAAAGCTGATGGAAGTCGGCCAGCCTCAGTTTCCTCCAGGGACGTTTGAAGATTGCAGGAATCGTACTTTTGAAAGTGGCCCCATTCAAAGAAATCTGTATTTCAATCAAATAGTGATCAGTCCAAGCCATAGGTTTAGGTGGGTAAGAAACAACACTAGGGAGGTTCGTCAAGAAAGGGTCCAATAAGTGGCCGCCTACATGGGTCTGATGAGTAACATACTGGTGCAGTTGTAAGGCCTCGAAGTCTGCAAGAAAACTACTCGCCACAGCAGATAAAGGAGAATCCAGATGAAGGTTAAGATCCCCCACTATACTGAAATTCGCCGATTTAAGGGCCAAGGATGAAACTGCTTCCGGTAGGGCGGTTCGGAAGGCGGTGTCAGGGCCAGGAGGTCTATAAATAAGGAGACCCGAGATGGTAAACTGAGGGTTTATGGAGATTGCGAAATGAGCGCTTTCACAACCCACTATAACTGTAGCCTTCCAGGAACATGGGTATCATGCCTTAACCACGGCCGCAATCCCGCCACCTCTCGAATCACGGTTTAGAGTATACATGGTGTACTCCATAGGTAGCGCAAGATTGATTGCTGCCATAGCATTGGCATGCAGCCATGTTTCAGTTAGGAAGAATACATCCGGTTTTTCGTCCGTAAGTATAGAAAAAACATCCAGATGGTGACATACTAGTGATCTAACGTTAAGGTGGAAGACTTTTAGTGTTGTCAGACCTAGAGTAGCAGCCGAACGGTTTACTTTCCCAGGGGTTCTACCCATGGTCTTGGGGGCAATGACCAAGGAGGGTGATGGAAGCACAAACAAGCATTCAGGGCACTGATAAGGGCCGCACAGGGGATCGAGCTCACTATGAGCACACATACCTGTCCTATTCCGAAGGCCGTGTAAATAACCCGCAGAAAGCATAGTGGAGACGACCAGAGAGTCCTGCCCTAGCTCTGCCTTAGCGCTGACGGGCGCAGACGGGCAGGACTCTGGCACGACTCAGGCACAGCGAGGGCGCACCCGCTGCGCTAATCCACTGCGCGCAGGGACGAGCTTTAAGTAGGCGTGCTGGTGGCGTTGCAGCGCTAGAGCGCTCACCACAATGTGCAGGAAGTGCAAAATGTCCTCCCAAGATGGCGGCTAAGTTTGTGACCCCGGGAGCCCGGACCCGCAAAGTAGCGGTGCTCTGAGGTAATTTTAAGCTGCAAGTGAGGGCCAGGAGGGGGCGCGACAGTTAAGAACGAGGGTAAGAAATTAAGATCCAACGAAAATACAAAATGTTTGAGGTTTTAAAAAGCTAGCGCAATTACAGCAAAAAGCGCTTCAAGTATAGTAGCAGCGTAGCGTGATGGCCACCTTTTCCAGCCACCGCATCTGACCCGTGCATCCAGAATGATTGGGTGGCAGCTACAACTGGGAAGTGGAAGGATTTTCTCAGTTACAGCTCAAAGTATGATGATATCGCCCAGTATGACATCACTGCTCTCTAGAACATCCACCATGAGCTTAGCACCACCCCACCAGGCCTCCTCTTGCACAGCCACCGAATTGTCATCACTGACTCGCTACGAGTGACCAGGTTAGCCCTGACTCAAAAGGGGCATCAAGGTGCCATTAAGATGAAACCACAACTACAATAATGACCTAGGTCCCACCTTTAAAAAGCCCGTCCCCTTATCTAGACAGAGGAGAATCCCACACCAACATGTGATTAGGCAAGTAGAATATGGCTCTATAGGTAGTGGTCATATTCACTTTTTTAATACACGCACCCAGCACAAAAGAACAAGAATAAAGTTATCTTTTCTTCTTGTATGCGTGGGTCTATGTTGTATGTTATATGTTGTGTGACATCACTTTTTGTGTTACTTGTATAGTTTCCACTGCACTTATCAGTGATAACACACTCGTTTTCACTTGGACACCTTTCTTTTAAGCTAGATGGCACCAATGATGATAACAGGGCCGTCCTGGTGAGTACCTACCAGGGGTCCCATTGGCGGTGCGCCCGTGAGGTGCTATCTTGCTTTTGCACATTTTTTTCTAAGCACATGTTGGTGTGGGTTTCTCCTCTGTCTAGATAAGGGGACGGGCTTTTTAAAGGTGGGCTACTGACTGGCGTATACCCTACCCTACATTCATAAGGATCAGGAGGCTGTTTGTAATGGATTACGACATGTGATACCCCAGCTCAATTGAAATTGAATGCCCGAGACCTAGGTCATTATTGTAGTTGTGACTTCTTGATTGGAGGGCAACTTAGGTCTCTAATTCCCTCTTAGCTCCGTGTTGATGTGCCCCATTAAGATGAAAGCCTGTCTGCGACAAAAAGTTTGGTTCCCGGCACTGGATGCTGAGTTTGACAGCATGGTTGGCAAGTGCTACTGGTGCCAAGTCATCAAGCAGCCAGATCGGCCACCACCTCTTGCTACCCACTCCTTCAGTGAGGGGCTCGGGTGTGACATCAGTGTTTATTTTGATGAACTGCCAGATGGGCAACATATGCTTTTTGTGTCTGATGCCTTCTCAAATTTTCCCATAGTGGAGATACTTCAAGCGACTATATTCAAACCCACCAAGAAGTGCCTCTACAGCATTTGTGCGTCATTTGGAGTCCAGAACACTCTCAAAAGCGACAATGGACCCCCCTTTTAAGGCCAATATTCAAACAATTTGAGCAATCCGTCGCAATCACCCAAAGAAAGATAGCACCTTGCTGGCTCCTTCCCACTTCAAACGTCACTAAGCTCTTTAAATATACTCAACTTCACACAAGCCATTATTGAATGCACACTATAATTTGGTTGCATTCTTTACTCAATACATCTCATCCATATAAGCAATATGTCCACCCATGGACAATACTAAGCAATAACATCCTACATCCCAGAACAAAACTTCAAGGCAGCAGTACAATTAATGGCATGGTTCAGACTCGAACAGTCATGATTTAGACCCTTCCCTCCAGAAGCATCCTCTTATCATTCCATCATAAGAAAGATGGTGAATGGCCTAACCTGCCCACTTTGGAAACCAAAGCTAACATCCTCACAGAGGTTCTCCAGCCCTTGGTCCACACTTTAGAAGCCACTTTTCCCATTTAATGAGGCTCTGCAAGACCCTGTAGTGACTACGTGGACCAAACTGTCCACAACCCCTGGTATCAATAGGTCCATTGCCAGGAGATATAAACCTGCCCAGGTGATGCCTTATTTTTGCCAGAGCACCTGTTCTGACCGGGTTTTTGTTCCCCTTTTTGAGTGAAGGTGACTTTAGCCTGCTATCATTCTAATAGGAGGATTAGAGCCTCAGACCTGGCCTATTTACAAGGTGTTTGATATAATTCCCTATTCTTTTCTTTATTCTAGGGCCTATAAGTTTATGTTAGGGGATAGATTCCTTAGTATAAGTATTATTCCGTCCTTTTGGAAAGCTACTAGTATATTTCTGATGGAGTTATGCTTATTTCGGGCCTTGTAGGCCTCGAACGGGAGAGACTCCATCTTTCTTTTCGCCTCGGCTGCTTGAGATGCTTTTAGGTCAAATGTAATGTTTTAGTTATAAGGTGTTGTTCTCTTGGAGAGAACCGGCTCGGGCTGGCCCTTATCGAAAGACTGTATTTTTCTTCGTGTCGAAGACATAACATCAGGCCTGCCGGCTGAGAACGTGTCCTTGGCACGGGGTGGTACAAGAATTCGGTGGGCGGCAGGTTACTGGCTGGAAACTTCCATGCATGAACAAGGTTCTATATTAGTGAAAGCGTAGAGAGTTCAGAGAGTCAGTTAGTAGACGGCAGCTAGTCGTTAGCATTATTGCAGTTAATCAACTTAAAGCAGACAGTCGCCATTTTGAAATCCAAAAAAGACCGAAGGCTGATAATCTCTCAGAAAGATTGAAGTTACTTTAGTTGGAGCAGCTGGTGATCTTTGATACTAAGATCAGAGCATGTAGAGTGAAGAAGTTAGCGGAGCAAATGAATACTAGAGCAGCAGAAACTGATTTATAAGATCGCAGTTGGAAGGTGAAGATAGTCCGTGATCGAGAGGAGAGAGGAGTAGTGCAGAACAGCGAGAGTGAAACAGACGAAACAGAGAACAAGAAGGAGGTTCCAGTGACTTGGAGGGGAGCGGAGGAGACAGAGCATAGCGGTGCAGACGTGTATCCGTGACTGCAGGAGTGATCCTAAGATGAGCCAAGGCACAAACGAGAAGGGAACCCAGATGGCAACTGAGTCCAGACTTCGTACTCATAAGGTGACGTCAACCCTTTCTTATTAGCGTGCACACACATTCTAATTCTTTCCTTTGCTTTTCAGGCTATATGTTATATTGCAGTATTATATTGTTGTTATAATTTGTTATTGCGTAATAAAGGGACCCCAGTTCTTAGTGAACCATTGTGTGATTGTTATTTAAATGATGCAGTTAACCTTTCTTCTAGTCAGATGCTGTTATGTGGACAGATGCGTTTCCCGTCCGGGTAAGTGGTAAGGGAGCAGGGAGCACTTGAATCAGAAAATAACCTTTGCATATCGTAATTCGGCTATTCTTGTGTGAAAGGATTAAACTCTATATGAGATATTCCCAGTAGTATATAATGAAACTTCCCAACAGAGAAAGAGAGAGTTAAAGGTATCAATAGGATAGTGATCTTCGTTGTGTAGTGGCATTAGTGAGAGCACTGGGAGAACCCAATTTGTATACCCACAGGATGTAAATGTAAATGTAAATGTATTTGAGCTTATATAGCGCACAGCTACCCACAAAGGGTTTCCCGGCGCTTGCTTAGGGAACCCATCCTGGTATTCCCCTGTGAGATAACCCCAGCAGGGTATCCACAAGGTGAAAGCCAGGCATCCCGCCGCGAGGGGCCGTTGTGGAGATTAAGCAAGCTATTGCCCAGAGTCGCAGAGTGTGAACCCATGCGTTGAGAAGGCACCGGAGCGAGAATTATCGAGTCCGTGGAATTTTTGAGCCCAAGACCCGCCGAGGCGGGGAATTGAACCCTGGTCCAGGGCCGATCTCAGCTTCCGGGTCTGCCGCCTCTAAACCCTGAGCCACACTTCTCCACTCCACAGGATTGTGGCTTGTGTGAGAGAGTGAGAGCATCGTGAAAACACGGTGTGTATACCCAAAGGATTGTGGCTTGTGTGAGAGAGTGAGAGCATCGGAAGGATACAATGCTTATACCCACAGGATTGTGGCTTGTGTGAGCACTGATTGTGGTCAGTGTGTAATGGTAAGTAATCAGAACTGCCCCCTTCACTATGAGTAGGAGGGTAGCATAGTCTGCACCTCAGTTACCGCGAGACTATAAGGTATGAGTGTGGTGTAGAATATGGAATTCCTTAGTAATCAGTGAGTATTTCTAGTAATCCCTATAGATTTGGTGGTGTTTTAGAGGATCTAAGCTTGTATATTGCTAATTCCCCATCCCCAGGTAAGTACCCAGGGGCCTTGGTAAGTAGGTCCTGAGGAGGGAGGTGGTTACGTTTCAGCCGGGTTGGTGGTGTCTTGGTGAGCGGATTCTATCTGGTCCGAAAATCCAGTCGTTACTGCACCCTTCTCCAGAAAGCCTTGTTATTCAGGCTTCATCAAATCTAGACTTACTTCTGGTAATTTCCCTTCTGCTGCAGTGGATAGAGAATCCTAAAGGATGGAAGCTCCGTCCAAGAAATTCTTAGCAGCTCGGAGCCTGGTGGTCAAATCCTTGACTTCCACATGTTTACTAGGACGCTTTCTGCAAGTACCATGGGATATCACAGAATGTAATGCCTAATCTACCCCAGGAATTCAATTTCCACTTGATTTAAGGCAAGTTCTGCAGCAACCTGTACCCTTGGTCTGTATCCTCAAAGGTAGGGGTTTTAAGAAATGTCAAAAGTTTTTTGATTTTGGAAGAGGCTTCACCATCTGCCAGTGCCAGATGCTCTCATTTAATAACATTGAAATAATGGGGTCAAACCCAGCAAAAGTCAAAGGACTTGGGTATTAAATGGTATAGAGAAAAGTGGTCCTAGACATAACTTAATCATATCAATAAATGCAAACACTTTTTTGTTTTTTTTGGGGATTCAATCCTACAAAAGAAGAAAAGATAAAAACACAAAAACAGCCAGATGTATGTGTAATTCTTAAAGTACCCAAAAATGATTCCAAACACAACTTAGTCTGAAGCAACTCAGACTAAGAAATATTTGGAATATTGTGGGACACCACTGACGGGTTGCCCTATTCGCTGCTGGGGGTGTGTTTTCCCCACAACCTAGGTCCCCTCCCTTTACCCCGTCCTGAGGAAGACCCATAGCTGAGGTGTTAGTCCTCCCTCAACTGCGCCAGGGTCGAAACGTCGACGATCTCCCCCCATCTGGGGCCTGCACCTTTCTTGCCCCCTCCCATTGATCGTCTGCACATATGCGGAGACAATGTGACAGACACTTGTAATATATTGAGTAAAAAACCTTCGGGGCAGGCCCTTTTGTTTGCGAAGAGAATTGGACCTTAGCTCGATATAAACCATTGGATTTTCTTCTGAAACTTTCCTGCATTCTTTTCCTTTTTTCACGCGAGCACTTACTTTTGCACCTTCTTCTCACTGCACCTGACAGTATTCCCCAGCCTTCACTGTTTCTATGTATACAATGTAAATAAATTACTAATTAAGTTGCTTCAGACTAAGTCGTGTTTGGAATCATTTTTGGGTACTGTAAGAATTACACATGTATCTGGTTGTTTTTGTGTTTTAATCTTCTCTTCTTTTGCAGGATTGAATCCCCAAAAAACAAAAAAGGGTTTGCATTTATTGATATGATTAAGTTATGTCTAGGACCACTTTTCTCTATACTCGTTTAATAACAGTCACAGAACCCATCCTTTTCCAATACAGTGCACAATACAGCTTGCTGACCACAAGCGGCATCTCCATCGGGAGGTTTTGAAGAGCTTCTACGATCAATGTGGCATGCCCTAGGAGGGTCTCTTTGCCACTCATTCCAGTTTGAATTGCCCGAAGTTCTGTACCCTTCTGCATTCGATGCCAGTAGTGCATTTCAATTGAAGTGGAACTTTCCTTTCCACTGTGTGTTTCCTCCTATAACTTAGCTTTCTCTGGTTCTGAGGAAGATCCTTCAAGACTGGACCCAAGTTGCACCTCTCCATGTCACCCACTCTGTCTCCCTCTCAGGGTGAACCTCCTTTCCCAGTTTAAAAGGTAAGTTCTCCACCCACATCTCCAGGGACTACACCTTTATGCATGGAGTTTTAGCAGGGACACTTTACCTCAGCAGATGTGGTGGATGTTATCTTTCTTACCTGTCATTCTTCCACCAAATCTGTTTCCTTTGTTAGGTGGCACAGGTTTGCTCTTTGTACTCAGATCACCGGGATGAACCCTTGGAAGTGTGTGTGTCTTACATCCTCAAGTTTACACTTTCTTTGGCTTAGGAAGGCTTTGCTGTGTGTACAGGGAAGGGATATCTAGTGGCTTTGTCGGCTTTCTTCTGCCTGCCAGATTAACCATCTATTTAAAAGTACCCTGGTGTCTTGCGGTTCTTGAAAGGTCTGAGAAATATGTTTCCACCCACTCCTTTTGTTATGCTACTGTAGGATTTCAATGTTTCTTAAATTTTTAGATGGGGGGGCCAGTTTTAGCCTCTTCAGATTTGTTCATTGCACCTCTTAACCGTCAAGACATTTTTACTTTTTGCTATTCCTTCTGTCAGGTGTGCCAGTGACCTGCAATAACTGCGCGTCAGGCTTCCCTTCACCTTTTGCTACCACAAATCAGTCCGCAAAACAAGAGCTGCTTTGCTCCAGAAGGGATCACTGACATAATATCGAGGGACAGAATATCGACCATCAAGAATATCGTTGAAAAAATATCGACTGTCAAAATATCGAGTTTCTATCTACAAACAGGTAAGTACAAAAATATCGAGTTAAAAATATCGTTTACTAAAATATAGTTTTTAAATATATCGACTTTACTAAAAACAATGTTAAATTAAATTAATATTAAAAATTAATTACTAAAATATACTTAAAAATACTTACATTAACTTATAATAATTAAATAATTAATGAAAGTTAAAAAATATATATAATTCATATTTGTTAAAACATATATTTATAAACAAAATATAATTAAATAATAGCCAATATTATTAACGTACGTACAATAACAAAAGTGTAAACAATTACTATTCCCACTCCAAAGAGTGCAACAGTAGGGAAAGAGTTGGACAGTGTAGGGGTTAAAATTACTATTCCCACTCCAGTGAGTGCAACAGTAGGGAAAGGATTGGATAACTTAGGGGTTTAAATTACTATTCCCACTCTAGTGGGTGCAACAATAGGGAAAACGTTGGATAGCGTAGAGGTAGAATTTACTATTCCCACTCCAGTGGGTGCAACAGTAGGGAAAGCGTTGGATAGCGTAGGGGTTAAAATGACTATTTCCACTCCAGTGAGTGCAACAGTAGGGAAAGCGTTGGATAGCGTAGGGGTTAAAATTACTATTCCCACTCCAGTGGGTGCAACAATAGGGAAAACGTTGGATAGCGTAGAGGTAAAATGTACTATTCCCACTCCAGTGGGTGCAACAGTAGGGAAAGCGTTGGATAGCGTAGGGGTAAAAATTACTATTCCTACTCCAGTGGGTGCAACAGTAGGGAAAGCGTTGGAGAGCGTAAGGGTAAAAATTACTATTCCCACTCCAAAGAGTGCAACAGTAGGGAAAGCGTTGGATAGCGTAAGGGTAAAAATTACTATTCCCACTCCAAAGAGTGCAACAGTAGGGAAAGCATTGGATAGTGTAGGGGTAAAAATTACTATTCCCACTCCAGTGGGTGCAACAGTAGGGAAAGCGTTGGATAGCGTAGGGGTTAAAATTACTATTCCCACTCCAAAGAGTGCAACAGTAGGGAAAGCGTTGGATAGCGAAGGGGTTACAATTACTATTCCCACTCCAGTGGGTGCAACAGTAGGGGAAGCGTTCGATAGCGTAGGGGTTAAAATTACTATTCCCACTCCAGTGGGTGCAACAGTAGGGAAAGCGTTGGATAGCGTAGGGGTTAAAATTACTATTCTCACTCCAAAGAGTGCAACAGTAGGGAAAGCGTTGGATAGCGTAGGGGTAAATATTACTATTCCCACTCCAGTGGATGCAACAGTAGGGAAAGCGTTGGATAGCGTAGGGGTTAAAATTACTATTCCCACTCCAAAGAGTGCAACAGTAGGGAAAGCGTTGGATAGCGTAGGGGTTAAAATTACTATTCCCACTCCAAAGAGTGCAAAAGTAGGGAAAGCGTTGGATAGCGTAGGGGTTAAAATTACTATTCCCACTCCAGTGGGTGCAACAATAGAGAAACCGTTGGATAGCGTAGGGGTTAAAATTGCTATTCCCACTCCAAAGAGTGTAACAGTAGGGAAAGCTTTGGATAGCGTAAGGGTTAAAATTACTATTCCCACTCCAGAGAATACAACATTAGGGAAAGTAAATACTTCATATATTTAAAAAATTTAAAAATGAATATCTATTAATACTTAATTAAAAATAATTACAATTTTTATATAATATAATAATTAATATATTACAATTACTAATTAACAATAATTATTTCAATTGATCACCTATTAATACAAAGTAATTAAAAATTAAAAATTAATTATTTAATAATAAAAAATTATTTAACAATTATTTCCAATTAAATTAATTTAAATAAATGTGATTATTTAATTTATTATTAATAAATTACTTCCCACCCTATTCCCCTATAAACCCACAACCCTCTACAGAAAATAAATTATTAAAATTAACATAATAACAATTATTGGCAAATAAAATTTTTATAATTACCCATAAATACTTAATTAATAATTAATTCTAAATAAATACCAATAAATAATTTTACATATTTAATTAATTATAATTTAATTACTTCCCACCCAATTCCCCTATAAACCCACGACCCGCTACAGAAAATAAATTAGTAAAATTTACATAATTACAATTAATCAATTAATTAAAATTAATTACTAATTAAAATGTAATTAATTAACAAATATAAATTAATTAACAAATAATTAAAAATTACTATCAATAAATAAATTTACATATTTAATTAATTATAATTAAATTACTTCTCACCCTATTCCCCTATAAACCCACAACCCGCTACAGAATTAAATTACGCAATAATTACAAAAACAAAATTCATTAATTAAAATTAATTATAACATGAATACACACTTTTCACACATATTATAACATAAAAATACACTATAAAAAATTAGATAATATTAAAAAATCGATATTTTTAAATATCTATATTATATGATTCGATATTTTAACTTTCTATATTTTTAACAGTCGATATTAAATCACTTACCTTAAAAACTATATTTTGGTTATCTATATTCTGTCCTGTCGATATTTTGTCCAGTCTATATTTACAACTCAATATTATGTCCAATCGATATTTTGGAGTCGATATTATGTCTGTGCACCCTCCAGAAGGTGGAGACCCTCTTCCATCTGGGCCAATCCATAAGGCTTCCATCTCTCTATCACCCTCACTCATCCTACTAAGGAGGAGAGGCTGCACGGGCTGGATCCAAAAACAGGCTGTGAGTTTCTACATCAACCGCACAAAGAGCTTTCATGAGGATGGACAGTTTTTCATAGGTTATGTACACATCAGGAAATGGAAAGCCGTAACAAAAAGAACATTATTCAGATGGATCATTTTATGCATCAAAATATATGTTATGGCGTATGGAAATCCACCTTAGGCCATAAGGACTATTCTTCGAGCGCCAATGCTCAATGTCTGCCTTGGCTAGGAGTGCCCCAGTAAGTGACACCTGCAGAGCAGCAACATAATCATCCATTCACACCTTCGCCAAGCATTATTGCCTGTGTTCCGAGGTGGGGAGGGATGGACATTTGATCTACTCTGTGTTGGAGGACCTTCTGGAATAACCATCCATCATGACCCTCTATCTCATAGGTGGGCAGTGCTTGGTAATCTATTCACAAATTGATTAATCTGCAAGTAGAAGTATCCATCAGATGAAAATGGTACTTACCTTTGGTAATGACTGTTCTGGTGGATTCTCCATCTACCTGCAGAATCATCACTGATCCATTGTACCTCTCTGTATTCTACCATGGATGGTGTGGGGCCAACATAATAAGACACACATTTTTTGTTTTTGAAATACATACCTGCTGTGTTGTAATTCTCATCCAGCTGCTTCTGAGGAGCAAAAAATGGATGTGATGCAATGGCGAAGGCACTTTATGGGGTCAGTGAATCACACAAACGTCACTTCCGGTCTCGAATAGAGCAGAGGCTTTCTTCCTTTGGAGAAGAGTTAGGGAGAGAAGTTTACCGGGCCAGTCTTATGCCTGGGGTAGTATTCCAGAGGTGAGGAATCTGCAGGAAGCGAGAGCATTAATCAGAACTGTTGTTTACTGAAGGCAAGTAACGTTTTCTTCTTGTCATGCCGGTAAGAGTATTGCACTGAAATGCAATTATACAAACAGCACAATCTGTGCACAACCTTCCATATTGTGTATCATCAGTATTGCTATATCTTATTCAATAGTTATCCATTATGTTTTTGAAATATAGTGTGTTGTTTCATTCGTGTCATTCAATGTTTTCATAAGCCAAGAGTAGACAATCTAAATATATATATATATATATATATATATATATTTTTTAACCTGTCTTCTGTTTTAGCGGATATAGTGATCAGAAAATAGCTTCTCAGGGAAGTTCTCCATGAACTTTCAGTGCATCACAGTAACCTTCGTAGCAGTGAATGTTTGTTAAGATAATGAAAGAAGGGAAAGCCAGGGTTGTCTGTAGAAGAGGCAATGCAGGAAAGGCATCGGCTAAACATTTGCAGACCCACAATCCTCTGTACAATAGCTGCATACTCAGACTCTTTTTTTAATTTCCATATGTAAAATAATTTCCGTAAAAGCATTAAGACGTAGGAAGGAGGTTTCTAACTTTTGATGCTTTATTGTTTTTGTGGAAGACCAGGGTTCATAAACAGGGCTGGACTGAGAAGCATGACATCAATCATAGTAAAGTCAGCCACGGGCTGAAATATGCTGACCTGTTGAAAAATGATGCATGCTATAGCAGCTGGATGAAAAATGTGAATGTGATAACAACAGACTAATGGATGACGTCTGGTTGAAAACCCCTATAAGTAACTATTATACATATAATTGAGTAAAAAGAAGAACGTCTTGGTTAACCTAAGACGCCAAAAAAAAATTGGTCTTGCATTGGCTGCCAGTCTTTTTCTTGCCTTTGCTAATGCTTTTAAGTAATATATTTGTAAAACTTTCTAACAAATTGAGAGACTTGCAAAGACAGCTAGTGGCAAAGACAGATAGATATGTGTATATATATATATATATATATATATATATATATATATATATATATATATATATATATATATATATATATATATATATATATATATATATATATATATATATATATTACCTACTGGCGGTCGCCAGTAGGTAGATATAGTTATAGTTAGGACCTAGGGGCCTGATGTAGGTAACCAAATACCGGTCGGTAATGGCCGAAAATATCGAATTTCGGCCGTTACTGACCGGTATTTGGTTTTTGAGATGTAGGGGCCATAATAACGTACGATTCGGTAAATTTACCGAATCAGTAAATTTACCGATTCGGTAAATTTACCGAATCGGTAAAAAAGAAATGGTAAAAATGACTATTGAGATGTAGGTAACCTCTAAAATACCGAATTTACATGAAATTCGGTATTTAAGAGTTTGTATTTACCATGGATTCAAATCAGGTGGTAACTAGGTGCAGGCTATAAAAAAGTGCCTAAAATACAACAGATTGACCAGAATGGCGGCATTCTACGTGATTGCGAGGCGGCTACGGCTACAGGCAGAAGGAGAGAGGGTCTGGAGAAGGGAGGAGCAGGTCTACAGGCAGAGAATCACCCTATTCCAACTGACTGAGTCAGAGATCATACAAAGGTACAGGCTACACCCTCAAACCATCCTGAAGCTGATCAGGGACCTCCACCCACTTTTGGAGCACCCAACCCCAAGGGCGCACGCCATCCCACCTCATGTGCAGGTGCTGCGTAGCCTACACCTGCTTGCCTCTGGGAGTAACCAGAGTGTGGTTGCTGCAGTAGGTGGGGTGTCCCAGAGCTGCCTGTCCCGTTTTTTAAGGAAATTCCTAGAGGCTATGATGCAGAGAATGTATTATTACATCAGCTTCCCTGCAACACACGCAGAACAGCTCAGGACCAAGACAGAGTTTTATCAAATGGCACATTTCCCCAACGTCATTGGCTGTATTGATGGCAGCCACATACCAATATGTCCACCTGCTGCCAGAGTACATATATAGGAACAGGAAGTCTACCCACAACATAAATGTACAGGTAATCTGTGATGCAAAGTACATCATCACGGACATAGTTGCCAAGTTTACTGAAAGTACCCACAACTCATACATCTTTCAAAACAGTGGGATCTACACACGCCTGACAGCGGGGGAATTTGGCGAAGGATACCTGCTAGGTAAAACACTGTGTGACTCTCCCTTGATACATATTGCAGATGTATGTGTATGTGTGGATGAGTAATGTCTTTTTCTGTTACAAATAGGGGGTAGTGCATATGGGGTCCGGTGTTTTATCCTTACTCCCTACCTCAACCCTTCATCCCCCAGCCAGAGGGGATACAACAGGGCACACAACTCTACCGGGAACATTGTGGAGCGCACCTTTGGGCTGTGGAAAAGCAGGTTCCGCTGCCTCCTCAAAAGTGGAGGGGCACGCCAGTATACACCAGTCACCTGCTGTAAGATGATTGCAACCTGTGCAATGTTTCACAACCTTGCCATGAAGAAGGGCACTGAGGTGGAATTATCTGATTATGAGGACCATGATGACGAACAAGCACTGCCTGAACCCAACACTGCTGGAGTTGTAACACTCACAGATGGCAGAAACAGACGGTAAGAGATCACATGCAACTACTTTTAAGTAAGTCAAGAGACACAGAAAGGTGGAGTATGCACCCAAAGTAGTTTAATATTTGTCACTACGCAGGTGGTCAAAAGCACAAATGTGCAACACAAACATCATCCAGGCAATAATGGTAGTCCTGGGTCACTTCCCCATTTACTGAACAAGTCATTTACGGCCACGCCTACCAGTGCCAGATGTAAGTGGCTGGCTCTCTTCACTGTGAGTTTGGGCTGCTGGCTCACCATGGCGCCTGCTGCTCCTCCGTGTCTCCACAACAAGGGGGCTTGCCATGCTGCTTCTACTGGTGCTTTCCTCACTTTCTGGTGCATCCAGAGCAGCAGTTTGTGCTGTCTGAGAATTAATCAGCACCTCTACAGCACTTGTCAAACTAGCAATGCCCCTAGACACCTCATTGCGGTTGTGTGTGACTCCATCCTGCATGTTTATGCATCTTCTGCATAGCAGGGAAGTGGCTGTGGCCAGGCGGTTAATAGCTTTATTTTGCTTCTGCGCACGCTGCCTCTCCTTGCGCCTAGCTGCCATGTCCTGGTCCAGTTTGGTGAAGTCCTCATCTTAGGATCATCCCCCTCTGCCTGGGACGACTCATGGTGGCCACCGGCCCTGGGAAACGCACCCAAACCAACAGACCACGCACGTAACCTGGGCTTCATCCTGGACTCCTCCCTCTCGATGACCAAACAAGTCAACGCCGTCTCTTCATCATGCTTCAACATCCTACGTATGCTCAAAACAATCTTCAGTTGGATCCCCACCGAAACAAGAAAGACGGTCACCCATGCACTGGTCACAAGCCGACTGGACTACGGAAACACCCTTTACGCCGGAACCACAGCTAAACTACAGAAAAAACTCCAACGCATCCAAAACGCTTCAGCCAGACTCATCCTAGACATCCCCCGCCAAGCTCACATTTCCGGGCACCTGAAAGACCTCCACTGGCTCCCCGTCAACAAGAGAATAACGTTCTGTCTCCTCACCCACGCACACAAAGCCCTCTATGACCTAGGACCCGAATACCTCAACAAGCGCCTGTCCTTTTACACCCCCACCCACCAACTACGATCGTCCAATCAAGCCCTCGCCGCAATTAAACGCATCCAAAGATCCACCATGGGGGGAAGATCTTTCTCCTACTTAGCGGCCAAGACCTGGAATTCTCTCCCCACCCACCTCCGCATTACACAGCTCCACCTCTCCTTCAGAAAACAACTAAAAACCTGGATATTCGATAAGTAAAGCACCCCCCCTCCCTCAAGCGCCTTGAGACCCTCTGGGTGAGTAGTGCGCTATACAAATTTAAACTTGAACTTGACTTGACCGATTGTGTCATCTCTTTGTTCACATCTACCTGTCCTCTAATGCCCTTCCCTATTCCTTCCATATGTGTGTTTAGGTTCCTCATCTGGCATTGCAGACTGGATGGCCTTCCCCTGCATCCTCTGTATTTTGACCATGCTCCCCTCAAGGCCACGGAAGACACTGGGACCCTCAACATGTGCTGGTACAATGCTTTCTCTGTGCCTGCGGCGTCTGGTAGCTGTAGGGGCAACCTCTGCAGTGGACTGCTGTGTTGCAGGGCTACCTTCACCTGCCATGGTTTGTGTGTCATCCCCCTCCATGTCACCTGCTGATGACTCCATTTGAACTAGTGGGGCAACTACATGCCTCATGCTCTTTTGTGTCAGAGGCAGTAATGCAGGCAGTTCAGGTGAGGACATTAGCAGAGGGGATCATGAGCGTTTTGGGGATGCATGCAGTTGTGGAGCCATTTCTGTGTCTTGGGATGGTGGCTGTGTAGTTGGTGCACATGTGTCCTCTGTGACATTCCCTGCACCTGGTCCTGGATCCTGGCTGTCATCCCTCTCTGGTACCGTGCCTTCCGTCTCCCTGGTGTGCTTGTGAGATGTTTCGCCTGTGGACATATAAACGAACATTAGCTCAGTGCTACTGTCTCACAACCACTACAATTAAATTTTTCGCACTTAGACACTTAACATGTTGCTTGCGCTTCATTATGTCTGACATGATTTGCCTGACTTTTTGCTTGCTGTGCTGAAGGACATGGCCTTTCATTTACCGACTACATGTCCCATGATGCATTGCTCCTGTATAGTGCAACCTCTACTGGACTGGGGTTAACATTTCCACATGGGGAAAAGGGAAGGCTGATGCGGTGAGGTTGATTGCTGTGCATGGATCTTATCTTTTTTTGGCAGCTCTGGCTGAGCTGTCTGCATCTCCCAGTCCACAGACACTCTCAGGTTCAATGGTGGACCCCACCAGCTCCTCCAGGTCAGTCAGGGGGGGTGCACGGTTCTTCCCTCCTCCAGTTTTGTTTGCCTGTTTGTGGATGTCAGAGAGTTTTTTCTTGGTCAGGCTCCTGAGGTCATACCACCTCTTCTTCGGGTCCTCTATGTCCCTTGGAGTCACTCCAACAGCATTAACTTTTGTTTGAATATGCAGCCAAATCTTTCTCTTGGCAGATTCAGGCACAGTCAGGGACAGCTTGCCAAATAAATTCCGGTGTTCCTTCACCACCTCCCCCACAAGGACCTGTAACTCCATGGAGCTGAATTTTAGTTTCCTCTTCCTCTCTGGCTGCTCCTTTTCACTGCTGCTTGCCATTTTCACAATTTAAAACTGCAAAACTCTTTCTGTGGCTCCTGCACTCAACTCAGCTCCAACTGCCTCTCCAGAACCTTCTAATTACTTGCAGCTGCCAGTGTAGCCACTTCCTGGTAGGGAGGGGGAGGGTGGTAGCACCTGATTGGCTGCCTGATTCAGTTTCAGTTTTACTTGCTTTCCGATTCAGTATTTACCGAATCGGTATTTACTGAATTAGTATTTCCCATTCATTCCTATGGGCCAAAAGGCCCATAGGAATGAATGCGAAATACCGATTCGGTAAATACCGATTCGGTAAATTCCGAATGACAGATACCGAATTTTACCGAATCGGTAAAAAATACAGATTTTTTTACCTACATAGCATTTACCGATTCTAAAATACCGAATCGGTAAAATTCGGTATTTTAGAGTCTGTAAATTACATTTACCTACATCGGGCCCCTAGTTTCCATAGGAAATCTGCGACATTCTATTGGGAATAACTTTGGCGCCGGTTGATGAATCTTCGCGAATTTCTCAAAGAAGATGGCCCGCTCCGCTCCTTCCCTGAAAGTTTTGGAGGGATTCGTCAAGTGGAGGCTGAGAAAAAAGGGGGGTCCCAAAACGTGCTTTCCCCATGTTATTTTCTGTAGGACGATTAGACACGGCTACAGCCTGAACGGCTGAACGGAATTAGAAGACATTTGGCAAAATGGTAGAGTCTAATTCGCAGATTACGTTTTTGCTCAAATGGTGTAAATCCCTCCAGTAGTTCCTGAGAAAATTAAAAGAAAGAAATATGTATATCTAGACGCGCACCGTACGCGTACCGTAAAAAATGTTTGGAGCCGTGGGGGTCCTTGTGGGACCCCCTGAGCAGGCCTAGGGGTCAGGGTGCTTCTACCCTGCTTTTGATCAGGGGGGGAGGATCACTTGTCCTGCATAACTTTGGGTATGCCGTAACTGTTCCGAGTAGTCCCAATGTTAACCCCCATGCACGTGCTGGTAATGGTGTGGTATTGAGCGGTATATCTTATTCTCCGCCGTCCCTTGCACGTGTGTGCATAATCATCGGGTTGTTATTTTATGCAACCTCCATCCAGGAGGCATTACCCATTGTTAAAACAGTAGTGATAAGTGATGGTGAGGTGAAGTGATAACAAAATGTCTCTCTTGATCAGAAAAATTATTTATTCGTTCTGTATTCAGAGGCAATAAAATTAAAATTATGTCGGTGAACGTGAGTTATTATGACTCGTTCACACTAAGTGAAAAAGGTTGACATGTTTCAGCCCTTTCTTATGCCTGGCAGGTCATGTGGGCTTTCTTCAGGACCGTGATGTGAAATAGAGACCTCTCACGTCTCTATTAGTGGTGAGAAAAAAGTTTTAAATAGTGGAACAAAGCATTATGTTGCTCCAAAAGGAGGTCAAAAAGTACCTGCAAAGAAAGGAGACATAGTAGACACAGGGTAAAGGTGAAGGGAAACATTTAAGACTATACGACTGGTGAAATGCACCAGGAACACATAAATCGCACTGAGGCGTAGCAACTAAAAAATGGCAATACTTTGCACTGACTACCCCACTCAAAGAATAGGGTCGACTATCTCTTAATTGGCATGGGATTGAAAGGATCAGTTTGGTTTTGTAGATATGGCAAGTGTTGGGAGTTTAGGTGAGAGTGGCATAAGATTATAGGTGCCGGTATGCAGGCATTTTGGTGTGGTGGTCTTACACACGTTCACTCTTCACCAAGCATGTTGTGTCATTCAGCAGCGTGATCAGGCTGTGCTGCATTATCTCAAGAATTTAACACAAAAGAACATGTTATTTTCTCTGTACACAGTAACATACCTCCGTTCATGGCTCTGATAAGCCTCTTCGGTATCAGGGTGGGTCAGGGAGGCACGCTACAATGGTAAACAATCAATCAGAACATGGTGTTCTATTTCATTAATACTTTACGGTTTCACAGCGTTGTGGTCCTCGTGGTAGCTCTGGCTCTCCATTCACTCCTTGTGCTGACTCTGCCACCTCTGTCCCGGAATACGAAAGACGTTTCCGGGTGGATGGTTTTATAAGTAGCACAGTAGAGGGAAGGGTGGAAAGACTATGGAAAATTAAATTTTGAAAACTAACTGGATCTTATTGTGCGATCTTTCATATTTCTCATCCATTGAAAATAGTGCCCCACGGTATGTTATCGTTCAGACCATTGATATCGGTACCAAGTCTGTGCACCCACCGTTGCTCTTTTTCAAAGAGAATTTTTTCTGCGTTGTGGTAGTGTTTCTAAAATTACCCACTGTAGATCTTTCACAGTGTGGCCAGTTTCCAAGTAGTGGCTAGACATCTTAGTGGTCGCTTTTTTACATTTCACATTACTGCGATGTTCACACAGTCGCTGTTTGACTTTCCTACATGTCATCCCTATGTCGTTTTTCTTGCAAGGGCATGTGATCATGTAGATGGCATGACTTGTGTTGCAGTTGGTGTGATGCAGAATTCTCCATTTGAAATCTGGAAGTAGTTGTATCTCCTTTGTCGCTTTTGTGAGGGGACAAACAGAACACGATCCGCATGGGTAATGACCAGTTACTGGGCTCATGTCCAGTGGTGAATTGACTGTTGATGGTTGTCTGGTTGGAAGGGGTCTGGTATGGACCAAGATGTCCTTTAAGTTACGGGTTCTCTTATTGGCAAAACGTGGTTTGGGCCATTGAATGTTGCCTGAAGTTATGATCCTCCAGTTTTTATTGACTATCTTTTTCAGTCTGTTACTCGCAGGGCCATATGTGGTTACACAAGTTGTGATGTCAACTTCTGGTTCTTTTGGTGTGGATTCCAAGAGACTTTCTCGAGGTTGGTTGCGGGCTCTTTTTTTGCATTTTTCGATGATTCTTTTGGGGTAATATCTTTCTACCAATTTTCTGCTCAGCTCATTGGCTTGTTCTTTGTACTCCGTCAACTTGCTGCAATTTCGTCGAAGTCTCAGAAATTGGCTGAAAGGGAGGTTTTCTCTTAGAGGTTTCGGGTGAAAACTCTGGTAGGAGAGTAAGCTGTTTTTGGATGTTGGTTTAGAATAAGTTTTTGTCTGCAAAGTTGTACCCTCTGAGTAGATGGTAATGTCAAGGAAGTCAATTTGTTTACTGTTGGCTGTATAGGTGAATTTTAGCCATTCATCTCGGGTATTGATCCAGGTGTGGAAATTGATGAGGCTAGACATGTCTCCTTCCCAGATGAGGATCACATCATCGATGTAACGGCGCCAGAACAGGATCTGTTGTTGGAAAGGGTTGACTGGATTATTGATGTGTGTTTCCTCAAATTGGCTCACGTAGAGCCCCGCCACGCTAGGCGCAAATGTACTTCCCATGGAAGTTCCATGGCATTGTTGAAACATGATGTCATTATATTTAAAGTAGTTTTCAGTCAGTGCCAACCTGCAACACTCGAGAACAAAATGTCTCGGGGTCTTATGGTCCCAGTCAATGTTGAAAACTATGGTCTCCAGTGTTTCCAGTGTTTTTTCTTGGGGTAGGCTTGTGTAGAGGCTTTCTACGTCTAATCCTACCAGTATCATGCTGTCCTCTGAATAGGCAAAATTCTGGAGCAGATTCAGGAGATCCCTGGTGTCCTTCAGGTAGGTTGGGGTCCTTTGGACTATTGGTTTGAGGTATTGGTCTGCAAACTGCGATAATGGTTCAAGGACCGAACCTATTCCCGACACAATGGGTCTTCCAGGCGGTGGAGAGCGCGGTTTGTGTATTTTTGGGAGCGAATAGAAATAAGGTATTCTCGGGTTGTTGGTCTCCAAAAATTGTGCCTCTTTTTTCGAGATCCAATTATTTGTCTCAGCTTCTGTTACCATTAAAGTTATGGTCTTCTGTAGTCTGGGTGTTGGGTCTACATCTATTCTCTTGTAGAACTTCTGATCTGAAAGTAGTTCTTTGCATTGTCGATCATAGCCTTCTTTTGAGAGGAGTACTACTCCGCCCCCTTTGTCCGCTTGCTTTATGACGATATTCTCATCGTCCTTTATTTCTCTCAATGCCTAGTGTTCTGCTCTCGACAGATTTTGGAAGGGTTTTTTTGTATTGTCTTTTAAGCCATCGATTTCCTTCATGACAGCTTGTTCGAATGTGACAATTTCGATTGGTACTTGTGTGTTTAGAGGACAGAAGGTGGACTTTTTCCTTAAGGTGGTATCTCCATCCGGGGGTTGAGTGGATTGGTTACTGAAGAAGGCTTTGAGTTTGAGCTTTCTGCAAAATTCAGCAATCTCGCATTTCATTTTGAAGGTGTCAAGGTTGGGTGTCGGGACATATCCAAGGCCTTTGTTGAGTACTTCCTCTTGGATTTTTGTTAGTACCTTATCTGTAAGGTTTACGACGAGGGAGTTGTGTTGGTTCCTGATTTGCCTCTGGTTACGCTCCTGGTTTGGACCTGGCGTGTTTGGTCCTGCCAGGTTACCCCTTTCTGTTTCGGGCCCTGCCCCCTTTTTGAGTTCTAAGCCTTTCCAAGCACGAGCTGCATGCTCCTTGGCTTTCCACACTCCAAACCAGGAAGTGTTGTCAGCCATCTTGTGCTCGGTAGACCAAGGCACAAGAGAGCAGAAAAACAAACGTGTTGAATGCAAAAAGGGGGCAGGGTAGAAACACCCTGACCCCCTAGGCCTGCTCAGGTGGTCCCACACGGACCCCCAAGGACCCAATACATTTTTCAAAAAACCCGGTCTGCTTTTTTTCAAATTACCCCCCGGGGGGACCAAATCCCGTGATGTCATCAGTGATGTCATTTGAGATGTCATCAGTGATGTCATGAGTGATGTCACTGACCATGTCATGAGTGATGTAATATGTGACGTCATCAGCAGTGCATTGCGGGCGCGCAAGTTATAATTAGCTGAACTGAACTCAAAGGTTTTGTATGCGTGAAATGTCCAGCTACTATAACATGTGTGAAACCTATGGTTTTTTCAATGAATTTGCAAGGTTTTTTAAATGCTAATTCCTAACTATAACGTGTGTGAAACGTATGTTTTTTTTAGTGAATATATATATATATATATATATATATATATATATATATATATATATATATATATATACTAGCAGCCTAGCAGAAAGGGGCTGGGGACAGCATTTTAATCCTCTGTGCACCCCCCCCGACATATTGCCCAGTCCGCATTCCTCCCGCCCCGGCATTGGCCATACCGCCTCCCGCCTTGAGCCCGCCGCCCGCCGCCGGCCGCCCCCCGCCCCGACATTGGGCATAGCGGATTGCGCCTACCGCCTACCGCCTCGCGCCTCGCACCCGCCTCCCGCCCCGGCTTTGTCCCCCCCCCAGGTACCGACTTACCTCATCCGCTACTCCTCCCCGCGCTGCCACTGCTCCTCCACTTCTCACCGCTCCGCAGCTCCTCCCGGCGCTCATGTTCTCCCCTCTTCCTGTTGCTGGTGAACTCCGCTCCTCCCCTCACGCAGACGCTCCTCCCGGCGCTCATGTTCTCGCTCTTCCTGTTGCTCGTGAACGCCGCTACTCCCCTCACGCATACGTCGCGGCCGGCGCTACTTGCAAGGGACTACTTTATTTTTATTTGTAAATATTGTAAACAATGTTTTTTTATTTTTATGTAGCCTTTGTCCTTCTGCTTGCCCTGAGGTTTTCTAAGATGTCTTGGGTGTTCAGATTGGTGGTGTAGTTTTCGAGTTTACCTGGCTCAAAGGTGCAAGTTCTCTCTTTATAATAGTAGTATATATATATATATATATATATATATATAGATAGATAGAGTTGTATATGTTCAGTTGTACACACAGATAGCGCTGTGTATGGTTGTAAAGATAGATAGAATGATAGGGCTGTATAGATAGTTAGGGTTGCATAGCTAGATGGATAGGATTGTATAGACAGATAGATTTGCATAGATGGATAGGGCTGTATAGATAGGCTAGGTTGTATAGCTCGATAGCCAGGATTGTAAAGATAGATAGATAGATAGATAGATAGATAGATAGATAGATAGATAGATAGATAGATAGATAGATTGGGTTGTATAGGTAGACAGATAGGGTTGTATAGGTAGACAGATAGGGTTGTATAGATGGATTGGGTTGTATGGATAGATGGGTGGATAGATAGATAGCTAGATAGATAGCTAGATAGATAGATAGATAGATAGATAGATAGATAGATAGATAGATAGATAGATAGATATGAAAAAATAACTAGATGGATAGGTAGATAGATAGGCCAGAAAATTGGGATAAAAAGCAGAGCTTCAACTAGAAGTCTAATAGTTAAATATTGTGAAAGCACAACATACAAGAGCCCGAAAGCACACAAGCAAGTGATACAAGCAGGACATAGAGACTAAATCTGTTTTCAAATATAACAATATACAAGATTACTGAAAGCAACTAGAAAGCCATACAAGCAGGACATACAGATAGGTTTACAAATATAACTGTGGTCCTCAATTAAACTGCATACCAACATGATATAAAGGACTGCAGTTATAAATGCACTTAATTGTGCACATACTAAAAAATGACAACTTCATGATGAACAGTTTTAAATGGGCACAACCTGACATTCCCTGAAATAGCAGCAGTCAGATAAACACTCCAAAAGGAGTTTTCAAAACAATTAGGAGAGGGCAGGAACTGATACAGCTGGAATGTGCCCTGTGCTTAACATGGAAGAGCTGGTAGAAAATGGCCTGCTATCACCTCAGACTCCAAACACAAAGGCAACACTAAAGTATTTATAAAGTAAAGATTACGGCACTGAAGGGTACTACCTTGTGTGCAGATGTGCCTATTGTGAAAGAGGAAAAGGCAGCCACTCAAAGTGAAGTAAACAAGTTCCTGAAGTAGGCTGACCCATTGCCCCATGCTGCATGCTGTAGTGGGTGGAAGCAAAATATGAATGGCACAACAACAGATGGATGAAGAGAGGTGGCTGAAAGCCCCTTTAAGTAAGAATATGATACATATAATTTTAGTAATATCAAAAGGTATAGCTAGCACCAGACCTAAAAACACAAAGCAGTCTAGTCATATAGAGAGAGACCTCCCGAGACCACTATTTTAGAGTGGCTGAAAATAGGAAAGAAACAAATGAAATAAACAGCTCATAAAATAAACAAACACAGTGTGTGCTAAACAGTAGTCTGTTTTTTATTTGCTCATCTATGTCAGTAAGCCTTTAAATAAAGAGGGGTGTTCCCAGAAATAAAGGTGCACTTTTTAAACATTAAAGAACATCTAAATGCCTGGAAGACATTCGACATTTTTAAATATGAATCCAGCCACAGGCTTTAAGAAAGAGGGATCAGATGAGCTAGGAAAGAAGACATTTATTTCCCAGAATGTTTTTGTTTTTTATCTGAATTTAGATTTGGTTTAAGGAGAAAAGTGTTCAATCAATCCTTTGATCAAGCAGATTGGCTCTGCCCCTATCCTTGTCCTGCTCCGCCACTTACTCAATGCTTTCTTATGTTAGCACTACAAATAACCAGATTTTATATAGTGCTTTAAGCTGCACTACTGAAATGTAAATAACATTTATTCCTAATACCTATTTTAATGGCACTCATGTAACTGACCTTGGAAGGGTGGATGTCGGAGTTGGGCTTGCTGAGATGCAGACATGTAGTCTGTGGATCACAGTGTGAGTGGTATTATATGAAATGGAGCACTGTAATTTATTCTCTATAAAACATAATTAAAAAATATGTGCTTTCCCAATCAAAAATATAAAACATTGACACATTCAGTGCTCTTCTACCCACAATGTACCATTGCTTCATCCATGCACAATGCTTTAAGAGCATTCACAGCCTGCAAGGTGCTGCTTGGTACTGCTACTTAGTCTTTATTTAAAGATCCTTACAACCCCAGCCCAACACAGCCACAAAATCGGCCAACCACAACACAAAACTGGCCCAAAGACAGCTACAAAACAGGTCTACACACTGATCTGCCAAACTGGCTCATCTGACACTACTAGATTATCACATAGGCCAGATTAAAGATCTGTGAAAAATAAAGGGAGAATTATTCCCAAAGGGGATCCAGCAACAGACACAGTAAAAATTGCAAGTGTATAAGTATTCCTCATTTTGCTGTCCTGTCATTACCAGCAGGCCTCAGTTGGGTGCAGCCGAATGCACCTCGCATGGCTACAAGAATCCTTCTTGCTGAGCAATGTGCTTTGTGGGGATGTTACAAATGGGGGTCTATAATTGGCAGAGGTAGGTACCTTTGTCTAGGTAGGGACCTTTGCTTGTAGTCAGGGTAAGGAGGATACACACTTGATATAACCCATGCTTACCCCCCTGGTAGATTGCCATGACCTGACGTGCTTATCCCAAAGGCAATGTGTAATGTATTTGTACTCAAAACACACAGTGGCACAGTGAAAACACCACAAATGGACAGCACAGCAGTGTAGAAAAATAAAGTATCTTCATCAAAACCAAACAAGACCAAAATGACAAAAAACACAACATACATATATCAAAATAGCACTTAAAACAGTTACTTACAGAAACAGCATGTGTAGAAACGAATGTATGACGTTACAATGCATACATTTACAATGCATGCCTTTACAACGCAGTTTCTACAGCACAACTACCCTTACAACGCATACATTTACATCGAATGCCATTACAACAAATTCTTTTAAACTACATTTACAACGCATTCCACATCATCGCATTATACCTTTACAATGCATACCATTACAACGCATACCATTACATTGCATTTAAGGTAAGTGTTGGATAGTGTAGGGATAAAAATTACTATTCTAACTCCAGGGGGTGCAACAGTAGGGTAAGTGTTGAATAGTTTAAGGGTACTATGCGTTGTAATGGTATGCTTTGTAATGACATGCAATGTAATGCCTGTGTTGTGGTGACATGCGTTGTAGTGTTATGCGTTGTGGTGACATGCAATGTAATGGCTAAGTTGTAGTGACTAGCGTTGTGAAGGATGTTGCGATGTAATGACTGCATTGTAATTGTAGTGGATGTGATGACTGCATTGTAAAGGTTGTTTCCTGTAGAAATAAATAGCTTCACCTGGAGGTATTACGACATCGTGACAGGCATAAATCCAAAGTACGGCACTGACCACGAGGTGCGTAGCGTCAGACATGGAGTCACACATACCCCGAAACAACAGTAACTAGAAAATGAATCTATGGACGATGTAATGCGTCGTGGAGGTGAGGCGGCAGTGCAGAGGTCGAGGCCGGTTCCCTGGTTGCCACAGGGGAGGCAAGGTGTTGTGTCCGCTGGGAGGCGACGTGTTGAGTCCTGGACATGGGAAGACTGTGGAGTCGGTGGTGAGGCACCGGTTCCGGTTAGGGGATGCAAAGTCAAAGAGTTCAAGAAGTCACCCTTGTGGGTTATCAGCTTTATGATAACGGGATGCAGGCACTGGCGGTGACTGCGTTGGTGCGAGTGCTGGCATCAGGAAGGCTGAGAACTGCAGGCGTCGAAGGGCGTTGAAGGGCATCTTAGCTGCGGTGCCGGCGGGGCGACGTGTCGTGCATTTCACAAGTGGTGCTCCGGGCCTCAGTGCAGATCGCAGCATCACTTGCAGCTTCTTAATGTTTCTTTCTGCTCCCAACAGCAGGAACAACCTCCAGAGGCCCAAAACTAGAAAAGGCACCTCCTGGCAGGTCAGACCTCCCAGCAGTGGAGTTCAGAGGAGCCGGTGGTGAAGTCTTAATGTCCCTGAGACTTCAGAACAGGTCAGCACACACAAGCCCTTGGAGATTCCTCTTCTAGCAGGTTCTCAGCAAAGTTCCACTCTTTGTCCTCTCCTTGGCAGAACAGAAACTACATGCCAACCCAATAAAGTACACAGCAAAGGGCAGTACTCCACAATACAACTATCCAGCTCTTCTTCTTGGCAAAAGGTTCCTCTTGAGCCCAGAAGTGATCAAATTCTCTGGGGTTTAAGGTCCACTACTTATACTCCATTTTATCTGTGTTCTCTTTGCGGCAAGGATCTCTAAGCCTAGTCCAAACCAGTTCTGCCAAGATGTTTCAATGCATGGGCAAATTGGGCTCTGGCCCAGGGCCCCAGACTTTCAGGGGGCCCCCTGATCGAGCCAGCTCTGTTATTCAGAGTCTTGCCCTAATGACCATGAATATTTCTTAAATAGATAGTTTTAAATACTGTTTTATTTTCATTTTTTTGTGTGGGTGATGCGTTAGAGTCCACTATAGACATTTTGCAGAGAAATGTTGTGTTCATGTTTCATGCAACATCCATAAAAAGTTTCTTTTAGTTCAAAATAGGGCCTCACATATGAGAAATGGTAAGGTGGCACAGAGGTTATTTGCAGTAATGCTGGTGAGCTGCTGCTGTATTACAATATTAAAAACACGTCACTATCCCTGAAAATGATATTTAGAATTTGGACGAGCCTTCCTTTGCACTGTCAGGGACCTCCCCAAAGATGGCATGAAAGAGCTGAAATTGTATCATAAATTCAAAGCTGTTCTGAACAGGGGCCCCAAAATCCTTAAGATGTCCTTGGTTCTGTCTTCTCTAGTGCAGCATCACTACAGGGGGTGGAGGCAGCATTATGCAGAGGAGACATTGCCTATTCAAGTGTAAGTGAAACGCCTCTCACCACCACTCTAAATGTTGCCAAGGTTTATTAAGCTCAGCTCTGAGTCACCCCTGAAAGGCAGAACACATCTCAAACCCTCCCTGGTGGCTGACTACAGTGAATGCAGATCCCCAGCCCCTGTCACTCCAAAACCAGACAGTCAATACACAAACCAGCAGAGGCACACACAATGGTTAAATAAGAAAATGCCAACTTTCTAAATGTGCAAAAGAAACAATTGATGGACCGAATGCTGGACAGTGCAAACATTCACCCCCAGCCACAAAGATCTGGGTTAAATCTATCATTCTTTTGCTCACCACACCACCCCACCCCACCCGAGTTTGGACCCGGCCACTAAAAGTGGCATTTTCAAACACGCAATTTAAAAACCATATACCTAAAAAGATGCAGTATTACATTTTGACTTCAGAGAGCTTAAATTCCATTTATCTATCTTGTTCCAATGAAAAGTTATACATGTAAGATGTTACAAAGTAACTCCTATGTTAGCTTGTGGGACAGGTAGCCTTTAAATAGTGAAAAACAAAATACACAGTATTTTACTATCAGGACATGTCACACACACCAGTACATGTCCTATCTTTCACACACGCTACACCTTGCCCATGGGAGTACCGTGGGCCTATCTGAGGGGTGTTTTACATGTAAGAAAAGGGAAGGTTAGGGCCTGGAAAGTGGGTGCACTTGCCAGATCAACATGGCAGCTGAAAACTGTGTATGCAGACACTGCAGAGGCAGGTCTGAGTTAAATGTGTAAGGCTACTTGTGCGGGTGGCACAATCAGTGCTGAAGGCCCATTAGTAGCATTCGATTTACAAGCCCTGGTCACACTCACTGCATGTTACTGTGAGCTTATTAGTAAATTAAATAGGCCAATCATGGGTAACCAATCATGATAACAAGTTACACAGTGAGCATTTGCACTTTGTCACTGATCAGCAGTGGCAAAGTGCCCAAAGCATCTAAGCTAGCAAAAACAAAATCCAGTACAGCATCATAAATATAGCAGGCAGAGGTAAAAAGTCAGGGGAAACCACAGCAAGGATTACAAGTCTAAGACGTGTCCTCTCCAGCTGAAAACTGGGGAGAACTGCCCAACCTCTTGGGAGTTCTCATCATTAAGGTGGAAGAATCTGGTCAGACCATCAGCACTGAGGTGTTCTGTACTAGCACGGTGTTCCACCGTAAAGTCCATTCCCTGTTAGGAAATGGACCACCTCAACAGTTTTGGGTTCCCACCCCTCATTTGCATCAACCATCTGAGGGGCCTGTGGTCAGTCCGAGCCGGGATGTGAGTCCCAAACAAGTAGGGCCTTAGCTTCTTCAGCACCCAGACCATAGCAAAAGCTACTTGCTCAGTTGGACTCTTCCTCTGTTCCCTTCTACTAATGAAAGTTACAGGTTGGTCCAAGCCTTTGTCTTCCAATTGTAAGCAAACTGCTCCTATACCATGCTCAGAATCATCTATTCACACAACAAATTCTTTGGAGAAATTGGGTGCCTTGAGCACGGGCGCTGTGCACATGGCAGATTTCAGGGTATCAAAAGTGGTCTGATAGGCAATAGTCTAGATCACTTTCCTTGGCTGCATCCTTGAAGTCAACTCTGTCAAGGGGGCAACAATGGTGCCATACCCCTTGACAAACCGTCTGTAATAGTCGGTGAGACCTAAAAAGGCTCTCACCTCTGTCTGAGTCTTGGGAGGCTCCCAAGCCAGAATTGTGTTGATCTTAGTTTGTAGGTGGCCCACCTGGTCACTTCCACCCGATGCCCTAAGTACTCCACAGACCCCTGCCCTATCTTGCCTTGATACTGAGGCCTGCCTTCTGCATAGCCTTCAACATTTCACAAAGGTGTTGCAAGTTATCCTCCCAGTTGGAGCTGAACATAGCTATGCCATCCAGGTGGGCGGCACTGAATTCCTCCAGCCCAGACAGTACCTGGTTGACCAGTCTCTGGAATGTGGCAGGGGCGTTCTTCATCCCATAGGGCATGGCACAGAACTGGTAGTGCCCCTCTGGTGTTGAAAATGCAGACGTTTCTTTTGCCCCATCAGTTAAGGCAATCTGCCAGTACCCAGAAGTTAGATAGAAAGGGCAGCTCCCAACCGATCAATGAGCTCATGAGCTCTGGGGATGGGGTGCACGTCAGTCCTGGTGACTGCATTGAGCCCTCGGTAGTTCACATGAACCGTAGTTCAGGAGTAGCACCGGGTGCAGCAGCTTTCGGAACCAAGGCCATTAGGCTAGCGCAGTGGCTGTTGTAGTGCTCTATCACCCCTAACGCCAGCATCTTGGAGACTTCTTCCTTGATGCTTGCTCTGACCTTGTCAGCCAACCTGTAAATCTTGTTTTTTTGCAGGTAAACTGTCTACAGTGTCCACATAATGGACACAACAAATGGTGATTCCTGGGGTTTAGAGAGAACAGGGAGGCAAACTGTCCTAGCACCTGCTGACAGTCCCTCTGCTGCTCTGGGGGTCAGGGTGGGAGAGAGGTTCACATCATCCACTGAACCATAATGTTCCTTGGCAGACAGGAGGTCAGGAAAAGATTTGCTCTCCTCTTCCATTCCATCATTCAAAGCCAGGAGCATAGTCACTTCAGGCGTCTCAAAGTGAGGTTTGAGGCGGTTCACATGCAGGACACTTACAGGGTTCCTAGAAGTGTGCAAGTTCACCAAGTATGTAGGAATCCTAATTGCGCTCACAAATGCTGAAATTCGCAGCAACCCGCATGCAAAAATTGGAATTGCAAAATTTGCGATTCCTTATTTTGCTATTGCATTTAAGGAATCGCAAATTGCGATTCCTAAATGCAATGTAGGAAGCACCCAAGTTGTGCGACTTTTGGCTTTAGGAATCGCAAAATACCACCAACTTTAGGTTGGTGGTATTTTGCGATTTCTTTGAAAAATTCACTTTTTGGCATTTTCCAAAGTGCTATGTGGGTCACATACATGCCCTTAGGGCCACATGTGCACACATGTCAATTTCAGGGGTGCAAAAGGGTGTCCTATTGACAACCTTACAACCCTGAAATTGCATTCTCAATTTGCGATTCTCTAATTGAGAATCGCAAATTGAGAATGTCTTCCCACTCATTCCTATGGGCCTTCTAGCCCATAGGAGTGAATGAGAAGATATTCCTTATATGCGAATCGCAATTTGCGATTCGCAAATAAGGAATAAGTGGGATTCGCAATAAAATTTTCTAATTCTAATTTTGTTTTGCGATTCTCTAATTGCGATTCCCTTAAAAAATCGCAATTTGAGGATCGCAAAATGAAAATTATCTACATATGCCCCTTAATTTTGTGCTCCACTACCTCAAATGGCCCAGTCTCAACTGGTGTCATCACCCACACTTTTTAGCCAGGTTGAAATACTGCTAGAGTTGTATTCTGTTCGTACAAACGTTTCATCTTGCCTTGGCTGGTTCCAGCGTCACCTGAAGGAGCTTCCTGAAGCGCTGAGTCTGGTTCCTGAGGGGCAGCATGTAGCTGAACATATCCTGGGGAGTCTTACTGGGAGTTTACTCCCAGCCCTCCTTCACCAGACTAAGAGGACATCTCACAGGGTGCCCATACAGCAATTCAAAGGGACTGAACCCTTGGGATTTCTGCGGTACTTCCCTGTAGACAAACAACAGGCATGGAATTAAGACGTCTTACTTATGTCTCATGGGTCATGTAAGACCCTTTATCATGCCTTTCAGGGTTCGGTTGAATCTTTCAACCAACCGATTTCCTTGGGGGTGGTAAGGAGTGGTGAATTTGTATATTACACCACACTCTTCCCACAAAGACGTCATATACCTAGATATGACTTTTGTACCTCAGTCAGATACCACCTCTCGGGAACACCACACAGGAAAAAAATCCCCATCAATGCACTGGTAACCATAGGGGCTGTGGTTGTCCTGAGAGGGACAGCTTCCGGTACTGGGTGGCATGGTCCACCAAGACAAAGATATACTGGTTGCCTAAGGCTGTCTTGGGTTACAGTGGCCCCACATTATCAATACCCACCCGCTCGAAAGGGGAGCTCACCACGGGAAAAGTTTGGAGGGGAGCCTTACGCTTTTCCTCACTCTTGCTGCTTGCCTGGCAAGTTTGACAAGACCTACAATAAGTGACAGTGTGCCTTTGCATTTAGGGCCAAAAGAAATAGGTGGCAAGTCTGTTCAAAGTCTTGTCACAACCCAAATGTCCTGCCAAAGGCACATTATAAGCTAGACACCGTAGGAAGGATCTGAAGCACTCGGGTATCACCTGCACACAGACTGACCCTGGCTCAGCAACTATAAGATCACTTTATAGGAGACCATTCTCCCAATAAATCCAAAGTGATCAAGTCTGATCACCTGCTGCCTGGTCTGCAGCTTGTTGCCACAATCCAAGAAGAGTAGAGCACTCCATCTGCACCTTGCAGAACACCTCCCTGGTGGGACCCCCTTCCTTCTGCCAATGGGACAGCTCAGGTGGGTCTCCCAGTTTGGCCACTTGCTCCCCTGTATGTTGGGTGGCATCCTCCTCAAGATCTGCCTTTTTCTGAACCGTGGGAACTTCTGGGGTGGGTTTTCTGTGCCCCCTGCCACTCCTATTCCTGGGAGGCACATTGGCCACTGTTTCAGACTCCAGGTCCTCTTGATTACCCCTAGTGGCTGCCATTTACTGAGTGGTCACACATGCCCACTTAAGCAGAAAATAGACAAATTGAAAACAATCCAACTTCACATTTGAAAGCTCAGATACTACACCTTACGACGGAGCTCTAGAGGAATGGTGGATTTGTAAAAAATAGTTCGAATTTTTTAATGTCAGCACACACAAAACACCAAACAGAAATGTCTTGCAAAAAATACACAAAACTGCAGATAACCGGCGAGGGAGACCGTTTATTTCAGCCTTTGGCTCCCTTTTAGAACCAGCGGCTAAATATATAGATACCTTCCTTATAACTTTTGTCAAAACCTCAAAATCATATCTAAGAGACACCATGGACTTGATCTCGAAAGTAGAAAATCTCCCTTTTGAGACAAACAAACAAATATTGGTCATATTCGACATCAAATCAGTATATACCAACATCCCCCAGGATGAAGCACTTGTTGTTATAAAAAATATTCTTATCCAGAGGGAATGACCACACCAAGTACCCACAGAATTTATAGTATCTTTAGCAACCATTTGTCTTAAGAATAATTTCTTCAATTTCAAAGACTCCCTATACTTGAAAATTAAAGGGGTAGCTATAGGGTGTTGCTTTGCCCCAGAGATAGCAAACTTTGTCATGGACTATTTTGAAAATCAGTGGATCCATAGCCTTGCCAATCCCTTTAAATCTCATATCACCCATTGGTATTGCAATATAGATGATATCTTTATGGTCGGGGAAGGAGATCACAATACTTTAGAACTTTTTTATAACTGGTTGAACTCTAGAACGCTAGACCTAAAATTCACAGTGTCTAGCAGCAATGAAAAGATCAACTTTCTAGATGTGTGGATCCAGCATAAAAACGGTCTATTGGAAGTGAGTTTATATATTAAGCCCCCGGGCCGTAATACTTTGTTACATTTCACTAGTGGACCTCCCTGGAGCTTGAAGGAGAACTTGCCCTATGGGCAATTTCTCAGAAGTTGAAGAAATTGTACAAATAAAGATGATTACTTTTCAAATGCTGAAATTCTAAAAAAACAACTAATTGAACGAGGGTACTCATAGAAATTTGTGAAAACTGCTCTGAAAAGAGCATGGTATACCCTGAACGAGGAACTATTGATTCGGCCAGAGTCTAATCCTTTGACATGTGTTCTTACATACAATCACAGGGCCGATAAAATTCAAAAGATCATGTTGTGTAACTGGAGGATATTTAGTCACCAGGGAATTCCCAAGCCCTTATTTTCTTTTCGCAAGGGAAGAAATCTACGCCAGAAACTGGTTAGAGCAGCACGTCCAGCTCAAATAGCAAAAAAAGATCTGAGAGGAATACTTGGACTTTAAGTTGGCCACTTTAAATGTAATAATTGTGCAGCCTGCCAAATGACCAGTGATTCCAAATTCATCATGATTAATGGCCAAAAGTACATTCAGAATAATTTCTCAAACTGCAACACTAAAAATGTGATCTATTGCCTGAAGTGTCCCTGTGAAATGTTTTACATAGGCAAAATGATACAACCAGTAAAGACTCACATTTTGCAACACAAATCTAGACTGAAATGTATTATACAGGGAGCTCCACTGATATAACATTATCAACATCTAAAGCATAATGAAAATGACATGCAGTTGTCTGTTTTGATTTATTACAGAATACTAATAAAAACAACGTGCAGACCACTTTGAACAGATTAGAAGCTAGAATGATTGAAAAATATTATACAGCTGCGCAAGGCCGGATCGAACATGATGAAATGTGGGCCCTGATATGATGGTTGTTGAAGATTGATCACTACTGTATCTGGATGATCTGTTGTCCACATCAACCATTTATGATCTTCCCCCTTTTCTAATTTAGACAAATGGTTAAGTATTGTACATATATGGATTCTATTGATGAATTGAATATGTATTTGCTTTATATGAGTCAAGTTTGAGTACAGTGTTTATTTTGTTGATTTTGAGTATAGAATGTATGATGCACAGTGTACTCAGCATCGTTTTTTGGCACTACCATTTAGTGTCTTTCCCTTTTACTTATTTTCACTATATTTGTTTAGCTTTAGTGCAAATACTCAGACGCTTGAGATGAGATTTCTCCTGTAGCATCAATACGAAGCATTGAATCTCCCTGAATTAAATGGTAGAGCTTCCTGATTATTTTGGCCATTTATCCTAGTTTGTGATTTCTCGGTTCCTTCTATCAGACACTGGTGGTTGGAGCACTTGGAGTACACACCGGTATGTGCGTTTTGGTCATAATTAATTAATTGTGTTATTTACATGAGACACATTTGGGTATTTAAAGTTTTTAGAACTGTAGTTTGTCACTCATTCCTTTTCTTTTCTAACTTATCACAGTGGTTAGTGTTCTTCTGTCCAGCACCCTAGGCGGCTTGTTGAAAAGAGGTGTTGAATTGTCATGTATATATAATTTTTACAGTAATTTTTATTGATGTTATATAATAGAAATTGTGTTGATTTGTACATATTACTTTATAGGCGTTGTATTCCTTTTGCCATTGTCCTGATGAGGCCTGAATAAATGGGCTAAAACGCGTCGACATCGAAACATGGAGGAGTCCGACAGACCATGGTTGATATAAACAATTGATTACACATTCTTTGTACTAAGTAGAGGGTTGGCTTATACCCTTGAGTGTGTATTGGACTACTTCTTTTTCTCGTATTGCTTTTTGAATGATGCCTCTTGTTTGTAACTAGCATCTGTATAAAGTAAGAGTGGGTAGGAAGGATTTGTATCCTGCTTACACAAGCTCCAAAGCCTCCAGAACACGGTAGTCAGAGTCGTCCTCTGAACCTCCCAACATGGGCACATGACCCGGCACCTACAAGACCTCCACTGGCTCCCCGTCGAGAAGAGAGTAACCTTCAAGTTATTCATCCTCTCCCACAAATCCCTCCACAGCATCGACCCAAATACCTCAATATCCCAATGAAAGAGTCTCCTTCCACGTACCCAAAAGGAACCTCCGCTCCACCGACCTTGCTATGGCAGAGATCCCACGCATCTGCAGAACCAGAGCAGGTGGAAGAGTCTTCTCCTACATCGCAGCAAAGACCTTCAATAAGCTCCTAGTCAACATCAGACACTCTCCCACCCTGCACACCTTCAGGAAGAGCCTCAAGATCTGACTTATACTGATTCTGAGCTGGACCCCCATGCCTTGAGACCTTCATGGATGAGTAGCGCGCTTTATAAAACCCCTGATCGATTGATTGATATATATGTATGTATTCACCTCTGCATATGTTTTGTGTGTTTTTTTGTCATAAAAAAGATAAAAATATATTTTTGAATATTACATTTGGAGTTGGCAGCTGAGCTACATGAAAAGGAGAAAAAAAAGTGTCAAGATTTTATACTCAGTGACAGTGATACATTTGTTTATTCCCTTTGGAAATATAGGTTTATTTATTCCTCTACATCTTTTTCTGTATCCACATTTGATTTCTTGCCTGGATGCGGTAGGAGTATCCGGGCAAACTCTGATTCTTTCTACGCGACACTTAAGCAGAACCAGCATCTCCAAATCAGCCCAGCGTTCTACCTCCTTCCAAGGGGAATTCTCCAGGTCATTGCCAAGCAGACAGTCAACAGGCATGGATGGACTCACAGCGACCTTCAAAGGATATGAGACCCCTCCCACCACTAAAAAGGACCCTGCGCCACCGTACACAGGAGCTCAGAGTTGTCTTCAGCTCACAGATGTCACATTGACTTCTGTGTCTCTCAGAGCTTCCACCCTCCTCCCATTGATGTTCACCCACAGCAGGTACTTCTTAGTGTTATCCGGCAGGAAGGTTTCCTGGACCATCTCTCTATCTCCTAATGAGATAAGGGACATCACAGCTGGTCCCCCTTCACTAAGAACCAACTCCTCCCCCAGCACTACACTAACTTACCCAGGTGATGGTGCTCCAGTAGGTACCAGTGTTGTCTTGGGGCAGCTGGGATGCCCCTGCATGTGACCCTCTTGACCACATACATAACACATGCGGGGAGCCCTGTTGTCTGGTTTCCATCTAGAGGGGCATGGCTTCTAACAACTGGGGGGCTGGGAATCTTTACCCTGGGAGCTAATTTGGAGCTGTTTAGAAAACTTCTTTTGGTTACCCATGCCCCCCTGTTCTGCTGGGGATCCTGCCCACTCTTGGCTGGGTTTCCCATATACCCCTTGTGGACCCTGGGACTCGTCCAGCAGTTTACCTCCTGAGCAAGCTTCCTGGGGTCAGTCAGCTTACTATTCATCAGATGCTGGCACAGCTCTGGAACACAAAGACTACTCAAGTGCTCCCAACCAATCACATTGTGCAACCCCTAGGAATCAGTTACCTTTGTGCCCTTTTTTCTAACCATCCAGTGCTCTGCAAAAAAGGTTCACACACTCCACCCAAGTATTAGACCCAAGTTTCTTAAAAGAATTAAACTTTCCCTGTACTAGTAAAGTGTGAGCCCATACCTGAGACATAAAGCTTCCTTCATATTGGGATAGGTGAGAGTACCGGCCTCCTCCAAAGGTGCCAGGATGTTCAAAGTGTTTCCAGAGGCCTGCCTCCCAATATGTTTCCGGGACCTCATTCATATGCAGTGCTGACTCCTAAGATGCAAACCAGGCATAAATATCCTCCCCCTTCTGGAAAATTTGCACTGCATCTTTGGGAATGTAGATGTACCCCCAGATTGTACTGGCTGTACGCAGCCACGATTTGCATTGGACTCTGCCTATTTGGCCTTGATGTCCAGCTCTCTCATGCTCAATTCATGTCCAAAAGCAACTTCCTTTCTTCCAAGGCACGGGTAGCTTCTTTGTCATTTTCCATTTCCAGTTTACTCATTTGGAGCCTAAGCAGCTCCAATTCATGATTTCTGACCCTTTGCCTCTCCTCCATTTACTCTGGTGATGCATTTCTGGATGATGCACTGCAGACAGCCACAGAGGGTGCTCTTCCTACAGGCAAATCCTGGGACACAAAGCCCCCTTCTGGCAAATCTACCTCCACAACTGCATGCCCTGTATCCCCAGCTTTTCTGGCCTCCCACCAGGCACTCAAGGACTACTGCAGCTCCCCTTTCCTAGATGTGCTCTTCATGGGGCATCCAGAGTTTTTACAAAATTGTCTGAGTTGATCCACTTTGTATGGAAGCAACATTCCAATATAAAACTCAAATTCTGCAACATCTTCTGCTAGTTGACCATTTAGAGACATTTTGCGTGGATACTTTAAAAGTCAGATCAAAAATAGAACCCAGAAACACAGTATGTGGTTACGTAGTGGTCAGCACTAAACTAGTGATGTACACCAATCACTGTGAATCAAGTACAAATACAAGTTCAATCCTCACCACCAATGTTAGAAATGGGGGTATCTAATTGGCAGAGGTAAGTACCATTGGCTAAGTAGGGACCCTTGCTTGTAGTCAGGGTAAGGGGGATACACATTCTAGATAACCCCTGCTCACTCTCTTGGTAGCTTGGCAAGAGCAGACAGGCATATCCCAAAGGCAATGTGTAAAGTATTTGTACTCAGAACACACAGTAACACAGTGAAAACACAACAAATGGACACCACACAAGTTTTAAAAATTAAGTATCTTTATCTAAGACCAAAACGACAAAAAATCCAACATACCTATATCAACATAGCCCTTAAGAACAGTTACTTACAGAAACTTCACTCGTAGAAACAAATAGCTCCACCTGGGGCTATTACGGCATTGTGAAAGGCATAAATCCAAAGTACTGCGCCGACCACGAGGTGCGTGGTATCGGGCATGGAGTTACACGAACCCAGAAACAACAGTACCTTGGAAAACAAGTCTATGGACGATGCACGGCGTTGTGGAGGTGAGGCGTCAGTGGCCAAAGTCCAGGCCGGTTCCTGGGTTGCCACAGGGGAGGCGAGGCATTGTGTTCGCTAGGAGACGATATGACGAGTTCACAAAAAGGCGGTAAAGCGTCAGTTCCGGTGAGGCGATGCGAAGTAGAAGAGTCCGTGAAGTCATCCTTGTCAGTTATCGACTCCACGATAACAGGATGCAGTCGGTTGTGGTGACTGCGTCGGTGTGAGCGCTTGGGTCGGAAAGGCCAATAACTGCAGGCCTCAGAGCTATGGTGAGGTGGGGCGGTGCATCGTGCACTTCACAAGTAGTTCCCCGGGCATCGGAGCAGGTCACGGCACCACTGGTGGCATTGCTGACAGCATCAAAGTTGGTTTTCTTGCTTTCTTTAAGTTTCTTCCAGTTTCCAACAACAGGAACAACCTCCTGAGGCCCAAAACTGGAATAGGCACCTCCTGGCAGGTCCGAACTCCCAGTAGTGGAGTTCAGGGGAGCTGGTGCTGAAGTCTTTGTGTCCTTGAACCTTCAGAACAGGAGGCCAGCACACACAAACCCTTGGAGATTCTTCTTCAAGCAAGTCCTCAGCAAAGTTCCAGTCTTTGGCTTGTCCCCTAGCAGAAGTAGCAATTGCAGGCCAACCCAGCAAAGCACACAGCAAAGGGGCAGTAGTCCTCCTTACAGCTCTTCAGCTCTTCTCCTTGGAACACAGTTCCTCTTGAGTCCCAATCGAATTCTCTGGGTATTAAGGTCCACTACCTGTACTCCATTTTGTCTTTGTACTCTTTGGGGCAAGGGTTGGTGAGCCCAGTCCAAACTAGTTCTGTCCACTCTAGCGCAGCATCGCTACAACATGTGGAGATAGCATTGTGCAGAGGAGACACTGCCTATTCCGGTGTAAGTGAACCTCCTCCCACCACCCTTAACGCAGCCAAGGTCTATTCAGTTCAACTCTAAGTCACCCAGGAAATGCAGGACACACCTCAAACTCCCCTCCCCCCCGGTGGTTGTCTACAGTAAATGCACAGCCCCAACCCCTGTCACTCCGAAACCAGACAGTCAATGCAAAGACCAGCAGAGGCACACAGAATGGTTAAATATGAAAATACCTACTTTCTAAAAGTAGAATTTTCAAACAAACAATTTAAAAACAATCTCCCTAAATAGATGCAGTATTAAGTTCTGAGTTCAGAGTGCCTAAACCCCATTTCTCAATGTTGTCCCAGTGGAAAGTTATACTTGTAAGATGTTACAAAGTAACTCCCATGTTAGCCTATGGGATAGATAGCCTTTCAATAGTGAAAAACAAACAACACAGTATTTCACTATTAGGACATGTCACACACACCAGTGCATGTCCTACCTTTCACACACACTGCACCTTGCCCATGGGGGTACCTTGGGCTTACCTAAGGGGTGTCTTGCATGTAAGAAAAGCAACGGTTAGGGCCTGGCAACACTTGCCAGGTCACCATGGCAGTTGAAAACTGAGCCCACAGACACTGCAGTGGCAGATCTGAGTTACATTTGGAAGGCTACTAGTGTGGGTGGCACAATCAGTGCTGCAGGCCCACTAGTAGCATTTGACTTACAAGCTCTGGGCACACTCTGTGCACTTTACTAGATGCTTACCAGTAAATCAAATAGGCCAATCATGATAACAATTTTCACAGGGAGCACTTGCACTTTGACACTGATTATCAGAGGCAAAGTGCCAAAGCATAAAAAGGAAATCCAGCAGAGCATCAAAAATACAGGAGGTAGAGGCAAAAAGTCAGGGAAAATCATGCCAAGGATGACCAGTCTAACAGGGGATTACAACTTATTGATGTCTGTTGTGCCCCAATCAGTTATTGGTTCATCCCTTTAATATAGAATGGGTGCGCCCCAGTCACTGCACGATGAGCAAACCAGGTAATTTACATAGCCATCATCCACCTTGTGGTAGGTTCTGCAAAATCATAATGTTGCAAATTTACTATGCAGATGTTCTATCACATTATAACGTGATATAATCATGTGGTATTATGTTCGTGATACTCACTATTGTGTACTGACGTAACAATATACCACAACTGTGTACTCAATCCCACTTGCTGTCACTTTTTAGAAAACTGGATGTGATCAGATGCTGTAGATGTATATAGATAGTTGGCAAATCATTATAGATATGTTTATTTCTTTTTATTTTTAGGAGTGGATATGCACAACCTTGTAATGTCCTGTGGAGGCCTTCCTTTATTTAGCCAAAAAATGTCGACCTTCATCTAAAGGAGTTTATCCTACTACTCAAGTTCCAACACTATAACAATGTCAAAGAAAGACTAGTGACTGCGAATTGTGCTTTGCAGTGAATTGGCATTTAGCTGATGAAGTACCATAGGGTGTATGATGAACAATTGATTTTAGTTGACACCTCTCATTTTAAACAATGATAGAAGGGTTGTGTGTTCCGTATAAGCATGGTCGGAAAATCCGTTCCGCTCGCGGATTTTGCGGATTTTCGGTAAATTCGCAATCCGCGAGATTTGCGAATTTCCCGCAAAATCCGCAAATCCGCGAGCAGCGGATTTTATGGCTTGCTCGCACTGTTTGTTTGAAATTCGATCTTAGCAAAACTGAAACTACTTACCAGGTTCAAAAGTTCAAGCTCATCATTAGTAGCCATTTCCTGTAGTGCTTCCTGAGGGGCCCCTCCAGAGTTCAGTTGCCTACTTGCAACTATTATGTGACCCTGCTCTGACCCTCAGAATAGTTACACAAAGGTCCTGAATTACAGCTAAGGCAGACAAGCAGGAGCCAGGCTGGAAGTTCAAATCCAGTGACACATTAATCAGCCCCTAATTCATTATTGTCAGTTGGGGCAGGGCAGGTGTTGTAACTAATTTTGCAACAATGAAAGCACTTAGCAAGTGCAAAAGATCACTAATCAGGAAGCACTAAGGAAGCAGGTGCCAGCTAAAAAAATATTCTGTGACACATTAATCAGCCCCAAATTAATTCAGGTCACTTGAGGCAGGGAAGGTGTGCTTTGCTTTGCCACAATAATGTACACTGGACAACCAGAGGGTGCTGTGATGAAACAGAGGGTGGCATGGGTAGGCCAGAGGGTGGCATGAGTAGTCAGAGAGTGGCAGTGGTGACAGAGAGTGGCAGTGATGAAGAAGAGTGTCCCAAACAGGCTGGACACGTAGAAACAACAAGTTCACAAAACTTGCGACCCGACAGGTAAGTTCGCGTTTGCGAAATTGTACAAAACCCTCGCGAACTGCCAGAAACCCGCGCGAACACAAAAAAAAAAAATCCGCAAATTCGCGAGAATTCGCGGATTTTGCGGATTGCGAGTTCGCAAATCCGCAAAATTCGCGAACGCGAGATTCGCAAAATTCGCCCATGCTTAGTTCCGTATAAAAATCATGGATAACAAATTTTGGTGCATTTCACAAACATGATAAAATGCCATAAATGTTGTTTTGCTATCTACATATGTTTAATAGTATCTTTCGACTATACCTGTACTACTATGGGAGCTAAACTCTTTGGACCCGATTCACAGAATGAACTTAAGACTAAATCCTAAATTTACTACTTTTTGCTATTCACAGAATGCACTTACTACTTTTGGCATTCACAGAATGAACTTACTACTTTCGGTATTCACAGAATAGACTTACGTCTACTAACTTTATGTCCGCACCCGGGCCGTAATTTCCGCCGCCAGGCCGTAATTTACGGCTCTTTGGCGGAAGTTATGCCTCTGGGCCGCTATTCCCGCCAATGCGCCGTAATTTCCGGTTCCGCCCGTAATTTCCGATTTCGGGACGTAATTTCCTCTTCCGAGCCCGAAGATTCTAATTTTGGCAGTTGGTCATGTGAGCCAAGGGTAAAGACGTGTCCAAGGTCCTCCCATCCCCCACCATGGATCAGATGACACACTGCAGACAATCCCAGCCAATAGCTCAATTTTTTCATGAAGAATGTTGCCAGTGCCTACCATCCCCCACCACGCTCCAGCTGAAGCCAATTAACACCAATTGACCAGCACCACAAAACACATGAAAGCAGCACACATTGAAGGAACAGGTTTGGCCACAGAGAGTTCTTGTCCACATCGCCTGTGAAAATGGAAATGAGGAGAAAGAGGAACTTTTCAACAGAGGAGACCACCATGCTTGTGGAGTTCATAGTCAGGCACCACAAAAACCTATATGGAATCCCACCCTACAGCACCAGTGGGACACAGAAGGCAGCCCTATGGCAGCAATTAGCCTGTAATGTCTCAGCCTTGGGGGAGGAGAGGCGCACAGTACAGGACTTAAAGAAAAAGTGGCAGGATGAAAGGCAGTGAGTGAAGGAGAAATACTCCAGGATTGAACTAAGCAGGATCCTCCCTGCTGCATGCCCTGGACCCCGCATCCGCCTCACACCACTGGAGGAGGATATCCTCACGACAATACACCCCCACTTGGTCCATGGGCTGCCTGTCAGTGACGTCCGCTACGTGGTACTAGGTAAATGGAATGAAAAGAAAAAGTGCATGAAACGATTGTCTGTGTCACACTGTCAATGTGAGTAAGGAACTTATCCAAAGTGTATATACAAATATAGTCAGTAAGAGACTCATGTGTCACCCTCTATGTAGCACCACAAGTCACAGAATCCTTTGCATTAGAAAAGGCTAATCCCTCCACCCCTATTGAAAACATGGGCACAGTACTGCTGCCGTACATACACAACCCTGCTGAGTAGCAATTGACAAATATTAGCAGAGAAGCGCCAGTTCTAATGTGACATGCAATTCAACCCTTGTGCAACCACGGATGCGTTGCAATTACATGGCGGTGCACTGTGGCGCAGGGATAGACACATGTGTGTCTAATCTGATGGTGTTTGGGGGGGTGGGCTTTGCTGGAGTCCTGTCGCAAGAGCGATGTAACTCCTATAATGTCCATGGACTGCCCATGCCTAACGTGCTGTGCCACTCCTCACGTCTGCTTCAAGCAGGCATAAGTTTGCTTCGCAGCGGACTCTGAAAAGTGAACCTGTGAAATCTTCTAGATTTCACTGAATCACTTTTACGCGGTATATCCCAAAGGAATGCCCACCCTGCCTACATCAAAGCTGATGCAGGTTCAATGTTGCGCAGGGCCGCACAACTTGATGCTTCACCATAGACGCGTCACGTTGCGAATAATTCTAAATGTGTCGTCTGTTGTACACCACCGCTGTGTCACAGAAGTGATGTAACAGCAGTGTATATCTTATTCAAGAGGCGTAATAACCTGCCACAAATTCTCCAAGAAGTACATCACCCTATGCCAACCTAGTTCACAAAGCAGAAGGTGAGAGAATCATCAGATCTAAATATGTCATACACATATCCTGTACCCATTTCCACTCTGCCACGCCATTACATCCCCAACACACCACTGCTCCTATCTGCCCCGTCAGCGGCAGTACTTCACAAGACTGTTAGAATGCAGAGGATATGGGGAAATCCCTGAAAAGTTCCACAAGCATAATTCCCATTTGGTTACATTTCTTTCTTCTCACCCATTGACACATCCAGCCAGAGCACAGACAACTGCAGTAGCAGAAGTCCCCACATCTATTGGGAGGAATCAACAACCTACAGAGAAAGGCATTACAACCTCACTAACTGGTAAGTCAAACTGGCCAGGAAATGGTCAAAATACATACATTGTCAGGAGACAACAGAGGGACAAATAGTGCCCACCTATGAAACTCAACCAGAGATGCAAAAAGTGCTTCATTAGAATAGGAGTTGTCAATGGACATACACCTTTACCATATGACATTAGTGAACAGTTTAAGACAAAATATAACATGTCTTGGCTCATCATACCTTTGTAATTGTGGTGCACAACATGTATCTCACCAACAGTCCCAGATCGGGGAATCAAATCCTGTAATCAAGTGCCACAATTAGTCAAAAGGGTGTACCGAATATATTGTAATAGTGTCTGTAGACCTAATCTAGGAATCCTATTTGCACAGATATGATGATGATGAACAAGCAGTGAGATACCAGTCTCAGTAGTATTGACAATGCATCCACTGTCCAACTTAGAATCTTACCAATAGACATTAGATTGCACAGTCCACACAGCTGGTCATGTCCTGCTTACATTGGATGGATTATTTGTTGGGCATCAACAAAACACAATAGTCGATCTTACCTCTGGATTAGTAGGCATGTAATTGTGATATAGGTAGCATGAAGGTAGTGGGCCCATTCTATGTTATATGTGGGATCACTCATGACATCATGTATGACACACTTCTGCAACGGTTGTGCCCACAACTGCTTGTGCTCGTCCTTTGTGCCAGAAATTGAGTACATCACATGTGGCAGCAGAAATATAAAGTTGCAAAACACACTTATCATTGCAGGTACAATGCGGTCCTCCCAGAATCCAAGACACACACTGACTTCTGCTACTGGTTTGGGTTATTAGGTCGTTTCAGGTATGTGGTCTCATCATTGATATGTGCTTCTACCTTGGTTTCATAGAAATGAGTGTCCATTATTACGAGAGTACCTCCCTTGTCAGCTCTTTTTATAGTGATGGTTGGATCTTCTGCCAATTTTTTGAGAGTATTGAATTCATGCTTATTTAAGTTGGTTCTGTGATGTTGATGCCAGTTGATTTTTTGTAAATCTTGTTTGACTAAGACTTCAAAGGTGTCCAGAATTTTGTGGGATATTGGTGCCATGTAAGTGCTTGGTGCTTTGAATTCCTTGTATTCAGATTTTTCTTTTTGTTGAGTAAATTCAGGCAACGTGGGCACTACATGGTCGAAAAAATGTCTTAATCTTAGTGTGCGTATGAATTTGAATAAGGACACTTCTGTTTCCAGTTTGTTGCTTTGATAAGTTGGTACAAATCCCGTTCCTTTTTCCAAGGTTTGTAGTTGATGTTTGTCTAGTTTTTTTGATGAAATGTTTATTGCTAAATTCTGTTTTTGCTCCGTAGATTTTGACTGATCGTGTCCTTGTCCACGACGGGTCTTACGTTGTCTGGTGTTTCTGGAGGTTTTCCTGCAGATGGTCCCCTCTCTAAAAAACTTTGTGGTTTAGGTGTTGGGCTTGTTGAAGCTTGTTCTCCCTCTGTTGATGTCACGGAAGCTGGTAAAGACACTGGTTGGCGAGTTGCTGACAAATCTTTGTCAGAGACCACACTTTCTTTTGACGATGATACAAACTTTGGTGGTGGTTTTCTTCTGGCGTACACTTCTGCCCAAGTGTAAACTTCGTTGAGTTTGTAATCAATGGTGTCTCTTTTCAATTTGCGTAGTTTCATTTCTTGAATGTCTTTCCCGTATTTGTCCAATTTGTTATTTAAATCTTTTAAAGTGGCTGATAATTCATCTTGTGGCAATTGTTTAGAGATTTCATCCTTTAAAACATCCAATTTCTTCTTCGAGATCTTTGATTGTTTTGGCCAATTCCTCAACCAGTAAAAGTATCAGGTCTAGTGAACATTTCTTAAGTATAGAATACCATTTGTCCGTGAAGTGTTTGTTGTATTGGAATTTGTACAGCATTGGTTTAATTGACAGTCGTCGTCCTCGTTGAATCCGTTGAACTTTATGATACTGTATTAGAGTAGATGCGGGTAACTTTTGATTTAGAACGCGCCTGGAGATAAATTCGAGCTGACGCAGGGATTGGGTAACTGAACCCCTTCTTGTGCTGAATGTACGGATATCTGTAATTAGTGAATAAATATCTGGGGCTTGAGCCGAAGTGTAAAATGTAGTCATTTAAAGTTGTTATTCTTGATTCATTGTAACTACATTAGGATTTACACATTTGCTTTTGAATTTTTTCACCTAATGTCTTACATCTTTTCTCCAGAGGTTCAATGTACTGTGCAAAATTTGAATAAAGATGGAAGTCATTTAAATTTGTCAATCTTGGTTTACTGTAACTATATTAGGAACTGCACAGTTGTTTGTAACTCTCTTTGTCTGTTTATTTGTGTTTTTCTATGTTTCACCCTTGACAATTACCAGATAGTTCTATCAACTTAGTTCATCCGTCAATAACACAGAGTCTCTATTTCATCTTTACATTCACCATATGTCCTCCGTTCACAGTGTTTTATTTTTCAAACTATGTTCGTCTTAATTCTACGCTCTTGACCCTTTCCAGACGGTTTTAGTGGTCTTTACGTATTTTCAGCCCGTCTCTGATGACCCACTCTTTCATCGTTTTCTGAGGAAACTTTTCCTCATACTTACCGTTCCAATATGGCCGACATTATCGCGTTGCAGTCCAGTCTGTCTCTGATGCTTTCCACTTTTACTATTTTTTATTAACAGGGTAGATTTATTCCGGCAATCCGGCTTTTACTTTTATAGGATCGTGCCCAGTGGCAACTTAGGCAGCAGCCGCATTTGTACATTCGAAGTATGAGGATACACGATTATTCCAGCGTTTGCGCTACATTTAGAAGCCCGACTTTACACAGTCCGTTATTGATATCTATAACTATCTCCTTGCAAGTAAAAAAGAGGGACATTTCCTGAGTCCGTCATCTACAGCCATTTCGCGTGTAGTTTCGCTGAAGCGTGCAGAACAGTTCAACTCGAACGGAGAAGGAAGAGGCTATATCCGCGATATTTTCTTCTACTCTCAGGTATGTGCAACGATAAAACGTACCCATTCTCAGTAGTTTTTACTTCGGGAGTACATTTCTCGAAAAAAAAAATTTCTCTCTTTCCACCTTGATACTTCAGCACTCGGTTTCCAAGAGAAGCCCTAGACGCCACAGCTTGACACAGCGCGAGAGAGCCCCGTTCTTTTAATTCTGAAATTTAAGGTATGACGCCTTTTTTTCATCTCGAGTTAGCAGAGCTATAGTGCCCACACCGCCAGCGCTCGCTCCACACTGCGCACGTTAACACTTACATACCAAGGAAACTCATGAGACATATTTGTGGGAAAGCAGTGGTGCAGGTTTATTTCGCACAACAAGTAGCTGATAAGGTGGGTCATCTTACAGGCGATCCAATGCGGCAGCCCCTCGCTGACCCGCATGCCTAAGGAGCCATCTTGCACGGCGAGTCGATGCTCAGACGGTGCAGTAAATTATCACTTTATTTCGTTCTACTCCCGCCCCCCCTGTCAGGGCGGAGCGATGAGGCACACCCCCGGTCGGTTCAGGCCCCCCGACCGCCTGAAGGACTAACAGGGCGCCGACGCTGTTTCCTGGAACCCCCTCGGCTCCAGGTTCTTGGCTCAGGCACCCTTACTGTGCCAGGCAGAGGTATTTAGACTGTATCCTTCTGCCGCAGAGGTACCCCTACTGTCCATCTGCTTCCAGATCGCCCTGTGACTCCGCCTGCAACACAAAACATGACCATTAAAAGTTCACAGCTTTCGCCCTCCGCTCTGCCGCTGGGTCAGGGTTAGGGTGGGAACAGCGCAGAGCAGCCCAAGGCACCGACGCGGCAGGAAAGACCGAGCAACGTGCTGGGCCTGCTATAAACCCCCCGGGAACGCCCCCCCCACCTAGGAGCGCCCTCCCATTGGCCGTTAGCGAGGAGGGGGGGTTGGTGCGCTGTAAGCTCCTCTCGCGCGTCGTATGGTACTAAGACGCTGTCTCGCCCATGCTCCCCTTCGTGTCGCGCGGCCAGCGGCATAGTGCCCACACCGCCAGCGCTCGCTCCACACTGCGCACGTTAACACTTACATACCAAGGAAACTCATGAGACATATTTGTGGGAAAGCAGTGGTGCAGGTTTATTTCGCACAACAAGTAGCTGATAAGGTGGGTCATCTTACAGGCGATCCAATGCGGCAGCCCCTCGCTGACCCGCATGCCTAAGGAGCCATCTTGCACGGCGAGTCGATGCTCAGACGGTGCAGTAAATTATCACTTTATTTCGTTCTACTCCCGCCCCCCCTGTCAGGGTGGAGCGATGAGGCACACCCCCGGTCGGTTCAGGCCCCCCGACTGCCCGAAGGACTAACGGGGCGCCGACGCTGTTTCCTGGAACCCCCTCGGCTCCAGGTTCTTGGCTCAGGCACCCTTACTGTGCCAGGCAGAGGTATTTAGACTGTATCCTTCTGCCGCAGAGGTACCCCTACTGTCCATCTGCTTCCAGATCGCCCTGTGACTCCGCCACAGCTCTGGAGGAGGCCCCCGTCGATGACAGAGCCCCCCACCCACCTAGCTACTTCACCTCGCTGTTCGTACCACTTGTACCCAGGAGGGATGTTTCACCCCCAGTCCAGACAGTGTACCCAACCGAAGAGCGTTATTACAAGGCCACAATTTTATAGCCCCAGATGGTGCGGCACGTGTAGTTAAGACGCCATCAGGGAAGCCTCACTTAAGTCCCTGTGGACATTTGCCACAGTATTTCGCCTCCAATAGTACTTTGTTTCTCTTGTAACCTGCCCCTTGTCACTTTTCCCTTCTGAATGCACTGTTAGCTACCTCATGTATTTGTTTACCTAGTGGCGTTACTTATCCCCGCACATCACATTCGGGATCTATTACAGAGGCACCCTTCACCTTGGACCCACCATTGCCGTTGTAACCCTTTACTTTAAGCCCATTGTTCAGATGCGTAAGCCAGCTAGCGACCCTTGCATATTGGGTGAGTGATTTAGTCTCTCCTCCTTACGAAGCCTTTTTAGGTGCACCTCTATCACACACCACTATGGAAATTTCTTAGAACAGTTCTTAGGACACGCCCTTAATTACATAAGCCGCACCTCTGATGGGTATTGCTTAGATACTATTCTTAAGCCACACCCTTAGTTACAAAAGCCACACCTCTTACAGAGATTCCTTGGCGGTTAGTTGTTTTTGTCCGGACATATTATACGGGGGATCGGCAGGTGACTATTCGCATTATTGTATCTGCTGATAATGGCAAACCAGTGATCTTTGTCCAAGCAAAATGGTGGGCTTGTGAAAGACATGACCAGTGCTGTAATAATCATGACAGTGAATGTCCTGGCAACTCACTGCAAGATCGTTATTTGAGCTTGGTTAGAGCACGCACTAGCACCTGCCCGTAGCCGTCAAATGTCATTCCCAGTTCTCTGTTGTATTGCAGTATTTCACCTCTAATTATACTGTATTTTCCCTTGTAACCGTTGTTTGCCTTTGCCGCTTGCACAAGTGCCACCATTTATTGCTTGAAGTTACTTCGCATAGTTGAACTTCACAACAGATAGATTATATTGGAAGGGAAGTGTTAAAAAACGCTGCGATGGTTTAATGTTTCATATCTCACTCTCCATTGAACCGATGAAGGCTGTATCACAGATGTGTGGCTCAGCTTACAAGCCAGGGGAAGGTTTTTTTATCCCCGTGGCAACATGCGTGACAATAAAATTGATGCCAGTCCCTTCACTGAGGGGATTACTCAAGGCCACTCAAATTACCCGTTTGGTAAATTATGTTTACTTTGGGGGTACTCTTAATTTCGAATTATGACCTCGTATCGCACTTGTGAAGTTTAACGCTTCATGGCATAATGTGCGGTGCCCATGTTACACCTTTGTACCATAGACTAGGGACTTATATGTAAGTTAAATATGCACTGACACATACATAATATACATTTTAACTGCGAAACAAGTTAACCCCTGGTATTTTCAAGAATAGCATATCTATACATAGCTTATGAAGTTTGAGCTAGGTATGGTGATAGCCATATATACGGTTTTTCTACGTGTGACATATAAATGTCTTATGTCTAGCACTTTTACCGCTGCATGTTAGAAGACCAAGAACTGAAGAGATCACAGTTGTGCCTACATAAACATGATCCTATCGAGTGCATTTATATAGGACTGAGGGAAAGATGCTAAAAGCCGAGAAAGGCATCCAATGGGTAAGTTAAGGAATAAATAAAATCTATACGATAATAGTTTATAACAGATTCCTAAAAGGCATCAATATCTGGGCGCTGCTGATAGTGCCTTTCCTTGCGTGCCAGCAATAGCTGGGAATGAACAAGCGGCGACGTAAGGTGTGAATTGCTTCGAACAGCAAAGGGCTCCCTTCCTTCTATACAGATGTATCATCTGCGAATTGGCTGCTTCCGAAAATAATACATTTTTCTGTAGCATCCGTTTTTTCATCTGCCTTTCTCTATGCTTAAGTGCAGTAAGTTTGACGTTTGTGTATTGGACACACATTCCTCATTCACAAACCATTTAAACATCAAACATTTTACCTTTGCCAATGCTTGTTTAATATCTTGCAAGACAAATTTTAAACCATTAAACAGTAAATAAGAAAAAGGACATCTATGAGCCTAATAGTTATTTGATTATTTCTGCAAAATGATTAACTTTCTTATCACCATATAGTTCCGCAGTGAAATTTCCCACAACACACTATTGGCCTTAGTGGTGGAAATATAATTAGGGCTCCCCGTGTGTATGATTTGATGTTTGACCGGTAAGAGCCTGGCGTTCGGTCTGCTCTCATCGCAGTGCGCATGCATCATGCACTGAGCACCGTGAGGACGGGACATCTGGTACTTTCTGGCGGTTGTTCTACCTCAATCAAATTCTACAGCAGACCTATAAACAAAACAAACGTTCCCTATACCTTATCTACAGGAAACCCGGTTTCGAATATTCGACCAACAAGGATTTTAAAACGTGGACGACTTTGAATTGGTGAAATTATAAAAATTGCAAACCGAAAGAAGTAAAGAAGCGTATGGGTCTTCCTGTCATCCAAACGATAAAGACTACCCTTGGGTTGACGCCCACGCAGCTATTCATTGTGAAAGGCGAGCGTGAGAAAGTGTGCCTGGCCTTGAAGATTTATTAGTTCAGGCCCTGGGGAAGTTACCTTTCCGAAAGGGAGAGGGACCCGAGGCCAAGCCCGGCACGCGAGCCACTGGCTGATACGGTCACAGCACAGGACTCTTAATGAAGTCTAGGGTACATGCACTGAATAGAATATTGTAGCTAGACTTGCTCGAACACGACAATTAATCATTCTCTCTCAGAGGTGCCGCGTTCCTGTTCATTTCCGGAGTGCGGGTGCCTTACAGACATTACGCGCTGTCCGTGTTAGTGGATTCCATTCCCAATTTTGGCGGAAGTGCAAGAATTAATTGTAACGTTTGCCACCTAGTGGAATCTATTTACATTTCACTTTGGTGCGTTGGAGAATAAAACAATATTGCTGGTAGAAGCAGACACGATTATTCCGAATTTGAAAGGGGAAGGACGGAAGTTGTGTTATTTTTATTTTGTATATTTCCTGGAATTGTAGTTTCTTTGCGAAAATCGCGGGCCGCTGAACCGACAGCAATGGGGCTTAGCTGAAAGAGGATGCTAGGCCATCTGGAAGGCAAGGCCAGCGATCTGTCCCCAGACCTGGGTTCCAGCCCCACCCAACTTTAATATAACATGATGACTCAACACGAGATAAGCATCTATTAAGAATGCCAGCCTCGCCCTGTGTGCTATCGGCCCGAGTATCGGCCTTCTTCTGCCTAAATATTGTGCTCCGCTCAGGGAGAGAGACAGAAGGATGGGGAAAGTATGGGGGTACACCTTTACACCCCCCCACACAGATGTCTGTAGGTTGGAGTGATCCCTGCTCTCTGAGGAGGCTGCGATGGCACTGCAGACGCAGACTCGGACCATGCCGCTGGCCGAAATATTATTACTAACATAAACGCGTTGATAAATGGACCCCATAAAGGTAAACAACCAGAATGTACGCTAAATCTGTCCTTCAGAGATGTGCTGCTAGCTCTAACACTCGATGAGCACGTTATAAGCATCACAGTTACAAGCGATTTTCCCAGTGAATGGCTTCCCGAGCCCGCCATGACCGTTCTCCATGTCCTGTGGAACCTCATGCAAACATCCCATTGTTACTTCTCTGCATTCCTATCCATAGCTTAAAGCCTTTCCCTTTAATAGACTAAATGTATATTGTCCTTCAAAATGAGTAGGCATTTATGTGCAGCAAGCTGACTGCTTTTCGGCGAGTATTATTGCCCGGGGCTCTACGCGCCGAACTGCTGCGGTTACTATGGCACTGTCCATGCTCTATATAAACATCGTTTAGTGTTTGCAGGAAAAGTGAACCATTTTATAATGTGGTGTATGACATCACCAAGCGGAAATTACTTTACATTGAACGAGTCACATTATGCAATGAAATCAATGTATCAAGAGAATAAATAAATTGTTCTCTGGGCATATTAAAATATTTCGACAGCAGTTCTACGTCGCATGTTGACAAGAACAATTCTGTGTGCATCAGGCTTTGCAATAGCTAATAATTGAGTCATGTACCTTCCTCGCCAGATTTGTTAAGGGTGTCACATTTGGCTTTGCTAATGAAGCGGGCATATCTCGATTACAGAAGAAAAGCGCTGCGTGGTTCGAAATCCCTAACAGCTCTATCGGGTGGGAGCCAGGCCAGATTTACAAATGGCTGCTCGCCCACGCCTCCCAGTCCGGCCGTAAGTGGCGGCGTGTCTCAGAAGTTTAAAATGCGTTTCATGACCCCTGCAAATCAATGCTTATACCAGTCTCGAACACCATAGACACGTTGCCCCCAATGCGGTATATGAGATCATTACCAGTACGATGAATTCATATCGCGCTCCCCACCGCTGCCGAGGCCTTGAAACGCTTAGTGAGTAGCACATAACGCTCAGAAGTAAATCGGTAGTAGATTAGCCCGTGAATGACATCGGCGTGCTAGCCGTTGTTCGTCCCTTGCAAGCATATGCGTGTAAGAAAATGTGCTCGATTTTACTTGGAGCCCGCGAGTCTCCCCGCATGGCTGGTCGGAACTACGCTTCATAACATACAGTCGTTTCCGCCCATAATTCAAATCTTCCGTCTCTTCCTTGCCCCTTTTGTTTGAGCCGCTTTCACTCCCGCCGAAGCCGACTCCTCACACCAGAGCAGTGGTTAGCAGGGGGGGTGTACAGTTACTGACTACCAAGTGCCTCGAATATTCAAACTAAATCGAATATAGGGCGGCTGCTGAAGGACCGAGCCACAAGCCTGATATTTGCAGGGCCTAGCACAAAGGGCCATAATGGCGGCGACCCGGGCAGCCCGCTGGGCCCTTCACCCCCCCCCTCGCGCAACTGGAAATGCCCAACACAAGTAAGATCGAAAAAACCCTGTGCAAGTTGAAAAGAGTTGCAAGAGTGCTCCTCTACAGACATCTCCGCGGAAACTGCACGAACCTTGTACCATTATTGAGTATCTACAACAATGATTTCGCTAAAAAGCCAGCCTGCCCTCCGGCCTGCCCGCGCTGAGCACCGCGACTGACTGTACATCTGTTGGCTCAATCGTAAACACCCTTGCAAATCAAGAAACATTTTTACACACATTATTCTGTGGTACGTGAGTGCATACCTAACAATATTTGCCCATTTACAGCACTTAAATAGGTCCTTCCGCAAGCAACCCATTACGGCCAGTTCTGTGGACTTCGGAAGAATGAAAGACCGGATCGGCCCGAAAACCGACGCTATGATGAGAGGACAAACCGCTGAGAATGCAGGCACTGTCTATGAATGAGGGATGGATGACACAGAAGGCCGTCCGGGGGACAGAATCCGCGCCCGTTCGATGTACAGCAGAATGAGTGGTGCCGAGCCACTCTAGTACAGCGCCTCTCATTGGCAGTACCAGCAGGGCCTCAACATATACACTGTTTTCCCGCAGGGTCCCCCCACGCAATCTCCAGGGACACCTGTGCAACTTTTAACTATACAACTGCAAGAGAATTACCTAGGGAACGAAAAAGAACAACAATCTCTGTCTACGGCTCAAAACTCTCCGCGGCCGGTTCTATTTCCGACCTGATCTCGCAATCCCAAAGCTTGGAACGGGGCCCGTTGTCACGGAGACCAGTGAACGCCGGGACGAAAGCCTGAGCAAACACTCACACCCTGCCATGAAAGAAGCCTATAGATAAGCTGGCCCCCCACTCAGCCACACGGCGTCCCGACCACGTGCGAGGCCGTGCATGCTAGCCCGCGATAGCTGAACCTCCCCCCACCGCCCCGTGCTCTCCAACGATGAGCCTGCCCGCACGCACAACCAGCGTGGCCCCCTCTTCCTCCCCCGTATGTTCAACACCGGGGCCTCGTACAACCTGGTCATGCCCAGGGACAAGGCCGGGGGGGAGAGAAGAGAGCGGCACATACCTGGTTATAGCAAACGAAATACGCCACGACGAAACGAACAGCGCAGAGCAGCCCAAGGCACCGACGCGGCAGGAAAGACCGAGCAACGTGCTGGGCCTGCTATAAACCCCCCGGGAACGCCCCCCCCACCTAGGAGCGCCCTCCCATTGGCCGTTAGCGAGGAGGGGGGTTGGTGCGCTGTAAGCTCCTCTTGCGCGTCGTATGGTACTAAGACGCTGTCTCGCCCATGCTCCCCTTCGTGTCGCGCGGCCAGCGGCAAAGATACTGTAGATGACCTCCCCGAGGGACACAGACTAAAGATTACGCCTTTATTTTCACTAGAACGAACATTGAGTAGTTGTCACTTCCAGAGAGGCTCATTCAATATCCACGCAGCGATTCAGCATTAGCAACGTTGTGAAATCTCAGATTCAAGGTACGATAACTGAAACTATAAGTCATTAAACATAGGCAGGATACTCTGAGGTCGCAATACAGGTTCAGTGTTTCATGTTTCCTCACAGGTGTCACAAAGTTATCTTGGAACACTACGTTACCATTGCCATAACTTCTTCACATCAGTAACCTATGGTAGGTATTCTCTGTCTGACTTATTAATCAGTTACATAAATGTTTCGTATGAGATAGGTTATCTATAGATCCAGGCTACGCATCGTTTTGGTATAATATCAGAGCATGCTGTTAACCCAGTATTCAGGACTTTTCTCTATCAAGAGTACACTTTGTATATTCCTCACACTTGTACACAGCAACACGTAACGAAATGTCTATCATTATGCTTGTCTTTCACTTTTTTCCAGTTTTATGTATTGATCTCTATAGCAGCCCAATCGTTCGATTTGCACAGTTTATGTTTGAATCATTTACCATCATAAGTTTAAAAGGGAAAATCTAGTCTTTTTATGTGCTGAATGTCGGTTTCATGTAAGTTTATGGATGTTTATTATTCTTTACAGTGCCCCTGACGAAGGGAAAATTCCCGAAATGCATTGGGACTGGATGATATTTTAATTTCTTGCTTGAACTAATGATTTATGCTTAGACAGCAATTTAAATGTCTAGCTCTGGAGAATGATATATTGAATGTTTAATTAGAAATGTACACATAAAACGTTTAAAGCAATGAAATTCTGAAGAAAATTGTTACAATTAAATTTGTGAGCGCACACAAACACGAGTACATTTCAGTTTATATAGGCAGATGGAGTTCTGCCCTAGGTAGTGCGGGTAGGGTCTAATGACATGCGTCACTAGTCCATATTCATTCCTAGTTTCATCAGAGGGTGGCTCCTCTTTCCCACCCAACACACCGTCAACCAAACCAGGAGACAAACAGTTCAACATAGAATCATTGATTAAATAGGTGTGCACTACACAACCCATTTTCGATTCTATCATATTTGGAAACATTCAAAATGAAGTCAAACAAGTTAAACAAAGTAGAATTCCTCAAAGATATTAATGTAGGAACAACCATCCGTTTGGAAGGGAGAAAGGAAAACAAATGATGATCTTAATGCAGAAGGAGAAGGGAACTTGGATTGGGGTGGGGCAAAACAAATATAATACGTCAGGGAGCATCAGGGAAACCAGTCTATTAACAAGGGGAAAAAGAAATCTTCGCCCAGAACAATGTCTCAGTCCAAAAGTCAAGTGTCCTTCTGGTCATCCTCCAGGACCACAATGTCTAGATCCTCAGGGTCGGACACATCCACACGGCTGACTGGTGCAGGAACAGGCACCACATGGGTACGTGGCACACGAGGAGTAAGGGGGGGAAACAGTGTGGGTCAACAGACAGGGGGACACATTGACGGTGGTATGGGAAGGGATTTGGGAGACAAAAGTTGACATGGCTGTGCTCAGGGACTGGATGTGGGTGCCAAGGTTGTTCATAGATCGGAAAAGGTCCGCTCGCATCGTGAGTATCTCGAGACACACTTGTAGCAAGGTGCGAGCGGACATGTCAGGTTGACCCTCACCATCTAACTCAAGTCCCCTGACACAGCCACAGGAAGAACAACACCAGGAGGGGTTGGAGGACAGAAGGGATGTGGTGCCTCAGGTCCAGAGCTGATGTGTTCGGCTTATCGGCTACAAGGAGGGGGACAGGTTTCAGGGGATCGAGCTGGAGCACCCTGATGGCATGCGGGACTCTAGAGGTAGGGAGGGGCAGATGGCAGGCCCAGATTGAATGGTGGCCTGCCCCGGGGGCACCTCTTCCTGAGCCACTGGTGATGAGTGTGTGGGTGAGTGGCTCTCCACCACATCATGGTCCGAGGTGTCCGGTCCTCCCCCCCTACAATGTCCACAGCCTCCACCCGGGACGTAGTACCAGAGTTGTGTTCTTCCTCATCCCAGGTGGGCGCAACCCCCTGGCCTGCAGATGTTGAGGTCCCCTCCTCCTCCTCCTCTTCTTCTTCGCTGGTAGGAAGAGGGTGTAGCCGCTGGCGAACTGATGTCCTCCGGACTTGTTCCTGCGTTTCTTCAGTCTCACCAACCGTGCCTGCAGAAGTGTAAGCAAAATCCTGATGTGCTAGTTGTTTCATGCAGGACGATACACATACATAGATGAGCCAAGGTCAGATTTTGTTCTCCTCTGAACACACTCTACAGTTGTCAGGGGTCGAGTTACAACTTCTGGCGCATCTCTGCTAATCAGCAGAGGTGTGCCAGAAGAGTTGCGACTCACCTGCCCATCCGTGCGCCATCCCTGATGCACCGCATTTACAATGCGGTGCACCGTGGCCCTTGGGTGGGCAGATGCGTGATGCATTCTTGGTGGAATAGCGGTGCTTTGCCGTAGTGGCATGGCAAGTACAACCCAGCTCCAGCAAGGCTTGGGGGTGCACGATTGCTAACATGCTGCGTCAATCCTTATGCCTGCTTCAAACAGGCGCAGAGTTTTGACGCAGCATGGCCCAAAAGTGACTGAGTGGAATCTTTTAGATTTCACTCAGCCACTTTTAGGAGGCGTTCCTGCACCGGATGCTTCACGTTGTAATTACCCAGCAGCATGGCGCTTTGTTTGCTCTGCTGCTGCATCACAAAAGTGACCCACTGGTGGTGTAAAAGAGGTGTAAGTGCCTTGTAAATCTGCCCCTTAGTCTTTATGAACTTAAAGGTGGTTGGGAGCACACATAGCCTCACAGTCCCAGCACTGTTCGCCCCTTTGCATCCTGGTAAATGCAGTACACAGTTCAAACTTACTTCAAAATCATCTAGTGTTGATGGAAATGCTGCTAAGTTCCTCTCAGGTCACAGTTCCACTCACAGGCACACAGCAACCCCGGATGATTTTTCTTTGCTCTCTAAAACTGCTGCTCTCTACTGATGAAGGGCTCAATCCAGAAACACGTGTCTAGAGATATACAGCAATGTCTGAACCAACTTTGGTGAAAAACTCCAGATAATTTTGAAGTTTGAACTGTGTACTGCAATTACCAGGATGCAAAAGGGTGAACTGTGCTGGGACTGTGAGGCAGTGTGCACCCAACCCCCATTCTGTTTATGAACTTACATTACATGCATGTTTGCTGTCGTATACTGAATTGAGTTTGACATGGACATCTCATGTGTATTATTGTGGCTTACGCAACTGTATTGGCCAAACCTCAACTTTGGCATTCTTGTGATCTGTGTGTCCTGTCACTGCTACATGTGCCAGTTCAAAAACCAGTCCACCAAAGGAGAACATGAAGAGTCCAGATTTAATAGAATTTGGCCATTGATATCGATTTACAGCTATTTAACGTCTGGACAAGTGTCATCTGCTTTGTAGCATTGTATGGGACAATCTGAATGTGGGTCACACATCCACATAGGGTCTGGACTTCTCCTCCAGCTACATTGTGAGTCTAGCCTTTTGCCGTCCCCACACATCATCGGACAATCCAGTGCCACATATTGGCTTTGTTGACTTAAAAGGTAGTGCAGTACACTGGTGAACAGTGGTTGGTGATTGTGACAGCTACCTGTACATGTAAAATGTAATACAGGCCACTGAGGGTGAGACGTCCATCAGTGGACACACCTTGCAAATTTAGGAAAACTTAAGAGTGATGCAAGGATCTCAAAGTCTGTCTTGACTCCATGGCACATGATGATCTGCCTCAATTGGAACCCAACTCTACAGGTGCAATGCAAATCACAACATCCAATACCCTATGGCCTGCCATGCGTACACTGGACAGTCTCTGTACCATAGCTCATCCAATGCACACATCAGTTATGATTTACTTGGTTCAATGGTAGTGGTGCTGGCAGAGCAGAATTCAATATGAATGCATGAGTGTGGCTCATTTACCCAGTTGTCATGAAGAGACTACAACTCCCAAAATGCACTCTGCCCTGTACAGTCCATATGCCACAGTGTGTTTTTTTTAATCTTGGTGACTGCTGCTTGGACACGGAATTGGTGAATGGAGGCATGGTACACACAATGGTACAGCACTGTTTAACTCACATCATACTCCCAGACACATATTGCATTTGATACACTTACTAGGTCCCTGCTGCTCGTGCTTCTCCAGCTGAGCATGGAGGGCCAGCCAAGCTGCTCGCAGGACCCTCCTGTATATTGGGGAGAGGCGAGGATGATGCACATGGTGCTGGGAAGACAGGCCAGCCAGCTCCGTAGCCTTGTGACGGGCCCAGCGCTTTAGGTCCTCCCAGCGCTTGCGGCATGCCCTAGCACTCCTGGTGCATATTCCCACTGTACTGCAGCGCTCGGCGATGTTGGCCCATAACCTGGCCCGGGCTGCAGTGCTCAGCTGGTGCTCAGGGTCCCCATATAGCTGAAGAAATTTCTCCAGCACCCCCTCCACCAAGATCTCCAATTCCCTTTCTGAGAAAGGGGGTGCTCTTTTCTCATACTCCTCAGCCATTATGGGGAAATAAGTTTGATGAGAGCAGCAGGATGCCTGAGGATCTGATCGGTGATAGAGGATGACTCAGAATGAACACAAAATGGCTGCCAACTACTTCCTGTGATGTATTTCCTGTCTCCCACTTCCTGTATAACATTGCCTGTATGAAATGATGTGTTCCAGTTTATTTTCGGAATTTGCGGCCCGAAAACATAGTTTCCGGATCCAGGGCGTCATTTACGCACAAGCATATAATGCCGCGACACGGGAACTTACCATTTTGGGCCTCCGAAAATGACCCGGAACACATTATATCATACAGGAGATGTTATACAGGAAGTGGGAGACAGGAAATACATCACAGGAAGTAGTTGGCAGGCATTTTGTATTCATCCTGGTCCATCCACAATCAGTAATCAAATCCACTGCCATCCTGCTGTTCTGTTGTAGGAAAAAGTGAAATGACAGTGCAGGTGTGAATCATGAATATGTAACAAAAGGGGGAACAGACCATTTCATGACATTACTGCACAGCCAGGGGGGGGGGGGCTGACACAACATCAAACCCCAGTTTCATTCTCTCATACTTTGCATTATGGGACATGTAGTCCATATTGAGTGCTTATTATCAGAGTTGTGTGATGTGTTACGCAACATTGTTGTGGAGCAGTGTGGATATGTCACAGACACATGGGGACAGATTTATGAGCCCTGTATGCCACATTTGCGCCACAGTTGCGTCACTTTTGTGATGCTGCGGCGGCGCAAAGCCAACGCCATGCTGTGGGGTATTTTCAACATGACACATCTTAGCAATGTGTCATGTTGTAAAGCCCTGCGCCACAGTTGGGCGTTCCTGCGCAGGGGGGGGTTGTTGCAGCACAGGAACGCCTCCTAAAAGTGGCAGAGTGAAATCCACAAGATTTCCCTCAGTCACTTTAATGGCCATGCTGCGTCAGAACCCTGTGCCTGCTTGTAGAAGGCGTAAAGATTGACACAGCATGGTGTGGGTTATATGCGGCAGATATTATCCATATGTACTTTTCTTGTCCCTCCCTCTCTAGATTTTTGATAAATATCGAGGGGTTTACTAACACTAGGCTTAAGATTAGGTGTAATCTGACCTCAGAACTGGTGATATTTGGTTGGGATCCTGGCAGTGGGGAGGCCGTTAGCAATACGCGATATGTATCTGCTTTGTTAGTTATTGCTATGACTCAACTTCAGCTGTGTATAACATCTCAATGGTTATCCCCTGAAGCTACCACCTTTTTGAATTGGCGAGCTAGACTGTTGGCCATCTACAGGTTGGAATTTTCAGTTTTTTTCTTTAAGGGCAGGAGGAGGCGACAGACGGCATCAAAGATTTCGCTACCGGTTGAGGACTGGATCAAAGGAAATGATTAGGATCTGTTCTTTTCTTACTACTTTGTGGACTCTCAATTATGCATTCAATATGATGGCTTTTGTTCCAATTCTCTTTTTGATTTATTAATGCCATGAATGTACTCTTGACTGTAAATCTCTGTCAATAAAAACTTTATAAATTAGAATTTTTTAAAAAGGATGTTAGGCACAGGGTCACCGCTAGCCTTGCTGGAGCTGCGTTGCGCTTGCGACGCGACTCCAGCAGTGCTTCACCTTTATGGCAGCAGATGCGTCAAGCTTCTGTCTGTACTTGCCCAATGGCACGCCGCATTGTAAATGCGGTGCATCCATGATGGAGCTAGGGGTGTCGGCTGGACGCACAATAACTGGGGCATCCCTGCTGATAGGCAGGGATGCACCAGTTTTTGTAAATCTGCCCCATGGTGCCTGATTCTCCCATGACATCATCACTCACATTCTGGGCCCATCATTTGTTTGGGAGTCAAATCTGTTGAGGTCACAGACCTGAGTATGCAACCTTTTGTGATTTGGTGACCCATCCTTATGAGGTCCAGGTAGGTCTCTCAGGACATGTATTGTTTGTCATCAGCGTGAATAGTTGGTTTTAGGGATGTCCACTTCACTGATTGCTGACATGGGCACATTACCTGAGGCACACTCCACCTTTTGACTACTGTCAGTGGCTGTGATTTGCATGCAGTTAGTGTGGCTTGCAAAGTCATCTCAGGGTGGGGTTTATTGACACTGTCGTGTTTATCCAAGTTTCATCATTGACAACAGTCAGCAAACAACATGTTGTCCGTGATACTACAGGTTGCTCATGTGAAAAACGTGGCAACGAGCTGATCACGGACTTGCATGCCCTGACGTCAGTCATGTGCAATAGCCCGGTTTCCCACATTCAGAGCTAGCCAAGGTTCCAGAGGCATGTGTAAGCCATGCGTTAAAGTAATGTTGTGCAAAACACAACAGGCTAATATGATCTTGCACACAACTTCTGGGGAGTACAAAAGCACACCCCCTGAATGGTCGAGACATCTGAATCGCAACTTCAACAGACCAAAAGTGCGCTCTATGATGGCTCGAGTACGTATGTGTGCCCTATTGTACCTACGCCGAGGTACAGTGTTTGCACGCCTGTAAGGGGTACGGAGATGTGGGGAGAGTGCATACCCAGCGTCGCCTGAGGAAGGAAGGAAGAGCAGTTGTTAACATTTCCCTCTTTGACTTGCACAGAACATGATCTATACGTACGTACATGCAGTGTCTGTTGGGCCATGATTCTTATTGTACAATGGTTAATATTGAGGGGAATTCAGACATTTCAATGACACATATCACTCATTTTTAGTGCTTGGTACTTACCCAGTAGCCACATGTTGCCAAATTCTCCAGCAGCCATACGCCAGGCAAGAGGTGACATGCGGAATATGAAGCTGTCATGGGTACTGCCTGGGAACACTGCATGCACATTTATGAACTTCCCACTGGCATCACAGACAGCTTGCACATTGATGGAATACCATCTGTGTCTGTTGCAGAAGATGTGTGCAATGGCTGAAAGGCCACATGGGTGCAATCAATTGCACCCAGCACACGTGGAAATTGTGCAAGGAGATAAAAATCTCTTGCTGCCGTTTGTCTCATGGCCAGTGTATGTGGCATTTGTATGTAGTTGGGGCTCTAGCAGTGATGCACCTCAGTACCTGATGCAGGCACCACGACTGGCTCGCCTGGGAAATGCCCACATGGTCACTGGAGACCCTTTGGAAGGACCCAGAGGCAAAGAAGTGGAGAGCAGAAAGGATCTTGAGATATGCTGGTATTGCAAGTGAGCAGCAGGTCACAGAGTCAAGTTCCTGCTCCCACTCACATACCATATCCAAGATGACTTCTAGAGGGAACCGGTACCTGGCTCTTACATCCTGGCTGGACATTCCAAATAGGTTGATCCTCTGTCTGAAGATCCTCTCTGCTCTCCTCCTCGTCCTCAAGTAATTTTGCCGCATGGCAAGGGGCAGTGCTACAAACACATTCAGTGACATCCTGAAAGGGTTTGTTTGTGTCTGCTCTGCATTCATACATGCTGCACGGCTGGGATTGGCTGCAGTGTGTCAGCTGATCCATGATGGGAGATGGTAGGCACTTGGACAGGTGTTTACCCTAGGCTAACATGACCAACTGTCAAAATTCGTATCTTCCGGCCTGGAATCGTATTTTCCGGCCCAGAATTGTAAATTACGGTACAATGCCAGAAATTGCGGGCCAGAATCGTAAATTCCGCCGGAGAGCCATAAATTCCGGCCCGGTGGCTGAAATTATGGCCCGGGTGCGGACGTAAAGTTAGTAGTCGTAAGTCTGTGAATACCGAAAGTAGTAAGTTCATTCTGTGAATGCCGAAAGTAGTAAGTTCATTCTATGAATGCCTGAAGTAGTAAGTGCATTCTGTGAATACCAAATGGTAGTAGGTTTAGGATTTAGTCTTAAGTTCATTCTGTGAATCGGACCCGTAGTGTTTTCGATACAATTCATGTAACAGAATGTTGAGAGCAAATTTTGTTGCAGTTGAAATAACAAGTTTTCTCATTACTGTAGATTAATTACCACTCATCTAATCTTTGCTTCCAGAGAACCCATGTTAGTTACAGAAAAATGGGGCGGCACAGCACTTGGCACGTTGGTGCGTTGGCCTGTCGTACAGATGTTTTTCCTCTCCTTTTTTGCTTGCTGACATTTCAGAGGGAGGAAAAGTTCTAACACCTGCCATGCCTCTAGCCTCTAAGTAGAATGTCAGATGCTGCTGCTGCAGAGAGGCTAGGAGCCGGAAAAGCAGTGATAGTAGCCACCCTTTGCTCACCCCTAGTTTCTCAGCAGCTTCTAATTTGTTTTTGAGAAGTTAAGAGTGGGCAGAGTGGTTGGAAAACTGCGCAAGGTAAATATGGCTCTAGAAACCTGTTTTTCTTCTGTTTGTCTGGCTACCCTTTGGCCTCTCGGACATGAGTTTTAACGAATTACCCAGAGATAGCAGAGGGAATACCAAGGTAAGCATCTGCTACCCTGGGTGATTCCTACATCAGAAGCCTCCTTCTGCCATGCAACGATATGGAGAATGAAGGTGGCCAACACATGTTTCAGAGGCTGCTCTAGAGGACCAAGGTGTAGCCCGAGACATGTGGACCAAGCTTGAAGAGCCCGGTGAACTTATTTGATGGGCATCTGTGGTAGCAAGTTCCTCTATGTCGGCTGCCATCTTGAATACCGCAAGACCTAGTGAAAGAATATGTCGTCTTGAGCACAGACCCACTGTAAATAGCGAATAAATTCTAACAAACCCACTCTTCATCAATTTCCTGTGAAGGTGCTAGAGCAAGGAGCAGGTGTGTTCCTTTTTAGAGAGCAAGGCACTGCTGGTCTTATTGGAGTCAAACAGGGAGTAAGACAATTCCCTCTGTACTAGTTCAGGACCTTCTTGTAAAGGAGCACTCTGGAGTAAAATCCAGACGATTGAAATTCTGTAACTGATTTCGACACTTTCACTGTCAATTCTCAGAACTCTTGAACAATTTACTAACGGAGCACTTTGAGGTTAACGTCTGTCACGTTTGCGTTGAGTTTCAGGTAGTCACTGGGCATTCAGGTCTGGATGATGTGGAAGCTGTGTTTGAGGCATTCAATGTCTGGAGCGGAGGAGAGGAGACTTTTCAAGTGGAGTGCTGTCTCATTGGCACATTGGTGAATCCTGATGCTCTTATATGTGAGTAAAGCACCAAGCGGCTCCTTTTGAAGGTTGAAGGGGACAGGAGACAGTTCAGATGACGACCCTTCCTGAACCTTAGTGGTGATGGAACCCGATTCTCCCTTAACTCGAGTTACTGAAATAAAGCCCTTTTGAATCGGACACCACGGACTCTGCCTCTCATTATATGCATGACCTTTTGTTTAAGTATAGAAATTCCGACAGGGTAATAATCTTATTTACCACATAATCTGGCGCCTGAATAGGGACTAGTCCCCTTCCCCACGCGCCGGTGATGTAGGTCCAGCCCTTGCCCCCTTCTGCAGCCGTGATGGACTTCAAAGTGTACACGCCAGCGGGACTTCCTGCTTACTCCCTCAGGCCCACGGAGGAGACGGACTGCGACCAGGCATCCACACGAGGCGGTGAGGATTGCGGATCATCCCAACCAGAGCCCAAGCCGTGAGAGAGCAAGGTCCGAGGTATCCCGAGGCCCACCTGTTCCGAGGCGCATGAGCAGCACCGCAGTCACGCAGTATCGAGTTTCCGAGGCCTTCAAGTTCTGCTTCCCGGTGAGTACCGTTATTGGGAACGCATAAAGACGGGTTCATTTATTTGAGCTCGGTAAAGACGGGTCTGGTCACACAGGCACGGTAAAGACGGGTCCATTTCGGTGGACACGGTAAAGACGCGTCTCTTTATGAGACCGGTATGGTTGTACTGTATTTCAGTACATAAAGTTAACGGTTTTCAAGTTCATGTTTTCCCCTGGTATCAGTCAAACTGTATCTGTCTTTTAATGTTTTTAGTGTTGTAGTGTGAATGGTTGTTTCAGTCAGTCTGTTTTAGTGTATTGTGTTTTCATTACGTTAGTTCCAACATGCCACTGTTTTCGAAATTACGTCAGATAGGGACCAGGAAGGGACCAGGAAGGGGATACTTGAAGAGCCAGTTCCCGTCCCGCCTAGAGACACACCTGGTCATTTTATGTACCATAAACATGGGCTAGATGCCATATTATTCTTAGACTTATGGGTAGATTACACGAAGGATTTAGAGGAGAAGTACAGATGGCCTGCTTCAGGAACATGGGATTCTGAATGCATTATGAAAGTAGAGGAAGCGCTATGGAAAAGGAAAGTAAGACCGTCCCAGAAAGATGCCATTGAATTATGGCGTAAAGAAGCGCATAGGAGAGCAGAAAAAGAATTCCACCAAGCAGAGAGAAGTAAACAAGCAGCGGAAAAAGCCAGAGAGAAAGAACTGCGGGAGGAGGGGGAACGGGTCAAAGCAGAACAGGCCGATAGAGAAAGAAATGCCCTCGTTGCGGGTATTTATCCCGTCCTTTCAGAAGAACTAGCTAAAGTGACCCCTTCAGACAAATCCCGTAGGTCGCATACACCACCACCAGTACCCTTTAGAGTACGTAGACAGAAGCCGACAGCCTCTGAATCTTTTATTTCCTCCTATCTAGAAGAGCCCGCACCGGACTATGTAAATGCAGAATTCCCTCCGCCCCCATCACAGGATCAGCTTCTACAGCTTCAGCTTCCGCAGGCTTCTCTTCCGCAGGTCGTAAAAGACGATGTAGGTGCAGGGGCAGTGGGAGGGGGGCCACCGACAACGCCACAAACACCGCCAATGACACGAACACCGCTAGGGCTAGGGCCACCACGAACGCCACAAATGACATCAACACCATTTAAGTATGTAGGTGTAACGATCCCACGATGTATATACGATCCAGTAACAGGAGAGGGTGCAATGCTCGTGTATTCACTAAGATTAAGACATGCCGTTGACTATTTGATCACATTACCAGGCATGAAGGACCACCTAGATAAAATATACGATTTCATTAGAACTGGTAAGGGACCCGAGAGTATAGAAGATGCCATGGAACAAAGAAAGGTGGATGTTAAGAACATGATTTTACGTTTTTTGATTAACTGTCTGATCAGGGAACAAGATCAACCAGACAGAGAGGTAAAGAAAGTTTTGACGGATTGGAGTGACAACATAGCTGCCGGTAAGCATGATAGACAGGGACAGACAGAATGTATGTACAAGAAGATACGAAAGGCGATTATAGAAATACACAAGGAAGAGTCTGACGGGCAGTATGAGTCATCGACGGAAGAGGTTGAGCAAGAAACGGAGGAGAAGGACAAAATAAATTACGTAGGCAAAGCGCGACCGTTTGACAGGCCCAAGTGTCTCGACTACCGCAAATAGGGACATTCTATAAAAGAAAGATATTCCCTCGAGAATCTATTCCAAGCTACTGAAAAGGCACTGAAACGACGGGTAGAGTGCGAGATACCCCACACCCCACACGAACAGGAATTAGTCCGGTCAGCCATCCAATGGGCGTCTAATTCTAATATATATAACAGTGATGTAGTGGCCCAGACCTTTTTGAGCCTTCCGCCGAACGAACAGCGTTTGGCTGTTATTTACATAGTTCAACATTTGATAACGTTATATGGGAGTCAATATTCTGATCCCGGTCCCTTGTATAAATTACTGGACGATATACTTCTAGAAAGATGGACGGACCTAGGTACTGAATTAATTAATGTCATTCTGGATCAACGACATAAGTACTTGACTTCTCTGACCACATGCATGATTCCCGCCCCACACCACAACAGAAAGAACTTACACATAGACAGACAGAACCCCCTACGAGAGGTGCATCCCGTTAAAAATACAGCGGGTGAGCTTCAACGAGTATACGTTTACACACCCTTAACGAAATTAGAAATACTGGAAATGAAAAAGATGCTGCCCTGCCATGATAAAGACCCGGGGGGGTTTCACCGTGAATTAAAAGACATTCTCCGCATAGGGGATTACACGTACGCGGACATTATTAAGTTATTGAAAGTACTGTTGCCTGCCGATATTTACAAAAAGCTTAAGGAAAAAGACTGGGAGGTGGGAGAGAAAAAGTTAAGTTGGGCAGAATTGGAAGCAGAGGATAAAGGCCGGGACCCTGGTGTTGGTCTTGGGGACAAAGCTAAAGCACTACCTGAACTCCTGATACAGGTTTTGCCGAGAATATTGATTACTAAAAAGGAAGATTGGGATGCTATTTCAGCCTGTAAACAGAAACAAGACGAGGACACAAGTGATTTTTATTCTAGATTTGAGAAATGTTTTTCTATTAATAGTGGCCTTAAGCCAAGTAGTGAATCATATCCACATCTTTTTGTGAGCAAATTAGTAGAGAATTCCTTACCCCCGATCAAGAATAGAGTACTGAAGGTTGAGAGTACCTGGCAAGCAAATAGCCCTTCCCAAATGTTGCAAATGTTACAATATCACCAGAACAGAATTAGAGAGGAACAGGATCATGAAAAGAGACGCATGAAAGATACGAAAATGAAAGTACTGGTTGCACAATCGGTACTAGCTAATTCGAACAAAAAGGGCACGACACCTGTTAAAGGGAACTGTAATTATTGCAAGCAACCAGGTCACTATGTAAATGAATGTGCTGTCCTGGAACACAATATAGCTACAGGCAAGACAAAAGAACGACCGCATCCTCCTAGACAGAATAGCACCCCACAGAACACGCAACAGACAGTAGCGAATTTCCCACCCCCACCACCAGCTGCCACACAACAAGCCACCCAGCAAATGTACCAGTACACACAGTCGGACTATCCAGAATTCCAACAGTTCTCATGAAACAGCCTAGAGAGGGAAGTTGGCTTGCCCCTTATTGAAGTTCCTGTAGATCAAGAGGGTCCCTATGTACATAGTCGTGTATTGGGAAAAGACAGAAAATTTCTGATTGACACAGGGGCGAGCAGAACTACCATCAGCCATGACGAGGTTCCAGGGGCACCCCTCTCAGGCTCACAGAATGTTTCCCTGGGATTTTCAGGAAAGCCTATTGTTAACGAAGTGTCGAAACCAGTTTCCCTAGGGGTCGGTCCATTGTGACGTACCACAGACTTGTTACTTACTAAGTCATGTCCAGAAAACTTGCTTGGCATAAAGACATTGAAAGAACTAGGAGCAGTTGTATGTTGTTCTCCAGAAGGAGTAAGATTGTTCTTACGTGATTTTAAGGGACATTATGTGTTGAAAGATTTTGACCACAGACTCCAGAATGTACCACAGCACTTATGGGCACAAGGTCCGACTGACGTAGGTTACATGCACATTACACCACACCGTGTCACTCTCAAAACAGGAGTAGTACTGCCACGTATCCGACAATACAAGTTACCACCTGATGCCGTAGTAGCCTTACTGAAAATTGTTGATGAACTCATTGCACAAGGGGTGGTAGTAGAGACTGATTCGAATGTATGTAATTCACCTGTCATCCCTATTCTTAAACGAACAGACCCTAATGCACCACCAGTCTACAGACTAGTGGTTGACCTTCGAGAACTGAACAAATGTGTAGTTCCTCAATACCCAGTGGTCCCAGACATTTCTTCATTACTGACTGCTATTGATTCTGAGGCAACGTTCTTTACTGTAATTGACCTGAAGAATGCCTTTTTCAATGTCCCAATTCATCCAGATAGTCAGTATCTCTTCGGATTCAGTTTAAATGGACGCAGCTTTAAATTTACGAGAGCTCCTCAAGGTTTTACAGAGAGTCCTAGCATTTACAGCCAAGCATTAAAAAGACAGCTGGACAGTATTCACATGCCTGCTAACACTGCACTGCTCCAGTATGTAGACGACATCCTCATCACAGCACGATCAGAACCAGACTGCGAACATGCATCACTGACAGTTTTACACTTTCTGGCAGACAAGGGGCACAAAGTGTCCCCTTCGAAGTTGCAATTCTGTGCACAGCAAGTGGTGTACCTTGGACACTTGCTGTCCAAGAGGGGTAGACAGCTAACACAAGAACGTATCCAGTTAATTGCTAACCTTTCACAGCGCAAGACACAAAAGGAAGTACGGGCCTTCATTGGCCTCACTTCTTACTGCAGACAATGGATTCCCCAGTATGCCTATCTAGCCAAACCACTCATACAGTTGACAACACAGGAGGCAGCGTCTTCGACTGTCCTCCCTTGGACACAAGAACATACCCTTGCATTTGAAGAATTGAAAAAAGCTTTATGTCAAGCACCAGTTTTAGCGACTCCTTGTTACAGCAAACATTTTACGCTTTTTGTCACTGAACGGGATGGAACAGCATTATCTGTCCTCACACAGGATCAAGCAGGAAAACACAAGCCTTGTGCTTATTTTTCTAGTACACTGGATCCAGTGGCCCAGGCTCTGCCTGCGTGCCTGAAATCAGTTGCAGCAACAGCCCTAGCTATAAGACAGAGTGACTCCATAGTGTTAGGACACCCCCTGACAGTACAGGTTCCACATGCAGTGGAAGTTCTCTTGAACAGGACACAGACACAGCACCTGACTGTAGCGAGACTGACAGGATATGAACTGACGTTATTTCAGCCACACATATGGATCAGACGATGCAATATTCTCAACCCTGCTACACTCTTGCCCTCCAGCACAGTAGACACTGCACCACATGACTGTATGGAAGTAATTAATACAGTGACAAAACCAAGACAAGACCTGACAGACATTGCACTGCCAGACCCTGACCTGACACTTTATGTAGATGGTTCATGCATGAGAACAAGCACAGGAGAGTTAGTGGCCGCATATGCCGTGACCACTGATACTGAAGTCATAGAGACACAAAGAATAGACACGCTGTCAGCACAAGCAGCAGAGCTCATTGCTCTGACACAAGCCTGCATAAGAGCCAAGAACTTGAAAGTGAACATATATACAGATTCACAGTATGCCTTCGGGGTTGTTCATGACTTCGGAGTATTATGGAGGGAGAGAGGTTTCCTGACCTCTCATGGAACTAAAATTCAGCACGGTCCCCTTATTCAGGCTCTGTTAGAAGCAATACATTTGCCTACAGCCATAGCCATCCTGAAATGCAAAGCTCACACGAAAGTTACAGACACCATTTCCCAGGGTAATGACCTGGCAGACCGAACAGCTAAACTTACAGCCCAGACACCCACAGACAGGACAAAGACAGAAGTACCATTACTGACAAACAGCATGACAGTCAGGGATCCTTCACAAGATGACTCGACATACAGACACATGCCACTCCAGACGAAATAAAGAAATGGACTGAACAAGGAGGGGTCCAGACTGACCAGGGTTGGATGACTAAGGGCAAAGCTACATGGTTTCTCCCAGACTCTATGGTACAAGTCATCATAAACACAGCACATAGTCCAGCACACTTAGGAGAAAAGGCAATGCTAGACAGCTTACAGAATATCTGGTTTAACAAGCACCTGCGTGCAGCAGCGCAACAGAAAGTACGTACCTGTATGATTTGTTGCCAGTTCAATCCAGGCAAAGGCATTCCGGTGGAACAAGGTGGATTTCATTTTATTTATTTATTTATTTATTTATTTATTTAGCGCCAAGATGCCCACGGGCCTTTGCTGCGCTTAACAAGTGTTTAAATAAATAAAATAAATAAATAAATTATACTGCTGTGACCACCGCCAGGCAATTGGTACGAGAGTTTTTCCCACGGTACGGATTGCTCCGTGTCGTGTACTCAGACAACGGTCAGCCCTTTTCCTCAGAATTGATGAAACAAGTGTCCCTTCTGTTAGGATATCAATGGAAATTTCATTGTGTGCGACACCCAGAAGCTGCTGGACTCGTCGAGCGCCATAATCAGACACTTAAGACGAAATTAGCAAAAGTCTGTGCAGAAAAAGGCGTGGATTGGATGGTAGCCTTGCCGGTTGCCCTCTTTTTCATGCGTATGGTGGCTCATTCCAGAACAGGCCTATCTCCTTACGAAGTGGTTTTTGGTAGACCACCAATATGTGGGGTACGCCTATGCCCAAGAAAATAACTGATGTTGACAGTAATATGCTGACAGATTACCTGGCTTCCTTGATGTCTGCACTGCTCTCTTGTCGTTCACAGGTTGCCGCCTCCTTCCCCGACAACACCCAAGTCAAAGAGCATACCATCGTCCCTGGGGATCTAGTCTTCATTCGGAACTTTGATCGATCAAGCCCCCTTGAGCCGCGCTGGAAAGCGCCAAAGTTAGTTCTGCTTACCACGAGGACTGCCGTCAAGGTCGAGGGACGCAAAGGCTGGATCCACGCCCAGCATTGTAAGAAATTCTATGGAGATTCCGGAACTTTGATCAAGCCTAAAGACTGTCCCGATAATACTGACTCAAAGCCCCCTTTGCTAGAAAAGACTCTGCAACAGGAATATAGGTCTAAGTTACGGTCTAGTAAGTCAGACAGCGTTTAATTGTTTAAGTCCACTAGGTGGTGAATCGGTTAGACAGGTTCCTGACATGTATAAGATCGTAGACCAGAATAGTAGAAAGAGAGAAATGAAAGAAAAGTACTGCAAGATATTACGCAGTAGATGTATAGTAACTCTGATTTTTATGTTTCTTCTGAGCATCACTATAATATGTATCAGCTTGGCACTACATGTTTTCTTTCCTCCTATTGCCTCACGTATACACTCTTCCTTTAATGACACTGTAGAGCACACATTTAGTGATCTGCCACCCCATGAACTGTCATATCGACTAGCCTTGCGCAACAATACTTTTATTCGAATGTTGCACCATTCTCACCAGACCAGCAATGTAACAGATTGCTGGGTATGTGGCCGACTCCCACCTTATCAGAAAACGAGAGGAGTTCTGCCCCTTTTTCCTTTCCCGTTCTCACACAATGGTTCATGCGGAGCATGGTTTGCTTTAATGTCATCACTAGACAGAAAGTCCGCAATTTCCCAGGGCGATTGGATATGGGGAGATTTGAATAAAGTAATGAATGAGGCATGTTTTCCAGACGAAGACGGTCTTCCCCAAAGAAAAGGGACCGATCTAGAAAATGAAGTGTACGAACACGGAAATGCTTCCCTTAACTTTATGATTCTGAATGTCCAGTCCGAGAAAAATACAGGTCCACCGTTCATATCAGTCCTACCAGTAAAAGGTGAATTGTGCGTTAGAAAGAAAGGATCAGTGCATTTAGGACACAGCGATTGTAATACTGTAGTCGAGTTCAATGATAAAGGAAAGTTTACTTTCAAAACGTCCCGCCATTCCTATTTCATTTGCGGTCAGACAGCCTATGTACGTCTGCCCTTAGACTGGGGTGGGACATGTTATATAGCGTTCCTGCTGCCACCCGTCTTTCTAGCCCCATCCCATTATCATCGAGATTCACGACTAGTGCATGTCAGACACAGGAGGGAGACCGATTCCCCAGTGATTGATCAGACTGAGACAGCTTGGGAGCAATATACAGATTTCAACAGAGGATTCTTTTTCTTCATAGGTCCCGTCCAAAACAGTAAACTCATACGCAGGCTAACAAGAACTCTAGAAGCGGTAGTGAATGAGACTGCATCTGCTCTGGCGAACTTGACAGAGGAGCAGTCTGCCATGAGACTTGTTGTTCTTCAGAACCGCCTTGTTCTTGACGTCATCCTGGCAGATAGAGGCGGGGCTTGTAGAGTGATCGGCTCCAGTTGTTGCGTGTTTATTCCTAATAACGCGCCTTCCGTGTATGCAGCAATAACACGGCTTCACAAGATAGCTCACAAGATACATCAGAACCCAGGCAAATGGACTTGGTCCGGTTGGCTCTGGAGTGTAATATCAGCATGGGGATGGAAAGTGTTGTCGTTCCAAGAAATGATACTGCTTATGGTATTCAGTTGCTGTCTCTGTCTGCAATGTGGCCCGGCGATTTGCGGCTTGTGTGCCACTGCCTGTATTCCCCATCCACGTATACAAAAGAAAAAAGACGAACAAATGATGCTGTATGATCAGATATATGGTATCATGAATATAGATGTGTCCTGAAGGGCACAGTAGGGGACAAGGAGGGAATGAGGAAATAGACATTTTTATGTGGCCAATGTGTCCCCTGCATGTACCCACGTTCACCCATGCACTTTCCCTCTCATGCCTGTAATAATAATGCATCTGCATTTCCGTCCAACATTAGTATGTCAGTTACCAAACCTTCCATGAAAGAAACGTTAATTCTGCACTGAGGCCTGTGTTGCCAATGTATTTGCATGGTGCACGTTTAAAAGTCGAGATGAACCCGTTTTGTGGCTCAGCCGAGCCAGGACCCGAATTCAGGCTCCAAGCCTCCCAGACACTTTGAAAGCTGCAGTTTAGCTATGTATCCCTGACCTCTCGCATACTTCCTGCTCAGCCGAGAGGGGCCCAGTCCGGCCTGCCAAGACAGTATTTTTGCTTACAGTTATCTGCTCTGCTCCACAGAAACACATTTCTGCTTAGTGAAGAAGGTAAACAGAACCCGTCCACAGAGATAGAGCCCAGCCTTTCTGTCTCCATTTAAGTGATTTACAGAGCTCGCATCCATAGAAGGCCCATGGCCCCCACGCAATCCACGAAGAAATATATGCACATACTGGCTTTTAGTGATGAGCAACCTTTGCTCGAGTGACCTTTACTTCAGACCATACATCCTCCAAACATTCAGATACCAGATAATACCAGGCGTGCAGGTCGTCCTGACACTCAAGGCTTCTCTACTAGAACGAAAGTCAGCTCCCCCCAGCTTCCCCCCAGTTACACGTCAATTCCACGTCATGACCAAGTGGCGCACACAAGTAGGGTAAAGGTTCCAGCTGACCACACAGACCCCCTTCATGTATCCACCCACCTATGACACACCTATGACTCCTCAGGTGAACGCCCACGCGTACGCCTTCTTACACACCCTTTTTCACACCCATGTGCTCTTATCTCTCTTTCTCTTGCTCCACCTGGAGTGCTCCGCCTTCTCTATGCAAGTTAATGTATGTTTAACGTATAAATAATGTACTCTGTGAATAAAGTTCAGATGATGACCCTTCCTGAACCTTAGTGGTGATGGAACCCGATTCTCCCTTAACTCGAGTTACTGAAATAAAGCCCTTTTGAATCGGACACCACGGACTCTGCCTCTCATTATATGCATGACCTTTTGTTTAAGTATAGAAATTCCGACAGGGTAATAATCTTATTTACCACAAGTTCATTCTGTGAATGCCTGAAGTAGTAAGTGCATTCTGTGAATACCAAATGGTAGTAAGTTTAGGATTTAGTCTTAAGTTCATTCTGTGAATCGGACCCGTAGTGTTTTCGATACAATTCATGTAACAGAATGTTGAGAGCAAATTTCGTTGCAGTTGAAATAACAAGTTTTTTCATTACTGTAGATTAATTACCACTCATCTAATCTTTGCTTCCAGAGAACCCATGTTAGTTACAGAAAAATGGGGCGGCACAGCACTTGGCACATTGGTGCGTTGGCCTGTCGTACAGATGTTTTTCCTCTCCTTTTTTGCTTGCTGACATTTCAGAGGGAGGAAAAGTTCTAACACCTGCCATGCCTCTAGCCTCTAAGTAGAATGTCAGATGCTGCTGCTACAGAGAGGCTAAGAGCCGGAAAAGCAGTGATAGTAGCCACCCTTTGCTCACCCCTAGTTTCTCAGCAGCTTCTAATTTGTTTTTGAGAAGTTAAGAGTGGGCAGAGTGGTTGGAAAACTGCGCAAGGTAAATATGGCTCTAGAAACCTGTTTTTCTTCTGTTTGTCTGGCTACCCTTTGGCCTCTCGGACATGAGTTTCAACGAATTACCCAGAGGTAGCAGAGGGAATACCAAGGTAAGCATCTGCTACCCTGGGTGATTCCTACATCAGAAGCCTCCTTCTGCCATGCAACGATATGGAGAATGAAGGTGTCCAACACATGTTCCAGAGGCTGCTATAGAGGACCAAGGTGTAGCCCGAGACATGTGGACCAAGCTTGAAGAGCCCGGTGAACTTATTTGATGGGCATCTGTGGTAGCAAGTTCCTCTATGTCGGCTGCCATCTTGAATACCGCAAGACCTAGTGAAAGAATATGTCGGCTTGAGCACAGACCCACTGTAAATAGCGAATAAATTCTAACAAACCCACTCTTCATCAATTTCCTGTGAAGGTGCTAGAGCAAGGAGCAGGTGTGTTCCTTTTTAGAGAGCAAGGCACTGCTGGTCTTATTGGAGTCAAACAGGGAGTAAGACAATTCCCTCTGTACTAGTTCAGGACCTTCTTGTAAAGGAGCACTCTGGAGTAAAATCCAGACGATTGAACTTCTGTAACTGATTTCGACACTTTCCCTGTCAATTCTCAGAACTCTCGAACAATTTACTAACGGAGCACTTTGAGGTTAACGTTTGTCATGTTTGCGTTGAGTTTCAGGTAGTCACTGGGCATTCAGGTCTGGATGATGTGGAAGCTGTGTTTGAGGCATTCAATGTCTGGAGCAGAGGAGAGGAGACTTTTCAAGTGGAGTGCTGTATCATTGGCACATTGGTGAATCCTGATGCTCTTATGTGTGAGTAAAGCACCAAGCGGCTCCTTTTAAAGGTTAAAGGGGACAGTAGACAGTATAGAACCTGAGGGACTCCACATGTGATATGGATCTTTTGTTATCTAGAGGTATTCATGTGAACAAACTTTTGTCGGCTGGAAAGGTAGGTGGAGAACCAGTGAAGGATGCTGTTGGTGGATCTCATTTGCTCCTCCAGGTTGCGTGTGGAGCTGGGATGGTCATCTGTGTCTGCCAACACCCTCATCCCTCACCCTTACTGCCACCTATTCCACATATGCCTTCCCTCGTTCTGGTCACGTTTCCAGTCTATCAAACATTTGGACCCTATAAAAAAAAGTTTGCACTCATGCGTTCCCATATTTTCTGTATTTTCTGAGGGCAATCTATGCCATCACAGCCCATCTAAAGGGCCTTAGTCAAGTAGCAATCTCTTTGGCATAAACGTGTAGTGATTTCTTTTCTTAGATCATGTGCCCTGTGACCTCCTTTTGCACCTCATTGTTAGGTTTGATACTTTGGCCAACTGACTGTACTAGACGTTGGTGAGCTTTCTCCACCCACTCAGCTTTCAAAGCAGCCCTGATGAAGAGACACAGACTGTTCTGGTAGGCACATACTTAATTTACAACTGAGGAAAATCAATGCTTCTGAGTCCTGAGACATACAGTAAATATTTTATGAGTTTTTCTACAGATCTGTTTGAAATTGAAAACATGTATGATTTTTTTATTACATCTAAAAAACTGCTACAAAATGAAACGATGGGCCCAATCAAAAAAAACTTCCAAGAGGAAGAGCCAATCACTAGCCAAACAATCCTTGAGAGAGCAGGACTCACTCCCTGTGTCCTCTCACCATTGCTTAATTTGTAAAATATAAATATGGATAGGTGAAAATACTTTTTCTTTGGAGTCCGCTATCAGTGTCTCTTAATATATGGGTTCCCAAATACGAAGGCTGCCTTGTCTTGGTTAAGCATCATGCCTCTTTCTTCACCACCCTGCAGTTCCTATCTCTTTATTTCTCTCTTACAGTTTCTTCGTTGTTCCTGCTTTGTCGCTTTCTCACTATATTGCTGTCACTCCTGCTCCCTTTCTCTCCTTTCTGTCTTTCTCTCTTGCGCTGCATCAAAGTCTGATGATGAAAAAATAAGTCCTGGGCCCCAAAAAGGAATGCCGGTGCCTCTCAGAGCATTGACAAGATGATATGCAGAAATGTTCTGGGGCTACTTTTAGGGCCTGCAGAGACCAGGGTCGACCAGATTCTCTCAATATTGAAAGGGCCGGGCCCATACGTTCTGGACATATTCTAGAATCAAAATCTAATGATTCTTTTTAGCAGCATGGATGTGCAGAGGGGAAATGTGTTTTTATTAGTGCCAATCAATTAAACAGAATTTCTTTGGGGCACATAGTAAACACAGACCACTATGTACTGTTAGTTAATTTATTACAAAGCAACACAAAACATGAGAAAGAACAAGTTCCACAGCATACATGAAATTCAGCTATAAATTCTAAAGCAAGAGTTTCCAGGGAAATCCATTTCAGGCCTACAAGATTCATCTAACATAAGAACTTTATGAATTTGTATGAGAAAAAACTAAGGTACATTAGATTAATGCATTTACCTACTGGTAAAACAAGATAGTTAATAAACACATTTAGTACATGAATAATTGTCAATTTCATAACACAAGTTCTTCACATTAATGCTTTCTGCTAGTTACATTAACTTTCTGCGTTAATTGCCCTTGTTAGTTTTCAATGGCCTAAGCACATCACGTTTTGAGTTTATTCATTTCACAATTCTACAACCCCATGTTAATATGCAAAAGATTATATGGTGGTGCGCTCTAAACGTGTGATTATTAATTAATTATATGCAATTTCCGCTACATCAACATCATAATTAAGGCTCTCTGTTTTCAGTTTTTACTGATTTTACAGATAAATACAGACAGAAAACCATTTATTTTCCTGTCTGTATTTATTTTAAATGTGGAAAAAAATGGAAATTGGGTTATTTTTTGACTGATTCTAAATACTGTCAGTCGTGACTGCCAGGCCAATAACTGTGTAGAATCGCTTTTTAACGTAATTCCCTTTTTAAGGTATGTGGGCATGAGATGAGTAGAAATGAATTAAGACTTTAAGTACCTTCCAGCCTGTAGTCGACCTGGGATAGGTATTTCGAACAACTTTTAAAACCATCCTCATTCTTAAACTTAATTTGAACTCTGGTTAGAACCGCACTGACATCACAAAATTCTTGAACATGTACAAAGATAACAAGCAGTGATTAGCTGACGAAGAGGCACATAAAAAGTAAACCAACACATAGGTAGTGTGGGAAGGTGCCAGGTACTCTCTGGCTCAGGCGCCATGTTGAAGGCGATGCGCTCACCTGTTCTTCCAAAGCTGCCATTAAGGTGGGGGTTTCACAAGCCTCTAAAACATGGTTTAGGTCTAAACGTGAGAGTGGTAAACAGCTTATTTTCCAACATAACGCAAAAAATGCAGGCGCTAAGGCCAATAATGAAATGTCTTATTTTCTTGGAAGCAGCTGGAGAAATTTTGAACACATCAAAGTGTTGATCAGGGAAGAAAATTCCAAATCCGACATTATGAGTATCATCAGATGATAACTGCTATAAAATTGATACTAAGATTGGGTAGTGAAGTTTTACCTGCTCACGGTCTAGGGTATGTATAAATCTCTTCAAATTATAACCAACACTGCTACTAGAGGAAACCAAAACAGCCACCACCCCGTGCTGTAAGTTCACAATTGTTACCAATTGTTAAATAATGCATACATTTGGATCGGATTCCCCGAGCATTAATATATTAACCACAATTCTAAACCATTTCTTAGATCAGTATCCCAGTTAAGTGATCAGTACAGTCCAAACTCCAATTGAAGATTTTTTATTTTCATATTCTTCAGTTTCCACAGCGAAGACTTGTTTAAGCCACAGGTCCAAATTAATATAATACAGCCAAGCCCACTCTCGCGAACAGCCAACATGCATGTTTCGTCAGAGGAAAAGTATTCCTAATGACTTCCTCAGGGCTCTAACAATTTCAAAAAAACTGATGTTGCTATTAAAAAGAAGTCCACTGAGTTCCGGCCAAGGCGCACAAATCCAATATAATGCACCAATTTATATTTCAAACATCCTTGTAATTCCTTCCAATATCCACAACAATATTATTTAGTTCCTTTTTCCAAATCCAGTAACTCCAGAGGCTCAGTGATCGTCAGCCAGCGAGTAAGCTCGGAGCGGGATAGCGGCTACACGCCGCTAACCCGCTCCGAGCTTACTCGCCGGCTGACGATTCACCAAAGTGCCAGGGGTAGCGGAATTGACATCACAATCCATTTAGCCTTTTCATTCACTCACAGAGTCGCACACCTGGCAACCCCTAAGAGATGTCCATGGGGCAAAGGATGCATTTTTTTCTGTTGGTCTCGCGTTTTTTCTGCACTTTTTCTGCTCCAAATAATTTTTATAGTTTTTGAGGAAACACTCTATATTTATTCATGGTATCTAGCATGGCTGAGATATTATTAAATCTCCTACATGGTGCCTTATGCTAAAGGTCCATTCGTTTTCTTTCCCTGAAGATTTGTTTTTAAATTAGAATAGGCATGCAATGGCTTTTTACCGAGGCCCCACAAAAACCTCTGATATGCCGGTCAATGATCACTTGCTGAAGCTCAAAACTGAGTTTGCCCATCGACCTAGCAGTGAAGAGCATTAGACAAGGGACACTATGTGTAGAGATTCTACATGACGCTAGGCATCATTGATGACAGCTCAAATCAGCTGAGATGGAAGGGGGTAACATGGAGTAACTGGCAAGGTCTTCCAATTTGTGATACAAATAGACTGAACCCATTCTTGGCTGCTGCGTGCTAGTATTGAGTAAGCTACTTCCTATGATAACTCACAGGCTGAGACAGCCAGGAAATTAGCCACAAAGCACATTGGTGATGCTATCTAATCAGATAATCAATATAAACCACCTGTGTAGGATTGGGGATTATGTTGAACCTCAAGCATGTATGTGACAATGTGTCCCTAAAAGGCACCTACTGGGCCGAATTGGCCGTAGTGGGCACTGAGCATTTCCTTGGTGGGCCGCCAGGGTGGAGGGTGGTTTTTGACCCTTAGGGGGTGTTTTAGTTCCCGCGGTCCGGTTTTGATCAGTTTCCCTGTAATAAAACCAGCTGCAGTGATTTCTACTAGGCTGATCCAACTTGATTGCCAGGACCGGTTTGCGTTCCCAGTCCGCGCCTGGACACCTAAACAAAAATGAAAAAATAGCATTTCAAGGAATTATCCTATCATATACATTTTTATTCCATTATAGATATTAGCATGAAAGAGAATAAAATCATAATACATACACTTGATAAAACTGCAAAAAAATTAAGAGACATATGTTATTAAAAGTGTTAAAAAGGATAGAGTTATGTTGATAATGTATTACATTAAAAATTCCTCTTGAACAACAACAGGTGCAACCAGAACTGGCTCTACTTTATCTCAAAGCTGCATGTAAAAAGCATGAAGCAGTAAAATTCATAAACAAGTACCTTTCCCTCCCGGCAGACCCATCGTGTCAGGCATGGAGGGACCAACAGAGACTCTCTCAGTATGTTGACCTGTTCTTAAACCCTTTGGTCAAGAACCTTCCATCTTATATACAAGGCACAAAACACATTTGAGTGTCTTGGCAGACATTCAGTGGCAACCAAGCTTGATCATGGCCACCCTAGACGTGGCCTCACTTTACACCTCCATCAAACCTGACCTAGGCCTACAGGCAGTGACCACATTTCTACACAACAGACCGGCCACCTTATGACAACACACTAATATGCTGACATCCATGATGGATATTATCCTCAATAACAACTTCTTCATCTATGAGAAACAATGGTACAAGCAGACCAAGGGAGTAGCTATGGGCTCAAAAGTTTCTCCTTCCTCTGCAAACCTATACATGGGCTCACTGGAATCAGAATGGGTTTGGGGTAGGAGGGGTGCACCCTGGACAGATAATATCATTTACTGGGGGCGGTACATTGATGATTGTCTCCTCCTCTGGTCAGGAACCCAGGAGAAACTACAACACTTTTGTGACCACTTAAATTCTAACAACATGGACATGAGTTTCACATGCCACTCCAGCACATCTAAAGTCACCTTTCTGGATGTGGAACTGTACATAAAAGATGACACTCTACATAGTCGACTTTACGGCAAAGAGACATCATGTAATGCTATACTGCATGCGGGTAGCTCCCACCCATCACATCAGATTGAGACTATTGCACCACTTTGTTCTTTAGCTCCACAAAATATTCTGGTGTAGGATTTATAAGGAGAAGCATTCCCTAAAACTACCACAATCAGAGTTGGTTCCGGGGGCAAATTGATCCTCACCCTTGGCCTAGGAGATTTAGGGTGGCTACTACCGGGGGGTGTAACCTAGCCGGAGGGCGTGTGAGGTCTGGGGTAGCATGGGAAACAACAGAGGAAACCCTGGATGGTTAAAGGGGTAAGGGAACAAACTCACTAGGATGCACTGACAAACTCTGTGGCAGGACTAGGCAAATGTTGATAGGCCTCAACCCAGGTAGAGGACTGCAACCCACGTGAGAGGCAACTGAGATTTTCAGCTGATCCATGATCTGCAAAACTAAGGCTTCAATCAGTGCTAACCTTGACATAATTGGCCTAATCTGATGTTCACAGTGCCATTGAGCTCCCGGAGGTGAGCATCCAGCAGGTGATCAAGCTGACCAATTTGATGGGAGAAATGTGACATTGGCTCTATCTGTATGCCCACATGAGATGCTTTTCTACTTTGGGAGTGCCACACATCTCAAACGCTTATACATAGGGCTTACAATGGGGCTTGACCGTGTGTTTCCCCTAAGTAGTCCCACCAGGAGTATTCTTAACATCACAGACACTGACATCCCTCTACCTCTGTTCTCTTTTAAAAGAGCACCGAGTTTGTGTGACAGTCTGGTTCATACCAGACCTAGAGTACAAGAGAAAGATAAACCAACTACACTCTGGGATCTTCCGCCAGTACAGGGCCACTATCCGTGTGACTCATGTAGTGTCTGCCCACAGACCATTAAAACTGATAAAGTTGACCTGGGCACAGGCAAGGTTGGCTCCTTAAGAAACATACAAATTGTAATTCTGAAAGAGTCATATATATGGTAACCTCCCTTGCTCCCTAAGATACATCGGGTACACCACCCGCAAAATCAAATTAAGGATCGGTGAGCATAAGAGTACGATTTGTTGCCACAAACAATCGACACGCTTGACCGATCATTTTTTGACCCACAAGCACACTGCAGAAGACATGAAGTGGTTGATTCTAGAACAGCCGTTTATTCCACCCCACATCAGTGACATATCCAGATTCTTATTCATCAAAGAACAAAAAGTGATCTTTTCCCTCAAAAGTAACAGGCAGGGACTCAATGATGATATAGCATGGACTTCACTGTAGTTGCGTGCTTTTTCATTTCTTGCCCACACACGAAGAATTATGGTTCATTCCATAGGGCTCTATAATGTTTGAACCTATGTGCATTATCTTATCATCCAAGCATATAGTGGCTAAAACCCGCTGTACTCTGAGCAAAAAATTTTGATTGCCACAAAAAAAATTTTGATTGCCACATACATCTCATTCTCAATAAATAGGGTCTGGTATTTTATCATACCGACTATGCCCCAATCTAATACTGACCTGATGTACTCCATGTGTGCTTATGGTTAAATTCATATACCTCGAGACTATGGATCGACATGTGAGTGTACTGTAGATCTTGATCTACATAGAGACATGCAATCCCTCTAATTTATGAGCCTGAACACCAATCCTCGATTAGTGACACCTTCTAAATCGAGAGCACTCCGCCGGCAGCGGTCTTGATCGCGCTATTGCGCATGCGTATGTAACCAGAGATACCGCGCATGCGCCATTGTTAGCATCTTCTGTTAACATCATTTGCGCAGGCGCCGCGGAACGAAGAGGTCTAACCAATGGCGTTCCGGTTTTAAGATCAGCCCTGACCCTTTAACGCCGCATTAAACCAAAGGGTGCAACCAAATATTCAATCATTCTTGGCATAAAAAGGCGCGCTTGCCGTCCGTTCGGTACCTCCACTCCCACTTGGAAGCAGGCGAGAGGTACCGACGGACAGGTAGGCTCATGTAGACTTTTTTGAACCACCACTGCCTAGCTGTAACTTTTGCTATCTGGGTTATTTTCTTTGTTTTCATAAACCTGGCAATAAACCTATGCTAGACTCATCTATTAACTGGGTCCTTGCCTGACTCTCTTTTTCTGGACAAGCAATTGTTTGGGCATGTAGTCTGACAGGGAGGTGCCTATTATGAGAGCAACTGGATATAGTTAAAATTTATTTTGGAAGTCAGCAGAAGCTCAACGAACACACGGCAACTAATACAATTATTGCGGTGGATCATACTCTATCATCTCTTCCATTTTTTAACAGAGCGGGCCTCATTTTTCCCGAGCGGGTGCCGGGTGAGGTGAGGTGACTTCCCACATAACGCTGGGTGAGTACAAATTTACAATACTACTATGACCATTGTCATGTAAATCAGTAGGACGATTGCCTTTTGTTAAACAATGAGACTTTTTGCTCTTGTCTGAAATATGTGTTGTTTGTACTGTTTTCTTTGTAACTGAAGGTTCAATGTAAACACATTCTTGATACCACACATTGTGTGCATGATCTCTCCTACAGGGAAGGACAATCTATTCAACTTTCCACCAGTAAACATTGGGGACCCAAGTTCCTGGTAGGATTATTTTGATTTGATATTGCCTTGCTTCACTTTCACAAAAATATTGTTTTCACTGACATTGCAGTTGTTATTAGATCACGGTCCTGAAGAAAGCTGGATAAAATCAATCCATATAGCTGAAACATGTCGACCACTCTGCACTGCGCCTTCATATAGTCATATTCTCAGACTATTTTGGCGTCATTTTAATCTTAACACTGTAACAGTGCCTATTAAACATATTTTCTGTTACAGTAGTTATTTTTAACACTTTTCACTCACTTTCCACACAGCACTGCACACCATCACCACCTAATTGAAATACAGTGTGGCTAGAGGTCTACCTTGGAATCCATCTCTGCACCATCACTTGATGGGTTGGGTGAGACTTGGGTTTACCATCCGTATCCCACGTGACGATATTCCGCCACAATGGTGGTCTGATGGGAGTTTTTCAGCCTCATGTAATTTCTGGGTGTTTCACGATTCCTTCTAGTTCATAGTCTCAGTACAGCACACATCCTTTTTGACTTTATATCTCTTGTTTATTGCTCTTGTCCCACCAAGGTGCCCGCACTCAGGGATGAGGCACAAACCTCTTGGGCATCGTCCCAGGCACCCCCCAGTGGACATGTTACAAGTGAGCCACAAGGCTCCAAGGATGTAATGGGAACCTCAAGGAGACTAGGAGCACAGGACAAGGCAAAGAGGAGAGCCATCCCTTGTTAAGGATAGCCTTCTTTCATCCCGCTCAGCCTCTTTTGATATAGCCTCCATACAGCCCCCACTACCCGAGCCAAAAAACCCTCAATGGTGGTGATTTGAGGGGCAACCTGGGGGACCTTGAGTTAGTGGTGGCTGTCTTTCTTTTCCCCATCCTTTAGGACAACAATGCTAAGATAAAAACGTTCACAACTTTCAAAACAAGTGGGAGGGCTTTCCCAAAATATAGCAGGGATGGTAAGCAAGGGGTCCCCCGTCCCTGATTAGCTCCGAATTAACCTATAGACACATAGGTGTAAAAAGTCTAGTGGTAATGTCCAGCATGCAGACTTACTGCCCACAGTCACTCTCCTCGTTCACTACTTCGCTGAACCCTGTATACCATGAGAAAAACAGCCACAAGGATTGTTGCAATTCAGAATCAGTCACAATTACCTCCAGATCCAAGAGGGCAGGAAACCACACAAATAAGAATAACAAATAGGGGGTACAGGCATGAGCAGCAGCAAAATCAAATGTCCACGTACCTTGAGTGCAATAGTGTCCCGCCAAGAGTATCAGGAATGTCCGGGGGTACCCATCTGTCAAGCCAAGGGGGTAGCCGTGCCCTACCTCTTCCTGGTGCGACAGGCACAGGATGGGTTTGCTCTTGGGCCAGGCTTTGGCCTGGTGCGGAGTGCGTGAATCCCAAGCAGTAGGAGAAGTTGCTGTGGTTTTTAGCATGAGGGGGATCAAGGCAGCTTCCTCCAAGCGTGATGATGCAGAGTACTGTGAGACCTGAAGTCTCTTTCCAATAACGCTATGGGCATCCCAAACAGCAAGAAACGTTGCAGCGCTTTGTTGTGTTGGGGGGGTCAAGGCTCCTACCCCTTCTCCCAAGTGTGATGGTACAAAGTACTGTGGGACGTGGAGTCCCTTCCCTATAGTGCTGTGGGTGTCCCGTGCAGTGGGAGAAGTCGCAGCGCTTTGTCGAGCAAGTGGGGAGGGTCAAGCCTCATCCCCCTCCCTCCAAGCATGATGGGGCAAAGTTCTGTGAGTCCTGGAGCCCCTTCCCAATGGTGCTGTTCAAGGAACTAAATACTGTGGAGTCAGAAGTAAAAAACATGACGATGATTCTGCAGGAAATTGAAAAATAAGGTGATGAGGTGATGCTCATCCACCCCTCAAGTGACCAATCACGGACAGTCTAAGACCCCAAAGTTACAACTTTTAGATAGATAAGTTAGTGAAAAAGGGTATAAAGGAGGACATTTGGGACGATGAAAGGAGCTTGCTTTTCCGATTTTATCTTTGCACCCTGACATGCTGTTGGTCTGCGCAATTTTCCTATTTCGCAGGGACTTTGAAATTTTCCTGGACTTTAACTTTTGAATGAGTGCGGAGTCCTTTGAAAGGGGAACATCGAGAGAGATAGAGAGGTGTTCTTTGGAAACTATTCTGTCCTTATGCTGATGTCTGCGTTTCCAATCTTTGGTAATATAAACATTTTCCTTATTTTTCAAACTGTCATGCTAATAAATGAATGTTTTGAGTTTAAACTTTTCTTCCAGGTTATTGATGTTTAAATACATTTTTCATCGAAAATAAAAGATAATGGTCATGCTAGGAGATCTAGGGCCAGATTCATCAAACCAAAATCCGCTCGCAAGGGGCAGATTCTCAGAATATGCCCCTTTGCGACCGGTATTTTTGCATTTGGGATGCATCATCCCAAATGCAAAAATCGCAAATAGAGAATTCGCTAAATTGCGATTTATTGCATTTAAGGAATCTCAAATTGAGATTCCTTAAATGCAATGCATGAAAGTTTAAAAAATAGCGAATTCACTTATAGGGCACGCAAATTCCCATGAAGTACAACTTCATGGTAATTTGCAAAAACTTTGAAAAATGCACTTAAGTGCATTTTTCAAAGTTTCTTGTTGCGCACACACATGCCCTAAGGGCATGTGTGTGCGTAACATATGTGCACAAATCAATTTCAGGGGTGTAACAGGGTGTCCTTTGGACACCCCTGCATGTCTTCCCATTCATTTCTAGGGGGCTCTAGGCCCATAGGAATGAATGGGGAGGTATTCCTTAATTGCGACTCGCAATTTGCGAGTCACAATTAAGGAATATTAAGAAATCACTATTTTTTTAGTGATTTCTTGATGCATTCCATTTTGCAATTCCTTAATAGCGAATCGGTACTTTTCGCTATTAAAGAATCGCAAAATGTGTTCTTGATGAATCTGGGGGTAAGTCTCTAAATAAAGATTAAATAAATGGAGAATTAAGCTGGTCTTGTTGTCCTTTAGTTAACTTTTACTAGCTGATCCATTTACAAATAATGGTAGGGTGTTTTAAATGTTTCCTTTAAATCGAAACCATGGTATTAGAAGTTAAACTGCAGATGTAAATAATGTATAAAATCTAGTTTTAGACACTCCGCTATAAGCCAGCAGCGCTCCTTTGATCTTCACCAAATCCTAGGAGCAGGGTAAATGTGTGTATGAATAATTTGCAGTGTTATGGGCCAACTGATGTGTAATTTGTGATTAGCTCCTTGGGTTAAGGTGATGGTTTTACAGAGAATTTCTGGAGTTGCGCTGGATCACATACATACTTGTAGACCTTATATGCTAAGTGTGAATAGTCAGGAGCACCATAAAATCAGGCTATATAACAGCGCTGGGGCTGTGGTTGTCTGTACTAAGAAGACTTTATTACTTCCCCAGGGCACTCTTCGTTGAAATCTTAGAATAACAACAGATTGACAAAAACCATTGAGGATCTAAACCCATGACACTGTGGTATATAGAAGGTTTGTAACAAATGAACTGGAAGTAACAAAATAATCTCAGTGTCAAAAGCAGTATCCCACCTACCTATATAAATGAAATACAAATCTGTGATTTGCATGTTACACAATGTGCTTTGCAGCAGGCACATTGCCGCTCTTTGCTACTGTGAGTAAAAACTATGGCTGGACAAAACACAAAATCCTCCCATAACTGTATTAACCACAAGAGTTATCTTACCATGATTATAATTGCTTCAAAATTTCTGGGCACACAATGATCTCTGCACAGGTGCCTAAACCATGTAAGATACTTTTAAATGCAGACTCTTTGAAACCAACTAAGTTATCTAGAACAGAATTACTGTCAAATATGTCCTTGTGGGAGTTTATTTGCTGTCAATGTTTTAAAGATAAATTTGTAAGTTGACCGTCAGACTCTGCTTTTCAAACTTTGCCCCTCGCTACTCCACCCTCTTTCCTCTGCCACACATTAACCCCAATTGATGGGCTCCCAGAGAACAATGTTTCCAAATTTAGTACTGGTTGAACTCTATCCCTATCCCCACTCCTGTAACTTACCCTATCCCTATCCCTATCGCTATACCTTACCCTATCCCTATACCTAGCCCCATCCCTATCCCCATATCCTATCCCTATCCCCACCCCTATACCTTACCCTATCCCTATCCCTATACCTTACCCTATCCCTACACCTAGCCCCATCCCTATCCCCATACCCTATCCCTATCCCCACCCCTATACCTTACCCTATCCCTAGCCCTATACCTTACCCTATCCCTAGACCTTACTCTATCCCTATCCCTATCCCAATCCCTATCCCTATCTATATCCCTATCCCTTACCCTATCCCTGTCCCCTACCCTATCCCTATCCCCATCACTCTACTTATCCCTATCCCCATCCCTATGTCTATCCCTATCCATCCACATGCTTGATCTTGCTGTTTGCCTGATCTAGCACGGTGTCCAAGTGCCCATCTTTCTAGGTTGAATCAATTGGGTATCATTAACCTGGGGAATAGTAACACCTGCTATTGACAGTGCTTAAAACAGAAGTTGTGCAGTATGAAGAGCTACATAAAAAACTATTATTATTCATCCCTGGAACCATACATTTTCCTGTTGTAACTGCTAATCACCCTTCTCCTGTAACTACTGGCTCTGGGAAGGCCTCTATCCTACTCACCCAAGCTATTGTCTCAATATTCTGTAATAAACACAGTGCCTTCTCTATCAATCACGTTCCTCAATTAGCACACCCTCTGTATCAACTGGTTGGTCTGAGCTTACTCCCAGGTTATGTTATGTTATGTTATGTTAAGTTGTTTTATATAGCGCATGGCTACCCCAGCAACGGGGCGTCCCAGCGCTTGCAGACATGCGTGACAGAGTGGCTGCGAGTGGAGAGGGAGTGTAATGCCGGCCTCCACAGCACTGCAGGTGAGCATCCCATCTCAATGTGATACAACAATGCCCACCCAGAATCAATCAGAGATTTGTTGAATATTGCCATTGCCACCCACTCTCCAGGAACACCTCTGGAACCTTTAACCCCTTGTCAGAGCTGTTTTGCTATTCCTAGCCAAAAATTATGTTTCATCCCACTGTTCCTCCCTATTGACATCATCCACTATAGCCCCGCCTTCTTCCTTGTGACTGATCTGCTGCTCTAAATGTGCCACTTCTCACAGAGTGTGTTGAATTTCTATTGTACCCGACTAACTTCAGTGTTGCTTTCTGGGGCACCATGTCAAAGATTGCATCAATAACATATTCTGGCATCAATGGTTCTGGCCAGAAATAGGTGACATCTGCAGCCATTTTACTGATGACTACTCACCAGTTGCACTGTGGACAATGCGGGGTCCGCCTTGTAAAAAGTAAAGGATCCAGAGGTCTCCAAGGTGGTCATTCAATGAAATTATTCCAAACCTATTCTAAAGGACCGGACTTTCTTGTGCAGTAAAGCAAGTGAGAAATCAGGGGAAATTAATTTACACTGCACTTTGATTTCAAGCAAGGTTATTACATCAAATTAGAGAGTGCCTCAAATAAAAAACCTCCTGAGAGTTGCAAGGCAGGAGAATTAAGGAGTGGTGTTAGAAGACACACAATTGGAACTGGACCAGAAATTTGGGCACTTGTGAAAGGAATCTGTAAATGTTTCTCACATAGACAAGTCATTGAAAAATAAATGTCAGAATTCTGGAGTAAAAAATGTCTACAATATTGGGAAGAAACATATAAGACAACATGGGGGTGATCCCACTAATTACAACAGAATAACAGGATTGAGACATAAGATCTGCTAGGAGCTGGAGGCCTTGAATATGATAAAGGATAGGAAAGAGAAAATCACTAACTAGGTATTAATTCCACTATTTTGGATTGCAGAGGAGCACATACTACAGATCAGAATAGCCATTTACCTTGAATATGATTTGGGACAAAGCACATATACTGCTTCCCTAGTAAATGTCTTTCCTGTGTGCAGCTTGTCACTACAGGATGCAATTATTTTAAGAGCTCCATTGCTTTCAAAGGCTTTCCTACCATGACCAGTCGGATCTGCCCTCATAACACTGCATGCCAATGCGTGCAGAGATAGCAGTAGAAGGGAACATGCAACCTGGGATAGCTCCAGTCCAATCTGTGGCAGTGTATACCCTCCCCTGTGCCCCAGGTTTGACATGATGGGGAAGTGAAGTGACTACAGAGAAACAGGAATAACAAATGCACAATACTTATTACTCATGATCAACTTCTGCAAGAAGTGCAAGAGGAAAGGGAGGAGTACAGCTAAACAGTGGCAGCTCCTCTGTTAGGGCGGAGGAGCGTCGCCCCACTGCTCTTTGAGCATTGGAAAATAAAAATAAAATGATAATCAGAAGACGTTATTATCATTTTATTTTTTAGCGACTTCAGCCAGGTTGGGCGGGGCGGGGCTCGCTCACTGCAGAGGGAGCAGGAGTGGTGTGCACTCCCTCCCTACGTGCGCATGACACTTTGACCAGCCCTCTCGGTCCGGCCAAACCGGCATGCCCCCTTAGTGTGTTCTCCATAGGGCTGTGTTGCATAGCCCCATGGAGAACATGCCCAGCCTCCCCTGGCACTGCCAGAGTGTACAAACAGGCCGCTCAGAACAATCACGACGCTGCTTCTGCAGCGTCGTGATTGGCCGGCAGAGTCCGGAAGCCTGGGTGCTTCCAGTGCTTCTTCCAGCAGAGAAGAAGACTGAGCAGAGGCAAGAAAGAGGCACGCGGTGAGGCGGCAGAGGCAAAAAAGGTAAGTAATTTTTTTTTAATCCCTCCCCCACCTTACCACGCCTGTTTACAGGCAGCTGCCACTGCAGCTAAATGTGCTACCAAATCATGAAACCTAGTTTGACATGTGCAAGCCATGGTGGTCTTTTGAGGTGGAGGGCAATAAAAGTCTGAAAAAACATTGAGTTATGCACTTCCATTATGTCCAAAGTTGTGTGAATTTGTTTTAGTATGTTCCCAAGTGGATAAAGATCGAGTTGATTATGACACTTTGTCATCAACATAAAAAGGCATTTCAGGAGATGCTCGGAGGTCAGCCACACATTTAATTTGATCTGTGGTACTTAAAAAGAAATTCCTGCCATACTTTGAATAGACAATTGAGTCAAAAAGTCAGACAGACTAATTGCAGCTGAAGCAACTGAGATAAATCAATCATGGATGAAATGCTTTTACATAAATAAAAGCAGGCAATGCTGTTTTTTTGTTTGATCTGTGTAAATGTTTTGTATAGAAAAAAAAACATTTGACAGTCCAAGAACTTATCTTATGGAACCAAAAGGCAATCAGCCAGGCATAAAAAAGTAAATCAGCGACCCAACAGCATGAAAACATCATGGTCATTAATCATACCTGGTTAATACCAAATGGCATACCCCATTTATCAATTGACATTAACCTCCTGCAGCGTGGCTATTCAACCATGTTAATATACACACTATAACTCCACTATGCATGTACATATTAATTGCATATATATCTCTCAAATGGCTTCACTCCGCCATATCACATCGGATGTATGACGGTACAACGCGTGCTTTTACAACGCGTACCGTTACGACAAATGTTTTACAACGCAAGTCCCCGTGGATAGTAGGGAAGGTGTTTGATAGTAAATTAAACTATTCCCTATCCTAGTGCGCCCTCCAGCGAAAGTCGTTGTAACGACTTTCGTTGTAAAACCTGCGTGGTAATGGTACCGCGTTGTAAAAGTTTCGTGGTAAAGGATGTCCCCTATCACATCAATCTACTTATTAAATCAAGCAATCTTATTAACAACCTCTAATATAGTAATATAGTCAAAAAAGAAAGGGGGGCAGGGAGGGGAGCAGGAGCCTCATGGAGGTAGGTAAGAACATGAACCTCCATCAATACGAGAAAGTATCGTGCCTACAATCATAAAATTGCATATCGTAAAAGCAGGCAATCTTGTTGTACGACAAACACCATTTTTATAGGGAAATGTTACCTTTAGTTAAAAAGACCTGTTATACTGAGGTATTAGAAGAGTAAAGTAAGTTGCTCTACCGTATGAATATGAGTTTCTGTTTGATAGTTGTTCTGTGGTTTTTATCCATATATTATAGACCACACCATTCCCAAAGATGTGCAAACTTTTTTCCAAACGTTTGTTATATAATAAGTTCTGCTAATGGTGTGCTTAAAAAGGCAACCTTTGCAAAACAATGTGCCATTTTGAAGGCAGATCGAACCTTAACAAATGATCTAAAATGACTACTTTTGTAAAATTATCAGCAGTCACCACAATTAAGTTTTTTTGAAAGTGGCAAATCTCAAGTGGGCTACTATTGTATTCCATAACTTAGGACTCATGATAAGAGACAGCAACAATGCAAACTATTTATGGTGCAAGTTATTATTTTGAATGCATAGGGTTCAAGAAGATGCATATTTGTTGATATCTTGCTTCATTGGTGGACACCAAAAAGATCATTGGATGAAGTTGAGAATATTTTGTATGTCAATATGGTCACCCATGGCAGGATAATGACACAGAAAAATCACTTTTTCAAAGACCAAGGAAGAAACAAATGGGCCGACTAAACTAAATACAAATCTTCTTTCAGTCAGAGAATGCTGCTTTCAAACGTTCTTTAATTCTTCTACTGGTATTAGTTTTTATGCCTTGACCACTTCTTCAAAATATGGATTTATCAGGAAATAATACTAGTGGGTGATATTATGATGTTCTTCAGCTGCAGTTGTATCTGGATAAATGCTAGTCTATGGATTTCAAGAACATTTTGTGATCCAGGAATGCACCTGATATAAAAGCCCTACTGAAAAAAAGCATAAGCCCAGTGGGTCTTATTGTTAGTCTTACACTGGATCAGTTAAAATGACTTGAAGATGTGGATTGCCACTTTGGACTTCTAATGATGCAAATGACACCAAAAGCAAGTGTCTGCACTCAGAAAAGGTGTTCTTAGCTAAGACTTCACACCAGATTACTGATTATTATTGCTCAGCAAGGGGAGGAGTTGGAGTGGGAAAGGGGGTATCCTAAATGATTACAAATCATCGTGAATAGTCCTTTCAAGCCCCGAAATTTAGTTTTTGCCCCTTGATCTCAACCTAATGTACTCTGATTTTCTTGCTTTAGGTTCCATGTTAGGTCCTGTGAATATGTGGCAAAGTTATCAATATATTGCTATAAAAGTTTTTTTAAACTAAGAAAAAATTGTGACTCTATTTCTGAGTTTGGAATCAGTCAATCTAGGACGACAGTGACCTTGAATGGCCCCTTGGAAAGCAGGGTACCATTCCTTTGAAATGCAAGATACACTGCTGCTTTCGAACTGTCATTTCTTGGGCTTACCATTTGTATAATTCACCCTCAGAATGTTAGGAACCTTGATGAAAACATGTCTCTGGTGTTCACTAATGATCCTAGATAACATATTATATACCCAAATATATCACTGCAAAACATTTGGGACGCTGAGAGGGCCAAAGGCCATAACGTTGCACTTAAAGTGGCCACAGATAGAGCGCGGCCGGTAGTTGGAGTACCGGCCGGGCGGTGACGTGGGGAGGTGGAGGGGCAGGGTGGGGGGTAGTAATGTATGGATTACAGAGTTTAACAGGTAAGTAAACATATAAATAAATAAAACGAATTTCTTTGCATGCACAGCATCACCAAATGCGATGCAGTGCGCGCAACGAAATTAGTTTTATTTATTTATATGTTTACCTACCTGTTAAACTCCGTAATCCATACATTACTACCCCCCACACTGCCCCTCCCCACGTCACCGCGGGCCGGTACTCCCACTACCAGCCGCGGCTGATAGAACGGCGTGGAATGCTTTTTCTTATCCTTTGATAATACAACGCTGTAGAGGGCTATCTACCCGAGCTAGACAACACGCTGTCTACCCGAGTTATGCAACATGTTCACTCTGGTATAGACGTGTGCATACATAATGGTGTTTTGGTCTAGAAGAAGAGTTGTGGACTTTGTATAGTGCTTGTATGTTGTTTTATCAAGTACACTAATTCATATATTGTTTTGTATTATTTGTATAGTACTTAATATCACTATATGGGGCACTGAATCACTTGCCAACAAATATAGCACGCTACACCATGTAGGGTGTGTGGTTGGTAGGGTGTTGTTTTTGTTTTGAGCCTATGTGGGAGCTACGAGTGAGTGCTCGTTGCAAGGGAAGGGACCTTTAAGAAATTATATAGGCTGATGCAGAAGAGCAATAAAGCTATTAGAACATTCCAGCTACTGAGGGTAGAATGTCATAAAAGGAATGAGAAACAGAAAGACAAACACTGAAATGTTGGCACAGGTGGTCTACATCAGATGTCTTTGGCCCTAAAGCTCTTATTGCCTTCAATGTAGCTTCCAACATCCCAGTGTTATAATATAAAGCAGATGATAATCCCTCCTCAAGTGCAGTATGTCAAGACACTAAGGGGCATATTAGCAAGAGCATCGTTAAAATTATCGCCGTTTTAGCAGCAGTTTCCTGCTGCTAAAACGGCGATAATGGGCTTGATAATATGCGTTATAGAATTCGAATAGAAGCCCAGGTTAAATGTCCTGCACATCTAACCTGGGCTTCTATTGGAATTCTATAACGCATATTAGCAAGCCCATTATCGCCGTTTTAGCAGCAATTTCCTGCCCCTAAAACAGCGATAAGTTTAACGAGGTTCTTGCTAATATGCCCCTAAATTCTCCCCCCAAAAATTCATAGCCAATGGATAAAGGTTTATTAATATGTATAGCATAAGGTAAGTTCGAATTTACTCTCCGGGCTTCAGTTATAGTGAGTCGGTCAACTTAACAGACATCTCTGGATAGTTGATACTGTGGGAGAGAAGTGATTTCTCAGAGGCGATGGATGGATATGCTCCTTGTATAATGAACATCATCCACATTCTTTATAAGCATAAAATCCATTTAAATATTGAACTTTTTTAGGGTGTGTGAAATCATGTATATGCTAAAAAAATAAAAGGGGCTCACCCAGTTGAGGTGCTTTCCCAATCAAAAGGTGATGAGGTTAAACGAAGAGTACAAGGTTTGATCAGATGGAGGTGTTTTGAACTATGGACACTATGTGAGTGGCCAAGGGGATATACTCCAAGATGATATTATTTCTTATGAGAAAGTAGTGGCAACGTGGTTCCCTGAGAGCTCTCACATAGCCCCACCCATCACCTGCTAAGCACTGTATCACAAAACACTATAATTGCACCGTGGTGGCCATCACACACAATGTGAAAACAATTCCCACATAGGTTCAAAACAAAAACAACACCCTTCCATCCATGCACCATACAAGATATAGCAGACTGACCTTGTTAGCAAGTGATTCAGCACCTCATATAGTGGCATTCAGTAAGCTACAAATACTACAACACAATATAAGTAATGTACTTGATAAAACAACATACAAGCGTTATACAAAGGCCACAACTAGTGTTTCAGACTAAAACACTGTTATGTATGCGCACGCCTATGCCATAGTGAACATTGTGTAGTCTAACATTTCTTTCACCCTTTCTCTCTCAGGAAGTTGATTGCAGCCATTTCACAAGCTTTTATTATCACATCGAAGAAAGCAAAACTCCAAACGCTGACCAGAATGTCTAAAAATCAATAAGAATTACTTTATTACCTGCGCCTGCCATTAGATGGCTCTTGAGTCCACAACTTGGTGAAGTAGCTCTCTGTCTTGTTGAAAAGTCCGCCCAGTCTATTTTGACGAGTCTGTCTTTGGGAATCCATCTCAGTTACGCTCGTTTAAGCTATTGGCATTGTAAATGACGATGCCTTTTGTTTATGTTTTAAAAACGAAAACAAAAATAAAAGGCATTGTTATTAGCAATGTTAATCGCTCAAACTCGTGTAAATGCGATACCTATTGCATTGCAAATGCTTGGGGGTCCCCTTGCGCCACTTTTGCGTCACTTTTCCCAGGTTAAAAATGACGCAAAAGTGGCGCAAAGGGCTCGTAAATCCGCCCCTTGGTTTTTTTGCACCTCTGTTCTTTCGTAAACCCATTTGATAGCCCATCTTCCAAAAGTGCTTTGAGGCGGCAACAACGGCAGAATTCATCTTTCTTCAAACATCCAAAATAAAATTAAAATGTGTGAAATCCATACATTTTACATGCTTGTATTGGAATTTGATAATTATGTGTTACACACAGATCCCCGTAGAATGAACCGAACACACTGAGCTATCTGTCGTTCGTTCCCACTGCTCCTAACCAACGGCACCTGGTGGGCTCTTTACAAGCGCCCACGGTGGAAACAATTCTGGTCAGATTTTTGAAGCATTTCCCTGCTTCTGCCTTGGTGCACAGTCCAGAAATGGGAGAAGAATGCTGCCTTTGGCTCTAATACTATGACAGATAATGAGATCGATTCTGGGCTTCAGAGGCGACGGATTAAGAGCAAGTCAGAACGCTTCAAGCAGTGTCCTTTTGTTGGGACAAACGAGGCAGATCCTACAGAATACATTGAGTAACATTTGAATTCAAACAAAAGCTGTCCTGAAGACAACTTCTGGCTTTTAAAAACAACAGGGCATAATTACAAGCCCCTTGTGCCTCTTTGTGCCGCCATTGCGCCACTTTTTGTGAAGCAACGGTGGAGCTAATAATGCGTCCTATTTACAATGTTACGCATCTGGGTAGATGCGTCACGTTGTAAAGCCCTGTGTCACATTATACCTGCGTCAGGTATAAAGTATGCAGGGGGGCGTTCCTAAGCAGGAAAGCCTCGTAAAAGTGACGCAATGAAATCTACAAGATTTCACAGCGTCACTTTTAGGACGCCACTGCGTCAAAACCTTACGCCTGCTTCAAGCAGGCTTAAGGAGTGACGCAGTGTAGTGGGAATAGGCCATACAATGTATTGCTGGAGTTGCGTCGTGCTTGCGACACAACTCCAGCAATGCGTGAATTTCTGACGCATCTGTCAAGCCTTCCGCCATGGTGCGCCTCATTGTAAATACAAAAGACACACAATTGATGGACGGAATGCAGAACAAATCAGAATATTCACCCCAGTCAAGAGATATGGGTTAAATCCATCATTCCTTTGCTCACCATTCCACCCCAGTTTAGACCTGGCCATATGCAAATCAGTCTTGACCCTGTGCCTCATGGGAACAGTCCAGCCCGAACTGCCAAGTAAGGTCCTCCCTGGACCGGAAACAAGCATCCTAGGACCGGTTTCGGGGTTTCACCCCTCTTCAGCCAGGATAGCTTGATTCTAGTGGCACAGTGAGGCCAGGACCCATGGCTGGGCATACCTGGTGCACTTAAGGCATAAATACGGCACATCCATGGTGGCACAAGTATTTTTATGGGTGGCGCAAGGAAAGTGACGCATCTCTATAAATGCGTCACTTTCTTGTAAATCTGCCCCAAAGTACTTATCACATGCCTCCCTGATCACCCACCCCATTGTAATGTAAAAAAAATGAAACAATTATACGTTTCTCGAGTAACTTCTTAAACAGCGAAACATACATTAGTAGGTCTTATTCATAGTTTCAGACAAGCATATTCAGGGTGTGATTAATATTAGATGTTTAGTGACACATTCCATAGCTTCGTGGTCATTTTTCACTAGATAGAACCCAATCGTTTACAGACCTATAACTCAAGAGGGGCCCAGCAGAATCCACTCACGTTGTGGTTCTAGAACCAGGACAAAAAAAACACACACACAACAGGTGGCTTGGATAAGAAAATTCCACCTAAAAAGGTGGTACATCCCCGGAGTGGAGCTCAATGTCTCAAAGGGGCATGTGAGACATGAGTGTAAATGGATAATAAAAAAAAGGTAATTCCCCTATCAAACTACACATACTTGTTTCCAGATACATGAGCAGTAACAAAACACAGGATACAAGTGATTTGCAAATTCCTTACAGGTGAAAATACCCTTAAATTGTGAGAAACATGACCATAAAGGGAAACACTATCATTCGATCAATTGGCACATCGAAGATCTAATTATTCTCAGAAGTCTAAATAACAAAAGTAAAATCAACTGGAATACATCATATAATTCACTGGTGTTTGAAAAGTAAAACGAAGCATGCCCGTGGACTGCATACAAGTAATACTTGAATGAAGGAAGGGACAAGACCGAAATCCAGAGATATTGGTGGTGCCCCGTACCCCAGAGGTCCATGTGCCACAGCTGTTCTGCTCGGTGGGATTGTTCCTGTGGAATTTAAGCCAACTATGCCTCACATCTACAGCCCCAGGCGTCCAGCAGGTTCTTTCAGAGTCCATAACAACTGCACCGGGCAGTACAAACGTCGATTCTTGTACAGTGTACACACTTACATTAGGATAGTGGGGGTCACCATATGAGCAAGGATGTAGGAGATAGTTGTGTTCCTAACCCCCATTTGGTACTACAATTGTGCCATAGCCTGGGTGCAGAATAGTCGTGTGCCGCGGTGGTACTGCACCTGCTGTACTACTGAGAGCTACGCCCCTGGGTAAGAAACTGCCGGTCCCTGGTCATGCGGGTCTCACCGTCCTGTTGTGTTAGGCTGCACCCGCTGCCCTAGCCTACCTGTTGTGGATTTGGTATCTAGGGAGGTGCCACCACCCACACACTTCAGGCAGTCATCATTTTGGGGTAACAGGCTACAGTTTGTGAACTTCAAATGACCAAGCTTCCAAGGACCCAGCTAAACACCCCAACCAAATGCCTAGGATACCAGGCTGATGCAGGTTGCGGATGGAACTCCGGAGTAGGGCTGTGGCAGCCACTCCACCTGCAGTGCACCACCCTCAGCCTTTCGCGTACCCGCTCAGGTCCTGGGTGCCATGCACCTGCCAGCGCCGACCCGCCCTAATGCTGAGAGGTCTGTGAGAAGTGGGAGGGGGATTTGTGTCAAGATCGGAGATGGGGGGGGTTCCTAGACAGAAAGGCAGCACCCACCTTGCTCTGCACCTCCACTGCACTGAGCGCCCTGCTGTTACCCCCGCCCGCTGGATCTTGATTATTCTGGTGCCATTGCGGTGGCCGGAGCACGGAGTCCCGGGGCCCGAACACTTCACTGGTCGGACTTCTGTGAATGGTGATCGCTGCGATGCCCTTTTCCCCAGTTTCTGCAGTTTTGCAGAACTTTACATGCCTAGTGGCAGATTCTGTTTGCACACTGTAAAAGAGTGAGCAGACAGTGCTATATCTTCTAAGACATGGGAGGACCCTGGGCAAGAACAACAAACTGTCGCCATTGCGCAAAGGCGGCTGCATGTTTATTTTTGTATAGCGCTTTTACTTTAACAATAGCTGCAGACCCACCCCGTGAGTGCTGTGTGGGGCGACAGCTATTGTTAAAGTGAAAGTGCTATACAACAATAAAAAGGATGCCACCTTTGCCAAAGCGGAATGCAAATAAAAAAGTGCTCTCAGACTAATAGAAGGCGACAGTGTAACGCAGCAAGTAAAAGATCCAGTCCTGATGAGTGGTCCCAAAAGGAGACAGGGCAGTAACAAGGCGGGACTAAGAAGCCTCATTATCACTCAGAAGCCAGCATTGACCATGGATGATGACGCCAGTCAATGAAAAATATGGGCTGGGCTTCCACACCACTTCTAAAACATAGATGTCATGAGGTTGCAAGAGCCCACCTCATCACCCAGCTGACCTACCGCCTGTTCCTGACCCCAAGTTTGGTGGCCACACAACTCAGGCTACTGCCTGTGGTACTCGTGCTGCGGGTAGAGGCCAAGGAAGAAGTGGGCCTGCAGAATTACCATGATCTTCCTCACAGCTGCTCCTGAATGTGCTGACCGCCTGGCATTGGAACTGCCGGTGGTGCTCATGCTACAGGTGAGGTAAAGGGAATTTCCCGCCAGAGGGTTGTTCCGAATGCAGGTGCAGCGGCTGTCCGACTAGCTGGCCGCATCGGTGGTGCACGTGCCGTGCCTGCAGCTCAGCCGCTAATGCAGGATAGCCATGGAAGGCCATGCTGTAGAGAATGGGCCAAGCCCCAGGTTGAGGAGAACACTGTCATAGGCCAAGACAGTGCTTAGTGAGATGACTACCTGGCCCCTGCAACCTTTTAATAAAGGGCCAGCCTCTCGCAGGGCCTGTGAATCACTGCGCCCTATGGACCAGGAAAAAAGGCAGAAACCTTGACACATGAATTCACATTTCACTGTGCCATGGCAGGATTGAACCGTTTATCATCGAGGAAGCACCATCCGCGCGAGCACCCTAATAAAGAGACTGGTCATGCGCCATGCAGCTGTACTTTGAGGCTACCAAGATAGAGTTAGGAAAAGGCACCCACAAGATCTACAAGACACTCAACGAGGTAACGCCCAAAATATACAACACTTTGGTCACAGCCCTCAATGCATTATTCAAACCTGTGGCTAACCAAGACAATGAAAGGTTCAATTTCCGGCAAGCTCGCCAAGAATCGCGCTAATCCCTCAACGGTTTCCACAGCAGGCTACGAGAACTAGCCAGCTGATATGTGGCTACTGTGGTGGGCACAATCACTAGCTGACAGCCTGCCCACTGAGCAGGGGCGGCTCCTCGGTTCAGGGGGGCGGAGTGTCGCCCCACTGCTTTATCGCAGTGCGAGAAGCAGAAACATAAAATGGTATTTTAAATACCATTTTATGTTTCTGCTTCTTGCGCTGCGAGAAAGCAGAAGGCAGGGTATGCCTGGTTGGGGGCAGGCGGGTCAGGGAGTAGTGGCTTCTCCACTGTTGTGGGCACTGACTGTTTGGTTGGCCAACCCAGTCATGCGCACTCTACATTTTCTCTATGTTGGTTGCATACAGCCTACATAGAGAAAATGGGCTGCCAACAGGTACTTGGCTGGGCACCGTCCGCACCAATCATATCGCTGCCATTGCAGCGTAGTGATTGGCTAAGGGGAGGGGAGGGAGGCCGCCTGTGGCTGCTTCCTGTTCAGCAGGCCAGCAGCAGGAAAACGCAGACCCGGGCAGGAGTGGAGGTTGCTTGGGACCCGGCAAGGTAAGTTTAAAAATGTTTTTTACCCCACCATCCTCTGCGCGAACCCCCTGACCCTCAACCCATCCCCGAGTCATGCAAGACGCGACTGCCACTGAGGGGAAAAAAGTGCACTTCATGATGGGAATAAAATCAGTTCACAGAGTGTGCAGGTTAGAGAAAGGAAAAAAGGTTTAGGAGACGGTACATACCATCACACAGGGGAAGGATGAGATGGAAAGTATGGACGATGACAACATGGAGCACATATAACGGTTGTATGACATTACAACGTATGCTTTTACCCCGCATGCCGTTACAATGCAATTTTTTACCCCGACTTGCTGTCGGGGTGCGCTGGAGTTTGGAATAGTTTAATTTACTATTCCAACTCTAGTCTGTGCACCAGTAGGGAAGGTGTTGGAGTTAAATCCAACACCTTATACCCCCTGCAGCAAGCCATTTTCGTTGTAATGCATGCGGGGTAAAAGCATGCCTTGTAATGCATGCATTGTAATGGTTGTTTCCCCATATTACAATCAGTGTCCACGGTCAGCAACACTGTGGTCACCAGTTGACCATTACCCCAATGTCACCTAAAAGTATGGTCTGATCTCATCAACTCAACTATTGATTCCAGCATCTCCATTAATATCATGGTCGTAGACATATATGGCACCCTGCCAACACCATGTACACTGATGCAGGCCAAGATCAAAGTCTTCACCTATGGACAGTATAGACCCTACCTATGTTTGGAAGCTTCAAGACCCTGATCTCTCATGGCAATGTCCGAGTAGACCCCTTTGTCTATGTCACAAACAGGAGGCAAGACATGCTCCTGAGCAGCAGCACAGCGAAGGTTGAGTTTGTATTCAGAATACACAGCAAAGAACTAGCCCTCATACTAGCCGAGTTCTTCAGCCTGTTTGAAGGGATTGGGTGCATGAAGAGCAAAGTTGTCTGGCTACATATTGACAAATTCATTCAACCGATGGCCCTGAGACATCACAGGGTAGTGTTCCACAAACGGTCGAAGGTTGAAGCTGAACTAGATAAGCTGGAGGAAACAGGGATCATTGAAAAATTCACCGGTTCTACACCGTGCATGTCTCAAATTGTTGTGATGAAGAAGCCAAATCAACCCAGAGAAGTCAGTATCTGTATAGACATGAAGCTACCAAATGTTGCAATTTATCGTGAATGCCACCTCACCACCGCCATTGATCATCTGATTGGGGAGTTGATTGGTCAAGCTGGCTCTCCAAAGTGAACCCACAGTCAGGATATCAGCAACTGACCCTGCTCCCAGAGTCAAGGCACATTACAACCTTTTCGACACATGTAGGACTCCAATGGTACTATGCCTAAATTTTGAAATTCCTAGTGTAGCGTAAGCTTTTCAAAATGCTATAAGCGAGATATAGGCCACCCTACTGGGAGTTGTCAATGGCAGTGACAACTGTATACGTCACCACAATCCAAGAACACTGCGAGAGGCTTAGAGGGGTACTGCGAAGAATCCAAGAGTCGGGGTTCACCCACCATTGAGACAAATGCGAGTTTCTGAAGCAACAAATTAATTTCTTTGGATACGCATTCACTGTGGATGGCATAGCCCTTGACCCGGAAAGGTGCGTGATGTCAAGGAAGCCAGAGCCCAGGACAAGGTCTCGGAAAGTAGAAGCTTTCTAGGTAGGCATGGTCAACTTCTGTGATCGCTTCATACTGGACTAGAACAGCCTGAGACAGCCTTTATTAGTATACACTAAAGCCTCTATGAAGAGGACATGGGGCAAAGACTAAGCTAAGGCGTTTCAGGCCACGAAAGACATGCTGTCGGTGGACACCACATTGGCCTACTTTCACTCTGTCGAAGCCCACAGCTGTCACTGTAGATGCCAGCCTGACAGGATTAGAGGCTGGTCTCACTCAACAACAGTCCTGTGGAGAATAGACCCCAGATGCCTATGCCAGCATATACCTGACCCAGGCAGAGCAAAGGTAATCTCAAATTGAAAAAGAAGGGATCACCATCCATTGGGCATGCAGGCATTTCCACCTCTATGTCTACAGATACCCCTTTGCAGTGAGGACGGACCACAAGCCGCTTATTCCTCTATTTCAGGGCACATCCTCTAAGCCACCACCTAAATAGAGAAATAAATGCTATAGCTCCAAGACTATGACTGCTAAGTAGAATACAGGCCTGAGGCAAGTAACCCGGTAGACTACCTCTCCCAACACCCAAGCGACACAACTTGAAAGGAGATTTTGTAAGAAGAGGACATAGAAGTGTATGTCAGGTATGTGGTGGAACAGTTCCTACCCCAGCCCCATCCTTCAACAAGATCCGCACAGCAACAGAGAGAAATGAGTGTCTACAGATAGCTCTAGCACAGAGGTCTTCAAACTTTTTGATGCCGAGACCCCCTTGTAAAACCTTTTTAGACGTAAGGACCCCCTTCCGACAAAAGATTCTAGAAACTGGTACTCCTCATCATCAACAACTATCGACAAACATAAATGCACCTGTTAGACCTCATCACATCCATCCATCCATCCATCATTCATCCACCCACACTTCCACACATCCATCCATCCTTCATTCATCCACCCTTTCATCCTTCCATCCATACATCCATCCTTCATCCATCCATCCTTTCATCCTTCTATCCATACATCCATCCTTTACCTATCCACCCGTCCATCCATCCACCATCATTCATCCACCCACCTTTTCACACATCCATTCATCATTCATCCATGCAACCTTTTATCCATCCATACATCCATCCTTCATCTATCCACCCTTTCATCCATACATCCATCCTTTACCTATCCACCTATCCATCCATCCACCCATCATTCATCCACCCACCTTTTCACACATCCATCCACCATTCATCCATGCAACCTTTTATCCATCCATCCATGCATCCATCCTTCATCCATCCACCCTTTCATCCTTCTATCCATACATCCATCCTTCATCCATCCACCCTTTCATTATTCCATCCATATATCCATCCACCCTTTCATCCATACATCCATCCTTCATCCACCCACCCTTTCATCCATCCATCCATCCATTCACCCATCATTCATCCCCCACCTTTTCACACACCCATCCGTGCATCCATCATTCATCCATGCAATCTTTTATCCATCCATACATCCATCCACACTTTCATCCTTCTATGCTTACATCCATCCTTCATCCATCCACACTTTCATCCATCCATTCACCCATCATTCATCCACCCACCTTTTCACAAATCCATCCATCATTCATCAATGCAACCTTTTATCCATCCATACATCCATCCTTCATCCATCTACCCTTTCATCTTTCCATCCATACATCCATCCTTCATCCAGCCACCCTTTCATCCATCCACCCATCATTCATCCACCCACCTTTTCCCATATCCATCCATCATTCATCCATGCAACCTTTTATCCATCCATACATCTATCCTTCATCCATCCACCCTTTCATCCATCCATCCATCCATCCTCCAACCACCCACCTTTTCACACATCCATCCATCCTTCATCCATCCATCCACCCTTTCATCTTTACATCCATCCACTCATCATTCATCCACCCACCTTTTCACACATACATACATCATTTCATTCTTACATCCATCCACCCTTAATCCTTCCTTCCTTCCATCCATACTTTCATCCACCCACCCATTCATCCTTCCATCCATACATACATCCTTCATCCATCCACCCTTTCATCCATCCATCCACCCATCATTCATCCACCCACCTTTTCTATGCCTCTCTCATGGAGGGGGGTGGAGGGAGGGTCAGTATCTCTCTGCATCTTCTTCCTTCTTCCTCTCTCATGGGAGGGCATCTCTGTGCCTCCCTGCTTTTGGGGGGGGGGAGGCAGACAGGCTGTATAAACATCTTACCATGAAGAACAGACTCTCAGCCACATTTCTCCTGCACAGGCGCCAGGTATGAGGGCTCATGGGACTTGAACCAATGATTGTAATGTCCTTCTGCTGTTTACTGTGTGTTTGTAAAGCGCTCTGATACCTACGGGTTAAACTAGCACTATATAAAACGTTAAAAATAAAAATAAACCCCACAGCTAAGTCCATTGAACTCAAAGGGCTACAGCCTCCTCCCCCAGCCCCCCCCAGCTCGTGTATTTGAGCCCGGCGGAAACAGCTTCAGGGACACACACAAAGGCACACCAGAGTACTTCACAGGTCTTCAAAAGACCGTTACTTGTTAATGAGGCTTTGATGTTTTCCGTGAGCACCCTCAATCAGCCCGACGCCAGGAACTGCACTCTGACAGAATCTGCGACCCCCTTCCCAGGGCTCCAGGACCCCCCTGGGGGTCGCGCCCCACAGATTGAAGACCTCTGCTCTAGCAGCTCTGCAGACAGGAAACTGGGACACCCTCAAAACAAACTGAGTGCACCGGACACCTGTTACAAAGCAGGTACTAGACTCACTCTATCAGGTGCACCAGGAGCTGGCGACTGATGCTGAAGGTTGCCTACTAAGAGGTCCTAGTCATGCCCAGTAGATGGTGCAATTGGTGCAATTGGTGCATACCACACATCAAGGTGTAGTCAAGACTAAGAATTGCCCCCAGAGCAAGGTGTGGTTCCTGTGATAATTGAAATGGTAGAGACCATGGTCTGCTTGTGTTGGTGGTGTCAAGTAGCCGGGGTCCCAGAGCCACCAGCCCCTGTACTTACGGAAAGAGATGCGAACAAGCCATCAACATGGGTCAGCCTTGTTTTTGGCCACCTCCCGGATGGGCGTTGCACTATTGTCCAATTAGATTACTACACCAAATACAAAGAAGTGAGATAGTAAATTCCCAAACAGCTGGGGAAACTGTGCCAAAACTAGTAAAAATGATACTGACACATGGATTGCTGAAAGAACTTTGGAGCGACAACGACCCGCCATTCCAAAGTCATGAATTCACAATGTAGTTGTGAGCAAAATATCAAGCACAAGAAAGTAACTCCCTGATGGCTCCCAAGCCAATGATGAAGCTGATCGATTTATACGAACACTGTGCCTGATACCTGCAGACAGAGCATCACAACGGATCCTCCCCAGACAACCTCATTACCCACCTCATAAATAGATATCACACAAAGTTAAGCTAATTCCTATGATAACTCACATGCACAGACTGACCAGCAAATTATCCACAAAGCATGTTGTTGATGCTATCTTATCAGATAAACAAGCTAAAGCATGTGTGCAGGATCGGGGATGGTGTTGAATCTTAAGCATGTCTGTGGTTGTTATCTCCCTCCCCCCTCTCTTTTGATTCGCGGGGTGTAATGGGAACAAGGCACACGATAAATAAGGCCAGAAGAGGAGTATATCCTTCTGTTTTATTTTGGGTTTTAATTAGAGGCAGGTACATCAGAGTTGTGATTACATTTTTAAAAAAAAATAATAGTTCTCCCTGTCCTTCGACGATAGGTGGCTCCTTTGCCTTCCTTTTCTGCTTCTTGTTAGTACTGTCCCTTGTTGTCTGCTCAGGTCCACAACTGGGGAAAGGTTTGTGGGTGGCCCTCGGAAAGCACCACCTCTTGTTATTTTACCGGTAGTATGCATTCCCCGCCCACCACCTATTTAAGGCAAAGAAACTCAAGAGAGGGACTTGCCTGCAGCCACGACCCTCCTGGGATGTGGCAGAGGGTAATCCTGCTGGCTCCTTTTTCTGAATACCACCAGTGGCAATAGCGTTGCGATCCAGTTTACCAAATGTGGGCGATGTTGGGTCATCGTTTCTGGTGCGGACATCCTCGTGGTCTTTGCTTCTGTCTCCCTCTTGGCTCCACGTTATTTCCTCACTCTGTTGGATGTTGTGGTCCATCCGGTGTGTCGCTCTGTGTTTCCGATCCCGTAGAAATCCCCTACTCCGTGGTTGCCCTAGCCTCTTCTGCTAAGCGTACCGCATGAGCTGGTGAGCTAACTTCAAGTTCCCTCATCCCGCTACTGGACGTCAATTTGGTTTTCTGGGAGGCGGTTGGTAAGGTATTACACTGCTTCCCCACTAGGTATGGACGTTCGGGCCATACCGGTACTGGACATCTGGACAGAAAGTCGACATTTCCTTGAAGCTTTCCAGGAACATGGTAGGTCTGGAAGGAGAAAGGTTGTAGGGATAGGAATCAAAGTAGTAATCTAAAATTGGAGTATGTTTTTTGGACACTCTTTCTATGTGAAAAGACAATGATGAGAAGTGGGTATACCGGCAATTGCTAACCGGGAACCCCCTCGGGTTGTTCTACCGTGAGGTACTCTCTCTATTTCTCACACCTTTTCCTGGGTGAACTGTATGTGGTCCTGTGTGATTTTATATTGAAGAAGTATGCATCTTGACCTAAGGATTTATGTTATTAGACATATCCTGGGGAGTGACACTGACAAGCAGTCCTTGTCTCTTGGTCCTATTTATGGATGTGGTTGCATATAGATGAGGCCTCAATTGTCTGAATATTGGTTGAGTGGGGGGCTGCCTTACCTATTCCCTTCCCCCTCTACCCCTGAGTATGTTTTTTGGAGTCAACTATGTGAGAGAAGCATGATCAGTTAATAAAATGAAGATCGAACCCAGTAAATAATTTTGGAGAGCTTCAACAGCCCATTTAATAGCTAGACACTCTTTTTCTATTGTGGTGTTATTACGCTCTCTAGGGAATAGCTTTCTGCTAATATATAGGACAGGTCGCAAGTAGTTGACAATCCTGTTGGGACAGTACAGCTCCTAGTCCGTGATCTGTTGCATCAGTTTTGGACAACAAAGGTTTTCTCAAAATCCAGACAGTTGAGTACAGGATTGTGACATAGACCATCCTTTAACTCATTAAAACTGCAGTTTTGGACCTCAGACCATTTGACCATAGTATTTGTGTGACGGTTGGTCAGCAAATCGGTGGGGAGACATACCAGCTCGTAGAAGTGGGGAATAAATCGGTGGTAATACTCCACCAGACCGAGAAACTATCGCATTTCTTTCTTTGAGGAGGGTTGGGGAATGTTACGTATAGCCTTAACTTTGTTCACCTGGAGTCGGCTGTGTCCTTGTGTGATAAAGTACCCTAAATAATTGATGTGGTCTGTAGCAAGAAGGCTTGTTTTGAATTCAGGGTTAGGCCTGCATGCATCAGAGTAGATAAGATCTGCTCCATGTGGGCCAAATGGGTGTTACAATCAGGGCTGATTACTACAATGTTGTCTAAGTAGGCAGCCGCATATTGTTGGTGTGCTTTTCATATAATGTCCATCAGTCTTTGGAAGGTGGCAGGGGCACCATAAATTTCAAAGGGAAGGACCGTAAAATGATACAGTCCCGAAGACATGGAGAAGACAGTTTTCTCTCGGGTGGCTTGAGTAAGAGGAATTTTCCAGTACCCCTTTGTAAGGTCTATGGTGGATATAATCTTAGCCCTCCCCACTCTTTCTATTAAGTCATCGACCCTAGGAATGGCACAGGAATCAAATTGAGATATAGCATTTAATTGTCTAAAGTCAATATAAAAATGGAGATTGACGTCTGATTAAATTTTAAGGACCACCGGGAAACACCAGGCACTTTAGGAAGGCTCGATTATGTCTGCTTTAAGCATGCCTTCAAAGTCCTTTTCTATGGCTTGTCTCCTGGCGGGGGGAACTCGGTAGGGTTTTAACCTTACAAGTTTCTCCTTTTCAGTTACCATATCGTTTTCTACAAGGGCAGTCATCCTGGAATCTTAGATATAGCTCTGGGGTACTTCTTTAATAAGGTCATTATCTGTTGTCTTTGAGTAGGAGTTAAACTTTTTACCGACGCTGACATCTTCCGGGGATGTTTCCTCGAACAGCTTAGGGGGAGTGCCGGTGTGCTGGGCGAGGGTTATGTTTCCTACCATCAAGTCCCTCTTCTCAGAGGTTCCTCCCATTTTTTAACAGGTTTATGTGGTAAATCTGTCTTCTTTGGCTTTTATTGGGTACTGCCTTTCTATAAGTGATGGGGGTGATATTGGACATAATGGAAAATAGTTTTGTGTTGGTGGTGGGTAGAAGGATGAGAACCCTTCTTACCTATGGCAAACTCTCTTAATTTTGTCTCCCTATCGTAGTCTCTTATTTGTTTTTCCATACCATTTTCCATATTCCGATGTACGGTTTCCCATAGGGAAAATAGGGTTTCTTTAAGTGCCACACTATAGTTCAATAGCGGTTTTCCTTCATCATCTTCCTCCACCCATTATTTAAAGGCCATGTCAAGTAAAGAGTGTGGCTTTTGTCCGAATACTAACTGAAAGGGAGAGAAGCCGGTAGAATTTTTCTCATGGGATCGGAGAGTGAATAACACCAAGGAGAGTTTATGGTCCCAGTTTTTCCACATATCACTTACTCATCCTCTTATTATGGTTTTAATAGTTCTGTTGTACCTTTTCACCAGTCCATCAGTCTGAGGATGATACACAGCTGTGCGAATTTGTCACACAGCCAGAAGGGTACACACTTGTCTTATCAGATGAGAGATGAAAGGTTTCCTGATCCGTTAAGATTTCACACGGGAAAACCACTCAGGAAAAGAAGGTTATCATTGCTGGCGCAACCGTTGAAAAGGTCGTGCTTGTCATAGGAATGGCCTAAGGATAGCTGATCGCAAAGTCCACAATAACTAATATGTACTGATGTCCCCTAGCCGAAGGTGTTAGGGGACCCACTAAATCCATCCCTACCCTCTGAAACGGAACCTTAATAACAGGAAGGGGCTTTAATGGGCCTTTTTTGTACATGAGGGGGATTGATCAGTTGACACGTGGGGCACGAGGAACAGAACTTAGCCACCTCACAATATACGCCAGGCCAATAAAACATCCTAATATGTATTTTAGGGTATCTTCCTCTCCTTAGAGGCCCCTACCTGCTTTACTATGGGCAAGCAACATAAAATGTTCTCTAAAGGCTAACTACTAATAGTTGTTCAAGGGAATGGTTGTTATTTCGGCAGATTCTATGCAGCAAACCTCACTTCACACAAAAAAAGGCTCCCTTTTCACCTGATCAGGGTTATCCTCCTTCGCTCTCTCCCAAGCATACTTCAAGGTGCTGTCGTCTCATTGTTCTTTTTGAAAGCTTCGGGGAGGAGAGGCATCAGCATCTGAGGATGAAAACACAGAAGTGATAGGGGAATTGAGCGACTTTTATTGATCCATTTGCCCCTTTCTTTTCTCCCTGATGGTTTTAGGGGTCTTCAGTATGAGTGTTTCTATCTCCACCCCAGAAAATGGGGCCTCTTCTAAGCAAGCTACCGTATGGGTATCTTTTGTTGTATTTGTTAGATAATCATCTAAACGGGGTAGTTCAGTCCCTAGTATCAGTTTTTTTGTTAAACGGGGCACAACTCCTACTCCACATAGCTGGGGTTCCCCATATTTAGTCAGAAGTACGTCTGCTACTGGGTAGGGTTTTGCATCACCGTGTTTAAAGGACACCAATACGGTTTCTTCGTCTTTTATCTGGGTCCTGGGTACTAACTCCTGATGAATACCTGAGTGACAACATCCGGTGTTAAGTAAAGCCTTGATTGGTCTGCCATTAAGTTAGACAGTCTTCAAATAAAGATCGCTGCTTCCCCCTGTTAACAAGGCTCTTCGCTTTTCATAGCCTATTTCCATCGGTTTGGTAGTGCCATGTGAGGACAATACCTAGATATATATAGACCCATTCGCCGCAGCAAGAGAACTGGAGACCCATGTTTTAACCTGTTCTTTCGGCCTCAGGTCTTACTGTAGTCCTTGCGTTGCCAGGGTTTCGAACCTCCCCACCCCAAGGTACTGGGGGGCATATTACCAAGCAATAGCGATAATTATCGCTATTGCTTGGTTAGAGACAAAAATTCACCGCTGAGCTGCGGCGATTTTTATCGCAGATAAACCTTGGTATTACCAAGGTTTATCGCAAATGCAATAAAAATCGGCCGCAATGCATGAATATCGCTGAAAAGTCACCTCCCATTGGATAATATGGCTAAGAACTGCTCAGGGCAGGTGTTAGCTTTTGGAGATATTCGCGCATAGCGCGAATAACTCCAAAAGTTGGTTATAGGAGATAGCGATGTTAGCAACTGTTTCCAGTCGCTAACATCTTGGCACGCCCACTTTGCATGTCATTAGTGATAAATATCTCTTCTCGGGCTTGTGTGACCCCTAATTTTACTATCCTTGGAGACTTAAATCTCCACTTCAACGATCAAAGCAACAAACTTGCAACTGACCTAAAAGCCGATCTGGCTTCCCTTAATCTTCATCTCCTTAACAAAGAACCCACCCATACGAAAGGTCGGCTACTGGACCCCATCTTTTCCAACCTCTCCACCCTCACTGCACAAACTCCTCTGCCCCTCCCCTGGTCAGACCACTTCCTGGTCCCTTTTAAACTTCAACTTCCAGGCAAATCGTCTGACATCCCCCTACCCCGAGCCCCTTCTCGTCCCTGGAAAAAACTGGACACAACCTTATGGGATCAAGCACTGACGTCCACGATTCCCCTAGTAGACCCTAACCCCTCGTCAGCTGAAATCCAACTTCATAACTGGATAAAAGACTCCCTCAACTCAGTTTTACCTCTTAAAACTCTCCCATCCAGTAGGAAATCGTCCAAACTACCATGGTTCACGGAAGAACTTCGCGAATTAAGAAGAAAGGGCAAAAAGCTTGAACGCCGTTGGAGAAAGAACTGGAATACAAATGACAAAAGCGACTATAGAACCCATATTAGACTGTACAAAAACGCATTAAAAACTGCACAGGCCAATTTCTTTGAGAAGCAAATAGCCTCAGCCGCTAACTCCGCGAGAGAGACCTATCGAATAGTGAAACTCCTCACCAAAATACAAGACCCTCCATCTTCACCAGACGTGGATGGCGCAAAATGCAACCAAATGGCAGAGTTCTTCTCGGCAAAAATTGCTAAAATCCTAACTTCCCTTCCAACCCATCTACCATTCAAGCACTCCCTGGCTCCTCCCCTCTCCAAGACACCCCGAGACTAACCTATTTCTCCCAAATCTCCATTGAAACGTTTCTCAACGTTTTACAGAAAGTCAAAAGTGGCTCCCCATCAGACCCAGCCCCCATTAGTAAATTGAAGCTAGTTGCTCCCACTATTGCTCCCCTATTTACTAAGCTGATCAATGCCTCCTTTGAAAACGGTATAGTCCCGGCGAACTGGAAAAAAGCCACGGTTAAGGCTCTCATAAAGAAACCACACTTGGATCCCTCAGACCCTTCCAATTTCAGACCAATCTCATTGCTACCAGCTATGAGTAAAATAGCCGAACGAGTAGCAAATCAACAACTTTCGGATTTTTTAGAGACCAACCATCTTCTCCGCATGTCCCAGACAGGCTTTAGACCAGGACAGGGGACTGACACCGCTTTGTTAGCCGTTGTCGAGGAAGCCAGGGGCATATTGGACGCAGGAGGATCAGTGGCAGTGATCCTCCTCGACCTGAGTGCCGCCTTCGACACGGTGGACCATGCAACCCTTGTCCAGCGCCTTGGCCTAATGGGAGTGGCCGACTCCGCCCTGACCTGGATATCATCCTTTCTCAAAGACAGGTCCTTCCAAGTGGCGGACGGGTACTCCGTCTCCACTGCTCAGTCTCTTAGGTGTGGTGTGCCTCAGGGATCTTCCCTGAGCCCCACACTCTTTAATGCTTACATGGCTCCCCTTGAGGATGTTGTAAAGCCGTTTGGCATTAAATCAATAATGTATGCTGATGACACCCAGCTGATCGTCTCCCTTAACCAGGCTGACAACGCCCTGTCCAACCTGAGCAGCTGTGCATCAATGGATGTGCGAATCACGGCTAAAATTAAACGGGGAAAAATCGGAAATTCTCCTCTTAGGTACCTCCAACAAAATTCCCACTTCCCTTCCTTGGCCACCGTGCATGGGAACACCACCCATTCCCAAGTCCGAAGTCAAGAGTTTAGGGATATGGCTTGACCAGGATCTAAGTTTCAAAACTCAGGCGAGAAAAACGGCGGGAACCTGCTTCGGCCTGATAAAAATGGCTCGGAAGATCTTACATCTACTTCCGCTCCAGTCCAGGAAACTCTTGCTGCAGGGGCTCGTGAACTCCAGACTGGACTACGGAAACGTCCTGTACCTGGGAGCCCCAGCCTCGGTGATCCATAGACTTCAATGCGCACAGAACGCGGCGGCGAGAATCCTCACAGGAACTTCAACGAGGAATTCAGCTAAACCAGCTCTCAGAAGTCTGCACTGGCTGCCAGTGAAGGAGAGGGTCAATTTTAAGACCCTGTGCATTACTCACAGAATTTTGCACAATGAAGGCCCTCCCATTCTCAGGACACTGGTGACTCAACAACAGTCAAGTCGCCAACTAAGATCCAACTCTCTTTCCCTAGCCAATGTCCCCAGAATTAGGAAGGCCAGAACAGGCGGCCGCCTGTTCTCCTATAATGCTCCTAGACTGTGGAACGCCCTTCCCCTTTCCCTGAGGCAAGAACACAACTACCTCAGGTTTAGGAAACGCCTAAAAACCTTACTGTTCCCCTGAGTTCACCTCCTGACCTTTCCTTCCCTCAGTACCGTGGTCTTTTTTAGCGCCGGGATGCCTCAGGGTAGCAGCGCGCTCTAGAAAACATAAAATCAAATCAAATCAAATCAAATCAAATATCACTGACATGCAAAGTGGGGCCCAAGATGGTCGCTAATTCCTCCTAGCTGTCGCTAACTGGTGTTAGCGACAGCTAGGTAATAGGGAGATAATTTTATCTCCGCTTTCTTGTCTTTTAAAGCCAAAAAAGCGGAGATAAACCCCCTTGATAATATGCCCAGTGGTGTGGAACTGTTTTGGGTGTTGTTAAGGAGGGTTTTTGTGATGTAGTATAAAAATCTCGGGGGAACAATGATAGGCGCAAGCCAGCTCTATGGCTGATTGCACCATGATTGTGGGTGTTGCTTTACCCCAGGAACTTGTTTTATAGGCTGATGCATCCAGATATTGTTCTAAATGCATTTTATCAGTCATTTCCTCTACAAACGATGTGGTGGGTTGTAGCCAGAGGTTCTCCACATCTTTTATTCTGTAATATAGGGCCCTCGGGTTATCGCCTGTAACCCACTTTTCCTTGTGGAACCTAGTGTGGTATTGTTCTTCATCACAGCCCTGCCGTTCCAGGATAGCTTTCTTTATCTCTGGATAGGAAGTTGCACCAGCCGGGTTGGCTGCCTGATAGACCGCCTGCAATTCCCCGGATAAGAGGGGAGCTATAGAATGTCTGACAGAATATCGACTGACAGAAAATCGACCTACAAAAATATCGCCAAAAAAATATCGAATTAAAAAATATCGAAGTCCAATCTAAATAATGGTAATTACAAAAATATCAAAAAAAAATATCATCAAAATAGCGGTTAAAAATACAGTTTTTTAATGTTTTATTAAGAATGTAAAATCAGGTAAATAATACATATAATTAAAAGAAATATAGTTACAAATATTAAAACATATTTAAAACTAATAACTAATACATATGATGTTAAAATAAATTAAACATATACATGTAAATTAATATATATACTTACTCCACATAGTGCAACAGTAGGGAACGCGTTGGATAGCGTAGGGGTAAAAATTACTATTCCCACTCCAGAGAGTGCAACAGTAGGGTAAGCGTTGGATAGTGTAGGGGTAATTTTTGCTATTCCCACTCCAGAGAGGGCAACAGTAGGGAAAACTTTGGATAGCATAGGGATGAACATTACTATTCCCACTCCAGAGAGTGCAACAGTAGGGAAAGCGCTGGATAACGTAGGGGTACAAATTACTATTCCCACCCCAGAGAGGGCAACAGTAGGGAAAGCGCTGGATAGCGTAGGGTAAAAATTACTATTCCGACTCCAGATTGCAACAGTAGGGAAAGCGTTGGATAGCGTAAGGGTAAAAAAATGTATTCTCACTCCAGAGAGGGCAACAGTAGGGAAAGTGTTGGATAGCCTAGGGGTAAAAACTACTATTCCCACTCCAGAAAGGGCAACAGTAGGGAAACCGTTGGATAGCGTAGGGATGAAAATTACTATTCCCATTCCAGAGAGGGCAACAGTAGGGAAAGTGTTGGATAGCGTAGGGGTAAAAAACTACTATTCCCACTCCAGAAGGAGCAACAGTAGGGGAACCGTTGGATAGCATAGGGGTAAAGATTACTATTTCCACTCCAGAGAGGGCTACAGTAGGGAAGGCATTGGATAGCGTAGGAGTAAGCATGACTATTCCCACTCTAGAGAGGGCAACAGTAGGGAAAGTGTTGGATAGCGTAGGAGTAAACATTACTATTCCCATTTCAGTGAGTGCAACAGTAGGGAAAGTGTTGGATAGAGAAGGGGTTAAAATTACTATTCCAACTCCAGTGAGTGTAACAGTGTGGAAAATGTAGGGTAGCCTAGGGGTTAAATTAACATACTTATCAATTACATTGTTTTTGTAAAATAAATAACATATTAATAATTAATTAACAAAAACATTATTAATAAATACCAATACAATAAAATTAATATTTACTTAAATAACATTAAATCACGTGCCACACTATTCCCCCATTAACACACAATACACCACACATAAAAAACACAAATTATGTAATTATCAATTTATTAATTAATAGAAATTATTTAGCAATGAGAATTAATTAACAATAAATTAACAATCAATTACAATAAATAAAAATATATTAATTAGTTAATTTAATGTAATTACTTCCCACCCTATTCCTCTATAAACCCACAAACCACAAAAAATTACAAAATTTGTTTAATTATCAATTAATCAATTAATAAAAATTAATTACCAAATAATAATAATTAATAATAAATGAATTAACAATAACAATAAATAAAAAGTAATAATAAATTCATTAGAATTAATATACTTATAAATTAACCAATTAATAAAAAATAATTACCAAGTAATAATGAATTAACAATAAATTAATAATCAATAACAATAAATAAAAACATATGAATTAATTATTATGAATTAATTAATTATAATTAACTTACTTCCCGCCCTATTCCCCTATAAACCTACAACCCGCTCTGATATTAAAACACAATATTTACTTTAAAAAAATACTAATTTCTAAACATTTAATACATATATTTAAAAATAATGAAAATATTAAACATTTAAAATACATACAATACATACAAAGATACATAACACTAAAACAAAAATTCGATATTATTGACAATGATATTTTTGATGACCATATTACTAACTTCGATATAACTTACTTCGATATTTATAAAAATGATATTACTTACCTTAAGGTCGATATTCTGGTCAATGATATTCTTGACTTCGATATTCTGTCCCTACGATATTCAAAACTCGATATTAAGGTAGGTCGGTAGTTAAAAATCGATATTGTGACTGTGCACCAGAGCTATTTACTGGCCCCACTGTTCAGGTGGACAGGAAGGGGTGGATGCTACCCTCTCAAAGTTCACAAAAAATTAATCCGGATCATCCCCCTCTTGAAATTTTTGTAGGACAAAACCAGGTGCATTTGGGTGAACTCGGGCGCTAGAAATGGCATCCGTAAAATGGAGGATAGCGTTATCTTGTATTAGCTGGTTGGTAGTAAGTTATGTTATGTTATTTTAATTTGTACAGCGCACAGCTACTCGAAAGTGTCCCGGCGCTTACAGAAAAAAGGTAGAAATGCACGATTCACAATTAAAACAGAAGGGTTTTTAGGGCTTTCCTAAACAGAAGAGGATCCTGAGTGGCTCTCAAGGCCAAGGGCAGAGCATTCCAAGCCAGACGGTCTTTACGCACAAAGGAGTTCCCCCCAGTCGCTGTCGCTTGAACTTCGGTGTCTGCATCAGCAGCTGAGAGGACGAGCGCAGCTGTCTCGCTGGAGTGTAAAGCACGAGTCTCTTCTGCAGATAGCTCGGGCCGAGACCATATAGGGCCCGTTGCACAATTGTGAGCATTTTAAATTTCAGGCGAGTTTCGACAGGGAGCCAGTGTAATGACCGAAGGAAGGCCCGGGCACTGTGCCTGAAAGACAGCCCCCCTAGAAGTCTAGCGGACGAATTTTGGACCACTTGTAGCTTCTTTACAAGGAAACCAGGGCTGCCGACTAGGAGGGCGTTGGCATAATCCAAACGAGAGAGAATCAGAGCCCGAACAACCGTCGCTCTGGCCGAACTTGGCAGGAGGGGCAGAAACTTTCTCAAACCTTTCAACACACCAAAGCAGGCGCCGGGCAGCTTTTTTACATGCGTCACAAAATTCAGATTCTCTTCGAACCAAACGTCAAGATTATTGACCGCTCCCTTTCTCGCAGGCGGGCATGGAAACCCAGGGGGCCAGAATTTCCCTCTAAAATCCGAAGCAAAGGAGCCGAACAGCAGTATTTCAGACTTTCCCTCATTACATTTAAGCTGCGCATTGGCCAGCCAATGAAAAACCGAGGACAAGCACTGATGGGGTCTCTTAACCGAGTCCTCCTCCTTGCTCCAGGTAAACAGCAACTGGGTGTCATCAGCGTAGGCCATCACCTTAGCCCCCAGTGACTCCGCCAAAGAAATCAGCGGAGTCACGTAGATGTTAAATATCAGCGGGCTAAGTGATGACCCCTGCGGAACCCCTGTTGAAACCCTCATGGGCTCAGAGGCACCCAGCAACTGGGTGTCATCAGCGTAGGCCATCACCTTAGCCCCCAGTGACTCCGACAAAGAAATCAGCGGAGTCACGTAGATGTTAAATAACAGCGGGCTAAGTGATGACCCCTGCGGAACCCCTGTTGAAACCCTCATGGGCTCAGAGGCACACGGCGGGAGCCAAACCTGCTGCGATCTTCTCTCCAAGAAAGAGTTGATCCATAGCAAAGCTGACCCAGAAATTCCTATTTCAGATAGGCGGTCGAGGAGCATGGCGTGAGGCACCATGTCAAACGCTGCCGAGGGATCAAGCATGACCAAAGCTGCCCTTCCGCCAGCATCAAGGCACTCCCTAATTGATTCCTTGACTTCTAGGAGGGCAGATTCCGTGCTATAAGAAGCACATAAGCCCGACTGCGCCGGATGAAGCAAGCCAGTTCCCTCAACAAAGTTGGTAAGTTGGAATGTGGCCACTTTCTCACAAACTTTAGCCAGACTAGGCAAAAGTGAGATAGGGCGATAGTTTTCTGGGACCAGCGGATCGAGAGATGTTTTTTTAGTTGAGGGAGGATCAGGGCATGTTTCCAGGCTGACGGAACGCAAGCATCCCGCAGCGATTTATTTACCAAAAAATTCACTCTAAGTTAATGGTGACAGCCACATCAGACAAAAGACGGACCACACAGAGATCGTTGGGAGAGCCGAACTTGAGGGCTTTAAGGATTCGGAGAGAGCCAACAAGGTCAATCGGCCAGAATTCAGAAAACGGGAGACTGGTTCTGCCCTGGGCAGAGGCGGCGGCGAGGGCGGAACGAGGCAGCGAGGACGGAACGATGGAAGAAGATGGAAAAGTCTCCTGGATGCTAGTTATTTTATCCCTGAAGAATGACGCCAGGGTGTTGCACCAGGACTCCGTAACAGGAGCAGCCGCCACCTGAGCGCTGGGGGACAAGAAGCTCTGCACAATTACAAAAATGTCTTTGGAACTGTTATTAACCCACTCGATACGAGCAGCATAGTACTGAACAGGCTTGTTCTATAAGGGCCGTTTGGAAAGCCACTCTCTCTTCTTGCTCGGTTTTTCCCTGTTGCTCTAGGACAGGTTGTAGGTTGGCACTGTCCTTCAGCCAGCTGAGCTATCATGGCCTCCATCGTGATGGGTTGTGTCATTGTGGTCTAGACATAGATATCCCACTTCTGAACCCACTGTTATATCCCTCCCCCCTCTCTCTTTTGGTTTGTGGGGTGTAGTGGGAACAAGGCACTTGATTAATAAGGCCAGAAGAGAGGTATATCCTTCTGTTTTATTTTTGGTTTTAATTAGAGGCAGGTAGATCAGAGTTGTGATGATTTTTTTTTAATCATAGTTCTCCTTATCTTTGACGATAAGCTGCTCTTTTGCCTTCCTTTTATGCTACTTGTTAGTGCTGTCCCTTGATGTCTGCTAAGGTCCCCAACTAGGGAAAGGTTTGTGGGTGGCTCTCGGAAAGAAGTAAAGCTGGTACGCTGGAAGTAGACTATTCCCGTAACTGTTTAATAGATTTGTGCTACCATCACTAAACCAGTGTTTTCAGCACCACCTCTAATGTTGTTATTTTACTGGTAGCGTGCACTTTCCACCCACCACCTGTTTAGTGCAAAGAAACTCAAGAGAGAGACTTGCAGGCAGCCATGACCCTCCTGGGGCGTGGTAGAGGCTAATCTGGCGGATTCCTTTTGCTGAATACCACCAGCGGCAACAGTGTTGCGATCCAGTTCACGAAACGTGGGCAACGTTGGGTTGTCAGTTCCAGAGCGGATGTCCTCGCGGTATTCACTTCTGTCTCCCTCCTGGCTCCACGTTGTTAACTCACTCTCTTGGACGTTGCAGTCCATCCGGTGTGTGTCGCTTGGTGTTTCGGATCCCATAGAAATCCCCTCCTCCACAGATGCCCTTGCCTCTTCCGCTAAGCGTACCGCATAAGCTGGTACGCTTACTGCCAGTTCCCTTGACCCGTTACTCGCCGCCATCATTTTCTGGGAAGCAGTCGGTGAGGTATTACAGTGGGAAATGTGTCCCTAAATGGCACCTAAACACAAATGAAACAGTAGCATTTCAAGGAACTATCATATCATAAAAATCTTTATTCGGTTATAGATATAACCACAAAAGAACATAAAATCACAATACATGCACTTCATAAAATGGTACTAAATAGATATACATTATTATAAATACATCAAAGTGTTAAAAAAGATAGAATGATGTTGATAATGTATTAGATAAAAAATTCCTCATGAACAACAATGGCGTTAATCAGGTCTAGATCGCCTGATCTGAAAGCTGTACGTAAAAGGCATGAAACAGCAAATGAAGCATGTTTGTGTGGTAGGAGCTGCAGGTAAAAAAATGCCAGATGAACTTGTGTGAATTCAGTGCTTTCAATATTGGGCGTATAAACCGTTCCTATGCATGCTAAAATATTTGCAAAACAGCACAAAATGTAGGGAGTCCTGTGGACACATATTGTCGCAGCCATAGGGCCCCCAAGTTCCACTGCTGGAGGCCAGAATATGGTGCTACAGATTAAATCTGAATATCACCACAGCAAATCTATCCCTCTCAATAAGTAAAAGAGATAAACAGGGCTCCATATGCTGCAAAGGTATTAACAGCATGTTCCCCCGTACCATGGGTTCAATCAACTCTGTGTGTTCTCTTTGCAATACAACACGTTCAAAAAACAGGTCCCTCACTCTTTTAAGCTCCAGGGGGTCCAGGGATGATGGCTATAAAATATGTCCGCCCCGCCCTGCCCATGATGGCAAAAGCTGCCTCTACATAAGCATTCCAAGGGATTTTATGCGCATATTCAAGGGACAAACAGTCAGAAAGGGTAATAAGTCTGTTTAGCTGGGCACCCTCCCCAGTCCAAATCTTAATCCAACAAATCAAGGCCCTGAGAGCAACAATGTCTCCAATATATTTTACACCAAGCTTATCATGAACAGAAAAGGCCGGGGTACTTTGCGGTACCTGCCGAATCATCTTAGAAGCAGATTTTCTGCAAGCTAGATCTTATTGGCCATTGTGTATCCCCATTCCTCACAGCCGTATAGAGCCTTGGAAACACACTTGGCCTGATAAGGCTTAACTAAAGTGCCCGGAAACTAAGAGCCCAATCTCTGGGTGAAACTAGATACTGCCCAGTGGCCTTGACAAGATCACATCTCCTTTCCTCAATCAAGGGCTTTCAATTCCTATTCACATAGAATAGCACCCTGAGGCAAGAGAAAGCTGGGACTTCTGCCAAAGTGTGATTTCCACCTTGAGATTTTTTGAGCTGGTAGACTGGGAACCATCTACCATGACATATGATGTAGTGAAATTTAGCACAATATCCAAACTGTCCATAAAACAAACAAACTTGTTCAGTAGTGACTTCAGTCCCACTGCGGTACGTGGCATGAGGACAACCCCATCTGCGTACAACAGAACCAACAGCGATCTTGCTCCCAATTTAGGACAATCAGCCTTCACTGAGAGAAGGGCTTGTTCAAGACGGTTCATATAAACGGTGAACAAAAAGGGGCATATATGCATCACTGATCTACTCCCCTGCTAGTTCTAAAATGCTCAGTGAGATCCACCCCAGTGAATTCCTCATCGCAGCCGAAGTGTTGGCATGTAGGTTTGATTAGAGACTCTTCAAAAAGAGAAACCAGGAGCTTGAGAAGGTCCAGAACGCTTGCTCCTAGTAACAATACTCTAATTATTTTGTTTTTTAAACACAATTTTATTGAGTTTTCAAATAGCATAATAAATGTGGTGCATTTCCATAGCAATTGGGTGCTAAAAATGAAAAGATATAAAACATGGGTGCATACATTAATTCCAAAATGTAAATGATAATGTGGACAGTCATATCCAAGAATACATATCCTGACAGTGATACATAAGCTAAGGAGTAGAAAAAACGAGACGTACCTGCTAATAAAATAGCAAGGTATCATAGTCCTAGCAGGCCCATAAATATCTTGCAAACAACAATAATCTAATCATAGACAGGAGTGCACAGTTCCTCTAGAAAGAAGGAGGGGGGAATTTTTGTACTATTCCGGGTTAAGGGAAAAAGCTCCAATAGGAGCAAGTGCCCTCACGCACCTCGAGTTGTGTTATGCTTCATCATTTGGACATGATCCTTATCGTCTCAGACACGAAGCAGCGTCTACCTTGAGACCTACCCGGCTCTGCTTCCTCGCTGGGGTAGATCTCAAGGTGGATGCTAATAGGCATTTCACTCTGCCATATCCTCCTGGACTCCGATTAAGCCCTAATGCACAAGTGCTTTATCTTGAATATCTGATAAGATAGCATCAACAACATGATTTGTGGCTAATTTGTTGGGCTATCTGTGCCTGTTATTTATCATAGTAAGTAGCTTAACTTCATGTGGTATATATTTATGAGGTGGGCAATGAGGTTGTCTAGCGAGGATTCGTTCTGCGATGCTTTGTCTGTAGGTATCAGGCACAGTGTTCTTGTATACATTCGTATAAATCAATCAGATTCATCATTGGCTTGGGGGCACCGGGGAGTTACTTTCTCATGCTTGATATTGCCCGCTTGCAACTAAGATGTGTATTCATGTCTTTAGAATGGTGGGCCTTTGTCGCTCATAAGCTCTTTCAGCAACCCAGAATTACAATGGAAACAATTCAGCATATTTCATGGAGGCCAGACGGATCCATGATCCAGTTGAATAATAGCTGCCTGATCAGGGATCCGGTTAGTTCCCCCTTAATTCCAGCACTGTGCGTGATTTATTCTATGTCTGCTGAACTGAAGGTGCCATCTTAATCTCAACCTTCACTGTGCTTCCTTTCACATACTTTACCCTGGCTGATATATCTTTCTTTCTTGCTTGCTCTGTGATGCAGCAAATCCTAGCCAATATCCCCATGCCAAGAAGGTGAAGCTTTCCTGCCAACCCAGAATCTTTTTTGTCCCATAGGTTTCTCACATCCAGTAAACATGACACCCTTAAACTGCCCCCTTCATTAGGAATTCTCCTAGTTGCTCCATCTCTACTTTTGATTGCCAAATCTAACCCCGCTTTGCCAAAACACCTCCCTTCAACAATCAGCCGATATCAGTTCTTCACCGGAACCTTTCCAAGGCATCAAAGTCAAATGCCACCATGACTTCAAGGACCCAAAAATATCTCCAATGAAGCTCGTGGGAAAAGCTACGTTCTTGCAGGTCTGAAGCAGTGCGAAGTTCTCAGCTCCCTCTGGTGGCGGACTGAGTCTGCATTTGTTCGATCGACGACTAGGACTCAGCTAACAGAGACACTTGCGAAGGACACCTGAGCCTCCTCAGCGCATGGACTATCACCCCTCCCAGTTCTGACCTGCTGAGCAAGAAAACAATTGGTGGAGGAGGCCTGTCCCCATTTCCGTCCAGCAACCTATTGCACAAGGCTGTCTTTGCAACACCAAACCTGTCTAATCTATCTGTTCATCTTTGCTCCCATAAATCACAGTGTCTGTTTTTGTTTAACCTCTCCTTACTGTCTCACAATATTTAAAATAATCCACCCTATTTCATCACCGCTCTTTCTCCAACTTACATTAACTCACTCTAATTATTATACATAATTCCTATTAACATAATACCGTAAATAACAAGGAGGGGAGAGAGAGTATTTAGATGGATTCGTTCTCCATAATAAATTATGCATAAACAATAGGCATCAATGGAAGGGTTTCCCTACAATGGTTGGGAGCACCCAGTGTTGGTAAGATACCCCACACACACCAAAAGGACCCTTGGTGTCATGCTTCATCATTGGGGTCTTCGCACCCATCTACAGGATGTGGCGTGCTGTGACCTATGATTGCGCGGGAGCACTTCCCCCGGGCTGGCGCTATTAAAAGGTGAAAGAAGTGGAGGTGTGGTATGCAGGGCAATGTGCATCACCTCCTGTATGTGTGTGTCAACATGTTTCGGAGTCAGAACTCCTTCTTCAGGACGGGGTACACAAATCCCCACCTTACTTACGTTTCTCTACTTAAAAATGTGATTTATTTACAAAAGTGAGATATAGTGCAGGTTATGCAATGTACCTACAAAATTAGATATCTTTTGTCGCTATTCAGCCGACTGTTATGAATCAATTCCAGTGCCTCATGAGCCTCAGGAACGTAGGGGTCCTCGTGCCGGTTCGCTGCCAAGCCTAAGAGAATATGCCTCCTGACTGCCCCCGCTCTGGACTGTTTGGAATGTTGACAGACACCCGAGAGGCAATCAGCTTTCCACGTGTGAACTCGCGTAGCGCGCTGGTTAGCGCCCCGGTGCGCGTACCGGGGAGCGCTTTTAGATATATATATTTTTTTGAACCTAAATTACTCATAATCCACTGGAGCACATATCTTGAGACATAGCAAAGGCACATCGGGCTACCAGTCCCTACAATTTTGCCAAGTTTGGTGGAAATCCATTCAGCCGTTCGGGCTAAAAGTGAGGTCGACCGCCCTATGAAATTAACATGGGGAAAACACGTTTTGGAAACCCCCTTTTATCTCAGCCCCCGCTTGATGAATCCTCTCCAAACTTTCATGGAAGGACCGGAGCGCCGCGAGGCAAATTTGAGGAAATTTTCAGGCAGATTCCTCAACCGTCGCCAAAGTTATCCACAATAGAATGTTGAGATTTTGCATTGAAAATAATCCTAACTATAACTACCTACTGGCGACCGACAGTAGGTAATATACATATATATACGAGGAGAATTCCTGAAATTCCTGCAGAAAAGACAAGCCACTCCGGTTTTGAAGTTTGAAATATCACAGGTTTATTCAGCAGAAAAACGACACGTTTAGATCGCAACTGAGATCTTGGTCACATGACCTTAGGTGAGTTCCACATATATTTAAAGGTGCATTATTGATGCATGGCGCAGCATGCATGACAACATAGAAGAGATACTTAAGTGAGTCAAATCGTGTTGTTCAATTAAATTTTAAATAATAATCAAAGCAAGTGTTGTTTTCACAATTGTTTAACCATGTCCACACATTGCAATGGACATTTGAAAATAAATGAAGTTAAATTAATGTGTAGTACGTATTCTCTATAGCTAAGCAGAAGGCATTCTCTTATGTGTCTGTAGATTATTTTGTGCCTAGTGACATCTAGAAGATTGAGTGATATATATATATAGATATACTACCTACTGGCGATAGCCAGTAGGTATATATAGTTAGGATTTTTTCTCTATGGAACTTTTGAAAATTCTATGTCTGATAACTTTGGCGTTTGTGGATGGAATCGGCTGAAATTTTCAGGAAAATGGCACATTTTGTTTCTGAGCAGCCCCTGAAAATTTGGGGGGGTTCCATCAAGGGGGGCCGAGAAAAAAGGGGGGTCCCAAAACGCGTTTTTCCCATTTATTTTTCCATAGGGCGTTTGGCCTCACTTTTAGCTCGAACGGCTGAATGGATTTGCACGAAACTTGGCAAAATTGTAGGGACTGTTAGCTCGATGTGCCTTTGCTGGGTCTCAATATATGTGCTCCAGTGGATTTTGAGAAATTAACGTTTAAAAAAACAGATATATCTGTGACAGCGTACCCGCTAGCGCACCAGTTCGCGTACTTTTCGCGTAACGGAGCTTTGCGAAGCGAAGCTGATTGGCTCTCCGGTGTCTGTCAACATTCTAAACAGTCCGGAGCGGCCGCCATCTTGTCTCTCGGTAAGATCGAGAGACAATAGGAGGCCAAAACGAAGGTGGAAATGAAGGAAAGGGGGCAAGGTAGACCTCTTCTGACCCCCTAGGATTGATGAGGGGGATATTAAAGTGCCCCGCGGGGCCAAAAAAAAAAAAATGCGATTTTTTGTCGTAGAGGCGCAAATCGGTACGTGAACCGGGCAGCTAACCGGGCAGCTAACCGGCAGCGTAACGGGAGTCTGAGGAGAAGCTGATTGGCTGTCAACATTGTAAACAGTCTGGAGCGGCCGCCATCTTGTCTCTCGGTAGGATCGAGAGACAAGAGGTGGTGAAAAACGAAGGGGGAAATGAAGGAAAGGGGGAAAGGTAGACCCCTCCTGACCCCCTAGGATTGATGAGGGGGATATTAAAGTGGCCAGCGGGGCAAAAAAAAATAAAAAAAATATTGCGATTTTTCGCCGTAGAGGCGCGTCCCGTACGCGAACCGGGCAGCTAACTGGGCAGCTAACCGGCAGCGTAACGGGAGTCTGAGGAGAAGCTGATTGGCTGTCAACATTGTAAACAGTCCGGAGCGGCCGCCATCTTGTCTCTCGGTAGGATCGAGAGACAAGAGGTGGTGAAAAACGAAGGGGGAAATGAAGGAAAGGGGGCAAGGTAGACCCCTCCTGACCCCCTAGGATTGATGAGGGGGATATTAAAGTGCCCTGCGGGGCAAAAGAAAAAAAAAGAAAATTGCGATTTTTCGCGGTAGAGGCGCTTCCTGGTACGCCAACCGGGCAGCTAACCGGCAGCGTAACGGGAGTCCGACATCTTGTGTTTTTGGAACGTCCGGTTTGCGTACCGGGTAGCGTTCCGGTAAGCGTAACAAGGGGAAAACCAAGAGAAACAGTAAAATAAAATTTAAAGGAATAGATTTCCACCAAACTTGGCAAAATTGTAGGGACTGTTTGTTTGTTGTGCCTTTGCAAGGCCTCAAGATATGTGCACGTGTGGATTTTGTCTAATTAAGGTTAAAAAACATATATATATATCTGTAAGTGTGCTCTGGTGCGCTTACGTTACGGGTTTTGTTTGCGCTGCAGAGACGATACGTCACGTTTATGCGACGCGTCATGAGGCGTCTCACGTGGCTACGTGATACGCCACGTAATAAAGAATATATTTTACAGCTATAGATATTAGCTTTTAAAAAACCAATGAAATTCACTGAAAAAACCATAGGTTATAGACCATATATAGTTAGGAATTTGCATTTACAAAACCATGAAAATTCACTGAAAAAACCATTGGTTATAGACCATATATAGTTAGGGATTAGCATTTACAAAACCTTAATTTACTCGCACAAAACCATAGAAATTCGCATATATAGTTAGTTGCAATAACTATATATCGCGCACCCGCAATCCACTGCTGATGATGTCACATATTACATCATCCATGACATGGTCAGTGACATCACTGATGACATCACTGATGACATCTCAAATGACATCACTGATGACATCTCAAATGACATCACTGATGACATCACTGATGACATCTCAAATGACATCACTGATGAAATCACTGATAACATCTCATTTGACATTACTGATCACATCACTGATGATATCATTCATGTGATAATACGATGAACCTCTTCAGACTCTAATATAACCTTAGATACAATCAGTGTAAACCAGAGGTCTTCAAACTTTTGGATGCCGAGAACCTCTTGTAAAACCTTGTTAGGCGTAAGGACCCCCTTCCGACAAAGGTTCTAGAAACTGGTACTCCTCATCATCAACTTTTGAAATGCGCCTGTTAGACCTCATCACATCCCTCCATCATTCATCCACCCACACTTTCACACATCCATCCATCCACCCTTTCATCCTTCCATCCATACATCCATCCTTCATCCATCCACCCTTCCATCCATACATCCATCCTTTACTCATCCACCCTTCCTTCCATCCACCCATCAATCATCCACCCACCTTTTCACACATCCATCCATCATTCATCCATGCAACCTTTTATCCATTCATACATCCATCCACCCTTTCATCTTCCCATCCATACATCCATCCTTCATCCATCCACTCTTTCATCCTCCCATCCATCATCCATCCACCCTTTCATCCATACATCCATCCACCCGCCCTTTCATCCATCCATCTACCCATCATTCATCCCCCCACCTTTTCACACATCCATCCATACATCCTTCATCCGTCCACCCTTTCATCCATACATCTATCCTTCATCCATCCACCCTTTCATCCTTCCATCCATACATCCATCATTCATCCATCCACCCTTTCATCCATCTATTCACCTATCATTCATCCACCCATCTTTTTACACATCCATCCATCCATCATTCATCCATCCATCCTTCATCCGTCCACCCTTTCATTCTTCCATCCATACATCTATCCTTCATCAATCTATCCTTCATCCATCCACCCTTTCATCCTTCCATCCATCATTCATCCATCCACCCTTTATTCATCCATTCACTCATCATTCATCCACCCACCTTTTCACTCATCATTCATCCACCCACTTTTTCACACATCCATCCTTCCATCCATACATCCAATCTTCATCCATCCACCCTTCCATCCATCCATTCACCCATCCTTTACTCATCCACCCTTCCTTCCATCCACCCACCTTTTCACACATCCATCCATCATTCATCCATGCAACCTTTTATCCATTCATACATCCATCCACCCTTTCATCTTCCCATCCATACATACATCCATCCTTCATCCATCCACTATTTCATCCTCCCATCCATCATCCATCCACCCTTTCATCCATACATCCATCCACCCGCCCTTTCATCCATCCATCTACCCATCATTCATCCCCCCACCTTTTCACACATCCATCCATACATCCTTCATCCGTCCACCCTTTCATCCATACATCTATCCTTCACCCATCCACCCTTTCATCCTTCCATCCATACATCCATCATTCATCCATCCACCCTTTCACCCATCCATTCACCTATCATTCATCCACCCATCTTTTTATACATCCATCCATCCATCATTCATCCATCGGTCCTTCATCCGTCCACCCTTTCATTCTTCCATCCATACATCTATCCTTCATCAATCTATCCTTCATCCATCCACCCTTTCATCCTTCCATCCATCATTCATCCATCCACCCTTTATTCATCCATTCACTCATCATTCATCCACCCACCTTTTCACTCATCATTCATCCACCCACCTTTTCACACATCCATCCATCCATACATACATCCATCATTCATCCATCCACCCTTTCATCCATCCAGTCACCCATCCTTTACCCATCCACCTTTCCTTCCATCCACCCATCATTCATCCACCCACCTTTTCACATATCCATCCATCCTTCATCCTTGCAACCTTTTATCCATTCATACATCCATCCACCCTTCCATCTTCCGATCCATCCATCCATCATTCATCCATCCACCCTTTCATCCATCCACCCTTTCATCCATCCATTCACCCATCATTCATCCACCCATCTTTTTACACATCCATCCATCCATCATTCATCCATCTACCCTTACATCCATCCATCCTTCATCCGTCCACCCTTTCATTCTTCCATCCATACATCTATCCTTCACCAATCTATCCTTCATCCATCCACCCTTTCATCCTTCCATCCATACATCCATCATTCATCCATCCACCCTTTCATCCATCCACCCATCTTTTTACACATCCATCCATCCATCATTCATCCATCCATCCTTTCATCTATCCATCCTTCATCCGTCCACCCTTTCATTCTTCCATCCATACATCTATCCTTCACCAATCTATCCTTCATCCATCCACCCTTTCATCCTTCCATCCACACATCCATCATTCATCCATCCACCCTTTCATTCATCCATCCACTCATCATTCATCCACCCACCTTTTCACACATCCATCCTTCAGCCTTACATCCATCCATCCACCCAGCATTCATCCACCCACCTTTTCACACATCCATCCATCCTTCAGCCTTTCAGCCATCCACATCCATCCATCCTTCAGCCTTACATCCATCCACATCCATCCATCCTTCAGCCTTACATCCATCCATCCACCCATCATTCATCCACCCACCTTTTCTGTGCCTCTCTCATGGGGGGGGGGGGGGGGGGTGTATCAGTATCTCTCTGCGTCGTCGACCTTCTCCTTTCCCGCTCACAGGAGGGCATCTCTGTGCCTGCCTGCTGGGGGCGGGGGACGTGTTATGGGACCCACAGCTCCAGGTGCGCAACATCCATCGAACTCAAAGGGCTAAACTACAGCCACTCCCCCAGCCCCCCCCCCGCACCCCCAGCTCCCCCCAGCTCGTGTATGTGAGCCAGGCTGAAACAGCTTCAGGGACACACACACACAGTCACACCCAAGTACTTGAAAGGTCTTTAAAAGACCTTTTACTTGTTAATGAGGCGTTGATGTTTTTCACACCTCGGTGTGAATTAGGCCTCCGCCGTGAGCACCTTCGGTCAGCCCAATGCCAGGAACTGCACTCTGCAGAATCTGCGACCCCCTTCCCAGGACTCCACGACCCCCCTGGGGGTCGGGCCCCACAGATTGAAGACCGCTGGTGTAAACAGACACTCACAGACTGTCACTCATCCATGGAGTTACTCACACACCTAGTCAGTCATGCAAAGAATCAATCACACCTCCATTTCCTCAACTATACAGTTATACACACCTTACTTAATCAAACATATACTAACACATATTTACTCTCTTATACAATCACTGATACAAGTTCACAATGATCCATACAGCCACTCACACATTCACTGGCTCTTATGCACAGTTATTTATATATGTCAACTCTTACATGTACTGTGTTTTACATATGTACTTACTTTGACATGTAGCACTGAGAAATCCAATCACTCACCAATACACTCATGCAGATAGTCAACCGCCCATACAGCTGTTTCCACATGCACTTTTGAACCCATACATCTACTGAATCAACTGCTCCCACATCTATGCACAGAGTCACATACCTCCCAGCCACCCCCACACACACACTCACTCTCCCATACAAATATTTGGGCAACCAATCAATAACCCATATAGTTACTCATATAGCTACTGATCAACACATGCAGCAGTTTACAGAACTACAGAAATAATGATGCACAAATTAAGACAGTTTAGTCACTAACCCATGCACTCAGTGAGACACATTTAATCATTCTCTCATACAGTCAGTCATGCACCTACTAAATCCTTCATCCAAACACTTATACATCCACTCATTCTTCAATATGTAAGACATATTTTAACTTTACAGAAACATACAGTCACTGGATGTTGTCATCAGTGATGTCATTTGAGATGTCATCAGTGATGTCATTTGAGATGTCATCAGTGATGTCATCAGTGATGTCACTGACCATGTCATGAATGATGTAATATGTGACATCATCAGCAGTGGATTGCGGGTGCGCGATATATAGTTATTGCAACTAACTATATATGCGAATTTCTATGGTTTTGTGCGAATAAATTAAGGTTTTGTAAATGCTAATCCCTAACTATATATGGTCTATAACCAATGGTTTTTTCAGTGAATTTTCATGGTTTTGTAAATGCAAATTCCTAACTATATATGGTCTATAACCTATGGTTTTTTCAGTGAATATATATATGTATATATATATATATATATATATAACCTCCACAGTGGTTCCTTCACGGGAGTTTGCGCAGCGCTCACGTATGTGCGGTGTCCTGCGGCAGAACCAAGCCGCTATTTATTACCAAACTTCTCCAACCAGGGAAAACAACGGGTCGCACAGCCAACCTGGATTCAAACAGTGATTCTTTTTATTTCAGTTATTTCAAAAAGGGCAACAGGCGCAGAGATCTACGCGTTTCGGTGTCACTCCACCTTGCTCACGATCACTGGGTATACCACACCCACAAACATTTAAACACATTTTTTTCAAAAACAAAAGCATTTCCTGTCACATGGTATGCTAAGGATTCTGGTCCTTGTAGTTTTGACCAAAAAGTTTGAAACAAAGTAAAATTAAACAGAATGCACCCTTTTCTAAAATTAGAATGCGTTAATTGTTATTCAAAATTTGCATTGATTCATGCATCTTCCATTAAGCTGTGTGTTCATAACTTTGTACTGCCTTCCAATAGGCTGACTCATAATTATGATATTCAAAAATCAATTGTGCATACAGTTCTAATTCAAAAGTCACATTATAGGTGCACATAAAGTTCCTCCGACTGGTTCAACCCATTCGGATGCAGGGTCCTCAGATTGATTATAAATTTAGATTCTGCTTGTCTCAGTTTCTTTGCACGATCACCTCCCCGCTCACCCTTTGCTATGGTTTGAATGCCAAAAAATCTCATTTTTTGCCAATCACCCTGATGTGAAAGCTCCATGTGCTTGGCTATGGCATTTGAGCGGTCCTTATGGATTGTAGCCCTCATGTGTTGTAAAATGCGGTTCTTAAGTTCCACAGTCGTGCTGCCCACATATTGCATGGGACAGGGGCACTCCACTACATATACAGTGAAAGGTGTCTTGCATGTTATGCATTGTCTTATTTGCCATTTCTTTTTGTTAGCCAGAGTTATTTCCTTTGTTTGTTTGGCTATCTGGCACATTTTGCATCCATGGCATTTCATGAATCCTTTGGTTTTCAGCCAATCATCCTGTCTTTTTCTCTGGAAGTGACTGTGTATTAGATGGTCTTTTAGGTTTTTGGCACGTCTGTAAGTTATCGTTGGGTGTGTTCCCATGAGCTCCTTGACTGTGCTATCCAACTGTAATAGCTTCCAATTCTTTCGGAGAATTTTACCTATCTTTTCACTTTCTTGTGAATAGTCTGTGATGAGACGGATTTTTTTCGTCTCTGGGTCACCTTCCTTGTTTTTTCTCTTCAAACATTCATCTCTGGTTTTAGAGCTGCTTTTAATGAGACTGTTTCTCACTGTTTGTAATGGATATTTCCTTTTGATGAATCTTTCCATTGTCTTTTTGCTGTTTTTCTTCCACTCCTCATCTTCACTGCATATCCTGCGGATTCTTAAAAGTTCACCGTATGGAATGCTGTTGAGTAAAGTTTTTTGGTGGAAGCTGGTGGCTTCTAGTGTTGCGTTGGTTGATGTTGATTTGCGGTGGAGGGTCGTGTGTATTTGTTGATTTTTAACGTAGATCTCTGTATCCAGGAATATTATTCTCTCTTTGCTCATGTTGTAGGTGAATTTCAGATTTTTCACACTGTTATTCAATATCTGAAAGTATTCCTGGAACTCTGGTTCTGATCCATCCCAAATTATTAATAAATCAACGATGAATCTTTTCCAACTCACCACTTTGTTCACAAATGATTCATTGTTTGAGTTCCACGCAATCTCCTGCTCCCACCATCCCATGGTGAGACACGCATAAGATGGACTAAAGGAAAAACCCATAGCCGTCCCACTTCGTTGTTTGAAGATTTCTCCCCCGAAGGTGAAAATGTTTTGTTCTAAGCAAATTGTCAGCATTTCTTGTAACAATTTGTTGTGATTGTTGAACTTTACTCAACAGCATTCCAAACCAGAGATGAATGTTTGAAGAGAAAAAACAAGGAAGGTGACCCAGAGACGAAAAAAATCCGTCTCATCACAGACTATTCACAAGAAAGTGAAAAGATAGGTAAAATTCTCCGAAAGAATTGGAAGCTATTACAGTTGGATAGCACAGTCAAGGAGCTCATGGGAACACACCCAACGATAACTTACAGACGTGCCAAAAACTTAAAAGACCATCTAATACACAGTCACTTCCAGAGAAAAAGACAGGATGATTGGCTGAAAACCAAAGGATTCATGAAATGCCATGGATGCAAAATGTGCCAGATAGCCAAACAAACAAAGGAAATAACTCTGGCTAACAAAAAGAAATGGCAAATAAGACAATGCATAACATGCAAGACACCTTTCACTGTATATGTAGTGGAGTGCCCCTGTCCCATGCAATATGTGGGCAGCACGACTGTGGAACTTAAGAACCGCATTTTACAACACATGAGGGCTACAATCCATAAGGACCGCTCAAATGCCATAGCCAAGCACATGGAGCTTTCACATCAGGGTGATTGGCAAAAAATGAGATTTTTTGGCATTCAAACCATAGCAAAGGGTGAGCGGGGAGGTGATCGTGCAAAGAAACTGAGACAAGCAGAATCTAAATTTATAATCAATCTGAGGACCCTGCATCCGAATGGGTTGAACCAGTCGGAGGAACTTTATGTGCACCTATAATGTGACTTTTGAATTAGAACTGTATGCACAATTGATTTTTGAATATCATAATTATGAGTCAGCCTATTGGAAGGCAGTACAAAGTTATGAACACACAGCTTAATGGAAGATGCATGAATCAATGCAAATTTTGAATAATAATTAACGCATTCTAATTTTAGAAAAGGGTGCATTCTGTTTAATTTTACTTTGTTTCAAACTTTTTGGTCAAAACTACAAGGACCAGAATCCTTAGCATACCATGTGACAGGAAATGCTTTTGTTTTTGAAAAAAATGTGTTTAAATGTTTGTGGGTGTGGTATACCCAGTGATCGTGAGCAAGGTGGAGTGACACCGAAACGCGTAGATCTCTGCGCCTGTTGCCCTTTTTGAAATAACTGAAATAAAAAGGATCACTGTTTGAATCCAGGTTGGCTGTGCGACCCGTTGTTTTCCCTGGTTGGAGAAGTTTGGTAATATATATATATATATATATATATATATATATATATATATATATATATATATATATATATATATATATATATATATCCTTTACAAAACGAAATATCACTTGCGCACTCAGCGCTTCAAGAGTTTTTTCAATACAGTTGGGGGTTTATTCCAGTCATAAACCCGCCACAGTGGAGCTCTGAGAGCGCGAGTGGAATTTCGTTTTGTAAAGGATATTATTTACTGGTCTTCTCCGCCGGTCTCGCGTTTCATTGGAAACAACAACAAAAAAGCCCAGGCTGCTCAGTGAGCTCTTCCCAAACAACCCAAGCATAAATCACAAAAAAGAAAATCCTCTGGAGGCGGTCCATTGGCTGATGGCCGGAATTAGAGGGTTAATGCACCTACTAGCAAGGACATCTATGCCACAATTTTATTGGACTATTATTCCAAATGACCTGCGCAAAAAGTTGTGGAGAGAGACATTCCTGAATTTTTGGTAGGATGTCCTCTGTATTTGTGTCTGCCGGAGTTCTTGTAATTTAATAATGGTTCCTGATATAGCAGTACAAAATGTGTAAATACTTAGGTAGGTGTGCCATTTCCGACAAAAAGATAGCACACTATCACCCTAACACACTGGGGAAACTGAGATCTTCAATAGAGTTATCAAGGAAGCAATACAGTTGGTAGTGTGTGAGATATCAATTGGAGTAAAGCTCTGCAGACTCTGTTGCTGGACATTGCTTCTGTTAGTTTGACTTCAAATCAAGACTTACTTGTTTCTGCTCATCCACCCACTCCTAATTGTCTCTTTGTAACCCAGCACAGCAATTTAGTACTTAAACTAAGGGTGGGCGGAGCAGGCGGAGTGCCTCTATGCAAAGTTCCACAGAGTTCAAAAACAACTCTGTGGAACTTCGCTCCTCGCCCTCCCAAAGTAATTATAAAGTGATAAAAAAGGCACTTACCTGCCGTGGCTGCCTCCTCCTCGCCATGGCCGCTCTCCTTCCTCGTCCTCGCCGTTCTTCTTCTTAGATAACCCCTACGTTGTATGTCTTGCACGTGCGCATGTGCAACCTTCTCTGCTTGACACTTAGTTCTTCTCTGGCACACAATAGGAAAGATCTCAACAATACTCATCAACTTAAATTACAGTGCAGGGCACAGTAGGCAAAAGTCAACCGTTCTTGTTAGTGTGTTGAAGCAAAACTCACGGAATTTATTTTCTAAACAACTCCTGCACCAAGGAGGATATTGTACACCATTACTGAACATTCTGATGGCTTTATCATTGAAATAATTATGATCTTCATTCTGTACTTGCCATTTCTGGGGATGAACACCCTAGAACCCCCTGGAAGGCAGATAATCTACTCATGATACTATCCTCTGAAGAATTCACTTATGCAACAGTGAAACATTAGAAAGTACAGATGACCCAAAATTGTAACATTACTCATTATGGTATTGTAATGCTCACACTTAAGTAAGACATGCACCAAGATCTCTTGTAGCTTACTACAAGATCAGGATAAGTTGCTGTTTCCACCCAAAAGAGGAATTGCTGTTGTTTCTTGTGAATGCTGAGCAGAGCCATACAAGATCAAAGGTAGTCTCTGTTGACTACATTAACGTCATCTGTGCCCAAACATGGCTCAGCTCCAGTTACAATAATTACACCCCTCTTCTACCTAATAACATGCTTTTTAAAAACATAATAACATTATTCAAGTTTAGCTGCAGGTTTTATTGGGGGAGTTGCTTCTGGGAGTAGGAGGAAAGTGTGTGTAATGCACCGCCCTGCCCTCCTACAATATGGGTATCACTGCACCACTTCTATTAAGCCAACTATTTTACAATAGAACTGCAAGTGCAAGTGTTATTTGCAAAGTGCTTTACAGATGCTTTATTTTGCATCAAGAACATTGGGCGAAAGGGCAGTGCTCTTACTTCTCTGCCAAAGTAAAACTGGCCAAATATTATTGTTGTGGATCCAGAATGGTTTTCTGCTTCATTTGGCTTCTATTTCCCAACTTCTTCTGTACCCTGATGGATATTTTATCTGATTGAAAAATTGAAAAAACGTGAACTTTCTTTATGGGCATTAAAGATGCTGCCCATGCGGGTAAGAGCGATGGGGCGGTGGGCCGGTGGGGGTGGATTTCGACGAGGGAAAATAATTATTTATTTAATTTTCCCTCGTCATCGTCCATCAAAATCCCCCCTTCCTTCGCCCCACGGCCCCATCAATCTTACCTGCACGGGCGGCAGCAAAAGTGTTTTTTTCTCCTTCTGTGTAGTGCGTAAATGAATTTCAATTAAATTCTGCAAAAATCACTTCCGCCTTCCGCAGAATAACAGTGAGACGAGTGCCTGCTGTGCAGTCAGCCCACAAGCTGTGAAATATCCTATTTGGACAGTTCATGAGGTTCTCTTGAGGGACTCCTTAGTTCAGGCAGTTGGTGCCATACTTCCAGGACCACGTTTTTCTAGGGGGTAGCACACAACAAAATGCACAAACCAGTAGCGGCCTGTGGTGGGAGTGCTGCCAGGCGCTGATGTGGGCTGCGGGAGGGGCAGGGTGGGGGTAGTAAACTGCAGAATACGGCCTCACAGAAGTAGGTACACAAACAAATAAATAAAACGAATTTCATTGCACGCGCTGCATCCCATTTGGCACGTCAGCGCCAGCAGCACTCCCACCACGAGCCACTACTGTCACGAACTGTAAAAAACATACAAAAATCCACCTATTTCTCTGGTTCTCCTGCATTCACACTGTTTGTGTATGGTACTGACGAACAGCCTTTACAACGTGGTTTTACCATGTTATACCTTTACCACGCAACTTTACCATGCATGATTTTGGAACGCATATGCTCTTACATTGTATGCCTTTACCACGCATTTATGGTAAGCTTGGGGGTGCGGGGGTCTCCCTCCACAAATATAGTTTATATATATATATGTAACTATATATAAACAATGCCTGGTATAGGCATACATTGTAAAATCATATGCGTTCCAAAAAAATGCGGGGTAACAAATGCGTGGTAAAGGCATGCAGAGTATTTTTCTTGCATTGTTCCGTCATACAACCTTCCTGATGTTGGTCTGTAGGCGAATTAAAAAAAGTAGCTGAATTCTTTCTCATGAAATACTTTCTCCCAGCACTAGTCACAAACACAGTGGCCATCACTCTGTTATTTGCTAATAGGTGGAATTGGTAGAGTACATAAAATGGGACCGGTTGAGTCATATGTTGGGCCAAATGTGAACATCCTGTCATGGAATGTTGCTGGTTTAAATGCCAAACTCAGTTATTAGCCGAGGGGTGAGTTTATGGACCAGTTTGACATATGCCTGTCCAAAGAGACATGGCTTGTGACAACGGCTCATACATTGGGCTTTCCATCATTTACCGCAGAGACTTCTCCTAAAGGGGATTGTAAATCTGGGTGAGGAGTGCACTGGCTTGTAAAGTTAAACAGTTACCATTAATCTCTTGGGATATATTTGCTACTATAATAACTATACCTACTGCTGCAGATGAGTCATTAAGACTATTTAATATCTACAATCACAGCACAAGTAAACATATTGAATCAGAAATTTTACATAGGTTGGAACCTATTTGCATATTGATTCTGATATTCACCCAATAATTATAGTGGGGGGTTTCAATACCACGTATGAACCAATAGACGATTTATCGTCCCTAACAGAACAAGAGGATGAGAAGCTCAGCATACCCATGCTACAACTTCCAACAATTAAAGTGAGCACTGCTACCGCGCCACAGCTGGCCGCACTCACGTTATCCTATTGCATTAGGGCATCTACTCAGCGGGTGAGATCAGATAAATTGGAAGCTCACATTTATAATAGAATTGGTTGCATAAGTCAAATTGATTATATTATTATCAGTGCAATCTTATGGTCCACCTTGGTGGACATGGCAGTAGAAAGAATGACTAATGACCACAGCGTAATTCATGTATTATTTAAAAACGTATTTATACAATTAAAGGACCTGACTTATCATTTGACGGTTCTCTCCACAGATGTCACTAATAACAGGAGACCCATCATTTGAACGTGCATAACTCAGCACCCTCAAATACTATCAAGTATCTATCTGTACATTGCAGACACCATGGAGACATAGGTACAGGAGGCACCCACTCCTATTCAAAGGTCCTTCACCATCTTTGCCAACGCTAAGTTGTTCACCTCATTAAGCAAGCATTTCTCTAGAGCTTTTAACCTAATCTAACAATGAGGGCGACAATACCTAAGTAGTATCTTACAATCACATCACATATTGTAGTGATGCAAAGGATGAGTGAGTGGAATGTAGTGGGGGAATCTAGTCCGTAGAACATTGGTTGAGTGTGGAATGCAAAGATTCACTTTGCCTCCTGCGTTGAGGTGGCTTGGACATCTCTTGTATCTCTGAATTAAAGAACCTGTTTGGTTCTACTTCCCATGTGGTCAACCCTTACCACGGAAAATAGCGTTTACAAAGCTGTGAACACAACACGCTAACTTTTCAACGTTGTGGTTGTAACGACCGTGGGCCTCATTTATGAAAAGTGACGCATCGCTGCGTGAAAACAGCGATGCGTCACTTTTCACTGCGCACTCCTTGCGACACCAATGATGCGTCATATTTAATGTATGACGCATCATGTCGCAAGGAGTTACAGATACGTCAGTATTTCTGACGCATCTGTAAGCGCAAAAGTGACGCATTGCTGAAGTGTGTCACAAAAGTGACGCAACTCCAGCAATGCGTCCTTTCACATGGGGAAAGCCCCATGTGAAAGGGCTTGCATCAGTCTTACGCCTGCTGTGAGGCAGGCGCAAGATTTTGACGCAACCGCATCCTAAAAGTGACGCAGTGAAATCTCATAGATTTCACTGCGTCACTATTACGAGGCTTTTTGCGGGGGAACGCCCCCTCTGCATACATTATACCTGACGCAGGTATAATGTGGCGCAGGGGTTTAAAAGGTGACGCATCTACCTAGATGCGTCACTTTTTAAATATGGCGCAACAAGGCGCATGTTTTACGCTGCCGATGCGTCACAAAAAGTGACGCATCCGCAGCGCAAAACTGACGCAAGGCCTCATAAATGAGGCCCCGTGTTGTTACCATGCGTGCCATTACATCGCAAGTCGTATCAACGACTTGATGTAGGGGGCGTGCAACATCAGGGAATGTGTTGGATTTTAAATCCAACACCTTCCCTGCTGTTGCTCAAACTGGAGTAGGAATAGTATTAATTACTATTCCTACTCCAGCGCGCCCCTACAGCAAGTCGTTGAAGCGACTTGCGATGTAATGGCACGCTTGTAACGACGCAGTTGTTGTAAGGACCTCGTTGCAATTGCCATGCGTAGTGAACGTATGCAATTTAACGTCATACCACACCCTGGTTTTCAAAAGATTGCAAAAGGCCAAAAGTGTCTTACTTGAGGCAATTTAAAAGGGGAACCAGGGCAATATAAAAGTTACACAGCTAGCTATAGGAATCAATTGGCTCATAACAAATGGTCTTTGGAGGAAATAAATTGGTCTAATCTTATATAAGCATCAACAAGAAAGCACTACAAAGTGCTCTGGCACATTGAATGTTGTATAGAGCCAGGCCGCTGGATGAAACAGTTTTGTGACTTATAATCAATCCCACAGCCCACAGTTTCGAAAACACCTATGGGGCTACAGTCCCTGATGGATAGGTTTGTGGCTATTTATAAGGATCGAGGGCTGGAGGTAAATCCACAGAAGACTAAGCACAGGAGGTTAAGCCTTCACAAACTGCATGAATCACAAAGGTGAAAGCTGACCCTAAGCAATTCAACTATAGAAAGAGTTACACACTTTTGAATACCTGGGGGCAAAACTAATTAATAATATGTAATGGTCAGCACAAAAAAACAAGAGCCAACTAACTTTACAACATAACTTGTCAGCAATTCTAAAACATTTCAATTCAACAAGCTCTGGATATGTGTCACGAGCACTGGAGGTACATAAGGGAAAGGCCTTGGGTGCTTTATTAGATGGTGTGAATTATGGGGTTGCAACACCATTCAAAGCTTGGTTAGATTAGAGAAAGCATTTTTAAGATTGTTGATAAATTTTCTGCAGACCTCTCCCATATTGCCACCATCTGTATGAATAGTGTAAAAGATATAAACACATTTAGACCTATCTCATACAAAGTGCTAGAACCATACAGGTATTGTTTGTATGAAATACTGAAACTGCATAGTGCTTGTACTATTCCTTGGCTAAAAACTGTGAAAAGCTTTTTTGTTACCCCTGGGGATAAATTAATTGTGGACTAACTCCAGGTCTGTACCCATAGAGAAGGGATAACTTGTTAAAAAACATTAATGGTTAGACCAGGAACCGATTGATTGATTGATAGACTTTATTTCGATATAAAAAATACCATAAAAGCTTGTACAACAAGTATAAGACTCAACATTAAAAAACAATCATTTCATAAATATACAAAGGGAATAAGGGGTAAGGAATTGTTAAAAACAATTTAAAACAACAAATCAAATCGACAAGGCAAGCCTTTTTGCACGAATCAACCATGACCATTTAAAAAATTTTGAGACAGCGCAAACAATCAAGGTGGATGTATCCGACATCAAAACACGTAACGCCACTTTGTGCAGGCGGGTACCTAAGAGTCTGCATAGAGGTTTAAGCCAACGCCTCCTAGGTGTACGATAGTCCGGACATTCGAAAAGAATGTGGTCTACCGACTCTACTCGAGTAGGACAACTTGCACAGAATGGGGAACGCTGGGGGCAACATTTCCAGCGGGCAACTAATTTGCCTACTGGTAAGGTCCCCACTCTGAATTTGAAGTACAAGGCTCGATCGAAAGGGATAGAAATCGTATCTAAGTAAGGTTCATATGCCACTACATCCTTAAACCTTATAAAGGCTACAGTGGAGCTACAATGATGTGGATCTGAATTTAATCTAAGAGAGACCCAATTCCAATACAATTTCTTAATCATGGCTTTAGGTGGGGCAGTTCTCTGAGCCCACGCTTCACCCAGCCCTAGCTCCTCTAGTAACCATTTTACATCCCTCAGCCATTTAATCCTGGACCAGCCTTCCATGGCCATGACCTCTGATAGACCTTCTGCATAAGAGGCTAATTCGGGCACCCGCCACAGCCACGCCCACAGGAGCAAGGGTCGAAGTAGCACTTGGTCCTTGATTGATCTGCAGCCTATGTCCAATAGCACGGGTACTGTAGGAGTACTCAACGGGAGAGCCATCAGGTCTTTCAAAAATTTGCTCTCCGATTTTACTAATGGGTCCAGGTTGCAAGTGCCCCACAGCTCTGCCCCGTACAGGGCAGCGCTGACCCCTCTAGCTTTGTATATCTCAATGACTGGGGCAATGGGTTTGCTTGTGGACGCACGTTGTTCTTTTAGTAATGCACCCCCACCCTCTTATGGCACAAGAGCATTTTTTTAATATGTCGGTTCCAACTGAGTGTATCGTTAAGGCAGATACCCAAGTAATCGAACTCGGATACCCTCTCCAGTGGGACAGAATTCAATACCGGAGGACGCCCAGGTTTCTTTGGAGGATTCATAATCAAATACTTATTTTTATCTGTATTGATTACCAATCCTCTCAGCGAGCAAAACTCCTGGAAACCATTCAAAAGGCTTTGGAGACCCATTGGGGACTTTGAAATAAGAAGGGTATCGTCTGCAAAAAGCAGTGTTGGGATCCGTTTGCCGGCCAGGGAAGGAGCATCCGAGGGGATCCTTGACAAATGCTCAACCACTCCGTTCACATAGAGAGAGAACAGAGTGGGAGCTAGCACACATCCCTGACAGACACCCCTTCCCACGGGGATCCTATCTGTTTTTTCTCCCTTCGTGCCCCATCGCACCTGCGCGAAATTGCCGGCGTGCAATCTCACGAGGAGAACTAGAATGTAATGAGGCAACCCTAATTCCAACAGAACCCTCCATAATTCCTCCCTTGGTACCAGGTCAAAGGCAGTTTTGAGATCTATAAAGGCTAAATACAGACTGCCTTTGCCCAGCACCACCACCTTCCAGTGCAAGAGAGCCAGTCTGAAGGCCTGTTCAATAGTCCCAGTTCCAGAGCGAAATCCAGCTTGGAGATCCGACAGAATGTTATTATCATCCGCCCACTGGAGCACCCTTCCCAGAATCACCTTCCCGGCCACTTTTTGGGTTGAATCGATCAGACTTATTGGCCTGTAGTTGGCTGGGTTGTCCCGACACCCCTTTTTGAATATCGGGACAACCTCAGCCCCCTTCCAGGAGTCGGGTACAGGCGCACCAGTATTAATAGCATTAAGCAATGATGAAACCAACTTCCCCCACACCTTCGGGTTGGCCTTTAGCAAGTCGCCCGGAATCCCGTCAGGCCCTGCAGCTTTTAGAGGCACCAGTGATTCAATTACGACTTCCACCTCTCTAGCAGTAAAGAGATCACCTTCAATATCCCCTGAGCACTCAGACCGAATGAAGGTGGTATAGGGAGCCACTTCAATAGGGGTATAAAGGGACAAGAAGTGGTTGTATCAAATCTGGGCAGTAATATTGCACGTCATCATGGTACTAACTGGCCTGTCCCTGAATCTTATGAGATTCCAGAAGCTTCTGGCATCCTTGCCCGCACTGGCTTCCATGAGATCCGCCCAAAACCTGTCCTCCCATTCTTTCTTTGCTAAGATTGTGATCTGGGAGTACTCCTTCCTAGCTAGTCTAATTGCGGCCTGGGTTTTGCTTTTGATGGCATCTATCAAGGCATGTTTCTTCTCCCTGCATTTTTTTGTGTACCACCCCAGTGGCTTAGATACATTCTTACACTTGCCAGTCTTACTTGGAAGAATGAACAGATCACTCAGAGCCTTGGTGGTGTCGCAAAAGAGCTCTGAGATATCCACAGACAGGGGAGTCAACAAGTCCAATTTGGACAAAGCTGTATCTAAGAGTGCCCCAATAGCTAGCACTTTTTCTTCCTCAAGGGTGAGCTTACTCCACTTCAAGCGTCTACCGCAATTGGAAGGATATACTTCCTGGTGACTGGGTTCTAAGTGAGACAGGAGCATCTCCTGCTTCCCTATCCACAAGGGACGGAGGGCAAGAGAAAGAAGGTTGTGGTCGCTCTCGACTGAAGGGATTACCTCCATGTCCTGCAAGAAACTCCAAAGTTTAATGTCTAGGATAATATAGTCTATCCTAGACGTATGGTTGACCCTGTTATAGGTATGGGCTCCAGAAGGATCAGACGTCGTCCTCCCGTTAACCGCCCTAAGACCAAATTCCATATTTAGGGAGTTAATTTGAACCACCACTTGAGACCACCTCCTAATGGGAGGTATAGTTAGAATGGGTATCCCTCTCCTAGTGTCTTCATCCGCGGTTCCCAAGGTGTCCTCCATTCCAAGGGGCTCAAAAGTACAATTTAGGTCCCCCGCAACCAGGACATGGGTACTAGTGGGAAGTTGCCTCAACAAGGTTTCCAGCCCTGATACTGTAGTGGACTGCGAGCCTCCCTTCGTGCCCCTGGCGTAGATATTAAAAATATCCAAAATCAGCCCTCTCCGAGGTCCCTTAATGGATATACTCAGAAGATCAGGTGAATTTGACGCAAATTGAGTAACTTGGCAACCGAGTGAGATGGCAACCCAGATAAGGAGGTCACCTGAGGGGCGGCCCTTCCCTGAAGGGGGGGTAACTGCTGGTACAAAGAAGGATGTATAACCTACCTTGTGGCAAGGCTCCCTACTCCAGGTTTCTTGGAAAATACAAATAGAGTAGCCCTCCACAAGGGAGTTCCAATCGGGTAAAGCCAGCTTCCTCAAAATGCCTGCAACATTCCAACTAAGGATCCTTAAGTCTGAATCCCCCACCACATGCTCCCCAGATGGTTCGATATTGGATTCCCCTTCCCTCTCATGAGATGTCGAAATTGCATTTACTCCTTGTTTATTCCCTACAACCTGGTTAGCATCCTGAACTAGGGGACTGGGTACATCTAATAGAAGTGGCGGACTGACATTAATTGGGCCCCGAGCAAGCGGCTCCAACACAGGTCCTGGACTCAGAGTCAGGGGAGCCTCCCCAGAAAAGACATAATTTCAGTACCCCGGCATCCTCCCATGAGGCCCTGACCAAGCAACTGGCTGATATGGCCGGGGGTAAAAATTATGATTCTCGTGAGGTATGAGATTATGTCTCCATCCTCCACCCCAATCAATGCCATGTTCTGTTCCCACCAATCTCGGGTAAAAATAGGTCAAGTCCACTACCCCAATACCAGCACCACTAGAACCTGGATTCTGGTTACAGATTGTTTGGGCAACCCTAACATCTTGGAAATTAACCACCACACAGTCTCTCTCGAATTGCTTCTGCCCATAGCCTACCCACCCTACCCTTCTGACACCTAAGACCAGGCCATCTATTTCCCTAGGGAGGGGTCTGTTTGTCCTAAGCCAATGCATGGTTTTGTTTTTTAACATTTGGTAGGATTCTTGCTGGTCAGCCTTCAAAGGTGGTACATTAATAAGAATGGCAACATAGGGCTGGCAATCTGGGGGTAAGTTCACGGGTGGAGTTCGGGGGGCCTCTTTTCGAGGGAGCATAGTGGGCTGGGTGGTTGGCGGGGATTAGGATTGGATCTTTTTGTCTGAGATGGATCATGACCTTTACTAGTACCTGGGTTTCTTACTCTAGCAGAGGCATTTCCACCAAGGGCCTCAGTTCCCACAAGCGTCTTAACAGGGACAGTACTAGCCCTTGGTATGGTTGAATGGTCTATGCTGTTCGTTGTTACCGACCCTGGGCTTCGGCTGCCCCCATTAGAGGCCACAGCGTGCACAGCTGAAATATTAGCTGCAACCACCCCTTTGGTCATTCCAGGTGCAATAGGAGGGCCCTGTGAGGGTATAGGGGGCGCCCGGACAACAGTATCTCCCCCAGGACCATCCTTCCTGAATCTAGAGTGAAGCTTAATGATTGATTTTATGGAGAAAAAGTTGTCCAGGGTCACTTGCTCGAACCTATCCAACCACTCTGCCAACCCTTTAACTCTCTCTAGTACCGGAATCAGCAAAGATTTCAGCATTTTCTCTATGTGGGCAATCGAGGGGATCTCAAGGGGTAGGAGCTCAACAAGGTCAGTAGTCAGATCGGCTCCTGGCTTCACTGCTATAGATCCGCTGGGCTCACTCCCCATGGCCCCCTGAGCACAGCTTCCAACCACCCCTACGCCCTCATGACCTGCACCCATCCCAGGGCCAAGTCTCCTAGATTTCTTATAGGGTTTGGGATGACAACCTTTGCGCGAGCTAACAATTCTTTTCCTTTTGGAGAGGACTGGTCTATTTACAGCCCGCGATACCGGCAATAGCGGAGGAGGGGTATCCCCATGACTAGAGGGAATGTTGGAAGGGGGCAAGGGTAAAAGGGCATCACTGGGCCGTTGGTCCCTAGAATCGTCTATTGAACCAGGTGCTAAGTCTGCCATATTCTCCACACTACCCAAACTATCCCTTAAAACAATAACCTGTGGGTGTTCTAAAGGGAGAGAGGCATTCACTGAGGGGTCAATTACGCATGCTGGCGAAGGACCTAACACCTGAGAACCCAAGGACGACTGCTTTGCAGGGAGATTTTTAAGATGTTCAATAGATAGCCGTCGCTCAGCGCGTCTCTCAGCCAGTGCAATCTTTCTGTCTAACTCACGGGTGGCCCTAAAAAAATATTTGTCTAGGGGTCCTAATATGGGAACCCCTCCAGTAGAGGGTAAGGGGGACGGTGTACACGTGGACATAATATGGTCAAAAGATACAACTTAACCAATATACTTAATAGCATGCACAAAAGTCCTGAAGTGTTTGGAAGTCCTTTAGCAATGGTGCTTAGAGGTAAGGAACCCAAAAAGACACACTGGAACAAAACCAGAGTAAGGCCCTAGTCCAAATGTTAGAGGGTAGGTCCAGCCCAGCCTCCAGTGGCCCCTGACGGCCACAGACGGTCCCGCCCTTGTCCCGGGCTTCTCCCGGGACGCTCCCGCGCAGCGGTATGCTGTACCTGTTATAAGGGGTGGGAAGAGGTCAGGGGGCGGGGCAAGCAGAGAGAGCGGACCAGGTGTGGCAAATTGGTCGTGCAGGGACTCCTGGGAGACGGAGTCCCTGCGGCACAGCTCGCAGCCCTGCTGCAGATCGAACCCTCGCCTTTGAGCCTCACGCACTAATCCCGGTGTAGACTCTTCCTCTCCTCAGTCTGCGAAGCGGGACCCGCGAAGCGGGTCCGGCGAGCAGTAGGCAGCCCCAGGGAAGAAGACAACAAGCGGTAATCCAGTCAGGCAGCTCCTCCTCACCAGGCAAGGACAGTGTTTAGGCAGTATCCCACGATGGCTCCAAACTCAACAGGTTTTCAGACTTCGAGGTCGGGGGGCGGGGCAAGCAGGGAGAGAGGACCAGGTGTGGCAAATAGGTCGTGCAGGGACTCCTGGGAGACGGAGTCCCTGCGGCACAGCTCGCAGCCCTGCTGCAGATCGAACCCTCGCCTTTGAGCCTCATGCTCTAATCCCAGTGCAGACTCTTCCTCTCCTCAGTCCGCGAAGCGGGACCCGCGAAGCGGGTCCGGCGAACAGTAGGCAGCCCCAGGGGAGAAGACAACAAGCGGTAATCCGGTCAGGCAGCTCCTCCTCACCAGGCAAGGACAGTGTTTAGGCAGTATCCCACGATGGCTCCAAACTCCACAGGTTTTCAGACTTCGAGGTCGAGGGGCGGGGCAAGCAGGGAGAGCGGACCAGGTGTGGCAAATTGGTCGTGCAGGGACTCCCGGGAGACGGAGTCCCTGCGGCACAGCTCGCAGCCCTGCTGCAGATCGAACCCTCGCCTTTGAGCCTCACGCTCTAATCCCAGTGCAGACTCTTCCTCTCCTCAGTCCGCGAAGCGGGACCCGCGAAACGGGTCCGGCGGGCAGTAGGCAGCCCCAGGAGAGAAGACAACAAGCGGTAATCCGGTCAGGCAGCTCCTCCTCACCAGGCAAGGACAGTGTTTAGGCAGTATCCCACCAGGAATCATTACTGACCTCCTCCTGAAACATAAGAGTAAACTGGAATTCGAGATCTTTTTAGATGACATCACTCCCCCTGCAGCAAGACAATTGCCCCTAAAATGCAGGCCCAGAGTCTTACTTTTAAGGAGCTTCACATGTAAATGCTCAACTAACAGCTCCCTACCCACAGTAGACAAATGCCCTATGTGCCCATTAGGAAGTGAAATGGAGGGTCACTTCCTCTTCTTCCCTTGTTATGTAAAGCAATGAGGAAGTTGTTAGTCCCAGTTTGAAGAATCATAAGGGCAGATGTATCATCCGTTTCTTTTTTCGCAAACGCTGCGATTCGCAAAAAAGCAGCGTTTGCGAGAAAAAAACGGAAAATGCTATGTATTATGGAAATCGCATTGCAAATTTAAGGAATCACAAAATTTGCGATTCCTTAATTTTGTGTCAGCATTTAAGGAATCGCAAATTGCGATTCCTTAAATGCTATGTATGAAGCACCCAAGGTGTGCGAATTCCAATTAAGAAATCGCAAATTACCACTAACTTGTAGTTGGTGGTAATTTGCAATTTCTTTTACAAATGCACTTTTTGGCATTTGTACCGGTGCTATGTGGCGCACATACATGCCCTTAGGGCATGTATGTGCGCCATATGCACACACATGTAAATTTCAGGGGTGCTGCCGGGTGTCCTTTGGACACCCCTGCACCCTTGAAATTATTCTCAATTTGCGATTAGCAAATTGCGAATCGCAAATTGAGAATAACTTCCCATTCCTTCCTATGGGCCTCCTCGCCCATAGAAATAAATGGGAAAGTATCTCTTAATTGCGAATTCGCAATTCGCAATTTGCGAATTCGCAATTAAGGAATATCAAGAAATCGCTAAAACAATTCGATTTTTTTGTTACATACCATTTGCGATTCCCAAATAGCGATTTTCAAAAAAGAATCGCAAATAGGTATCTTGATACATCTGCCCCTTAGTTTTATACCAATACAGGGTGGCCCTACAATTCCTCAAAATGAATACTAGTGGCCCAATTGTATTTAGTGTGACTCGTTATTTATTTGAATGAATGAACTGTTACAAAGTTCTGAAAGTATTGATTATAATGAACATTTATAATACCCACACAACAAACGTGAATAACACCAAACACTAGAATACTAGGTTTTGTTATGACCAAATCAATGGTTTATTTTTTTCTCAACATAAAATGAAAGTCTGATGCAACCATGGCCCTCACTGTATGTATGTATGTTTGTGTGTATGCATGTATGTGGTATCCCCAAAGCGCGAGCATAGTCAAAAGACAACAGAGCACTGTACATGGGCAAAAACAAACATAAAGCCAAAAAGTAATAGGAGAGCTAGTTTTTTACTGTTAGTTCTTTGAAATGTTGTACTCCCTAAAAAGGTGTAACTTGAACTTTTTCCTAATTTGGAGCATTGTTGGATTGATCCTGGTGGATACAAGGATGTTGTTGCAGATCCTGGGTGCATAAACTTTGTAATCTGCAGACGGATAAGTGTCCTGGTTGCTGGTGAAGTACAAGTCTGCGGTTGTTTTGTGAGTTAATACTTCATAGGCAAATAACAATGCTACACGGTTCAGTATTTTACAATGTGCAGTATTACTTCACTTTCAGACTCACAGTTCACGATTAGCCACATTCTTCTCTCACTTCAATATTTCTTCACCACTCAGATTTCAACAGGATTTTTCTGATGAAATAAGAGTGCTTCAGTTACTGGTAATCCCATTACTCCATGTACTTCCTTCTCTTAGTCCTTATCAAACAGTGTATGGCGGCTTTGACCCAATACTTGCTGTGTGGCTAATTACGAGTCTGGCAGTCCACGGACAGCCAGACTTGCAGGGTGAGGTGGCGGCGGTCTTTCGACTGCCCTATTACAACTAGAGCGGTCGGGCCATCCTGGGACCACCACCACCAGAGATCAGAGATCCCTAGCAGTTGTGTGGCGGTCTTGATGCTGCAATGTGCTTGGTGGTGCTACCATGAACCTACAGGACCCCCTTGTTCCTCTGGACCTGGGGATGCATGCAGGAGGGCACATGTTGTGCCCCCCCTTGTGCTTGCACCCCAGTACCTGCATGGCATGGACTGCAGCAGTACATGCCGTGCAGGTACTGATTTTGATGTTCCCATGGCGGTGGCTATTTCATAGGCACCGCCATGTGAACGCCAAAGAACCGCTCGCCAGACCAGGAGAATACTCCTAATCTGGATGGCTGATCAACCACGGTTTTGGCAGTGCGGGAGCGGGCAGTCCTACTCCTGCACCGACAAACTCATAGTCAGGACTTACGTTCTTTGAAAAAAGCAGTTGGTAATTGGTTTAGTCCCTTGCCACCATCCTATTTGTTGGTCCTGATAATCAGTTCATCTTGGGCAAGCTATTGTCTTCTACTTTATTCACATATGCCAAAACACTCTGAGTTCATTTTTTTACTATATCGAATAATTCATAATTCAAGCCATTGCTTTTCTGTTTTTTTGACTTTGCCTATCTAGATTATGTTTATTTACTTTTTCCTGTGTTACCTGCCCTTTTAGAAATATTTGATGCAGTAGAGGGATTTTCTTTGGGCATGCATTGATTTCTCTATTAATCTCTTTCTTCAAATCTATTCTATTTTATTCTGTTTGATTTTAATTTATAATGGATGTGACTACTGTTATAAATTGGGATTCTAGTTGGCAGAGGTAAGCATCCTGCTCAAACAGGAACAACAATCAAGTTAGGGTAAGTCAGCAACACACTTTAAATTAACCTATGCTCACCCTCATATAGCTTGGCACAGAGCAGTCAGGCTTAACTCGATAAGCAATGTGTAAAGCATTTTTGTACAGCACTTCAAACAGTACACAGTAAAAACACCACAAAAAGACTCCACATCAGTTTTAAAACCTCCAATAAGTAGAAGTAGAGATATGAATTTCTAAAGACTAATTGTTTTTGCAGTGCTTAGAAACATATCGCACTAAGGGGGCTATCTGGTTGGGGCAAATCCAAAAGTTAAGGCCAACTGCAATGGAGCGTGGGTCAGATGCAGGGTCCAGCCTGGGCCTGCTGAATAGTACCTTGGATGTGCTGAGGCCGAGGGCGATGCATGGAGTAAAGGAGGTTATGCTTTGCAGTCGATCCTGATGATGTCGTTAATGCTTCTGTTCCGAGCTGCGCAAAGTCAAAGACGCGTCAAGAGTCCATATGTGATGAAGATCGGGGTGATGTGTCGTCGTCGAACCACTGGTTTGTAGGCGATGCGAGCAGCACAACGCGATGGATGTGTTGGCACTGAGCTGCACAAAGTTGGAGATGCATAGGAAACAGGGGAAGATTAGTTGCGCAGCTAGCGATGTTATGTCAGAGGTTCGTGTAGCAGCGATGATGTGTTAGGGGAAATGTGCCAGTTCCAATCGGTGCTACGTCGTTGATGCAGGAATTTTCTTAGTTGCTGCACTTGGTACAGACTTCCAAGGGCACAGGACCAAATTGGCACCACTTGGAAGAGCAGCACTCACAGCTGACAGAGTGCAGGTGCTGGCTGCAGGATGAAGAAAGAAGTCTTTGTTATCCCTGAGACTTCAGAAAACAGGAGGCAAGCAAACAAGACCCTAGAGATACTTTGGTTCTGGGATGTAGAGATGCAGGTCCAGTCCTTCCCATTCCCAAGCAACAGGCAGCAGACCAACACAGCAAAGCAGTTCAGCAACGTGGCAGTCTCTCCAGCAGTACAGTAGTCCTTCTTCCTGGTAGAATGTCTTCAGTTCCAGGAGTGTTCTGATTTGGTGGTGTAAGAGGTTCAGTATGTACACCCAGCTGGACCTTTGAAGTGGGGAAGACTTCAATGAGATTCTATGGCAGAGTCCATTTCTTTCCTGCCCTGGCTCAGACTCATTACAGGGGGGTATGCCATCCTTTGTGCGGAGACAGGACACAGCCCTTTCAGTTGTAAGTGTCTGATCCATCCTCCCTCCCATCCTGAGAAGAGTGACTGGCCACTCAGTCACACCTACTCTTCCATTCTGTGTGGACGTCTAGAGGGAATTTAGAAAGACAGCTGTCACCCACCCCAGATATCTAATAAAGAAACAGAAAGAAGGCACCAAATGGTTACATAAATAAAATACCAACTTTCTAAAAGTGGCGTTTTCAGAATTGCAATTTAAAAACCAACTTCACCATAAGTTGTTTTTTAAATTGTGATTCTAGACACACCAAATTTGGGGGCCTCATCTCTTTCCAACTGAAAATTAAACTTCTAAGATGCAATAAGGCAATCCCAATGTTATTTTATGAGAAAGATAGGCCTTGCAGTAGGGAAATATGAATGTAAGAGTATTTCATTACCAGGACTTGTAAAACTTAAAAGTACATGTCGTGCTCTTTAAGTGCATTGCAACCTGCCCATGGACTGTCCAGGGCCTACCTTAAGAGTGACCTATATGTAATAAAAAGGAAGTTTTGTCCTGGCAAGTTGGTTAATTTGCCGCCAGGCCGACATGGCAGTTTAAAACTGCACACTTCTTCAGTTGCAGGTCTGAGATATGTTTAAAGGGCCACTTAAGTGGATGGCACAATTAGTGCTACAAACCCACTAGTAGCATTTGATTTACAGTCCCTGGGCACATGGATCACACTTTTCTACGGACTTACAAGTAATTCAAATATGCCAATTGTGGATAAACAAATGTTACCATGTTTTAGTAAAGAGCATATGCACTTTAGCACTGGTAAAGTGCCCAGATTAATAAAGTCAGCAAAAACGATGTCAGCAAAAACAGTCAAGAACAGGAGGTCAGAAGGCAAAAGGTCAGGCAAAACCATGCCAAGGATGCCAGGTCTAAAAATTACCTGAAGGTGTCCGCGCTAAAAGTAAGAGTTTGTGCATGCAGAAGGGAACAGTGCTAGATAATAATTCATACTATGAAAGTTATTGAACAAGAAGGTTTTCAAGGACTTGTGGAATCTTAACAGGTTGGGTTCTACACGAATACCAGTTGTGAATTTTGTTCCACGTTTGTGCTGTAATAACAGAAAAAGCTTCTTCACCACATCTGGCCTTACAAAACTTGGATACGACCACCTGACTAGAGGAGGATCAAAGTAATCTGACAGGCCCGTTCCATATAAGCAATTTGGAAATTTATGTGGAACGGAGAGTGAGGAACATGTCTTTATGACAGAAACAAAGGTTTCTAAAAAGTCTCCTCTTCTGTACAGGGAGCCAGTGTGAGATTTTGAGTTGGGCTGGTATGTTGTCATAGTTGTGAATTTCCGGGATTAATCATGCTGCAGCATTTTGAATTATCTGCAGTCAATGCATAAAGTAGGCAGGAAGGCCAACATGTAGTGCCTTGCAGTAATCAATCTCACTGATGATCATGGTTTGTATGAGTGGCTGCATGCATGTCTGGGATATGGTAGGAAGGATTTACTTTAGGAACTTCATAATAAAAACCTAGGTGGCCATAAATTTCTTAATCAGGGGTTCGAAAGAGAATTTGTGGTTAAAAATGTAACTGTGATTAGATAAATGCCCAGTGATTCCGGCCATAAAGAAGGGGACCAGTAGGGGTACTCCCAAAAGCCAGGAACTCTATTTTATCAACTTAGAAGAAGAAGGAGATGGTATTTATTAAATTTGCTTCATTAAGGAGGCACATTTTTCTTTCTATCCTCTTGAAAAAAACATTCCCTGTTTGAACTCTTGAGCCAAATGTTCATCTTACTATATGTTCCCAAACCATCACCATCCTGATTATAGATTACGCATTCGAATAGCATTCTTAGCTTTGAGAAAGGGGACAAAAGACCTCTGGCTCACTCCCAAATGCATCCTTTTCCAAAGAAATTCTCCATAGAAAGTAATCAAAATCACACAGTCAGCATAGGGTGAGCAAATGCATGAACATATCTTCAAATCAAAATACAGCATTATAAAAAATCATATATTACCACCATCCTAGCACTATCCATCTTGATGAATATTATTGAACCTCATGTTACCTCATGAGACGCTCTTATCAAAATGTAACTTAAGTTTGGCATCCTGCTGCTACTGCGCTCCTTCATTCCCGCAGCACTCCAGGCTTGTTTAATAGGAGTCCTTTTGTTTCTAACCATCCCCATTTTTTCACCGGAGTTTAATTACTCATTGTTCGGCTTTTTATAGTACGTTGTTCCTCGTTTCTGTGGAGCCATGAGGCATCTCAGCCCCTCCCACTCCCCCTTGTGCCCGGTGCTCCTGCCCTGTTCCTCACCCCTCCCGCCACATTACTTGCTTGGTGGGAGCCCCCCGAGCTAGATTCAGGAGTGTGCAGCCACTCACATGCGTACAATAAACATAAAGCAAACATGTTTGCTCATTTTTACAGCATGCAGCACAGTAGTACTTCTGCTAGTGAACAGACACACAAAGCAAACTCTTTCACTTTCACGGCCACCAGGCCGTGCGACAGAGACGCTCCAACTTGCTTGGTGGGAGCCCCCCGAGCTGGATTCAGGAGTGTGCAGCCACTCACATGCATACAATAAACATAAAGCAAACATGTTTGCTCATTTTTACAGCGTGCAGCACAGTAGTACTTCTGCTAGTGAACAGACACACAAAGCAAACTCGTGCTGTCTTGGCGCCTTACACAATTCCCCACGGCAGCGCTTGCAGCCATGTCTGCTTCATGGGTTACAACCAGCGGCCTGCGGGTTTACTACAGATCTCTGCAGTAATGCCCGCTTCCTGTGACCGCTGTAACAGAGCGTCCCATGCAGCTTCAGTGCAGCCAAGTAGTTTATTCCTGTGTGCCTTTGTGCCTCTGTGTTTTGCATGTGTCGAGACTGTGAGCCTGCCGCTTTTGTCCCCAAGTACTTGGAGAAGGTCTTCAGAAATGCATTCTCCTTCACCTGGTATTTGCCCTATGATTACGCGACTATCTGGAAAAACTCACAATAACTTTTCGCTATACAAATGTCAGGCTTGTACATCTTCCTCCCGGGTGATGATCTGACACTCATCACTCAGCACCACCACATTATCACTCAGCACCACCACATTATCACTCAGCACCACCACAGCACCACACAGCGCCACCAAAGCACCACCCAGCGCCACCCCAGCATCACCCAGCGCCACCCCAGCATCACTCAGCGCCACCCCAGCATCACTAAGCGCCACCACAACATCACTCAGCAACACCACAGCATCACTCAGCACCACCACAGCATCACTCAGCACCACCACATTATCACTCAGCACCACCACAGTACCACTCAGCACCACCACAGCACCACTCAGCACCACCACTGCATCACTCAGCGCCACCCCAACATCACTCAGCGCCACCCCAGCATCACTCAGCACCACCACAGCACCACTCAGTACCACCACAGCACCACTCAGTGCCACCCCAGCATCACTTAGCGTCACCACAGAATCACTCAGCGCCACCACAGCACCACTCAGCGCTACCCCAGCATCACTAAGCACCACCACATTATCACTCAGCACCACCACATTATCACTCAGCACCACCACAGCACCACTCAGCACCACCACAGCACCACTCAGCACCACCACAGCATTACTCAGCACCACCACAGCATCACTCAGCACCACCACAACACCACTCAGCACCACCACAGCATCACTCAGCGCCACCCCAGCATCACTCAGCACCACCACAGCACCACTCAGCACCACCACATCACCTCTCAGCACCACCACGGCATCACTCGGCGCCACCACAGCACCACTCAGCACCACCCCAGCATCACTCAGCACCACCACTTTATCACTCAGCATCACCAAATTATCACTCAGCCCCACCACATTATCACTCAGCACCACCACATTATCACTCAGCACCACTACAGCACCACTCAGCACCACCACAGCACCACTCAGCACCACTCAGCACCACCACAGCACCACTCAGCACCACCACATTATCACTCAGCACCACCACATTATCACTCAGCACCACCACAGCACCACTCAGCACCACCCCAGCATCACTCGGCGCAACCCCAGGTTATAGGTGTCACATTTGCGAAAGTTATAACTATCGGCATTGTAAATGACAAAGCTATTACTTTAGCTATTTTCAAAACCAACACATAAATAAAAAAATTGTCATTTACAAGAACAATAGCACAAACTTTCCTAATGCAAGACCTATTGCATTGCAAATGCTTGTTTCAATTGCTGACCCCTCACTGTCTTAGAGAGGTCTGTTCCTGTGACCTACTGGACAATTAGATTTGCCGCTGTATATGGGTGTTCGTCTACAGGTCAGTTGATGCTCCAATTCTTGCTCTTAAAAGATGACTATGGAATAGAAGCCTTCTTGGATGACATCCAGCCATTTCTTGCAAGAAAATGGTATGTCCAGTTTCGACTGGGCACCCTGCCGCTCTGTGTTTTTACATGTAAATAGTCAGGCCTTGCTAAGTGTGAGTGCCCAGCTTGTAATTGGGAGGAAGAGTCGGAGCTTCATGTCTTTTTCTTTTGCCCTGCTTATAAACCAGCAAGGAAGCGATGGCTTATCCAAATTTGTAGGAACCTAGGGTTTGTACACTGCTCTGAGGTGTTCAGAGTCCTGAAGTCTGACACTTGCAAGCCCATTGTGTTGCTGTTTTGCAATTTTTGTTTTCAATGTGGCGTAGGTGCTGGACCTTTGTAAAATTGTTAGCCCAGCCATAAGTGGCATATCATTTTTAACTTTTCTAGGTTCCTAATTTTCTTTTTTTGTTTTAATCCTAAAAAGAAACCAGTTTTTGTTTCTTTTTAAACATATAAACTCCTTTAGATTATGACTATGATGCAATTTTATTCGTACTATGAATGTATGACTATCCATAAGATTCTTAATTAATTAATTGTATTTGCACTGATCTTATTGGAATCTCCTACATAGTGTTCCATCTATTAAATATTGTCTTCCACACAGTATGGGCCCGATGTAGGTAGGCCGTTACCGATCGGTAACGGCCGAAAATACCGATTTTTGGCCCTTACCGATCGGTAAACAGCCATCGAGATGTAGGGAACAAAAATAATAAATAATCGGAGTGAAATCCGAATCGGAATGAGTACCGAATGGGAAAGAATCCGATACGTACATACCGAAAATCGGATATGTAACGATTCGGTAAAACACCGAATCGGATGCAAACACCGAATCGGTCCATGTACCGAATCGGTAGCGACACCGAATCAGAAAATTACCGATTCGGTCCATGTACCGATTCGGTAGTGACACCGATTCAGAAAATTACCGATTCGGTCCATGTACCGAATCGGTAGTGACACCGATTCGGAAAATTACCGATTCGGTCCATGTACCGAATTGGTAGTGACACCGATTCGGAAAATTACCGATTCGGTCCATGTACCGAATCGGTAGTGACACCGATTCGGAAAATTACCGATTCGGTCCATGTACCGAATCGGTAGTGACACCGATTCGGACATGAGCCGAATCGGAAAACATACCGATTCGTATGAATCGCCGATCGGGAAATTCCCCGATTCCGACAGATGGGGAGATGTAGGGAGGCACAGAAACACCGAAATCGGCTCAAAATCGGTAGAATTCACTCGGTATTTACCATGGATTCCAATCAGGTGGTAACCAACTCCAACCCATATAAACAGTCCCAAAATGCATTGCAACTTGCAGGATGGCAGCTTTTTATGTCATTGCGAGGCGGCTACGGCTACAGCAGGAAGGACAGAGGGAATGGCTAAGAAATGAACAGGTCTACAGACAGAGCATAACCCTGTTCATGCTCACAGAGGCAGAGATACTACAGAGATACAGGCTGGACTCTGACACCATACTTGAGCTCATCAGGGATCTCAAACCATTCTTGGACCACCACACCCCAAGGGCACACGCCATCCCTGCGCACATCCAGGTGCTATGCAGCCTACACCTGCTAGCGTCTGGCAGCTATCAAAGTGGAGTTGCAGCAGCAGGAGGGGTGAGCCAGAGCAGCCTGTCAAGGTTCTTCCACACATTCCTTGACGCCATGATACACAGGATGGACCAATACATCTCTTTCCCTGCAACCCACGCAGAACTGCTACAAACCAAAGCTGACTTCTACCAGATGGCACAATTTCCCCAAATCATTGGTTGCATAGATGGCACGCACATTCCGATTTGCCCACCAGCGGACACCGAATACATATACCGCAATCGGAAGTCTACACACACCATCAACGTGCAGGTGATCTGCAATGCAAAGTGCACCATCACAGACCTGGTAGCAAAATTTCCAGGGAGTACCCATGACTCCTATATTTTCCAACAGAGCGGCATCTATGCACGGCTGATGGCTGGCGAATTTGGAGAAGGATACCTCCTAGGTGAGACACATCATCAGACCCCCATAACACATAGTAGCTAGGTGGAATACATGTATGCATGTGTGTAATGTAACCCCTTTCTCTTCCAGGCGACAGTGCATATGCCCTCCGCTCATTCATACTCACCCCCTACCTCAACCCCTCCACACCCAGCCAAAGGAGGTATAACCGGGCCCACATACGCACAAGGAATGTTGTCGAACGGACCTTTGGCATCTGGAAAAGTAGATTCAGATGCCTGCACAAGAGTGGAGGTGCAAGGCAGTATACCCCCATCACCTGCTGCAAGATCATAGCTGTATGTGCAATGTTACACAACCTTTCGGTGAAGAAGGGCACTGAGGTGGAGTTGTCTGACTACGAGGACCATGACGACGACGAAGCTGTGCCACTGACACAGCCAGCTGGGGTGTGTACGCCAAGTGATGGCAGATACAGACGTGAGGAGATTACTGAGAACTATTTCTGAGTGAGTACAGATGCAAAGACAGCTAAATGGTGGTTGGGAAAAAACAAATTTTAATACTGTTGCAACACAGTTACTGCACTGATGTGCAACACAAAATGGTGTAAAGGAAAATGAAACAAAAGTCCAAGGTTCAGGTTGCCTCACCCGCCCTTGCAAGGCTATTTCTTTGCCCGCTTGCCAGACCCACTGGGGTGTCCCTCAGCCCCCTCTGAATGACCAGCAGCATCTGCGGAGCGCCTGGTGCTCCTACGTGGCTCAGACGCAGCGCTGGCCGGGCTGCTGAGGCTGCTGCTGTCCCCAGCATCACCCAGGTCCAGGGCAGGATTGGAGGCTGTGTTCGAAATGATCATGGCCTCCATAGCAGTGGTGATCCGGGCCATCCCCCTTGTGAGCTCTGCCGTATTCTGACTCAGGCTAGATTCCATGTTTGCGCTGCGCTGGCACAGTTGTGCCGTCGCCGCAGCAAGGCGGCTCATGCAGCGGTTCTGTACCCGGGCATCCCGCCTGCGCACCAGCTCCTGCTCCTCCATTCTGCTACACAACTGGGTTATGGCAGTGGTTAGCCTGCCTAACCCTGCTGCCACCTCCGTGTTAGATTCCACGAAGGCCTGAAATCCCTTTACCATTTCTCCCATCTGCAGGTTGTGCTGCAGGAGCTGGCGTTGGCAGGCCATCGTGGATTTTGCCTGCTGCCTCTGTATCTTCACCATCTTTCCCTCGAGGCCCAGGAATACACTGCCCTCCCGTGCTGGTGCAGCAGTGGTGGTGATGGCACGGCGCCGGGCACTTCTGCTGCCGGCCTGCTGAGTGGGCTGGGGTGCCGCTGGTGGGGGTGTGGTGCTGGCCGGTCCCTGAGCCCCTGCTCCCAGGACAGGTGGTACTGGTGGCAAAGCCATGGTTGTGGCAGGAGCTGGTGTAGGTGGAATGGTGTCCCTTGTAGGGGAGTTCTCTGGGGAGAACTGCAAGGGGGGTGTGCTGGCCATTTGTGGGGAGTGCAGTGCTTCGAAGTCTATCACCAGGTCTCCCTCCATATCAAGCCCTAGGGTGTTTCCGTCCTCCTCCTCCTCCTGGGCAGCCTGGCTGGTGCTCGGCCCTGCGAGTGCAGTGTCTGATGGTGCTGCTGCCTCTGATGACAATGTTGGTCCGCCTGATGGTGCCCCTAGGTACAAAGAAGCATTTGTAAACTGAGTGCCGATGTATTACAGTCAGTACAATTAAAGCATTCCACATGTCCTTGCATCTCCTTAGACTGTGTCACACTGTTTCCTGTCTTGTGATTCTGCACTGCCATATTTTGCTAGCTTCTGCTGACTACATGTACCATGATGCTTGTCTCTTGTACGTTGGTGACAGTACTGTGCTGGGGTTTGCCTATGCATTGTGTCTAATGGGGAGGTGTCTGGTAGGGTGTGTCATGATGCGCATGCTTCTTACCTGTAGCTGTAGCTCTCGCAGAGCTGTCCAGGGTCCCAATTCCACTGACACTCTCCCTCTCAATGGTGCTGGAGACCAGTTCCTCCAGCTCGGTGAGGGGTGGCGCCGGGTTCCTGCCTCCTCCAGTGCCTCCAGCCTGCCTCTGGATCTCTGCCATCTTCCTTTTTGTGAGGCTGCGGATGTCGTAGAATCTCTTCTTGAGTTCATCCACGGACCTGGGGGTGACACCCACAGCATTCACCTTTTGGGCGATTTCGGCCCAGATCCTCCTCTTGGTGCTGTCTGGCACATTGAGGGACAGCTTTCCAAACAGCTGGCGGTGCACCCTCACCACCTCCTCGACCAACACCTGAAGCTCGGTGGCGCTGAACTTCGGCTTCCTCTTCTGGGAGGACTTCTGGCTCTCGCTCTGGTCTGCCATGTTCTTCACTACAGTTCACAACCTCCTACTCCCACTGCTGCTAACTGTGAGTGTTGAGCTCAGGCTGGCTCTCCAGAAACTTCTTAATTAGCTGCACCTGGCAGGGTTGCCACTCCCTGTTTGGGTGGGGGAGGGGGAGCCACCTCATTGGCTGAATCGGCTTTTACCGATTCGGTATTATCCGATTCGGTAAAATCCGATTCGGTATTATCCGATTCGGTAAACTCCGATTCGGAATTATCCGATTCGGTAAAAGCCGATTCGGTAAAAGCCGATTCGGTTTCTTCAATGCATTCCTATGGGCTTTTTCGCCATGGGTGTGTTTTCATGGCTACGATTCTATGATTGCCGAATCGGATTTTACCGAATCGGCTATTTCCGATTCGGTGTTAGCCGAATCGGAACTATCCGATTCGGTGTTAGCCGAATCGGTACTTTCCGATTCGGTGTTGGCCGATTCGGTACTTCCCGATTCGGCCCGTGCCGATTCGGAACGTACCGATTCACATTACCGATGCCGACCGATTCGGTAATAATTCCCATTTTTTTAGCTACATCTCGTTTTCCGATTTCAGAATACCGATTCGGACCGCCTCGGTATTTGGAAATCGGAAAATCCCTTTTACCTACATCGGGCCCTATATCCTTGCACATGCACTTTATTGAGCTCATTGGATTTGGATCTGTGTCAGTATTGAATTCCAGGGCTGGATGTAATTTCATATTTGTATTTTTTTAACGGATTGTATTTGTTTCTGTATACTTTTATGGTCTTAAAAGACCGAAATAAAGTTTTTCTGACTGACTGACTGAGAATTGTTCTTTTCTATCCATTTCATAAAATGGACAAGTTATAGGTGCCCAAGTTTATACAACAGTATTGCACAGTGAAATCCCTTTCTCCTCAATCTGACAGTAAAAAAGCAGAACAGACTGTATCACTTCCACCCACCCCTTGCAGTGAACTAGTTCAATGCACCGTAGGTCAGACAATGTCCTTGCCAAGCAGAAGAGCAATGGATTATCTATCGGATCAGAGGTCTTCTCGGGCCATATACTATTGGAACAGCAGGGATTTGGTGGAACCCGCTCACCCAGGGAGGACTGTGGGAAGGTCCCACCATGGAAGCCTTTTTTGTTTTGTTTTATATAGCGTGAACTCGACCCGAAGGTATCAGAGCGCTTTACATGAGCACCAGTTGTGTTACAGACGGACATATTAATTTTTTGTTGGGAACGGGGAGATTAAGTGATTTGGCCAGAATCACAGGTTGTTGAGCCTCCCTGCCGAGACTCAAACCTGGTTCCCCAGCTTCGAGGTGGACCTCTCTAGCCTTTAGGCCACATCCACTTCCAACACTGCCCAGAATAACAGTAGCTGAATGTCCATGGGCATCACTCAGGGGTCACCGCTGACTTGCTGCTTGCATCCCCTGGCACTGCCTTTGAAGCTACTGATCTCAGAGATCATAGCAGCAGTGGAAGGACCAGAAGGAAAACTGGGCTCTAATGAGCCTTGTTTACATTTTGTTGCTCACCCAAAAGTGGGACCTTTGAAATATTTAGAGTTTGTATTACACTTCAGAATGTTTTTATTTAGCAAATAGATAACACTCTGAAGCGCATGCAATGCACACTTCAATACATTAAAATGTTACTTTCCTGCTGGCTTATTACAAAAGCCCCATTTCATTTTATGGGTACCTAAAACAGTAGAGTTAAGTTAACTTGTTTTGCTGCTGCAGAACATTGCATGTGTCTTTTCCAGATCTCTCCCTTTGGAAGGGGCGAGAAGAAAACCAAGTCCTAGGGGTCACCTGGCAGGAGCTACCTGCATCACATGGTCTTATGGACAGCCATTTCTTAGTCTGTCTCTCTTCTGCTGATACCCATGCAATACCTATTAAGTGTGTAATGTATGCTTTATATAATGTTTCATGTGTTAGGCCCTTGGCTGGTCGTGGTTCTTTTGAGCTGTGTCTTGGCATGTGGGCGTGTGCATAGCATGTGGGCATGTGACCATTCGGCCTGTATCTGAGAAAATGACTCCAAACTTGCCATATCAATGCTGCACTGCTGGCATATAGTAGCTGCACTCAATACATATCATGACACAGCCGCGATTAATATATATGTGTGGTAGAAAAATATATTTCTATCTGTTTTAGAAACCTATTGTGCCATTTTATTAATCTCGACCCTAATGTCTTTCATTTTTTTTTTTTTAGTTCCATGGCGTCACCACCCAACTGCCATTATATCAAAGGCCACATGACAACATTTTCTCTAACATCATCAGGGCCAGAAAGTCAGATGATGTCACTTACTGTGATGGCTACCGCACAGGGCCGGCTCTAGGCTCATGGTGGCCCTGGGCAAAGAGCGTAGGTAGGGGGCCCCCGGAGAGGGGGTCCGGGCTATGTGGAGCACGGAGGCCAGTGAAGAGGGGGGTCAAGGTGTTTGGAAGTGGAACAGAGCCACAGGCCACCAAATCCCTGCCAGGGGCCGCCACGCAAATATGCATCGATCCTCAGAGGTTTATTATATTAAGGATTTATATTGGCGTGGTGGCCCCTGGGGTTTGGTGGCCCTGTGCAGGTGCACAGCTTGCACATGCCTAAGGCCGCCCCTGCTACAGCATTTGCAAGTTTGAATGATGTCGCTTCCACTACCCCAGGCATTTTGGTGAATTGAGTTCCTTTTGTAATGTACTTAATGTACTTAGGCAGCCTCGGCTAGGCTGAGACTGCAGTCCATTATGATGTACTTGCATTCTACGATCAGGAGTTGTTGGAGTTTCGGCAGTTGGAGGTCCCTGCTGTGCCAGGCAAGACAGCGTTAGGTTTTAACCTGTCTTCTGAATAAATACTTTCTACTGGAACAAGGCTCCTGCGTATATATTTGATTATGACAATTTTGGCTACGATTTGCCAGACACGATGAACAGACGAGGGTGAAAGCACAGCCACAAACCTACATTGTTTGGAGCAGCTGACAGGAGGACCGGGTGGACGGCTCAGGTCAGAAAAAAGAGATTTGTGTGAGAGGAAAACAAAGTCTGCTTTGAGCGGTATAAATATGAGCCGTGGTTGCTTGAGGAGTAGCAAAAGAAGAAACCGGCATAACAGCTGTGCGGAGCGGAGGCAAGCTGTGGGATTGAGAAAGTACGTGTGAGGAAAGGGGCGCAAAATGAACAAAAGGATGACAGTTTAAAGAAGAGTCTGAAAAGCACTAGGGGAAAGCGGATAAGTGAAGGGAGTGCACTCGATATCTGTGTAACTACAGAGGAGCGGACTGAAGAGGTGTCAGTTACACACACAGGCCGAAGTATGAGCATGAGCTAACAACACGCATGTCGAGTCCTAAAGCTCGCTGCGCAGGTAGCAGGGGCGCGCAATGAAGGGCTCAGGACACGCTGTTACTCTCCGCATGGCCCGGACTAACTCCGTGGCCACGCCTCCATTTATTTAAAGCCTACGCGACCGTGACGTATCACGGCCGCGCTAACGCACTGCTGCGTACGTGACAACTCTCCCGCACTCATGCGGCTTCTAGAACATTACATCCCTTTCAACCTTTATTAAAGTTCGAAATGCAAAAACAAAACCAGGCTACCAGCCCGCTGCAACAGTCTTGGCAGTTCAAAATCAGTACAAGGCACCCCAGGCATGGTTAGAGCACAGAATCAAAATGGCCGGCAGGCCTGTTACCAGTTCAAGTCGCAGATGCCGCCGTCTCAGCTCACAGCAAAGTCCGCTAGTTGCGAGGAGGGTGCGGGGTTTCTTCTTAGTCCATAGCCCGCGGCCTCTCCCCTGAACAGGACCCTCCGTGGGGGGCTCGCTCGGACCGGGCCGGTGATGAGTCACCCCCGGGGTTTCGGAGGCTCTCAGTGTCGGCTATCTCCGGACTCAGAGGGCTTGCTCCTGCTCTTTCTCCCAAGCCTCTTGGCACTGCCGACGGTGCCGGGGTGTTAGACGTGGAGGGGCTCGGCCCTGCGGGGTCTTGTTCCTGGCTTGGGCAATCTCCGGCGGGGGCTGTGGCTCGCTTGAAGAATGACACGTTCCGGGTGACACTTTCGCCATCTCTCTGGGCGGTTATCATCGTGCCAGACCGACGTGTGACAGTCCATGGATGGGGCTCAAAGGGGAGCCAGAACTTGCTTCCCGGGAAACGGTCTCGTACATAGACCCGGTCTTGTTCCTCAATCGGGGAGTCCCTGCTCCTGCGCCTGAAACTGGCGTATTCGTTCGAGCGCCTCCGATTGTCTTGGGCCAGCTGTGGGTTTGATTTCATGGGAGTCCAGGTGCGGTGGTGCGGAATAGTGTCTCGGACTATTCGACCCATTGTGGAGGGCTCCGGGGCCGCGGTTGTAGTGCGGTGGGGCGTAAGCCTGTATTCGCGTAGGAAGGTGTATAGGACCCTCTCGACTGGTGTCTCCTCTGCCTGAGCAATCCGTATCACTTTATTCAGGGTCCTCATAAATCGTTCCACTTCTCCGTTGGCCTGGGGCCATCTGGGGGTGATTTTTCTGTGGTGAATCCCCCATTCATGGAGGTAGTCCGCGAATTCCTGGCTTTGAAATGGGGGCCCGTTGTCCATCTTCATTTGCTCGAAAATTCCGTGAGTGGCGATTACTTTTTCCAGTTTGGTGATCACTTCCTTGGCGGTCAGCGACGATATGATTTCTACTTCAGGGTATCTTGTGAGATCGTCGATGACGACGAGCATGTGGCGGCCGTCTGGAAGGTGACCAAAATTGACACTTACTCGCTCCCAGGGTTCCGTCGGTTCGTCCTCGGTGATGATTGGTGCCGGGGTATCCGACGGGCCTGCGGCCTGACACCAGTGGCATGCCTTCACCCACTGTTCAACCTTCTCATCCATTCCCGGGAACCAGACTTTCGCCCGGAGCCTGCTCTTTGTTTTCACGATCCCTTGGTGGCCACGGTGGGCGAGTTCTACGGCCTGTTGTGACAGACTTGCTGGCATGACGATTCGGGGTCCACAGAGGAGACACCCCTGGGTGTCTACTGATAGTTCATCCTTCACCCGGAGGATCGCCTCGAGGACCCCCCGTGCTTCCGGGGTTTGTTGACTTAGGGAGTTGGTTAGTGACTTCCAGTCGTTGCTCCGGGATGCTTCAATTGCCAATTGGAGGGGCTCATCATTGCGGGTCGCATCCACAATTTGCTCGATGCTGATTGGCAGGGGTCGGGGGCGCTCTAGAATGTTCCTGACGTACTCTTCCGTGTCCGACGGCGTCTTCCCTTTCTTGCGTGGTTGCCGCCCGAGGATGCCGGGATAGGTAGTCGGCTGGATTGTTCACTCCGGGCTTGAATTCCACCTTGTAGTCATATTCCTGGAGCTGCAAGATCCACTTTTCAATCCTCGGGGGAGGTTTGGATACAGAGCCTTTGAAGAGGGGAAGCAGGGGTTTATGATCGGTGAACATGGTAAAAGGGTGACCGTACACGTACACATGGAAATGCCGGCATGCCCAATGTATCGCGATGGCTTCCCTCTCAATTTGTGAGTACCTCAGTTCAGTTTCTGTGAGGGAGCGGCTCGCGTAGGCTATTGGCACCCAGTCCTCTCCGTTTCGACTCTGAGTCAGTACGGCTCCAAGCCCGTGGGGGCTGGCATCTACTGCGATGCTCGTTGACTTGGAGGGGTCAAAGTAGGACAGGGTGGTGTCCGCGGACAAGGCGGCCTTGGTGTTCTGGAATGCCATCTCTTGCTCCTCTCCCCAGTGCCATGGGGTGGTGGTCTTGGTGAGTTCTCTTAGCGGTCTGGTTAAGTTGGAGAGGTCTGGGATAAAACTCCCACAGAAATTCACCATCCAGAGGAAACTCCGTACCTCCGACACGTTGGTGGGTGCAGGTGCGGCCTGTAAATCTTTCACTTTTTCGGGATCTGGCGCTACTCCCTTGTCTGAGAAGGTGTACCCGAAGAAACTGATGGTGTTTCTCAGGAACTGGCATTTCTCTCGGTGGAGGGTGAGGCCTGAGTCTCGGATCCTCTGTTGCACGCTCTTGAGTCTCCGGTGGTGCTCCTCGACGGTGTCGGCGTAAATCAACAGATCGTCGCTGACGTTGAGGACACCGGTTATCCCACTTAGCACTTCTCGAATGGTGTTTTGAAACACTTCGGCTGCACTCGAGATCCCAAAATTGAGCCTTCGGTATCGTCGGAGCCCGACGTGAGTGGAGAACGTCGTGATATATCTTGAGTCGGGGTGTAGGGGCAGCTGGTGATAGCCCGACCTCAGGCCAACTTTAGAGAACCCTTTTGCCCTGTTCAGCTCTCCTAATATATCGTCTATTGTGGGCGTCAAATGTATCTCCCGTTTCACTGCAGAGTTGGGTAAACGCATGTCTACGCAGATGCGCACTTGGCCTGGTTGCTTGGGTTTTCGCGCCACTACGACCGGCGACACCCAGGGGGTGGGGCCACTGACCTTCTCGATGATTCCTTGCTTTTCGAGGTTCTCCAGCTCCTGTTCCACTTTCTTCCGGAGGTGGAACGCAATTCTTCGATGGCGTAGGGCTACCGGTTGTATGGATTTGTCAATATGTAGGGAGACCTCTTTCCCTCGGAGGCATCCGATGCCTTTGAAGACATCGTCAAATTCTTCGATGATTGTCTCAAGTTCCTCCTCTAGAACCGCCATGGCAAAAGATATGAGGTGGAGTTCTTCCGCTGTTTGACCGCTCAGTAGCATTCCGTTACCTTCCTTGGATACATAGATCGTGGATGACGCCTTTTTGTCCTGGTGGTATATATCTGACTGGAAGCATCCGACCAATGGGATGGGTGTCTTCTGGCCATAAGCGAAAACCCTGATTTTCGCGGGTTGCAGGTTGGGTTTTTCTCGCAGTTGTGTGTAGACGTTGGCGGCCATGAGTTCAATTGATGCACCGGTATCAATGGTCGCTCGCACTTCTTGGTTCTGGATGTTTACCCTGCACTTGGGTAGCCGTTGGTTCTTCTTACTTGGTTGGCTGATAGCGAGTACGTAGTGTACCGGGTAGCTGGTGTTGTCGTCGTCCATATCCTCGTTCTCAGGACCTTCTAGCACTGTGTGAGCTGTTTCCGGTTTGAGTTTGGACGATCTGCATACCGAGGCGAAGTGGTTCATGCGCCCGCATGACCCGCATTTCTTTCCTCGAGCCGGGCAATCTTGTGTCCTGTGCGGTATGCCACCGCAGTACCCGCAGTCCTTCCGGCGGTCTTGTGGCCTGCCTCTCCCCACTGGGCGTTGTTTGGGTCGCACTACGTTGACGTGTTCAGCCACGTGCACTTGTTCCGTTTTCACGGGTCTGTGTAGAGCTGCCTCCATGTGGGACGCCCTCGCTTGGGATAGTTCTTTTGAGCGCCCCAGTTTGAGGATCTCTACCAGCGGCTTACCGTCCTCTTGGAGGATCTTCACCCGCAATTCAGAGGAATAACAGCCCTGAATGATCTGTCCGCGGATCTCCTCTTGCTTATCTCTGAATCCGCACGTGCTCGCGAGTTCTTTGAGGCGGCCATAGAAGGCGTCGAGTGACTCCTCCGCTCCTTGTCGTGCTTGCCGGAACAAGAACCTTTCATAATCTTTGCTCTGCATCGGCTCAAAGTGAGCATTGAGCGCGTTGAGGAGAGTGACGTATGTGTGAGGGGTGGCCTCCGTCAGTGTCTTGTAGATGCGATGGATATCCTTCCCACCAAGATGCAGGAGGAGAGCTCTGCGCCTCTCCCTGGCCGTGCCCGCACCGTCAAAGTAGAATTGTAGCCTCTCCACCCAGTCTTTCCATCGCGGGGCCAGGGCCGCCGGCGCACCATCGACTGAGAAGGGCTCGATGGGTGGAATGGACGTCATGGTGGGCGGAGGCGATGATCCACACGCCGGTAGGGTACAGGACACAGGGCCACCAGTCAGGGAAGGAACGCCGACAGGGCAAGGCCAGCGCTGCGGCACTACGTGAGTTCTTCAGACCCTCGTCGCCATTGTCGAGTCCTAAAGCTTGCTGCGCAGGTAGCAGGGGCGCGCAATGAAGGGCTCAGGACACGCTGTTACTCTCCGCGTGGTCCGGACTAACTCCGTGGCCACGCCTCCATTTATTTAAAGCCTACGCGACCGTGACGTATCACGGCCGCGCTAACGCACTGCTGCGTACGTGACAACTCTCCCGCACTCATGCGGCTTCTAGAACATTACAATGCACACTCATGAGACGGTCAGCTGAAGTGCATTTTTATGTGCAATATGTACAAAACGTTTAGAGCACAATGTGTAAGGTTTGAGCCATAACGGAAGCATTTTCATTTCATATATCTTTATTTCGGCAATTTGTAGCCATAAAAGATGTTCGAACATGTTAAAAAATACAGTGTACATAGGTGACAAGTAGGTTCAGTTAAAACAGAAGTAAATTAGCAGCAGTACAGGAGCAGGTAAGTATCTAAAATACATCGTGCAAGTTGTTGTATAAAAATCCTAAGAATTACGGTACATCCATTTTATCATCTGTAACAATCAATTACAAAATGCTCATGTAGGTAGTTTTATGCAGTGATTGTTAAAAACCTACACTTATGCCACATAGCTGCCAGACCTTTTGCTACAGCAAATACAATGGAACTGGTTAACTCTGTTTTGAATATTCTGTAAGCTTGCATACAATGAGTAAATCCCAAGTTTTTACAGACAGGTATGAGCCAGTACCTTCTTGACTTTTGATAAGCCGGGCAAAAAAACAAAATATGCAAGTCATTTTCTAGTTCGCAGTTACAACCAGGGCAGTTTTTTGGAAAAGATGGGAACCATTTGCTGGTAAGGGCTCTACTTGGTAAGGTGCCATATCTCCATTGTAAGTATATTTTTCTAGTTAAAATAGGGAAAATGTCATCCAAGACACACTCAAAATGATAAAAATCTTTAAACTTTAAAAAGGATTCTGTTAGGGTGCCGATCTGAGAATTATGTAAAACAGCGGTTAGTCTACTACCATAAAAAAGTCTGGCCAAGTGCTTACGTGAGACCGCGTTACAAGCAGACTCAGGGTCAGACCACAATGATGGTATTCCCAGCTTCCCACATTCTTTCTTAATATACATGAGCCATGGGATTTTCCTTACATTGGGTAGACTTAAAATTTCTTGAAGTTCCTGCCTGTAGTTAAGGAGCTGGGGTGTTGTCCACAGTCTCCGCCAGAATCTTAACGGTTTAAGGCCCAGCTCCTCGTCTATCGATCTGAGGCCCAAATCGAGCCTCAGGGGTAGGAGAGGAGTACTAGATGGCAGGGCCAACAATTGTCTGAGGAATTTATTTTCGGTGGTTATAATCTCTGATCTACATGAGTAGCCCCAGAGTTCGCCGCCATAGATGACCGCCCACGGAAGCAGAGATACTTGATAAACAGTGGACTAAACAGTTAACCGGCCAGTACAGATAAAGACAACTTGCTTGCACTCGACTTGAGAGACCTAATGGTGGGAGTCCATGAAGAAGAGCTCTCACATTTGTTTGGAGGTTGTGTATGCGTCTGTGATTGGCTGCTGTAGGAGTGGCTAAATACATTCATTTCTGCATAGTGTAGGGACTATATGACAAGACTGCCACCTTGTGGTCTTTGCAGATATAGTAAGTATGGATTTGAGCACTGCTATTATACCTCCACCACACTTTCTCATGGTTCCAAGGGATCCTCCCATTGAATGGGAAGATTGGATTGACTGTTTTGAAAATTGCATTTTAGCATTAGATGGAGCCAGATTTTCACCAGTCGGAAAGAAAGCGTTGCTTTTTGGGTCCCTTGTTAAAGAAGGTCAACATGTCTTTAAATACTTACCTGCAATTGGTAATGCACAAGGGGGTGCAATGGAGGATGTATACAAAAAAGCAGTGCTACGTTTGCAAACTAGATTAGCAAAACAAGTGAATGTGGTGATGCGACATCACAAGTTCTACACACAACCACAGCGTGGCAATGAAAGTATAGATAGATGAGCTTGTGTCAAGCTTGAGGGAACGTTTTGCGAGATGTCAATTTGGTGCAATGACTGACGAAATGATCTGGGATCAGTTAATTGTACATTGTCATAGCAAAAAGACACAGGAGAGACTATGGGCTGCCAGTAATCCAACACTCAAAGAGGCTATAGCAATTGCAAAAGTGGTTGAAGAGTCAGAAAGAGGCATGGAGGAGATGAGAGTCACAAGCAGGGAAAAGGTGGAGAGTGAGGTTGCTGCCTTGGGAGAAGAACTCGAAAATGTGAACATGGTTAAGAGATGAGGTCAAATGGCTGGAAGTTCAAGTAACAAAAATGGAAACCCAAAGGGATATGGTGTCCCACAAGGAAGATTTGGTTCAAGAGTATGTCACAGGTGTGGCAGTGGCTATCATCTGGCTGATTCTAAGCTCTGTTTTGCAATTGGATTGTTGCAAATGCGGAAAGAAGGGACACCTAGCACGCATGTACAAAAGAAATGAAAAGAAGGTTGCTACAGTAGAGGAAGAACATACAGGGTACAGGGTCCTAATGGTGGGTGCAGATAGTACTGTACGCGAGGTGGAGGAGTATGAGAGAAGGAGAAGACGCACAAAAGCGGTATTTGATATATTTGTAGTTGTACCCAGGTTCGCTGTACAACATTGTACCAAAATCATTGTTTGATGCCACATGTTGGTGGCATCAGATGTTGTTCTCAAAGGGTATCAAGGAGCCGATATTTGTGTTATCGGTTTCTTGTCTGTGAAAATCAAATTTGTGAGGAGAGTGACAACAGGGAAAATGTATGTCACGGGAGAAGGCCCACCTATATTGGGGTGAACACAATAATATGATTTGAATATAATGATGAATCCACGTGCAGAAGAACAAGTGATGGTGGTCAATTAACTGAGTCTGAAAGGAATTTTGGAGATTCATGAAAAGATTTTTAAAAACCAGTTGGGTGAAGCTGTCAACTATGAGCATGTCGTTATACTCAGGAAGCACTCTGTTCCTGTTCAGCATGTTGCCAGGAGGGTGGCCATAGCAGCCAGATCAAAAATGTGGGAAATACTGCAGCAGCCTCTGGATGACAAGGTTATAGAACCTATGGAAGCAACGAAATGGTTGTCTCCAGTAGTCATGACGAAGAAGGCTGATGTTTACTCAGGTTTTGTGTGGACTTTGGCAGCGTAAACGAAAATGTTATCATGGATAGTTTCTCCTTACCAAACAGCTGATCCACATGCTGTCTGGTGGTAAATATTTTTCTAAAGTTGATTTAAGGAGTGCATACCATCAGGCGAGGCTCAGTGAACAATCAAAACATCTCACAGCTTTTATCACATATGAGGGTACTTATCAATTCTGCAGACTACCTTTCAGATTGTGTTCCGCTGCCAGTGTGTTTCAGTGTTTGATGTCTAACATACTCTCTGATCTATGAAAGACAATTGTATTTCAGGATGATGTTCTTGTGTTTGGGGCTAATGAGGAGGAGCACAATCGAATATTGGGAGAAGTGCTAAGGCAGGTCTTACACTGCGGAGAGAAAAGTATGCCTTTTTGATGGAGGAAGTAGAGTACTTGGGGTACAAGGTAACAAGTAACATAGTAGTGGCACCTTGGGCAACAAAATATTTCAGGGTGTTTTTGTGGGGCAGTACGTTTATACTACGCAGTGTTCACAAACCTCTTCTGAGGGTTTAGGACCCGGGGTATCAAGAATTGTTCATGACGTCTGGCACGATTGGCAGTCAGGCTGCAAGAGTTTAATTCCAATGTGCAGGGTGTGCCAGGTTGGAAGAATAGAGTGGCAGATTGCCTCCCCTAGTTGCCGGATTGTGCTACGGATGTCTGTGAGTTTATTACAGAGGAAGTTGAGGCAGGTATTGATGATGATATAGAGGAATTAGGCAAATCCATTCTCAAAAAGGATTGGGTGGAAGCTATGAAACAGGGTGACACGCTTACACAGGTGATGAAGTTAATCAGAGGTGAGGTGAGGAAAGAGAGTAATCTCATGGTGAGAGTGTGGCCTTTTCTTAAAATTGTTGACGAGTTGTCGGTAATAGATGATAACATGATTATGAGAAATGACAAGTTTGTGCCACCTTTTTCCCTTTGCACACGTCTAATAAACTTAGCACATGAGTGGTATGTGGGACATACTTTGGCAATCAAAAGGTTGAGAGAGAGGTATTGGTGGCTGCTTATGGACAGACAGGTCAAAGAGTGGGTAGAGGGATGTGTGGCATGTAAGGAGTCTGAAAATGTTTGAGAGTGGGGTTTGCCACCTGGCAAGAGAAACAGTATGTGGCTGAAGTGCTGTTGGAGTGGGTGCAGTCCCGGCACACTTATATGGCAAAGAAGAAAATACCGTTGCCTTTGCTTCTAGCTCTCTAACGGTAGCAGAACGAAATTACTCTGTGATAGAGCGTGAGGCATTGGCGGCAGCTTGGGCCACAAAGTATTTCAGGGTGTTTTTGTGGGGCAGTGCGTTTATACTATGCACTAATCACAAACCTCTTCTGAGGATTTTTGGACCAGGGGGTATCAAGAATTGTTCAGGATGTCTAGCACGGATGTCAGTCAGGCTGCAAGAAGTTGATTGCAATGTGCAGTATGTGCCAGGTTGGGGAATAGAGTGGCATATTGCCTATTGCAGTTGCCGGACTGTGCTGCGGATGTCTGTGAGTTTATTACAGAGGAAGTTGTGGGAGGTATTGATGATGATACAGAGGATTTAGGCAAATCCATTGTCAAAAAGGATTGGGTGGGAGCTATGAAACATATTGACACACTTACACAGGTGATGAAGTTAATCAGAGGTGAGGTGAGGAGAGAGAGTAATCTCATGGTGAGTGTGAGGCCTTTTCTATAAATTGTTGACGTGTTATGGGTAATAGAATATAATCTGAGAAATGAAAAGTTTGCGCCACCTTTTTCCCTTCGCACACGCCTAATAAACTTAGCACATGAGGGGTATGTGGGACAGACTTTGAAAATCCAAAGGTTGAGAGAGAGAGAGAGGTATCAATGGCTGCTTATGGACAGTCAGGTCAACGAGTGGGTAGAGTGGTGTGTGGCATGTAAGGAGTCTGAAAAATGTTTGAGAGAGGGGTTTGGCACCTTGCAGGAGGAACAGCATGTGGCTGAACTAAGGGATGTTTGGTGCAAAGTATGTCTTGATTTCATCGAACCTTTCAGTTTCTTACAAGAGCAGGAGAAATTTGCAGCTGTTTTAGTTGACACAAAATCAAAATGGGTGGAAGTGGTGTTCATGAAAGGGATCACTACCTCTCACACAATTCTTGCTTTAGGTGAAATTTTCAGAAGGGAGGGGATTCCTCTGGTACTTTTGACAGGTAATGGTATGGATTTGACTTCTCTGCAGGTGAAGGGTTTTCTAGACATCCTGGGGATGGAACACATATGTTGCTCACTATACAACCCTCAGGGAAATGGTTTGGTAGAACGGAAAAACAGGATGGTGAAGGGCACAATGCGATTGGCAAATAATTCAGGGTTGCCTGTGCAGGATAGTGTCAAAGTCATACTTTGGGCGACCCGTACGACTCCGAATAGCAACACAGGCAGAAGCTCCTCTGAGATGATGAGGGGTAGGACAGCTGAAACCAAATTGTTGCCAAAATGCATGTGTGAGGGAAACGTTAAAGGTTTGAAGGAAGGGTTGGGAATGGACAGTCTTAGAAACGCCTGATTGAGGTGGGAGACTTGGTGAAGGTGTAGCCTGGAGATGGTAGTGGGTTTTTGAGTGGATTTAGGGGGCCATTCATGGTGAGGAGAGTGGGAGGATATTAGATCAAGTTAGATAATGGACAGACGTGGAATCTTAGGCGTGTTGATCTATACCAGAAGAAAGGTTGTGTTCTTGAACATGAGCAGGTAAAGCATGGTGTGGGTGACAATGGTTTGCCTTGGTTGTTGATGAGTGACAAAGGTTTTTCCAATGCACAGGAGAGGTCCGCTTGTCAGCAATAAGGAGGCCATTTTGAGGGTTGTGGTGGACTTTTGCAAGGAGAGGAGACAATTCTAATACTATTCCACAGGCTGAGAGGGATGTATGGGCAAGAAGGCCTCCAGCCTACTTAAATGAATATATCTGTGAATAATGTTATTTTGTTGACTTGCAGATTCCCTGATTACTTAGGGATCTGTGAAACCTTTCTAGGTGTCTTAGCTTTGTTATCTTTTGCAATCCTTTTGCATATTATTTATGGAAGTTGTTTTATTATTATTTGTTTATTTGGCACAGCCTCTGCAACTTCACTCCTACGTTGTACCAGGTAATTGTAATGGGCAAGGGAGGGGCATGTGTTATAATGTACTTAGTGTACGTAGGCAGCCTCAGGTAGGGTGAGACTGTAGTCCATTATGATGTACTTGCATTCTACAATGAGGTAATGGAGTTGCAGGGGTTTTGGCAGTTGGAGATCTCTGCTGTGCCTGGCAAGATGGCTGTAGCTTTTAACCTTTCTTGTGAATAAATACTTTCTACTGGAAAAAGGCTCCTGCGTATAGATTCGACTATGACAGTTCCATGCGAAAAAATTCTGCTAGTTACCACCAGCCTTATCTAAACTGCAGTACCTTACTGATGGCAATATCAGGGATTACTGCCCAGGTTAACCATACTGCCCATTACACAACCAGGGCCTAAATATTTGTCACAATGAATGCCTGTATTTGGAGGATTCTATGTTATTAAGTACAGTTTTAATTATTTTAGAACCTGTTATGATAAAATGATGATGTCATACATAAGGCTCTTTCATTTGGAATTACAGATATCCTGCCCACAAGTATCTTTAAGGTGAAGGCCTAGAAACTCTGAGATTTCGCCCTCATGAGATACAGGCCTTAGCTTCATATGAACTCATTAGACACTTCTCATGCGATAATTCCGAAGTATATCTCCAGGATTCAAGCACGACACCACAACTATTCTTTCATGGAGCACACAAAAAATAATACTTCACCAATGAAGCATACCAAATGGTGAAGCTACTTATGCAACCTTCTGAAACATGCTTTAGGTCACCCTTGGTTTATTGAAAGCGCTAGTGTAATTGCATTGCACTTAATGTTCTTTCTGCGCTTTATCAACATAGCATTTTATACAGATGCACCAAGCACTTTTCCCATACTGTTTATTGTTCTCGACCATTAAATCCAATGATGCACTTCTAATGGTTGTCCACTCATCTATCCAATAAAACTCATTTGTGCATTTAGTTCCACCCGAGAAACAATTAGCTTTCAATCTCGGAGTTAAGAAAGTTTATTGTTCCCAAGACTTGACAAACGTAGGTATGTTGAACCAGGGTTCATTGGCGAGAATGCAGTTGACTTACAATTCTCCTGGCCAAGCAAGCATGTTTCGTCATTTGACTACCCTGAATTCAGAGAGAGAGTTTTAATTCCATGATCACACCCATGTTGGTCACTTCTGTAGAGGTGGATGCAGTATTCCAGTCTCGTCTGGTGATTAGGGAGATGGGTTATATGATTGCTATGATCTGTACATGAGGGTCTCTATTTGGAAGGAGTCTAGTTTGGGATGGTGCAGTGTCATCCAATGGTCTACTGCTTTGAGGTGTTGTTCCATGGCTCAGGTGCCCAAGCCCAGTGGCTTTTTCAGGTATCTGCGTATCATCAGCATAGTTGTAACAGGCAACGTTGACAAGGTTGATGAGATCCAATGGTGGGAACAGGTACACAAGAGTGAAGAGGCCATGGTCAAGACTTGGGGTACATATATTTGAGGGGTGAAAGGTGCTCAGCAGAACAGAGATTGTGTAGGGCTGCAATCAGAGAGTTAACTCTTGATCCAGTCCATGATTTTTACTATTTCTTCATCTTTCAAACAGTTGTGAACGGCCAGTAGTGTTGGACACTGGTGAGAAGACAAGTTGTTGTTATTGGTATTTTTGAAGTGCACTATCACTTGTGAGTGAAGGTTGCGAGTCAATTAGAATCAACAGCATTTTTGTGGTTGTTCATAATATCAATCAGTGTATATTCAGTGTTTCTTCCAAGTTCAGAGTCTGTTTGTCTGTCAGAGATGAGATTGATCCTTTCAGCAAAGGCTGAAATCTTTCTTTCTTTTCAAACTATAATGTCGATATGAAATCCAATTATAAATATAATATATACAACTTAACAATAAAATTACACACAGAGCAATGCATTGAGAGAACCGTTTAAAAAATAAACAACAAAATTCAAAAATTGAAAATTTGCCAGACGCATCAAATTTGAAATAATAATTGTTCTCTTATAGTATTGATTTATTTTAAACGGGAAGGATCCATTCCTCTTTTCTGGTGCTCATGCCACTATTAAGGATTCCCCTCATTCTTGGCATAAGGGAGGTACGGCAAACCCAACTTTGCTGTCATTGTGACCGGATTGTCTGGTGCACCTCATATCATTGCAGAACCAGACGTGTTGTGCCTTATTTCCAGTGAGGTACGGAGAATCCAGCTTGTGGTTCATGGTGATCAGATTGTCTGGTGCTACTCAGCTCAACATGCACCCGACTTTCAGTGGGGAGTGGGGACAGCTGCATCCCCCATTCACCAAGTGTTCTGTCTTGCCTCAGTTCAGCAAATCAACTGCCCTTTCCTCACCCAGGCTGACAATTTTGTATTGCCAGGTAGTATCACCTGGAGCGAGCCAGTGTGGTGAGAGTTAGTGACTGGGCTGAGGAACACTTCCTAGAGCGATTGGAAGCTGTCGAGAGACTGCGTGACTCCCCTGTACTTCGCAGAATGGGGCTGGTGCCGGAAGGTGGATTGAGGGACCTCTTGATAGATTCGGGACAGCCTTTAGCCCATTTCTGCTATGCATAAAGTAGATGAACTTCCCAAGTGGTGGCCAACAGACCATTTGTTCACTGCTGCCTGTTTACCCTGATAGTACTCAAGCCTTCTCCCTTGGGGCCCTGACTAAGTGTGACTATGGCCTTAAACCGGTATATTAATGTGTGTGAGTTTGTGACCCGAACCTCTGGGCAAAGTAGTGGGAGGGTGACTGAGAGGAGCAGGAGGGATTGGTCCATGGGGTCTGCATCCATATTATCAACTGACCTGCGGGATATTATTTGCACTGTGTTATGGTTCTGAGTGCGTGTGTGCGAGTGTGCTTTATACAGACTGGCCAATTTCCTTTTCACTGCGTTACGGTGCTGTGTGAGTGTGGGAGAGTGCTGCATGAGAACAGCCTGCTAATAGTTGCACCGTGCAGCGGAGTTGTTTTACTTGTGTGTTTCATTATCTAACAAATACTCAATTTTGACATTGGTTTTACCCATGCGGCTTTTGCCTACTGTACTGGTGAAAAGTGTTATAAATTCATGTGTGTACACATTCCTGATATCCTTGTGATCTGAGGTGCACCCTAGACATGTATGGATTTGAATACTATTATTTGCCAGAGTGGGACCCGTTCTCATAAGGGTGCTAGGGGGTAAAATAGAATTTTAACCAAGTGTGAATATTACTGATGTCATTTTAACAGTGAGCGCAAGTTATACAGGTGTGTAATCACCTAACCCTGACAGAAGTGATAGGTTCTACCTGGCTCTGACCACACCGAAGCCAACCAGAAAGTGCCAGTTCCAACATTCACTAATTGTGCACTTCCTTTCAGACAGGTAGGAAGGTGATTATAGGCCTGGTGGGAAAAAAAACGAAGAATGCTCTGCCATCAGTACCTTTCATTTCATTCCATACATTTCATTCTCTTCATGAGCCCCTAAGGCATCACAGGACAGATTTGTATACCACTGCTGATGGTTCTGATCCCTGCATTTCCCTAACTTGTTGTTGGGGGAATAATTAGTTATTTTAATGTCTTGGGAAATGAACCGTCAACAGATCAAGGGATTCAGCATTTTAGCAGCTCGTACAAAAATATCAGACACTGTATTTTCTACTGCATTTTAAATACTTTATTATTTAGCCATTTAATTGATGTATATCTTACAATCCTAAGATTATAGATAGACAGTATACCCTTCGCAGTAAACATTCTTATCACAGTACATCAACATTCATCATAGAATGTATGACAATTCAGGGGCCAATTAATGCCTGTAGAAATCGGCCTTAAATGTTCAAATGCCTATTAGTAAAAGTGCAAAGACAGCATAGCTCTTTCTATCTGTACTATTTGTCTACACATTATTTCAGAACATTCCAATTTTCTTCATATCTTTGATTGCATGTAAAAGATCACACACGACTTAACAGGAGTGTAACTTTATGTATTCCAAAATACCTTTGTGAATGGAACCCATACTCCTTTTCATTGCTATGTAACTCTATAGTCTTTAGAAGCATTTTACCTCACTAAAATGTGATGCATTTGATGCACAAAGTGCTCAGTTATGTTTTTTCTTAAATTACTTCATGCAGAGAAACCCAACCTAAACTAAAAACATTAATTGTGTACATTCAACCTTTATACAGTAGCTCAAGAAATCTAATTTATATTGTACATTTATATTGGCATGTGACTGCCTAAAGTCTTTCACATGGAGTTGGTATCATGTTATGATTTTTTACTGTACCTGCAAACTTCTGCGTATTAGCCTTAGGCGCTGCTGCCAAAATGTACTACAGGCTATATGGAAATAGATTATTTCACCCTAACTGAGTATATGAGTTCGGATGCGGTATTCCCAAATGCTCATTTACATCATGTCATACTTTTAAAGGCCCCACAGTGTCCTCGCCATGCTTTTCTTGAAAACTCGTTGGTGGGAGTATTGATATACTACAGTTTCGATAGTTCTTCAAAACTTGAATATAGGATCATTTTATGTACGGGGTTATCTCTAAACCAGCTCCTACCGCATATATAAACTTCATCACACCTCCAAGTAATATAACTTTAGATAAGATAATGCCCATTCTCCCCTTAACATAGTACGGGCTTGCTCCTCCCATTTTTCGTATTGTATCTGCCCTAATAAACTAATTTACAATATGTTGCTTGTATGTGGTATTTGTAAAGCGCAAACTAATCACCCCTAGGGGTTTCAAGGTGCTATGGGCCATCTGGGAAATTAAGTGAGCTATTGCCCAGAGTCACAAGTGCCGAACTGAGCTGCCGCTGACGATCGAAACATAAGCCCTGTGCTCCGGAGTCAGCCACCCTCTTTCTCCCTTCTGCAAAAAACAAGTATGAAAGCTCTCACGATGAATCTTGGAAATAAAGTTAACCAAACGTAAAATGTTAGTTTTAATTACTGCCAGATGACCTAATATCAAGAATTGGAATTTATTTTATGTTTTAATATCTCTGTTAATTTTTTCTTTTTTATATTATAATTGTGCACAAATATCTTGTCACTAACACAGGAGCCTTAGAACTATCCAAGGGAGGGAACTTGAGGCTACTGGGTCTTCAGGGTGAGCTTGCCTCCAAACCTATTGTATACACACTGTAGAAGCTACCCTGAAGTAATGGTCATTTATGTTATGTAACCATATCCCTACTAGCACTATATAGCTAGAGTGCTAGGCATCTCAAAAAATGTTAAGGACTGTCCTCACACCACCAGGTGTCATGCTTCATCGTAGGCAGTCCTCTTTTTCTAAAAACCTGGTTTGATAGATGGCGGGCCTACACCTGAAGATAAGGAGGCACTTCTAATTATTTAAGTGGGGGCTCATGCAAAAAGTGAGTTAAAAACCAATGCATTACCCCAAACCACATTAAATCATAGAGTATTACTTGGTATTAAAATCTGGAGTGTAGGGATTAGGGTAACTATTACCCCATCACCACTATTGCCGTCAACATATTTCTGCCATTAGATACTACAGTGTGTACACAGATATCTTGTCTCTGTCATCTGAGTTGTGCAATATTAGACAAGCGGAAATGACAGCCAATATTTTCCACGTTCCATTTCTTCAATGCTAAGTGTCCTGTTTTGTCTTTGATTATTTTCCCTCCTGGGACTCTCAGAAAACATTCAGAGAGATAGTGCAGTAATTGTCATACTCATCACTTGATCATTTCCAACTTAGGAAGCAATTGTTTTGTTAAAGTTACTATTGTATACGTACACAAAAATAACATATGCACTTGTTATACATAATTTTGTTTGACCAAGTGTTCACTTAGTTGAGGTTCGTTTATCACCCAAGAATGGAAAAATACAAGATTTCGCAATTGGACCCTCACAGTGGAAGCTTTTGGAGAACTATGTTGCAAAAATTGGCAACTGATGTGTTTGTTTATTGAATATATTGTAGCTACCATCAAAAATTTAACAGATTGCAAGTTTCACAAGAACAATCTTAGGTGGCAATGTGAGCTTTGTTACAGACATTTGCTAGAGCTGTCAAAGAATCTGATTAGATTTGAAAAGTTAGAGGGACAGGTATTACTGAAACAAAACAGTGGACCTGACATCCCCCAGCTTAAAATGACTGCATGGCTACTGATCGTGTCAAGAGCCATATTAACGACCTTGGGTCAAGTTCATATAATCATACACAGATTGGGTTATAATTAACTTCTTTTTGGTTTATTAAAATGTACTGTCATTTTAGCTTCAGATTCACCCCGATCACCTATACTATTAATCTCTCTATACATTTTCCTGCCTGTAATTGCATTCACATCTTGGTAGAATGTAGAACCTATCTCCTGGAAGCACTTTCTTTTTATAAAACACTGCTCAACCCGACAGCAGTGCCTTCCTCAGAAAGAATTTTAAAAGTTTAATTGTAAATCTCTGTGGTTGTAGTTTGATTATTTTTTGTGCTCACATTTTGCATTTTTCTTTGCAAAGTAAAAAATAAAGAACAATATATATATTATCTTTCCTTATGTTAAATTAATTATTGGCTGTTTAACATAAGCATAGCTCTGTCCTCATCTACATTTTGTGCATGAACCATATCTGTTATTAGAACATTGGAATGTGGAGCGCCTCAATTGAAGACAATGGAGGGCTCCCTGCTTCTACAGGCAGGTAAAGGCCCGCAGAGCAACATTCCAATGTTTTCACAAAGGCCTCTCGGAGCCAGAGGGGATTTAAATCCCCTCGAGTTCCAAGAGACCTTTGTTTTATTTGTTTCAACATTCTGCCCTCTAGTGGCAGAATGTTCTAATAACCTTATAGCCCTTCTTAGCTGGGCTACACCGGCTATTAAAGTTCCGCTCCCTCGTTAAAGGCCCGAGCCGAACGCTGGAATAGGGCTTTAATATCCAGTATAGCCCGCTACGGAGGGCTATAAGACTATATTAACAATCACCTTTTATGTTTTAATACAGCTGCGGCCCCTGCAGGTAAGAGCAGTGGGCCCGCTGGGGGGGGATTTCAAGAAACAACCACAAGGGAAAATTAAATAAATAAATAATTTCCCCTTGTGGTCGTCTCTTGAAATCCCCCCCCCAGCCGGCCCCACTACTCTTACCTGTAGGGGCCATAGCTGTTATATTATCTTTGGCTGTCAGTCTCTTTGCCCTTATTCTAATCAAACGATCCCTGAAAGTCATCTTCCCATTAAAGGGCTCATTTCAAGTACCTTGGTGCTGGCCCTGCGAAGGCCACTTTCAAGTTACCAATAACAGGAATACTGGTCTCTGCTGGGGAGGCTGAGGCAATGGTCATTCTAAACCCCTGAGTGTGCCCTTAGTAACATGGACATAGTGGGGGAATTCATTGCTGATTTCCTTTGTTATTACTCATTGCTCCCTTCTATACCAAAACCTAAGAGTGTTAAATTTACATTCATGTTTGCACCTGATTTTTTGTCATGCATTTACTCTTTTTCTAAAAAAAACTACAATGATATCTGATCCCTTATTCAATCAGGTGTTTCTACATCTGTGAATTGTATTAATACTCCTTTTGGCAAAATCAAACACATTTGCACAAAAATTTATCGAAAACAGAAACATCAATCCGTGTTATTTGCTCATGGTTTTTGTTTTCACCGATGCTTATTTTATTGGGCCTATCCACATCCTCCGATACTGTTCAATACAACTTACTAGCGGTAAGATGAAGATCCATGATCAGTATCAAAGGCTAAAACCCTTTTAGGCAGATAAAGCCAACAGGTCAAAGTTGACAGACCTTTAGTTCACACTTCCCTAAAGAATTGGAGTATACTAAGTATTTGCTTTATATAGATTACTCATCAATATTTAAACTTGCCAATTATGAAATTTCGTCCACATGTAGGTACATGAAAATGACACGCAGATGATGCTTTAATGAAAGAGAGGTAAAATTACTGAGACAGCTATTAATACCAGGAGTGAGGTAATTCCATCAAGTGTGGCTGGTGTCTGTTGCTGGATGAAAGAAATGGGCTTATTTACAATAGAAGTGGCGGAGCGGTGCGTTAGCCTCCTTGGCTTAACGCTGCACTCCGTCATTCGGAATGGCAGGTCTGCACCATATTTACCACATTATGGGGCAGACCTGCGTTTCCCCCTGTGCTGGCACTAAATATATTTGCCTTGTGCCAATGCAGGCACCCTTGCACCATAGTGCAAGGGTGTCTGCGTTGCAGGGGATAATTTTTTATGTGCAGTCTTTACATGGCGTTTTGTAACTTCTATGTGTGCTGCTTAATGCAGCACCATTAGAAGTTGCAAAACATCATTTTCTTTAATGATTGTTTATGTACAGGAAGGGACACCTGCCTGCACATAAGCAATCAATGGTGTGTTGCTGTTTCCATGTGTGCTGCACCCAACAGCACACATGGAAACCGCAAAAACTAGGAGAAATTAAACATTTCTCCCTGTTGTTACAGGGTAAAACCAGGTTTTCACTGGTCTTTAATTTTGGCCTACTGTTGAACTCTTTGGAGTGGAAATAGTAATTTTTACCCCTACGCTATCCAGCGCTTTCCCTACTGTTGCACTCTCTGGAGTGGGAATAGTAATTTTTACCCCTACGCTATCCAACGCTTTCCCTACTGTTGCACTGTCTGGAGTGGGAATAGTAATTTTTACTCCTACGCTATCCAACCCTTTCCCTACTGTTGCACTCTCTGGAGTATGAATAGTAATTTTTACCTCTACCGTATCCAACGCCTTACCTACTGTTGCACTCTTTGGAGTGGGAATAGTAATTTTTACCCCTATGCTATCCAACGCTTTCCCTACTGTTGCACTCTCTGGAGTGGGAATAGTAATTTTTACCCCTATGCTTTCCAACGCTTTCTCTACTGTTGCACTCTCTGGAGTGGGAATAGTAATTTTTACCCCTACGCTATCCAACCCTTTCCCTACTGTTGCACTCTCTGGAGTGGGAATAGTAATTTTTACCCCTACGCTACCCAACGCTTTCCCTACTATTGCACTCTCTGGAGTGGGAATAGTAATTTTTGCCTCTACGCTATTCAACGCCTTATCTATTGTTGCACTCTCTGGAGTGGGAATAGTAATTTTACACTTCCGCTATCCTACGGTAATAATATTGGATATTTTTAAATTATATTATGTTACTGTATATATATGTTTTAACAAATATGATTGTAAAAATTTTTATAACTTTAATTAATTATTTAATTATTCTAAGTTAATTTAAGTATTTTTAAGAATATTTTAGTAAATAATTTTTTATATTATTTTAATTTAACATTGTTTTCTACTAAAGTCAATATTTTTACAAACTATATTTTAGTAAACGATATTTTTTACTCGATATTTTTTTACTTAACTGTTTGTAGATACAAAGTCGATATTCTGTCTGTCGATATTTTGTCGCCGATATTTTAGGTAGTCGATATTATGTCCCTCGATATTATGTCAGTGATCCGTGTTGGTCATTACTACGGCTCAGAACATAGGAGAGTTGGGGACTTCATTGGTGCACTATTGTAAATTGTAAATTGTTGTGTCTTGTAAAGCGCACTGCTACCCGGAGGCCTCGTAGCGCTATAGACCGCTGGGGAACCCGTCCTGGCTTTCCCTGTGAGATAGTCCCTCCTGGGGGTCTCCAAGGTGAAACCAGGCATCCCTGGCGTTTGTGTGGGGCCGTTGTGGAGATGAGGCAAGCTAATGCCCAGAGTTGCCGAGTGTGCTCCCTGGTCGGAGTAGGCACCGATGCGAGAATTATCAGTCCGCTGATCCTGGTCCAAGACCCTGCCGCGTCGGGAATCGAACCCTGGTCCCGGGCCGTTCTCTGCACTCGGGTCTGCCGCCTCTAACCAGTGAGCCACACCTCTCCACTATCCCTTTGTACAGATTGTGCCTGATGGAATGGTTCTATGGTTGGATACGGCCTTTGGTCCCGAAATTTCTTTGCAGTTCCATTTCCAACAGGAGGTTTTTCTTCCTGTTTTTCTTGGTATTGGTGACGATGTTCGTAGGGCTTTCGGGCCTATTTGCAGCACACTAAGGGGCAGATTTACAAGCGCCTTGCACCACTTTTGCGTCACTTTTCCCATGTTAAAAGTAACGCAAAATTAGTGCAAGGGTCTTGTAAATCTGCTCCTAAGGGTTTTTGGCCTTTTCTCCTGCCCATTTTGTCTCTTTTGGAGGGATTACTAAGGGGTACACGGTTGCTACCTCTACACTTAGTAGATTTGTGAAGCTGGCAGTTTGCCAATCTTGTAAATCTTTAGGTCTGGTTCCTCCTTCTCAGGTTCAGGGACGCTCTGCCAGATCTGTTTTCCACTTCTTGGGCTGAGGCTGCAAGGGTTTCTGCCAGGAAATCTGTAGGGCTGCCACCTGGCAGTTGCTTCACACTTTTATTGAGCACTTTCGTCTGGATGTCTTGCATGCTTCAATGGATAATTTTTCTGTTGGTGTTGTGATGCAGTATTGTCATAAGCTTGGCTATTACAGTTGGGTTTTCCTGCTGTCTTTGCATCAAGCATATTTCTTGTTTGGGCTTGTGAAGTCGGACATATGAGGAGGCGATAAGCTGTTACTTACCGGTAATCTTTATTACCATGATAAAGGTCCTCCTGGTTCCAGTCTAGTCTCCCCTCCAACCCTCTATTGTTGGGTCTGGTCTTGTTGTTACCATCAGGCATGGAGGTGAGAGGGACTGACCTTTATTAATTGAAAATAAAAAAAAATACTAACGTTTTTGGGTGCCTGTTGGGGGAGGGACCGCCTCATATTGTAATGTCTGTGACGAGAAGGACCTAAATCAGGGTAATGTAAATTACCTGTCAGTAACGGTTCTTTTTCCCGCCAACGCGAGGCAACTTCTTTGCATTTTTCGACTTTGAATTCTCGTAGTTTATTCAATGCCTCGTATTCGCCACAAGGCGCACAAACTGACAAAAAGAGTCTACATGTATTTTTCATGTAGCAAAAGTGTAAGCCTTTGGTGCAAAGAGAAACACGGGGAAATGATTTCAGAGGTTAAGATTGGCAGAAACAAACGTAGGTTATATTATATCCCGTGTTAGATGAACAATTGACCTACCTGACCTCAGCACAGATATGAGTGGCGAATACCAAACATTGAAAAATGAAGGTGAATAGGTGGATTGTCTTATGCTCTTTCTTGTTGTCACTTGTGACACAGAACGTTTAGTTCTAAAAACACAAGCCGCAAAGCACTCATGTTTGAAAGGGTGCAAACTCTGCACAATAGGTAACAGGGAAAAAAGAAGTCTAAACAGGGGTATCTTATCCGCTGCCAGTGCACCGCTGCAGAGTGCGTGGATATGGCGCTCCGGCTCTTTGTGTTTTTCCACCGCCGGGCCCTGTCCTGCTGCCAGGACACGGTGTTCCTGGGTGAGCCCTGACGTCAAGTGGCATTTGGCGCGAGTCCCAGGAATGTGCTTCACGGGAGCGGTGAATGGACGCGTTTCCAAGGCTCCCTGCCATGCACGCCTCCAGGGATTGCGCGCGGAGCGCTCGACTTGTACTGCCCAGCGCACGCCTTGGAAAAGCATAGGCAGGACAGCGAGGGGTGCTGTGCCGGGTAGAATATGTAAAAGCGTTAAAATAAAAAATAAAAAAGAATAATTAAAAGTTGTGGCATGTAATTTACTCTCCATATTGGCTGCCTGACGAATGGAACGACAATTTACTTCTGTCTAACAGCCAACTACAAAAACTTCTTGCACTAGGGGAGAGGGAGTCAAAATTGTAACACCCCCAAACTTGGGCAGTTTAGGTCTGACACATGGGGTAAGATGGCCGAAAGTTACTGCAGTGCAGATATATTTCGACATTTACACCATCCAGTGAATGCAAAAACAACAATTTCACTGTAAGACCTTTGCAAAAACACAAGTCTTGCACCAGTGGATGCACATGTCGCAATAGTTTTGTACCCCAAACCCTGTCCAGTGCAGTTGTCAAGATTAAAATGTGCAAAACTGGTGCATTGCACTTTTAGATTGATGATTTCACAGTAACCTGGTCACTGAAAAACAACACGTACCACTGCATTCATGGACCACTGCAAAATTGAAGTCATGTTCTAGTCTGTCAGTGAAAATGTTTTTGCGCTGGGTGGTAGATGCAAATGCTAGTGCAAAATATGGTGAACGAAAAGTAGTGCTTGATGGGAGCAGGTGGTTTTAGCTGGGGCCAGGGCACCAGACCTAAAAAATAGAAGTGGGGGACTAACCAGGCTAGGCCGTATGCAGGTGAAATCGTTATGCGTGCCATCACAGTGCATGATGTCACGATGTGTGACATTGCATGTGACATCACAGGAGGTGACCTCACTGGAAGTGACATCAAAAGAAGTGACGTCAGATATTAATACCTCACACATGTTTATCAGGTGTATCATTAGTACATTTAAGCGCATTATGAGATTTAGCCAATAAGATTTGGCGTCGAGTAATGCCAAAAAAGTGGCGTAATCCCGACACAAAATCTGGGCATCCACTAATACATTTATTTTTTTAAACCCTGCCAATAAGAAATTGGCAACAAGGAGAAGCATGGCAGTAGATCTTTTCTGCTTAATTTGTTGCAAAGTATACATTTTAAAATATTTGATTTGGATTAAGGCATCTACTGTAAAGATGCCAAGTAAATCTCAGGGAATAGTAATAATGGTGAGATAACTCTGGAGGTTAAGGCTTTTGTGGGAGAGATCTGTGTTTTGTGAAGTTCCAGATTTGAATCAAAGAATTATAAGGTTAATGTGTCTCCTGGAAAGCACATCACGCAACATGCAGATGACAGATTTTTATTTTATGTGGCTAGGAGAGGGGGTTACTGCTTTTAACACAGAGATCCTTCTGTTACTTGCAGTTCATAAACTGTAATCCTTCTAATATAGCACAGTGAGTGATAAAGGGCACGTGATTCCTACACCTTGTAACCCTGTCTCATTTAACTCATCTTGTATATTGATTTACACATGTACATGATTTATTGTTAATGTATAATGGCGTGTTGCATAAAGAGCTATGACACCCTGCATTGGGTTGCGTAACGCTAAAAAAGAAATAAAAATGTGCTAATGAAATTGTTATTTGTGTAAATACTGGTACAGACCAACACACCTGCCATTCCTACAGTGCATGCATCTCTTATATATATATATATATATGGACTGAAAAAAGGCAAAAGCATGCTGTGTTGTGCTGTGTGCCTTTGTTTCCCCTGCATGACATTTACTTTTAAGTGTGAGGTTCCAGGCTGCCTCTCGTCAGGATATCAAACAAAAGGAGGCCTGATGGCTACGTTGACTTCGGCCCAGCTGGAGGTGAAAGAAGCTCCCTCACCGCCTTCACGTTCTTCCAGGGTATCGAAAGCAGACAATGTGCAGGCCCTTCTGAACGTGTCCTGCTGTCTGAAAATGACACTGGGACAAGTTCAGCATATTTTTGGGGGGGGCAACTTCTTGTCAGGGGGGCCAGCAGTACTTAATTTGAGCCAGAGCTTACCGATGCTGAGCACCAGCACTTAATTGGTTTCTGGTGCTCGACACCCGGCACCTAATTATCAACATCACACTTAGGGCAGTCTGCCACAAGGTGGCTCTGCTCATGTCATTTAGAGATGAGCAGTATACCAGTTGTTTAGGAAAACAATATACATAAAAAAATTACTAATACTTGCCTGCCCCAGTCCTTCCTTTAGCTTTGGGGACCTGGAATAATCTGAACTGTCCCATTTACATGCGAGAGAGATGGTTAGTAGTTGTTTTGGCAGCAATGACAGGGGCGATGGGTAGTGCAAGCTGCAGTGGCTTCCTGGTCAGAGCCCTGGCACTTAATATTTTACAAATTAAGCACTGGCCAGGGCTTTATTTGGTTTCCAGCCTGGCCCTGGTTTTAGCTAGTGCTTAATGTGCGAAAGACTAAATGACGAGCCCAAGGTTTCTCTCTGAAGTCTGTGTCCCGCTCTATCATAAGTTGGGGGATGAATACCAAGGATGTCTAGACTTGACTGCACATGGTGCCTCTTTAATCCACCACTATAAACTTCCTGCCCCTTTTTTTCACTTTTGCAGACTCTCTGCTTTCACCGTTTGCCATTCTTTTCTGTCTTTCTCTTCCTCCTTTCCCCCTTGAGTATTTTTCCTCTATCTTGCTCTGGGTCAAACTCTGAAAACAATAAGAGCCGGCACAGAAAAAGGAGTGCCAGTGTGCCCCAGCCAAGGCGAAAGTCGGGGTACACGTAGCTACATGGTGTCCACCGACTATTTTTACAGGGTGGACAGAACTGTTCTAACCAGTTCTACACTGCAGAGACAGCGACTAGAATGGGGGCCAGTGGGCATGTTCGAGTCACATAGCTGACTGAGCCTGCACCCTGCCGGGCAATGCCAGAGTGACAGGATGGGCAGTCCGCGTCCTTGTAACATGCTGGTTAGGAATATACAATCACACCTCTGAAAATGTGAACTCTTTGGGCTCCTTTGGCAGGGAAATCTTTCTGCTGCTCAGTGAGGAAACTACCATTGATATCTTGAAGAGACAAACATAGCTTCAACAGACATGATAACACTTCTGATTGAATCACAAGGTGGTGACACGAACTTCTCATGTCATGAAAGGGTAGCACAGTCTGATTCACGTTTGTGATAAATTATCCACGTACTCAATACTGTTTGTCACAATTCGTCCAGTTTATTTGACAATTTTCTCCATCTTGATAAGTCACGCCAAACAAACAGAGTTACATCTTTTCTCGCATCTTCAATTGCTCAAGAATTGCCCATCCGGGCTTATTCACTGGCACCTAAACACACTCCGTTGCTCCACCAGAATAAATTCACCCAATGCATTTCGGTCTTTAAATGACCTTCTTCAGGGGTATCTACAATAATTTCAACAAATATATATTAGTCCCATAAGATTAACATTCACTAATCATTCTTAATATCAAGTGCATTATACGTGCCCATTATGAACTCATAAACAAAATGCATAATCCTCATTGTAAACAAAAGAAAAACAAACACAAATCCCTTGTGCCCAAGCTCACCCCACCGAACAGTCACGTACACCCTCCTAGCTACAAATACCATAAACCTCGTGGTTAACAAAAACGAAATTTCACTAGCTCATGCCCTTTCTAATAAAAACCTACAAAAGTACTAACGTTTGCCCCGTTCCCTAATCTGCCCCCTTACACTTATACTGAAACATTTGATTCCCAGATAACTACCTGTTGGTGATTAGCAATGACAAAAACAGTCTTCTCGCTCCAAAACTCTAACGCCATGCTGAACGCAAACTCCCTGCGGCTTTAGTTTTTAAATTGAACACCTCCTTCCCGACCTGTGTTAATAACGTATGGCTCCCATGCTCCACCCCTAAGGAGTTTCAATAGCGACAATGTACCACCCTCATTGGTGCTGCTCCCAATTAACTCAACATCCCATAATGCCCTTGTGAACAACAACATTACATGAAACATATGAAACCCTAATAACAAAATAAATCAACAAACGTCCATAACAGATGTAGTTGTACCCATATATTTTCGTTGCTATTGATTTGGAGAATCTTTGACGTGACATCTTGGTCTCCACTTGTTTATGGTTGGTTTGCTAAACAGGGTTGGAACGGTGTATAATGTTTCATTGAAAGGAAACCTGAAGCACACCCTTTTTGTTTCTGTTCTATTTGTAAATTCATCCATTTATCAAGTTTGGCGTGCATACACACTTAAACGCTCCGCTCCGAATGCGCAAAATGAGTTAATCACAAGGTGGTAACACGAACTTCTCGTGTCACGAAAGGGTAGCACAGCCTGCTTCACGTTTGTGATAAATTATCCACATACTCAATACTGTTTGTCACAATTCGTCCAATTTATTTGACAATTTTCTTCATCTTGATAAGTCACGCCAAAGAAACAAAGTTATATCTTTTCTCGCATCTTCAATTGCTCACAAATTGCCCATCAGGGCTTATTCACTGGCACGTAAACACACTCCGTTGCACCACCACAATAAATTCACCCAATGGATTTCGGTCTTTAAATGACCTTCTTCAGGGGTATCTACAATTCTTGAGCAATTGAAGATGCGAGAAAAGATGTAACTCAGTTTCCCAATTGTATGGCCTTTGCGTTTCCACACCCCTTTATTATTGCCCCTGGAGTTATCCATTTTAACGCCATATATAACACAATGGATAGCACAGAGTTTTACCATGGGAACCTGTTACAAGATTTTTTGGTCTTTATGACTCAAATGTAGGGTTATTTTACAGGTGATCTGGGTGTTCAACGTTGTGTTAAACTGCAATGGCTGACAAACACCCTGAACACCAATCTAGAGCTACTATGAATAACTTTACTTTTTTGTAATACATTAACATCTGGCAGTAATCATTTTTAAAATGGGGCTGTCATCCCTTGTGATTCTCTGCCGAGTAGCTGGTGGCTGAAAATGAGGGTGAGGTACAATTGCAAGCCCTTTAAACATCTAAAGCCCTCCTGATAGAAATGCACATGGACATGACTTCTGCACAAGGCTTCAAGGGCCAGCAGATCTGGCAAAGGCTGTTCCTTCAGATGAGATGGCTTGTGCCCTGATGGCTACTAAAAAACAAAGGGAGATATTCTCAAGAACGTTTGATAACTATCGCAAAATTAGCTTAACGCAGATTTCAACATCGCGGGCAAATTACACCAGGTTAACTAAGTATTCACAACATGGTGGTACCATGCGATAGTTTCACGATAACGCGTCAAATGACCGCATTTAAACCAATGCGACACCGCAAAACTGCGAAACACGAACGCATAAAATGCTGCGTTGAGCCAATCGTGATACAAAAGTCAGTGAAAACCAGCAACAGGCCTGCAATTCACATTCGTCAAGTGGGAAAAATCACCATAAAAGTAGAAAAAACACAGACAAACAAATGCCAAACAACAGCCAAGCACAATGGATGTTGCCGGAGCAAGTACGGAGGGGAACCAGAACCCCACAAGCCCCCCGGAGGACCTGCCTGGGACCTCGGGGTCAGGGAAGGCCAAGGAAAATAAGAGTAGGAAGAAGCGGTTCAGTCCCCAGGAAAACAGGATCCTGATAACGGAGGTGGTAGGACACCATCAACAACTGTTCGTCACCTTCACTGTGTCATTGACATAAAAAATGGACTATGGCAGTTCATCGTGGACAAGGTGAATGCAGTGGGAGTGCTGAAGAGGACAATGGAAGAGGTCAAGAGGCGCTAAAAGGATGCCAAGCTGAAACTTGCCAACAACCGGAAGGCAGCAATGCAGACTGGAGGTAGGAGTCCTGCGCCACAGGAGGAGCTGGACGATATGGAGGAAATGGTGTCCACAGTCATCAGTGGGGAGACGGTGGCAGGAGTTATGGGACCGGACACTGCTCAACATGACCGGACACAACAGCACCAGGGTGAGTAATGACCAGGGACTGGGGGGAAAGGGGGAGATGGACACAACACAATGGCACACATGCACAATTGAGCTGAGCACATCTGTGCACAAACCATGCCCCAGCCCTCAACTCCCACCAAGAGACCAATGTACACAAGTATGCAAAATCTCAGCACTGTATAGGCACAGGAGTCAAAGGAACATCGCATGAAATAGAGAAGGGGCAGCAAAATCAGAGCTGCTGGGGTGACTCCCCCGTAATGCAGCACACACACATAACATGCAGAGCACATCAACACTTTCAACAATGTGGTACAAACCGCAATACGTCCAGAACAGAGGACACAACTGGTGCTGACTGGGTGTAGACACTGGCCAATCATATTTGACATTGCAGGGAAATGTGAGTTGATAATGTACAAGTACAAACACACACAAGTCATGTTGTCGAAATATCCACTGTCCTCCATCAAATAGACGGCACCTCCCAAACAGCCACAATGCACACAGACATGCAGTCTTTATGAAAACTTGTACAATGCGACATGTGGCCACATTGTTAAACTGCATCTCCCCTTCACAGAGAATCAACCCCTCCTGCAGAACAGCCGGAACCTCTCCTCTCTGATGATGAAGAGGACCACCACAGCCTCGTCTCCGACACCCTCCAACAGCTTGTGGACAGCCCCTGCAGCCCAGTTCCAGGAGCTGGGCAGCCCAGCCTCCTCAAGGGGACCCCACCCCCCTGCAGTGACCACACAGCAGGCAGCAGGCAGCACCCGCCATCATGGCTGCCTCCCAGGACCCCCACAAAGAACACATGGCCTTCCAATGCCGTGTGTTGGGGTGCCAGGAGAATTTGGCTGAAGAGGTGCGGGTGGGCTTCGATCGCATTGGCAGACAAACTAGATGCCATATGTGGGTGTCTAAGTCCCATCATGGACCACTCACCGTCCCTAACGGACACCCACAGTCTGCTCCATGCTCTCCAACGGACCATGGCTGACATCACTGGAGCCCTGACTCAGAGAATAGAACAACTGTCCAGTCAGAGTGGCTCTAGCAATGTCACACAGGAGTTGGGAAACATGCGGAGGTTAAAGGAGACCAAGGAGAGGGTGAATGCGGAAAGAGCGGCTGCCACGGCTGCACATCAGCCAGTGGTAGCTGGGTTCCTGAGTGACCTCAAGACCATCCTCATAGCTTTTCTGCCACAAGGCCTGGCGCTGATGCTTGCTGCTGCTACCACTACATCCACATCTCTGCACCCTGAAGTGTCAGAGCCACACAGTGTAGCAGACATTCCACCTCCGGCCCCTGAGGTGTCACTGCCACAGTGCAGGAGACAGAACACCACCACCCACACGTGATGCACATGCAACAGCAGTGGACGAAGATGCGGATGAACCTGCCGTTGTGGTACGAAGGACGCATTAGCATTCTTCTCTGCTGCCATATGGCCGGTTTCAGGTGGTTCTGCCCTATGCATCATCACCTTCCACTGTCCCCTGATGCACTCTGTGACACTCACCTTGGACCTCGACATGGACGGCCGTATTCTGTTTGATCGCCAATGACACAGCAATCAGACTGCAGACTGAACTCTTCCTCTTCCTTTGGACTTGTCTTTCCCTGTAGGACTCTGGCTAGCCCTCTACGGGCCAATATCGTCATGTGTGGTTTGTACAGCCCTGTACCCATCCAGATGCAACACTCCACTGAATGTGCATTAAACATTCCTAATCACACAGATGTGTCATATCTATGGTCTTGCAAGTGTGGAAATATGGATGAATGTAGGCTCAGTGAATCCTCTTATGTCCATGTGGCTCATGTCGTAGAACTTGGGTCACAGGGTGACACATTGCCGAATGCGGTCCAGGTGGCGCAGACACAACAACAGAAACACACACATTAGTTACTTCGTTGTCCAGCCCCGTACTGAACCACGCCCAGAGCCCCGGGGTCATTGTTCACACCCTTACGCTGCACTGGCATACACCAGGCCAGCCCACTCAGCATAAGCTCACAAGGGGGGTGGCAACGCTACATGTCCCAGGTCTATCCAGTAGTGATCTGCTGATCACAGGTCTAGTTGTCAGCATGCCACAGCCACTACCTCATGGCTAGTGTACACCCACACCACACCCATCTGGCACACGTGTCACAGGACATGTGACCCTGCCAATAAAAATGGCCGGGCACATGTGCTCTATGCCATTTCCAACCTCTCTCTGGGTGTATCCATGTGGTGTTCATGTAGGCATGAGGACCCAGGGTCCTGCAACATCACATTCCCCCGGACCGGAGGAGACATGATGGCATCCGCACCATGTTACCCAATCATACAGGGTCCATGACTGGCGGGCACAGACTCGATGGCACTGGATACACAGCGGCCGGCACAGACACACCGCCACGGGACAATGACTTTCGGTGCACTGAGATAGCGGTACCTTAAGTGCTGAGAGGGTGTGCTGCCTGCGATGAGGCCCTGTCCCGGTGGTTCGGACTGCTCAGAATTTGTGTACCCTGCTGGACGGCAGTGTCGGCCAGAGCCAGCGGGCATCGCGGGCCTACCGCCATGTGGCGTCGCCTCCTGGATAACAGAGTTAGTGGCACCTCAATCGCTGAGTGGGTGTGCAGCCTGCGATGATGCCGGGTGCACTTGTATGTCCTCTGCCATGGCAAAATCAAATGTGAGACCTGGTGGCCTGCAGAGCGGGGCTGCATGATGTGGAGGGTGCCATGTTCCCGGGCTCCAGGCTTGGGGCTTGCACCGGCACGTGGTGGGCCCTCAGTGCGATACGCTGGTGGCGGAAGGTGAACAGTGAGGCCTGGGTGTGCAGGAGCGGGCATGCACCACTGGGCGGCAGGAGGGGCTGGGGTGCAGCTGCCTAGGCGCGCAGGGGCGGGCATGCACTGCTGGGCAGAGTGAGGGGCTGGGGTGCAGCTGCATGGGTGCGCAGGGGAGGACAGGTGATGATGTCGTGTGCAGTTGTATGTATTTTGTCATTCATGTATCTGGACTCTGTTTCAGATTACGGATATGTTGCAGATGTGGGACCTAGTGAACTTCACTACATACCGGCACGTGGTTGGAGACACACCGGTGTCAGCAGGTGAGCAGTGAGGCCTGATGGTGCAGTGTCGGCACTCTCTCTCCCTGTCCATCTCTTCTGCTATCTGTGTGTCTCTCCCCCTATCTTTCGTCTTTCTGTCCCTCTCCTCTCTCTGTCCTTCTATATCTCTCTCCCCCACTCTGTCCATCTTTCTCTCTCCCTCCCTCTCTGTCCGTCTTTCTCTCTCTCTCTCCCTCTCTGTCCGTCTTTCTCTCTATCCCCTTCTCTATCCATCTTTCTCTCTCTCTCCCTCTCTGTCTGTCTTTCTCTCTCCCTCTCTTTCTCTCTCTCTGTATCTCTCCCTCTCTGTCCTTTGATGAGCGCAAGTCACACCTTCTCATCTGGGTTTTTGTCTTGCAGGGAGCGACCTACAGATTGTCCCGAGGAGAGCTGCCATGTGTCTGCATTTCTGTTCTGTGTTTATTTGAATACATTTTCGATTGTTAATTCGAAGGTGAATGTGGGATGCTCATTTTTGGACAACACATGCATGTCACCAAATGTGATTGTGCGACATCAGGCGAATTATTTGGTACATGTTTCCTGTAGTTGATGTGGCATGTCTTTGCGCGGGGGTGTGGTGCCCAGGGAGGGGGGTCCTGGGGGTGTTGGCGGTGGGTGTTGTGGCCCTTTTGGGGCTCTCAGCGGCATGATCGTTGGCTCCATGGCATCTGTCGCCCTTCATGTGTGGCTCTGGGCTGGGCTCCCTTTTCTGGTGCAGGATGTCGTCCGACTTTACACCAGGTCAGGGCAGGTGTTAGTTTCCTGCTGCTAACACACGCATTAGTTACTTCCTTGTCCAGCTCCCTACTGAACCACGCCCAGAGCCCCGGGGTCATTGTTCACACCCTTACGCTGGATTGGCATACACCAGGCCAGCCCACTCAGCTTAAGCTCACAGGGGGGGACGGCAACGCTACATGTCCCAGGTCTATCTAGTAGTGATCTGCTGATCACAGGTCTAGTTGTCAGCATGCCACAGCCACTACCTCATGGCTAGTGTACACCCACACCACACCCATCCGGCACACGCGTCACAGGACATGTGACCCTGCCAATAAAAATAGCCGGGCACACATGCTCTATGCAATTTCCAAACCTCTCACTGGGTCTATCCGTGTGGTGTTCATGTAGGCATGAGGACCCAGGGCCATGTAACATCACATTCCCCTGGCCCGGAGGAGACATGAAGGCATCCGCACCACGATACCCAATCATACAGGGTCCATGACTTACGGGGCACAGACTCGATGGCACTGGATACACAGCGGCCGGCACAGACACACCGCCACGGGACGGTGACTTTCGGTGCACTGAGATAGCGTTACCTTAAGTGCTGAGAGGGTGAGCAGCCTGCGATGATGCCCTGTCCCGGTGCTATGGACTGCTCAGGATTTGTGTGCCCTGCTGGACCGCAGTGTAGGCCAGAGCCAGCGGGCAGCGCGGGCCGTCCGCCATGTGGCATTGCCTCCTGGATAATAGAGTTAGTGGCACCTCAAGGGCTGAGTGGGTGTGCAGCCTGCGATGATGCCGGGTGCACTCCTATGTCCTCTGCCATGGCAAAATCAAATGTGAGACCTGGTGGCCTGAGGAGCGGGGCTGCATGATGTGGAGGGTGCCATGTTCTCGGGCTCTGGGCTTGCGGCTTGCACCGGCACGTGGTGGGCCCTCATTGAGATACGCTGGTGGCGGAAGGTGAACAGTGAGGCCTCGGTGTGCAGGAGCGGGCATGCACCGCTGGGCCGCAGGAGTGGCTGGGGTGCAGCTGCCTAGGCGCGCCGGGGTGGGCATGCACTGCTGGGCAGAGTGAGGGGCTGGGGTGCAGCTGCCTGGGTGCGCAGGGGAGAACAGGTGATGATGTTGTGTGCAGTTGTATGTACTTTGCCATTCATGTATCTGGACTCTGTTTCAGACGATGGATCTGTTGCAGAGGTGGGACCTGGTGAACTGCTCTACATACCGGCACGTGGTTGGAGACACACCGGTGTCAGCAGGTGAGCAGTGAGGCCTGGGTGCGCAGTGTCGGCACTCTCTCTCCCTGTCCAACCTCTTCTGTTATCTGTGTGTCTCTCCCCCTCTCTTTCGTCTTTCTGTCTTTCTCCCCTCTCTGTCCTTCTATCTCTCTCTCCCCCACTCTGTCCATCTTTCTCTCTCCATCCCTCTCTGTTCATCTTTCTCTCTCTCTCCCTCTCTGTCCGTCTTTCTCCTTATCCCCTTCTCAGTCCATCTTTCTCTCTCTCTCCCTCTCTGTCTGTCTTTCTCTCTCTTCCTCTCTTTCTCTCTCTCTGTATCTCTCTCTCTCTCTGTCCATTGATGAGCGCAAGTCACACCTTCTCATCTGGGTTTTTGTCTTGCAGGGAGCGACCTACAGATTGTCCCGAGGAGAGCTGCCATGTGTCTGCATTTCTGTTCTGTGTTTATTTGAATACATTTTCGATTGTTAATTCGAAGGTGAATGTGGGATGCTCATTTTTCGGACAACACATGCATGTCACCAAATGTGATTGTGCTACATCAGGCGGATTATTTAGTAGAGTGGAGAAGTGTGGCTCAGGGGTTAGAGGCGGCAGACCCGGAAGCTGAGATCGGTCCTGGACCAGGGTTCAATTCCCCGCCTCGGCGGGTCTTGGGCTAAAAAATTCCACGGACTCGATAATTCTCGCTCCGGTGCCTTCTCGACTCACGGGTTCACACTCTGCGACTCTGGGCAATAGCTTGCTTAATCTCCACAACGGCCCCTCGCGGCGGGATGCCTGACTTTCACCTTGTGGATACCCTGCTGGGGCTATCTCACAGGGGAATACCAGGATGGGTTCCCTAAGCAAGCGCCGGGAAACCCACTGCGGGTAGCTGTGCGCTATATAAGCTCAAATACATTTACATTTACATTTAAATGTTTCCTGTAGTTGATGTGGCATGTCTTTGCCCGGGGGTGTGGGTGCCCAAGGAGGGGGGGTCCTGGGGGTGGTGCCGGTGGGTGTTGTTGCCCTGTTGGGGCTCCCAGTGGCATGATCGTTGGCTCCATGGCATCTCTCGCCCTTCAGGTGTGGCTCTGGGCTGGGCTCCCTTTTCTGGTGCAGGTTGTCATCCGACTTTACACCAGGTCAGGTGTTAGTTTCCTGCTGCTAACACACCTTATCGCCTGTTTTGGGTTCTTATCACCGATCTGGCTGGTCATTGAGAATGTTGCGGTGTGGTGTTGTTGCGGGTTTTGGCACGGGAACGCCTACTTTGTATCTCATTAGCAATAGTTGCAGGGGTCATCTGTGGTGAGTTTTTTTGCGGCTGATATCGCATGTTAACTGGTCATATGGGCTGTTTGCACCAGCTAGTGAATTGGGCGATATATTTATCGCCACTTTGGCTGCGAGAAAGTGCCGCTAACTCGGCGATAACTCTTTGAGAATATGCCCCAAAAAGTATTCCAAGCCTGCATGTAGGAAACCCTAATGGCACTGATCTGTCTATTGTTTAACTGAGGGGGATGTGGCTGTCTGCCTTAGGCTTTTAGGACTAGTGTATGTTCTTTGATACCCACTTGAGCATGGTTGGCTTTAAAACCAGGATCCAGACCCAATTCCTGACTTGTTTGTCCATCACCGTGCTGCTACTAAGATGCCCCCTGATTTCACACCAGTCTCCTTTCTCCTCACCTTTTTAATATATATTTAACTGAATTTTATTATTATCCTGAACATAAGCCACTAGAGTATAAAGTGAACTTCCATTCGGCATTACATGGTTCTGCAACTTACTATTGCTAGCCCCTCACCCAACCTTTGCAGGGAAACAAAACCTCAATATTTTCTAACCACAAATAACGCCAGACCTAAGGGACAGCAAGGTAGTGTCTGTATCCCTAGATTATGCACAGTTCACTTTCCTTCTAATTGTCCAATATATATAGGGACCTTAGTGAACTTCAGCAAGATAGAATGGTTGACCCTTCCATCAAGTGCGTCAGAAGTGGTTACAGCTGTTTCTTGAATTTGGCACCATCCCCCTGTAAATCCTCGGTCGAACGTTCCATCACCAATGCTGACCACAGTCTTCAAGCCCACTCTTGAATGATTTCACCCCACCATTAATGCCCCACTTTAACACTTGGGAAAGTTTGGCAACATTTTTAATGTGTCTCTCGACCTAGGTCTGGCATGCACTACTATCGTACTAAGACACCTGCAGCTTTCATGGCACACCTCCATTTTGGGTCTAAATGCACTTGTATTACAGCATTGAAAGATGGACACAACTCTCAGAATGCATCTTTAGGCAGATTTGCATCAGTGATCATGCAGTGGCCTCCAAGTACTGAAGTATCAACCAGTCTCTTGCAAAGCGCCTCTCCTCTGACCCACATTATTGGGAAGTGCACATAGCTCCCATAAAGCAGCATAACATGATTCATTGAATTCGGCTAAATTGGTGCTGTTGCAGAGATTGCTCTATTTCTTTTCTAGGCTACTGCTGCCAATGCCTCACTGGCTTTTCAAAGATGTGGAAACTCTATTGTTGTATCTAATCTGGTGGACGGTTAGGCATAGAGTAGCCCTAGCTAAATTCTAAAGGATATCCCTAAAGTGGATGGTGGTCTAGCTGTACCTGATCTTCGGTCTTATTATATAGCGGCCCAACTGCAGTGCTCAAATCAGTGACTTTATAATAGAATGAACACTGGTGATGGTATAGTTGGTTTGCCGCCTGTTTTGCGAGACGTATAAGTCCTCTTAGTTCCCTGGTGTTGGCTTCCTGTGACTTCAGTGGAACTCTTGGTAATACAACAATGTTGGAGTTGCTGTTTACAACGGGCCCTATTTACCTGATTTCCCACTTAGTTGGATGACGTCAGTGGCTCATTTAGAATCGTTGAGAGTAATTGAGAGATGGGCTGATTATGGGGATAATTGTGTAGGTGATTTATCCCAGGATGGAGCAGCCGCGGTCCTTGCAGGTAACATCGGTGGGGCCGTGTAAGGGGGGATTCCGAGGGACGATGCTGAGGGAAAATTAAATAAATAATTAATTTTTCCTCTGTATCGTCCCTCGGAATCTCCCCTTACACAGCCCCAGCGACCCACCGCTGTTACCTGCACGGACCACGGCTGGGATGGAGTATTAATTTCATTTGAGTGTTTTGCTGAAGAATTTGATGTTTCTGTTGGTTAATCTTTGTTACATAGAGCTGTGGTTGCCACGATTGAGAGTCATTAGGAGAGTGGAGGAAATGAGCCTATAACGCACCAAGCGTGCCAACTACTCTTTACTACGACAGTGCACGAAAAAGCGTTTTTGTGCTTATATCGTGCAATACGTGCGGGATTCCTCGCTCCCCTGACTGAATTCAACATTAAATGGGAGACGGACCTAGAACTCCAGATTGCAGATGTGGACTGGGAGAAGATTCTAGTACATATACCTGATGTCTAGTGAAATGGCAGTTTTAAATTATAATTTGTTAGGTCTTACTTAGAGCATACCTTACACCTGGCAAGATTAATCAGTTTTATGTGATTGCTACTGTAAAGTGCCAGAGATGTGGGGAAATAGGGGCAAAAATGTTCCGTATGAGTTGTTCCTGCCTGGTTTTAGCTGGATTCTGGGAAGCAGTATTCATTGTATAAATGACGTAATCTTTCGGGTGATCCCTTGTAGTCCCTTAGCCTGCCTCCTTGAGGGATATCCTCGTCCTAAAAAGAAGAAAATCACTACTAGATTTACATGTTTGGAATTGATTCTGGCTAAACTTGAATTGACAATGAATTCGAAGTTTGTACATGCACCTCGATTTATTAGATATTTTGACCAAGTAAAAAACCTTTTGGAAACAGTGCAGGCACATAGTCCAGATTCTGGGTTTCTGCTCCTCAGTATTGGGGGCACAGGTGCCATTATCGCCTTTCCCCCAATTCTAATGTCAAATAGTGTGGATGGGTGAGAAAGATTCATACTCACCCCGTAAATGCTATACCTTATTGAATCAATACTTAGAGAGTGCACAATTTACAGTAGAGGTTGCACCCAGAAAATAAGGAAGGCCTGTGACATCAATGGAACTCTCACAGTGGCTCTCAAGTGACTTGTAATGCTCCTAGCATCTCAATACAGCAACACTTCCAGCACTCTGAAAAGTACATTTGAGTGAATACGTTTCAGTGGGAATTTGAAGCCTGACCCTCCTTGTTATGGAATCACTGGAGCTCTCTTCAAATCAACAGACTAGGGTCCTGAAGGGGCAGGCTCTTCCTATCACCATGTGAGGTTGATAAAATGAGTACCAGTGTGCTGAAAATGACACCTCATATGAAACACTTCAAGCTAATTCAGTAAAAATGAACTATACTGATTGTGAGTTCTTTGTCTGCATACTATGCATAGCTTACATATCCGAATTATGGACACACCAAATTGAAGGACTATATCCACAAAGTTTTAAACATTCGAGTCTCTTGCTCAGATCAGTGTTGTGAAATTCACAACAACCTCCAAGATACCAGCAAACCTATGGTGCATTTTAGTTACATAAACTCTCTCATTCGTGCAGCCATTTATTTTGAAGCCTTATAGAATTTGAAGCAACACAAACTTATTGCCTCCTAAAATTCCTTCCAGAACATCTCGGGCCTCATTTATGAAAAGTGACGCATTGCTGCGTGAAAACAGTGATGCATTACTTTTCATTGCGCCCTCCTTGCGACATGCTGGATGCGTCATATTTACAGTATGACGCATCATGTCGCAAGGAGTTACAGATGCGTCAGTATTTCTGACGTATCTGTAAGGGCAAAAATGACGCATTGCTGGAGCGTGTCACAAAAGTGACGCAACTCCAGCAATGAGTCATTTCACATGGACAAATCCCATTTCGAATGTGTCTGCGTCAATCTTACGACTGCTGTGAGGCAGGCGTAAGATACTGACGCATAAGCATCCTAGAAGGGGTGCAGTGAAATCTCATAGATTTCACTGCGTCACTTCTACGAGGCTTACTTGCGTCGGAACGCACACCCTGCATAGATTATACCTGGCAGAGGTATAATGTGGTGCAGGGGTTTAGAAAGTGACGCATCTACCTAGATGCGTCCCTTTGAAAATATGACGAAACATGGCGCATTGTTTACGCCGCTGGTGCGTCACAAAAAGTGATGCACCAGTGAAGCAAAAGTGACTCAAGTGCTCATAAATAAGCCCCTTCGAGACCACCCTATATTCTGTGAACCATTCTTCTTTAATAGACTCCTCTCCACATCAGGCAAGGCTCAGAAGATGGAATCGTGCCTACTCACCTTAATTAATGATCTCAGTCTAATGCGTACTCCCTACTCAGTAAAAGGATCCACCTGGAGTTTGCAGTAGGCGTCATGAACAAGAACTTCAATCTTTCTCAAGTGTGCCTCACTCCAGGACTCAGAAACTCTATAGGGCAATGTAATGGAGTACCAGCTGTCAACTCAATAGTCTTTAATAATATCAATTACAGTAAACACTTTGCACCAGAGAAAGATTACAAACAGAAAATATGACCAAATACACATTTTCCACAGTGTCCAAATAAATAAACATTAGAACAGGCAAACATACAGTTACTGTATACACTTTCAGGTAATGACTTTGCAGTGCACAACCTTCCTATGGATAGAGGTGGTTTAGGCACAGTTAAGTTTCTTGCTGAAAGAGATGATGTCTGAGGAGCAGTAAGGCTTGCGGCCCCAAGAGCTGCAATATTCACTTATGCGGTGGTTGCAGGTCATGGTTAAATACCCCATGCTCAGGTCAGTGAAAGATTGCAAACTGTCTGGGATCAGGAGCCAGAACTCAAGGAATGGCACTGCAGGTAGCCTTAAAGGGGGAGACAGGGCTTCAATGGGGATTCCAGCATTACATGGGAATCTTAGGGAACAGGCAATGCAAGCAAATAGATGAGTTTGTGGCCAGCTGAATAATGCAAGGAGCCGGTGTTCTATCAACATCCGAACTCAGCGACGGATTGGTAACGCAGGCACTCGGGTAATGCCCGAGGGACCGATGTCCAGTTCCAGCTGTGGGCTGTTTTTTTTAGCAGCCTTGGGAAGATTTGTCGGCTTCTGCGTTATTCGGATGCTGCCAGCAGTCCAGTGGGTGCCTGAGTGGCCTTTCTGGAGGCAGATCAGCCTCAATTACTTCTCTTTTATCAACGAGTAGAGCTGGGGCCGGCCAATTAACATATGCTTATTGAGAGGGGGCAGGGAGCATGACCAATAGCGGCCTCACTTGTATACAGGTGTGTTTCACCAGTGCAAGCTAATCCGTGCATTTTTCTTAAACCCCCTTTTTTTTAAATAAAACTTCGCCGAAGCAGTGTTTTGCAAAAGCAATATGCAAATGTGGCGCACGTTTTTTATCGTGCCCGGGCCGATTTTTAATCCCAATCCAACCGTGTCCGAACTTTATCTGTGTATGTACCCCCTAGGAGTTGCCTTCAATTTGCGCATGCATGTTTGTGGTAGCGTATGCGTACAATACGTCCCACCGTCTGGCTATGTACCCCTAACGTATTTCATTTCATTTGCGCATGCTCAATTAAAACATGCCCAATTGCAGCTCTCACACCAATTGACATCATACTCAAACAATCACCCTTCTGCCAAGCATTTATAACCTGCCAACCTTCTTGAACTTTTCCTATTCCGCAGTCACAGCCATTGATAGTGTTCGTATCTACGTCTTCGTAAGTGAGCATTTTTTTTAAGACTAATTAAATTAATTAATCTGAACGATCTTTAAATATCTCGTAAATGCAAATTTTTGTTTGATTTGACAATGTTGTTTTTAAGCACACTTTCCTGCTTTTTTATATTGTTAAAGTGGACTTCGTAACTTTTGTATCTGGGCAAATCACTTAGGGCCATATGTATCAAGATACCAATTAGCAATTCTGTAATAGCGATTTTTAATAAATATCTATTTCAGAATCGCTAATTGGTATGTATCAAGAAAATCGCTATTCTTTAGCGATTTCTTGATATTCCTTAATTGCGGATTCGCAAATTGCGGATTTGCAATTAAGGAATACTTTCCCATTCACTTCTATGGGCCTCCTAGCCAATAGGGAGGAATGGGAATTTATTCTCAATTTGCGATTCGCAATTTGCTAATCGCAAATTGAGAATAATTTCAAGGGTGCAGGGGTGTCCAAAGGACACCCTGTTGCACCCCTGAAATAAGTATGGGTGCACATGTGGTGCACATACATGTCACATTGCACTTTGAAAAATGCTGAAATGTGCATTTTTCAAGGAAATCGCAACCTAACACCAACTAGAAGTTGGTAGTAATTTGTGATTCCTTAAGGGCATTTTGGAATTTTTTATTGCTTAATACATTGCATTTAAGGAATCGCAAAATTTGCAAATCCTTAAATGCAATTGCAAAATAAGGAATCGCTAATTTTGCAATTCCTTATTTTGCACCCAAATTCTTTCATACATACCAATTTACGAAAATGAGTTTGCAAACGCCAAAATTCTGTGAATTTCGGCGTTTGCGAACCCATTTGGCCGTGATAGATATGGCCCTTAATCCTGCCACATTTCTTTAATTTGGCAAGCGCCACGTGGCTGTTTCCGCACCAGTGTGCTACGTGCTGTTCAAGTTAATGCGATGTAGTTTTTGTCATGTAAGTAGTGCGTCACATGCCCCATGCATTGCAAAAGTAATATTTTCGGCAATAGTGTATTTTAGCATGATTTCCAGCTCTTATACCTCAAATATCTTGCATTGGTAGGCGATGTTTCTGGGCAAATCACTTAATCCGGCCGTCTTTAATTTTTTTAAGTAGTGCGCCACGTGCTGCTTCCTCCCCATGCACTGCACATGTAATCGATTGGTCAATGTTGTATTTTAGCACGCCCTCCATGTTTTTTAATAATGTTAAACTTGATTTGCTATCCTTTGTTCTGTGCAAATCTCTTATTCCTGCCATGTTTCTTTAATTTGCCAAGTGCCACATGGCCGTTCACGCAGCAGTGTGCTACATGCTGTTCAACTTAATGCGATGTAGTCATTCTCGTGTAAGTATTGCGTCACGAGCCCCATGCATGGCAAAAGTAATGTTTTCGGCAATGTTGTATTTTAGCACAGTTTCCAGCTCTTATACCTCCAATATCTTGCCTTGGCAGGCGATGTTTCTGGACAAATCACATAATCCTGCAGCCTTACATTTTTTAAAGTAGTGCGCCACGTGCTACTTCCTCCACATGTACTCCACATGTAATCAATTGTTCAATGTTGTATTTTAGCACGCTCTCCAAGTTTTTTAATAACCTTAAATTTGATTTGTCCCCTGTTCTATCTCATTGTACAGATAGCTCAACCATGGGACGTACTGGTCACCACAAGCTGTTTATTCCTGCCAATGCACTATTCCAGATGGTGGTCAACCACTCAACGTACCAGATCCACTGACTGCTCTCCATATGCTATCAGCCGAAAATTGCAATGGACATAATGGAGTTATCAGGTTTGACTTTAACATTTCATGATTGAAAAGCATTCTGAGATAAGCATTTGTGTATTTCATGTGTTTGCAGACAGATAACTGTGCTGTTCTCATGTTTTGGTAGAATTAGTGGGCATTCTGGTATCAAGAAAAGGAATACAACATGTCCTCTCGATTTTATTGGCTAAATATGTCATTTGAAATTTAACAATGTGTGTTATAATTTTTCTTGCTTCTATACATATTTTTTATAAAATCTAAATCTCCATTGTGATAGTCTTATAGACATTTGTTTCTGAAACAAATATGTTTCTCATTTAAATGCTCGTTACACGTTTTGAGCCTGCACTTGAGATACAAAGTGAAAATGTTGTTTTGAATTTTTTTATTTGAAGACGTGTCTTTTAATTTTTCTTGATGTTTATTTCTCAATTTCTTGATCATGGAAGATCAAAAAGGGTTCTATCAGATCAAGGCCAGGAGTTTGTAAATGAAGTGAGTGACCAATCTCGGCCTAACATTTGTATAATGCAATGCTATTTCCTATTTCGCTTGCCGAATATAACCTCTGATGATTGCTTTTCAACCCCAATCCTATTGAGAACAAATGTTTTTATGTACATTTAAATTAATCTTGGACATATGTACAACATATACATTTTTAACTCTTTTTTTCAGTTTGCAGAATGTTACATAAATTAGCAGCAAATTGCAGAGGTTGAAGAAAAGTATATCCTCCTGTTCCAGCTGATTACACTGATGTCTCAAATATGGCATGAACTGGTTGTCTGAAGCCATACAGATGCACACATTTTTAATGGATAATGTTAAGGTAAATACTCTCAATATGAGTAGTCAACGAAGTTAAAAAATAACAGATATAAGTACTTGAGGGTTTTTTGGTGTCAGATAATGTCCAATTCACACTTGTACGGATGAGCCTGATATAGGGTGGATCTCTGTATAACTAATGGATGATTAGGTACTTCTTACTTTTTCTCTTAAAGGGTTCCATATTGGGGACGAATATTAGGCTGTGCAGTAGAGGTTAACGGTGTTGCTCCACTGGTACTTGGGCCTTCTCATGAAACAGAAGGAGCCTCTCTCAATAGCCTTAACTCTCTTATTCTAAAGTTGACCGGATTCTTAGTCTGTAAGTCCTTCCGCATACTTGCAGTTCCCCTCCAGTACTCTTTATTGGGGTCTCCTCTTGAAAGCAGTCTTGCATATCCGGCAAGCAACCAACCAAAGCGGAGGTCAAGTTGAGAACTCTGTTGGCCACAGTGTTTACACGAGGTAAGCAGAGCGGCCTAGACATACAATACCTCCAATTAAATGCATTAGAAATAAAAGAGCTTATTTACAAACCCCTTGCGCCACATTTGCGGCACTTTCAACATGAGAAAAGTAACATAAAAGTGTTACAAGAGTTTTGTAAATAAGCCCTAAAAATATTGTCCTGCATAATGACTTCATCTCTCACCTAATTCTGTCCTATCTCTGAATCATTTTAAAGACCTCTTCATCAGTAATATAAATATGATGCAATAGGCACTTCTATACAGACACCGTTTGAATGCAAGCCTATAAGAGAAGTAAAATCTATCAGGTACAATGCGCACATTGAAAAAATAGAAAATATTGACGTGTTACTTTGGCTTGTAATGTGTGACCTCATTTAGTCACATCGATCTAATTTTAAACACTAATTTTCTTTTTTGTTTTGCAGATTAACTTCCATATTTCTATTGGACTCCATATTATATGTTGTTTGTTATTTTGTTTTGTTAGAGTTATGGTTCTAGTCATTTATTGTATTGTTATCATTTAGTTAAATTTCCAGTTATTTATTGTTTTAATAAAAGTTAATTAAAAAAATACATACGTCTTTTTTTGTTGTGGGGGTAGCAGTCCACAATAGAAATTATGGGGCAGATTTATGAGGCCGTTGCGCCTCTTTGCGCCGCAATTGCGTCACTTTATTTGACGCAACTGCGGCGCAAACAATGCGCCCTATTTACAACGTGACGCATCTAGGAGATGCGTCACGTTGTAAAGCACTGCGCCATAAGGAGGCGTTCCTGCGCAGGGGGGGCGTTCCTGCGCAGGAACGCCTCCTGAAAGTGGCTGAGTGAAATCTATGAGATTTCACTCAGTCACTTTCAGGGCAATGCTGCGTCAAAACCGTGCGCCTGCTTGAAGCAGGCGTAGGTCTTGACGCAGCATTGTGCACATGGTGTACCCCCGAGCCTTGCTGGAGCTGCGTCGCGCTTGCGACGCAACTCCATCAATGCGCCACATTTCTGGCATAGATGCGTCACGCATCTTTGCCGTTTTTGCACCATGGTGCGCCGCATTATAAATGCGGCGCACCATGGGTGGCGGAGCTGTGGTGCACTGTGGCGCATGTTAACTGGCGCATCCCTGGGGATGCGCCAGTTAACATAAATCTGCCCCTAAATTTATAATTTGAAGTATAATTCTGAGGTTAGCTCTTCACCAGATCTTTACCAGAGTGTATAGCTACAACTTATGGTTCCAAATCAAAAGAATAAAAAGTACCACGCCATTAGCAACATAGTGTGGTGAACTTCTAACCTCTGTGCTCACGTAAGTGTTCCATGAACTGTTATTATAGTAACAGGCAGGAAACCGTTTGGGGGTAGGGTTAAAAGTTACTGGCTGTACAGAAACCGTTATATTTACCCTGGATCCTCTAAATGACAGAAAGTAAAGCAAAGTTAAAAAAACACTGTGTACCAGATTTACAACCCCCTTGCACCACTTTCACATCCAAACCCCCCTACAAAATTACAAGTATGTGGGCCTCAACGACCCCCCTCAAGCTCCGGGAATCACCACCCCCAGGAATTTGTGTATTACGGGAGGCAGACTGCGTGGCCCACCGCCTGGTGCCCTCGAGGGCCCTGGAAACTACTACAACCGGCTCCTGCAGTGTCCCGAGGTGCCTACCCCCGGTATACTACTGTTTGCTTTGACAGAGCAGGACTCTCACGACTCCCGCCCTCCCATAGCAAACATAGTTTGCATTTTGACAGACAGAGCAATGACATCTATTCTCATTTTCAAAATCCAAAGCAGATTGCATTTCCATATACTAATTAGCATCTACCCATGCAAAAAAGCAATACTGGCTCCCGGAGAACGCAAAATTTCATCACACAATGTTGCTTAAAAAAAACAGCAAGTGTGCTTGACTTCTCAATATACTACCTTATCCTATGTAAGGCTATTTTCAATCATGTTCTGAGAACCAATAAGAATCATGCTTTTAAAAAACAGAAATATGCCCCCTACTTTTCTGTGTAGAATGTTGTCAAACAACCAATCATTTATTTTCTGTTTTAATTTCACTTTTCCCCCTATCTCCCTTTGTCTATTCTAACATATGCCAAAGGCAGAAATGGAACTACTCCAATCTATTTTGTCCACAGATTGAGAATGCTAGGAAAAAATGTGAATAAATATGTTTCTAATTTTCTCCGAGACTATAGAATGGAGTCCATATACCACAACAATCTGTGTTTCAATATGCATGGCATCTATAGGAGAGATGCTGTACATTTTACAGATGAAGGGAACAGAGTCTTTCCCATGAACTTTACACTCTGCATCAGTACTTACTTGTAAGTACTAAAATCACTCAATAAACACAAGGGCTCTTTTTAGAGCCACCCAACATCTATACACATAAGCTTCATCTATATCTGAAAAATACATGCTTCTTTTTTTTCGGCGGCAAAATGCGCAGATCCTACACGCATCCCGTGACTTTAAAAAAAAAGAAAAATACTATCTTACTTTTTTGGCCCTACGGGTCCTTATGTGACCCCCTGAGAAGACCTATGGGGTCAGGGTGTGTCTACCCTGCCCACTTTTCACATTTTGCACACATATTTCTCTGACTTCCTCAGCTTCGCTTCTAACGAGGCACAAAATGGCTGCCAACGGTTCCTGGTTTTGAATGTTTACAACCACTTGGCAGCCAATTAGAATTCAACGCGTCATCGGGACGGTGAGCTTATCCTACGAGGCCAATCCTCGCACAATCCGCGGATCCTCCACGCCCATAGATATGTAAATGACTTTAACCATAATTTTCAAAGAAACTACTGAACAGATTGACACCAGATATGCGAAAGGCACAAGTTGGAGCTGAGGACTACGCCAAATTTTGTGTAATTCCGTTCAGCCATTCGGGCTGTAGCAGTGGATAAAAGTCCAATGGGAAAATGCATTAGGAAAACACGTTTTGGGACCCCCTTTTTTCTCGGCCCCCGCTTCACCAATCACCTCCAAACTTTTAGGGAAGGAGCAGAACATTCATCAATCAACACCAAAGTTATTGCCACTAGAATGTTGCGGTTTTCCTATGGATAATAGGTCCTAACTATAACTACCTACTGGCGGCCGTGTAATTATATACACACACACATACACATACATACATCTTTAGGTGGGATGGAAAAGCTGAGGGGTCTCGCAAAGGGGCATTGCCGATGTAATTAAGGGTGTGGCTTAAAAGCACCTAAGTTGAAAATCTATGCTTAGCTTAGGCAACAGCTCCTCTGCACTTTATTTACTCTTCCCATGGGTGTACAATTTAACTTTATATTAGCCACTAAACTACCGCATGGTATCGAATTTTAGAGGGGGCTGCATCTCATTATTTGTGAGAGCGCTTAAACAGTGATTCATTTATAACCACGGAGATCTACATTGCACTAATGTGCGATGATATGCTGCATCACCAAATACTTATAAGGTCCCAAATGCGAGACCGATTGCATTGCAAATGCTTGTTTCTCCAGTTGGTGGTGGTCCCAAACTGAAAATAAAATGAAATATGTAACTCACTGATTGGATCCATTGGTAAATCTACCTGTGGGCCAAGTTGATCCAAGTACTAGGCATAGTGATGATGATATCATCACGCCTCACATAGTGACTGGAAGCACTTCTGTTCTCATCTCACTCTAGTCTCCCCATTCCTCACTGAGCCTGGTGCAGTCTATCGCTGTCTTAGTCATAACCTCCCATTTGCTAGTTGTTGCTGGGGCTGGCTCATGGCTGAGATTGGGTGGGGAAGTTTTGGAAAGAGCAGGACGAATTTGGGAGTCAGGACATGTGCAGGAAACAAGCGGAAATGCTGACTTTGCGTTTGCTGCATGGACAGTGCAGCTGTAAACTATCGTTGAGGTACTGGGGTTGGCCGTAGCCACTACAACTTTCACTCTTTTACTGATTCAGACTAAGTGAATCTCTCCCTTTTCTGGTGTGTTGTTTGCACTGACTGTGCATGGATGTTTCCTATCTGTCGTTTGATCTGTACCCTCTCCCTCCTGAGACTCCCTCCACTTACGTTGGGTCTCCCACGTCTCTCGCTCTCATCACTCCATATTGCCTCCCTCATCTCTACAAACAGGCCCTCTCTAGTCTGGATCTCAATACTGATAAGCGCTCAGGCTCTCTCCACTCTCCACTTCAGAAATCCGTCTTTGGGCAGCCTCAGTCCCACCTGGTGTCATTTCTCTCTTATCAGAAATTCTTGGTATGGACACTTCCCTCTCCGGTTCTCCCTCTCTCTCCATTCAATATGTCTTCATTAGAACTCACTTTGCTTATTTTATTCATTTATTTATGTATTTATTTATTTATAAAGTTTTGTATAGCACGAACAAGGCCCAGGAGGGTATCAGAGCGCTTCACAGTTGAGGTAGGTGGATAACAAAATGTGACAAGAACAAACATTACAAATAGGTTCCCTTGTCTTAGTCAAACTGTTTTATCTCTCTACATCGTGCTCGTACCTCACTGTAGCTTGCTCTCTAGATTCTCCTTGACCCATTAAGATTATTTTCTCTTTTCATTTAAGCCAGGGGTCTCCAACCTTTTCTGTACTGAGAGCTACTTATGTTCAATAAAACGCATTTGTTCAGGCCCTTTCATTTCTTTATTCGTCCCCTTTCTCTGTATGAGGCATTCCCTCTTTCTTACATTGGGTCCTATACCCTATTTGAGTATACTTATGTCAATTTAGGCATTCCTCTCTTGACACATTGCCTCTAACCTTTCCTTTCATTTTGTCTGCACTATTCTGTCAAATCCTCTCTGTCCTGCTTCTCTCTGTTCCCATTGCACCCCGGCCTCCATGCAGATCCCTCCTCTGTCCATCCTCTCTTGGGCCCACTGCTCCTTCAGGCTTTCTACTCCTTCTATTGTCGTCTCCTCTCTCCATTAAGGGGAGGAGGGGGTTCCGCTCTGGTTCCGTCAGTCTAGGCTCTCTTTAGTACCTGTGCGTACCAGTACATGCATGTACTTGAATAGTGTTTATTTCTTTGTACGAACCCAATCAACATATTGTGCCCCCAGCCTCACTGCAGGTGTACGAGCAGAGCAGACCTTAATGACGAGGCAGGATATTTTCACAGAATACCTTCAGATGAAAATAATTTTGATGTGTACCTCTGAATTGTGCAGCAGGTACAGTGGCACAGAGGCCCAGGATTCTTTAGGGCGCTCAGTACCAAAATGTTGCCAATATCTTAGTATCTAAATGGGGCTGGAAGGATCAATCCCCTTGATGGCATTAGGCTCATCTGTTGTAGCTTGAATTCTTATAATGCATCCTTTCCCTTGGTTACTCATTCCCTGCTGCTCAGCCAGTATGAATGTGATGTGGGTGGAATGTTGGAATGCTTAATGAGGTAGTGGAATGCTGGAGTTCCTGGTAGACTGGAGACAGATACAGTTGGAGTGTGTGGGCTAAGCAGCAAAACTGCTGCTCCTAGTGGGGCTGAACTTATCATCCTACTTCCCTTCCCTAACTAAGCTTAATAGACCTCTTATCTAGAACCTACTTCATGGCTACCTCTGGACTTCTTTTGAAGTGTAACATCACCCCTACTACGCCACTGGAATTCTGATATAGTGCGTTTCATCTAAAGTGTGGGATAGCTCAGACAGTTAAGGTTTTGCAGCTACAATTTGTATATAGTCGGCATGTCAAAGGCTCGAGTTCTAGCATGTCTAAATCGCGTTTCATTTTTCCAAAAACGTAGACAATAAAAAGTGTGGCCTCTGGTTATATTATCATCTGCAGTTGCATACTTAATGCAAAAAACACTGGTGCACTGCAAATATACATCGACCATTACAGAAACAACCCAGGCTTTCAGAAGCGGTCGGATTCCAAAGAAAATGTGGGTCGCAGCACCTATTTTTTACAAATGAAGCACTGTCCTAGGCCTGCCCACAACCAGAGGTAAACAAAGGCTCCTTTACTTCGCTGGCTGTCCTTTGGAGTTGTGTGGGTCTCACAACACAAAGACAATGAAACATTGAAAGCCTATGGGAAGTGGTCCACAGCTGCAAATGTTTGAAGGTGTGCATGTTTTTTTGGGATAGGATATGACATTCACGGTCTGGGTCCAAAATCTACCAACAAAGGGCCCAGAGCTGCACAGAGAGTAGAACATTGATGTACCACAGCTGTGAGGTGCTTTGTGCTGCGTTTAGAAAGGAATAGGTTAGTGACCTGTCTTATGCACTTCAGAAGCATTGCAGCTGTTGTAAAGCAGTTTCTTGACGAATACCGTCATTGGAAGGGATCATTTCCATTTCTAAGATTTATCTCCTTCCTACTTGCTATAAAGTGTCACTCAAAGTGTCACACATAAAGTTTTGAAATGTCACACATAAAAACCCTCAATTCATGGAAATGTCACACATAACCAGACTGAAATCTTGGCAGCTGTGCTTGAGTAGACTAAAACTTGCCAGGCATTGCTTGTGTTTTTAAAGTGTGGACATCAAGAGAAACAAACATGAAATGACGTTGAATGTGTGATGCAAATAAGCTTGACCCTTACTGGGAAGGTTCCATTCACCCTTATAGCCAAGGCTCTAGACATTCATCCTCACAACCTCCCAACCTTCCATCCATCTTACCACCCTTCCTTCCATCCTTTTCATTCATCAGTTGAACTTTCTGTGTATCCATCTCTCCTTTCATCCATCCATCCACCCTTTCAAAAGCCCACCCACTATCCTTCCATCCATCCATCCATCCATTCTTTTACCATTCGAACCATTGATTTATCATTCAATTCATGTATCTATCTAGCCTTCCTTTCGCTCTTCATTTACCCATTCATCTGTCTGTCCATCAATCCTTTCACCAATTGAACCCTTCCACTCATCCTTCGACACCTCCATCCAACCATGCTTGCACTTTTCCTTACTATGGGGCAGAACCTGGGCTTCCATGGGAATTCACAAGGGCATATTATCAAGCCCATTATCGCCGTTTTAGCAGCAGTTTTCTGCCGCTAAAGCAGTGATCATTTTAACGCCATTCTTGATTATATGCCTCTTTGTTCTTTCAGCATTCCTACCTTCATTTCATCCTCCCTTTCAAATATCAGTCTTTCACCTTTCCTTCCTTCCTTTCACCCTTCTTTTCATATTCCCTCGGTATTTCAGGCAATCAGGTCCAATGGCAGCCCCCACTTTAGCTGCTTGTAGACATGAACCACCATTTTTGTTGGCTGGAGTATTCGTGTCGGAGAGGGAACGCAGCTAATTTTCACTAGGCTTGTCCTTATTTGGAGTGACACAGTGAGCAAAATAATGTTTTTGAACGTAATTACCAGCAGATGGAATTTACTGAACTATTTCAGGCACCTTTTATTTTGTTTCTGATTTTCCCAGTTGGCTCTATTACCGATTCTACCAATCACAGGAAGCCATATTTGGAATAATAAAATTGCCTATACATGTTGACGTACTAACACTTGAAAAGGTTCAGAAACACTTATGTTCTCTCCCAAACCAACAGTATTCTTCATTTCCTGGAATAATGTTATATCAAGAAAAATCAGAGTTCTATTGTTGGATCGAAATGTGTGGTTACTTTAGAAGTAATCGTCACTGTGGCAGGGTATACAATAGGATAAAAAAATCTGTTTAATTCCACAGCTAGCTTCTCATGTATCAGACAAAGTATTAATGTGGCTATATGTTTTGAGTACTTTTTATACTATCAAACGTATTGCCTTATGGCTGATTCAGACCAAATCATGGCATTGAGCCTCAAAAGAAGACCGTCACCGACCGGTCAAGACAGCTCCCTGTAAAAGAGAAAAAACAACTCATACATGAGTACACAGCAGTCTTGTAGAAATGTTTGACTTCTGTGAAACTCACAAACAATTCCAGAGTACATGAAAATCTGTCACCATTACATCTTCCCAGCAATTCCTAAATGTGAAATCATTTACCCAGGGAGTCAAAATAAAACAAAATACATACATTTCTACTTACTCAACTTCACTTTGTAAATTCGTTTTCTTTTGTCCACAGGGAAATATTTATGGACCCACTTCTAGCCCTGAGCACACCCTACAATATACTAAAGTGTAGTATACAATAAGTGATGGAAAGAAAGCTTGAATTACTCAGGGCCGCACCCCAGTCCATCCTTATTTTGGACGCCATGACACCTCAGTTTGGACCCAGCTACATGCAAATCAGTCTTGACCATGTTCCAATGGGAACAGTCCAGCCCAAGCTGCCAAACCAGGTCCTCCCTGAACCGGAACACAAGCAATCCAGAACCAGTTTTGCCCTTGTTGTGGGCTCATGAGTTGGACATAGCTTGGTTCCAGTGACACAGTGTGCATGGGACCCACATCGGGACATACCTGTCCCACTTAGGGTGACCTACTAAAGTATACAAAAAGTGATGGATGGAATGCTTGAATTAATCTCAGCAACTGTTAATTACTCGGGCCGCATCCTACTCCATTGTTATTTTGCATGCCATGCCACCTCAGTTTGTGGTTTGTGATCTGGTTCAGGGAGGACCTGGCTTTTCAGTTCAGGCTGGACTGTTCCCAATGGAGAAGGGTAAAGACTGATTTGTATATAGCTGAGTCTCAACTGAGGTGGCACGTCGAGTAGAATAATGTTGGACTGGGATGAAGCTGGGTGATTACCTGTGGCTAAGATTAATTCAAGCATTTCATCCATCAATTTTGTATACTTTAGTATGTCGCCCCAAGTGGGACAGGTATGCAGTGATGTGGGTCACATGCACACTATGTCAGTAGAACCAAGCTATACCCAGCTAATGAGCCTATAACAGGGAGGAAACTGGTCCTGGGATGCTTGTGCTCTAGTTCAGGAAGGAATTGGCTTAGCAGTTCAAGCGGGACTGTTCCTATTGGAGCCGGGACAAGACTGATTTGCATATTGCTGGGGTCAAACTGAGGTGGCATGTTCTGCAGAGTAACGAAGGACTGGGTTCGGCCTGGGTAATCACCAGTGGCTGAGATAAATTCAAGCATTCATCCATCACTTTTTGTATACTTTAGCACATCATACAATATAAGCTAATTTGATCACACAAAAGTGTTACTCTATGTTTGGCCCTTTTGACCTATCTTGTGTATCCCCTGAAAACTCCTCTTCAGCTCTATCTTTCTCCCAGTTCTCCCCAACACTTGCCGTCTAAAGTGAGTGGCTTGTTTCTTAAACTTCTGTTGACTTGCTGCCCATCACTTACCAATATTCTGCATTCTTGTGCTTCATATTTAGTTTTTGTGAATTTGTGTAAAGTAATGCTTCCTGCATTCGCTTCAAGTAACCCAAACAATCACAAACATAGTCACAGAACTTCTGGGCAGGTCTTAGTGTGCCCATGCCCTATGTCACTACTAGGGAGATGTCATTTAAAGATGAGGGTAAGAGTAAATGACAGTGACCAGATTCTGCTCTGGAAAAAAACATTCATTGCCATCTCATTTTCAGGAGTAAATTGTAATGTGTTTGTTATGAAGTACAAGCAATCAAATATAATTTGATGATAAGGGGGCGACACTACAGCAATAAGTAATACATATTTTTCTAATCATTATCTTCTGTTGCTTCAGTCCACTATATCGTTCCTATTGCTTTAAAATTATGCTATCATGATGGTGGCTCTACATTCTCATAACACATCACACACTTATGAAGCCCTCTTCTGAAAAAGTCATTGCTCCTGATATTCCAAATACAAGCATTCATTTTTCACATCACTCATAGGGTACTACTAAGTATGAGTCACATTTATTAATGTATTTGTTATAGTGCAATTTTATAGCGGTGATCACCTGATCTTCAGGCCCTCAAATAAGACCTTGCTCTGGGTAGTTTATTGGTATTGCAAGCATGCGACTGACAGTGAAGTACAGTACAAGAAACAAGGTCAGATAGACAAATAAGGACAATAACCTGTTCAGCAGTCACAAGCCCAGCTGTGGCCAGAGAGCAAGGTAACTGGCTAAAAACCTGATAACATGTGTAAATAAGGATCTGAAGATCAATGTGTATTCAAAGTAAACACACCTTCAGCATACATGGTAGAGGGCTTCTTGTATGACATTGAGCAAAACAGCAACATTGAATCACTGTAAAGTAGAAGTGCCCAACAAAGGCTTGATCAATGTTAGATGTGTCGGATATGAACAGTTAATAAATTGATATGCAATTCATCTGAATTGATATCATTTAAGTAATAAAGGGTTTTTCTGAAAATCTGGAAACTGGAGACTGAAAGTTAGTTTGCTATCCTTATTTTGATTTGTTGGACCAGCATAAGTATGACAAACAGAATCTAGTATGGAAGGTTTGGTCCTCAATTGAGAGGCTGTTATACTAAAACAGCATTTCTTAACCTTTTAACTTCTGTGGACCTCCATTGAATCACTAGTGGAAGCCGGGGACCCCACCTTAAGTAACTTCTTGGATGTGAAACTCAAATAAATGCACAAAACTACAGAGACAAGTATGCGTCAATCAAATATCCAAACTAATGAATATTTTTTTAATTCACAAGCAAAACAAAATTATTATTTTAATGGGAAGGTTGGAGCTCTTCAGAATTGGGGTTCACTTATATAAGACAAAGCTATATGCTATGCGTCACCATTTCGCTTGTATTGTTTGCCTTTAATGCATCCTATTTTTGTCCTAGCATGTAAGTGCTTTAATTGAGGCCAGTAATCATTCAGTCCACTCTATCGATCCTATTGCTTTAAAATTATGCTATCATGATGGTGGCTCTACATTCTCATAACACATCACACACTTATGAAGCCCTCTTCTGAAAAAGTAATTGCTCCTGATATTCCAAATACAAACATTCATTTTTCACATCACTCACAGGCTACTACTAAGTATGTGGCACATTTAATAATGTATTTGTTATAGTGCAAATTTATAGCGGTGATCACCTGATCTTCAGGCCCTCAAATAAGACCTTTCTCTGGGTATTTTATTGGTATTGCAAGCATGCGACTGACAGAGAAGTACAGTACAAGAAACAAGGTCAGATAGTCAAATAAGGACAATAACCTGTTCAGCAGCCACAAGCCCAGCTGTGGCCAGAGAGCAAGGTAACTGGCTAAAAACCTGATAACATGTGTAAATAAGGATCTGAAGATCAATATGTATTCAAAGTAAACACACCTTCAGCATACATGGTAGAGGGCTTCTTGTATGACATTGAGTAAAACAGCAACATTGAATCACTGTAAAGCAGAAGTGCCCAACAAAGGCTTGATCAATGGCAGATGTGTCGGATATGAACAGTTGATAAATTGATATGCAATTCATCTGAATTGATATCATTTAAGTAATGAAGGGTTTTTCTGAAAATCTGGTATTGATCAGACCCTTCTGGAACTGTGCTGTCCAAACCTGCTGAAATGGTGACCAGCTATATTCAGTAAAAAAATTAAAAACACTTGGAAAATCAACAAACACAGCCATTTCTATAGATCCTGGTCGTAGATTCCTGCAGGGGTGAAGCCAAAGCTTTTAATTGAGTTTGTTGATATTGCTTTGACTCTCTTGTCACCAATGAAAACAGCCATCAGTTAATGAAGTCGAGAGGCTCTTGCGCATCGCAGAATGCAATGAAGCTCTATGCACTCTGCCAATTTAATGCAAATAATTCCATGTATATTATTTAATATTTTGGGGGCATTTAGTCATGTTCATGTTTAAGATACATTTGCGAATATATCTAGAGGAAATGTGATCAAATTTGAAGGCATCTTTGCCAGTTATCAGGAACAATTTGAGCACATATCTTCAGTGTCTCCTTGGAATATTGACCAAAATGTATGCCAAACGAAAAGCATGTAAGGCTGTATGTTTTATGTTACTTTTAATGTAATGGATGGTATGAATTTTAATTGTGTTTTTATGAATACAATATGTATTTGAATAAAGTAATTGAATATAATTGAAATTGACTGTAAAATAGATCAAAGTAGCAGTTTGTCAAAATTAAAATAACATTTTGGGCCAGACGAGGTGGGGTTTGGGATACAACGAAGAGGATCATTTATTTGCTGAAGTACTTCTAAACAAATGTACATGTTGTATTAGGAACCAAATAGATTTATTCTTTGGTTGGAAACCCCCCACTGCACATGCCCTGCCATCGTCTGCAACAGTGGCCAGAGTTTCACTTATACATGTTGGCACACTGCATTTCACCCACCACCTCCCTTTCATACTCCATATGCACAGAGGAAGTAAGAAAATGGTTTCACCTTGTCCCATGTCCCAGTTCTTCTACTACTGTGTAGTACTTGCCTTCTTGTCTTGGAAAATCCCTTATTAATTTTTGTACACTAATTCCTTCAATGTCTCTAAATGATTTGATACATAATTGTTATGTTTTAGAAAAATTCTCACTCTCTTGCAAGGGGGGTATCAGTGTTGATTGATTTTTTTAATCAGACACAACCACCAAGAGCAAAGATGCGGTGGCCGAGGGAGCTGAACCCTCCACCAGAACCTGCTCAGGTTGCAAAAAAACTGGGCTTTAAATTTGATTCTGGTCTTTCAGGATAAGCAGAGGTTAATCATGTATCCTCTCAATGTTTTTGGAAATTAAAAATGCTTTGTAGGTTTCTTTATTTTCTCCCGATGGATAGCAGGAAGACAGTGGTCCATGCCCTGATTACCTCACAATTAGACTATGCCAACAGTCTTTATCTGGGCCTCCCTGCATATCTAATTAGGAAACTACAGATTATTCAAAATTCAGCTGCTGGGTTGATTAGGAACATCCCACTTCGTCATCACATCTTCCCTCACCTGCGGAGCATTCACTGGCTCCCAGTAAAGAGAAGAATAGAGTTCAAAGCATTAACCACAGCACGCAGGGCTTTGACAGAGAGAGGTCCCAAGTACCTCAAAGCTAGAGTACAGAAATACACCCAGACCAGATCCCTGAGATCCAACCATCAGGAACTTTTATCAGTTCCTCGTTATAAAAAAGCGCGTTTCGGCGGTTGTTTGTTCACTGTAAAAACAGCTGCACTCTGGAACACCATGCCAATACATATCAGGAAAGCCAAGACAGAGAGACTGTTTAGGAAGGCTCTGAAAACCTGGCTATTTAGCCTTCCATGAATCTCCTAGCCTCCCCCTCCTGCTGCTGCCAGCGCCGGGACACCCCCGTTGGGGGTAGCCGCATGCTCTATAAGTGGTAATAATAATAATAATAATTGATTGACCAAATTAAATACATTTTAATAAGGGTGCTAGTACCTTATCCAGGAGCTAGTTCAAAATGCAATGTCAGCTATACGTTGCTAGGTGACAAAATGGAGCTGGATCACAATTATTTTTTAATGGTGCTACTATTCATGTCTTTGAGGGCTGCAAGGTAGTATTTTGTGCAAACTACCATATTATGACAGCAGTGTTCTAGAAGTGGTAATATGTGACAATTTGTTGTTGTGCATTTTGTTGTGGTGGTGTCCTTTGGTGTTGCTATTAATGTTGCAATGTTTCTTTGCTTTTATTATGTTGTATGTTGTGTACTGTTGTACTCTCTATTTACTTTAGTGATGTCAATAAATTTCCTGCCAAAAGCAGCACATTCCTTTCAATTGCAAGTGATAAACCACCATTTGCCAGGATGTCCAGCTCGTTAACTACTTAAGACACTAGTCGGCCCAAAACTGTGCCAGAGACTAGTCTTAAATTAGCACTCATAGTGCCCACTTTATTGGATAGTGGCCAAGGTGCAGAATAGAGAAAGGCCCTCAGGGATTTTCAAATGCCTTGGGCACGCATATTAAGAAGGGGGCAATTCCATAATTTGGCAGTAAGAAATGAGAAAGAGCAAACTCCTTGTCTTTCTTTCTTTCCTGAAAGAGAGAAGGCAAACATGCAAGGAAATGGAAGAGCTGAGTGTGTAAGAATGGAAATTCATTTTTAAGTCTGCTGAGTAACTAAGTCAGCCCTGTCTGATGAACTGGTTTTGAAAAAGTAGGCTAAAAAACCACAACAGGTGAAAATAGTGTGGGGGAGTGAAGGGCAGATTATACTCGGGAATGCAAGACCAGGTATTTATTCCACAGAACAGACAGTCTGACAACTGCCTGTACCTAGGATATCAGAAAATACGCCAAAGACATGCCCCATTCCCCTTTCAGAAGCAATTCCAGAAAGGATGGGTTGTTGGATCACAAGTTGGAGTTGTTGTAATTGAATTTGCATATAATTTGCCCCGGAAAGTCCCTCAGAATTGCAGTTGTGTTGGATAACATATATCAGAGGTATGGAGTTTTATTTGCTCTTTAACCTAGCAAACATGAACCCACAATAAGCCAGACAGTGGTAAATCCCTAAATGCAGTTTTACTAATCACCCTTAAATAAACAGCTCTAAGATCAAACAGAAAATAAATAAATAAACTGATGAAGGATGAAAAGGCAGGGGAGCTACAGGGATTTTAGGAGCCCAGTGTAAAAATAACATTTTGCCAGAGTCTTGCGTGAAAAAAAGGCCTTATTAACAGGTATTGACCCAGAGCAAGAAAGAGGAAGGCAGAAATAGAAAAAAAACGGAACGAGAAAATAAGAAAACAGTGGCAAAGGTACAATGCAGGGATGAAAAGGAACATACAAGAGAGATAAAGAGAAAGAGAGTGTAGGATGGTGGAAGAAAGAGGAATGAGATAGATTTTGTAATCTTTGCATTCTGCTTCTCTAGCATTCGGGAAAAAAGTTTTCCCTCCATTTTATTTTTACAAATGAAACAGTTGCTAATCTGACTACCCACACAGTACACAAGGGATTATAAGCATGTAATGCAAGTGCAAAGCAATAATAGATAAAAAAATATGCATAAAGTATCTTCTTGGTATGTGGGTGAATAAGGAGCTTGAGTCTTTTATATGGAAATCCTCCCTGCACCATGTTCTTGGCAGAGAAGGATTCATCATTACCACCTACCTCTAGTTCAACTAGAGCAGTGATACTCAAAGTACGGCCCGGGGGGCGCTTGCGGCCCTCTTGACCTTTCCATGCAGCCCCCCCACCCTCCCCCCCTGGTAAACAGCAGCACGAGCTTCTGTTTGGCTGCTGAAAACTAACATGCAGAAAAAAAGTTAAATAAACAGGTAAGCCTTTATTAACCTGCAAAATAAATACTTACCTGTTTAACATTTTTTTAGACCTCTTTACACAATCCCTGACCCACCCAGACCCCCTACTGCCACCCTGCCTGCATCAGTGTGGTCCTCGGACACATCACAAACCGTACTTTTTGGCCCCTGGGAAAATGTTTGCCAGTGCCCATGATTTAAAGCATCAGTTCTTAAGCAGGGGTCCGTGGACCTCAGGGGGTCCCTGGGAAACACATAGTGGGTCCGGTATTGTTTTAGAAAAAAATAAAATAACAGATTAGTACTGTATATATACATAAAAAGATAAATTAAAAAATGTAAAACACTTTGTAAATGTGTTCTGAATTTGAAAATGGAGACTGAAAGTTAGTTTGGTATCCTTATTTTGATTTGTTGGAGCAGCGTAAGTATGACAAACAGAATCTAGTATGGAAGGTTTGTGTCCTCAATTGAGAGGCTGTTATATTAAAACAGCGTTTCTTAACCTTTAAACTTCTGTGGACCTCCATTGAATCACTAGTGGAAGCCGGGGACCCCACCTTAAGCAATTTCTTGGATGTGAAACTCAATGCACAAAACTACAGAGACAAGTATGCGTCAATCAAATATCCAAACTAATGAATATTTTTTTAATTCACAAGCAAAACAAAATTATAATTTTAATGGGAAGGTTGGAGCTCTTCAGAATTAGGGTTTACTTATATAAGACAAAGCTATATGCTATGCGTCACCATTTCGCTTGTATTGTTTGCCTTTAATGCATCCTATTTTTGTCCTAGCATGTAAGTGCTTTAATTGAGGCCAGTAATCATTCACACACTTGGTTGATGTACTTGGGCGGTTCTCGCAAAATCAAGCTGAGGATATCAACCTATTTTTAGCCTCTGGTTTCAAATTCCTTCACATTTTCAGAGCGTTATAACATTTTCAATTTACCTTTGCTATGTGTATATACTTTATCGAGCATATCCATATCACCCACCAAGAGCGCCCCTTATCTCTTTATAGGCCCTTTCTCATATTTACTGAATTATTTTTATAGAGCTGTTCCTCATAATATAGGGAGTCAGAGCGCGGAGTCAGAGCGCTTTATACCACACACGCTCGCACACACACGCACAAACACACATTAATCAAAATTTCCATTGGACAAACACAGACTTCTCCACCAAGTATATTAATCACCACAGTTAACTTGACATTTTTATTATGACCTGATAATAACAGGTCACAGGAAGAACTCTGCAACATGTGCCTTCAACCCAGTATGATATTTTAAAGTGAAGTGCCCCTTACCTTGGGACCCAGTGGGGCAGCACAACCCTGAAGACACTAATATTTAATTTTTTGGACAGTCATGGACCTCCTGAGTAGGAGTCACGGACCCTTAGGGGTCCACGGATAGCAGGTTGAGAATCACTGTACTAGAACCGAGGGAGAACATGCTTTACGGGCAAATAAAAGATAACATGATGTTCTAGAACCAAACATAATACTTTCAGAAATTAAAGTAAATTTTAAAGGCTCCAAACTTCCCATTAAAATTTTAATTTCCATTTTTGCAATTTGTTTTGTTAATTAAATAAAATATATTTCATAATGTTTTTGTTTGAGGTATACTTCTGTATTTTTGTGTTGTTTTGAGGTTCAAATCATAGAAATTACTGAGGTGGGGGTCCCGAATTCCAGCAGGGATTCCTTGAGGGTCCACAGAAGTCAAAAAGTTACTCTAGAGATGATATTGGAGTGCATTCTTGGGTAGTGACATGCCAGCTGCTGCAGGATTGGTGGGTTTTGGCCACTAGAATGTTGTACTGGAGGCACTGGGCTCAACTGAAATGTTTGTTTTACTTGTGCATGTGACAGATATGATCTGTTCCACCCTGGCTCCTTCCTAGGTCGCAAGATGTGTTGTTTTATGGTGTTCAGTTTTGATACCAGTGCTTCAGCCTCATTGCTCCCTGACAAATGAATGCAGTGTATTAGATCTCAAAATATTTTGAGCCTGCTTCACAAAGCTGTGCGTTTGAGTCTTTTTGGTAAGATTACTCCCAGGTTTGTGGCAACATTTCTGACTTTATTGCAATTCACAAAGAATGCCAGGAGTGCTCACTGTCTGATTGGTAGATTTCCATTAGTCACTTATGTAACTATGCATCCGGACATGTGCACCAATGGAAAATTCTACATTCATTAAATTGATGCAAACGAGCATTTGCAGGAAATATTTCAATGTATCATTATATCTGTGTTCCTCTTGACTGCCTTCAGCCATGAGCAGCAGTGGGTAAACAACTGCTGTCCAAATGCCATGCTCTAAGCCATTCCCCATTTCTGGAAGTCCCCACCTAAAGTCCCATGGGGTCCTTATGGGGTGGGACTTTAGGTGTCAGGGAACTGCAGAGCATGACTGCTGAGTGACCTGGCTCTTTACCTAAACCGATCTGCCTCTCTGCCTCCCCTCTTCTCTGTATCTTTTAGCGCCAAGACGCCACGGCATTCGTGCGCTCTACAAATATTTCAGTCAGTCAGTCAGTCAGTCAGTGGCCCCGTTTTGCTCTTATTGGCACATTGTCAATCTTGTGAAGTTTAAAAAACATAAACTAAAGAGCATCACTCATTTGTGGGCCATTAACCTGGTGATGTAGAAAAAAACACACACTTTCCAACCCGCCATCTTACTGTCTTGTGAATACAATAGGTAAAAACGAATGAGATCCTTTTAGAATTAACCAGCTTTCCTGGTTTGGCAGTACAGTCTTTGAGGCTGAAAATCATTTTCAATACTTGCTTGGCATTAATGACCTCACTACTCATTTTCCATGCTCTTTGCGGCTCCCATCATAAAATGAAGTCCCTGTTCTACAACACATATGCCTTCCCCACACCTACTCGCACTTACATATAACTTCTGATCGAAGAATCCAAACACTCAGCTGATTAATGTCCCATATACTTCCGGGTTCATGCCAGCCTTACACAATGTGTTAAACACACCCCCTTTCATTGTTTATTGTGAGTGCCTACACAATCTTTTACACGCAACATGGTGGATTTGCAGTTTTCTCACTTATACTGAACCCATGAAAATGCTATGGTGTGATCTACGGGGTTGAGGAAAAACACAAGCCTATTAATTACAGAGGAAACGTGCACTCGAGCATCTGCAGCACAAACATTCGCAATACAAGAAGTACAAGAACCACAGTCATTCAATGAATACATAAAACATTCGTTTTTTCTATATCTTTGCAATCTTTTTTTAAAACAACAACACTACTAAATCAGTTTCAGTTGAGCCTGTCTTTTGAATGCTTAGAGAGGGTAAATAGTTTTGTGAAACTGAAAGCAAACTGAGTTGTTATCTTAGACCTACTGCCTTCTTCCAACTATTATCAAACCAAACAACAAGTACAAATATTGATTTAGATACAGACTTATCTTTGAAATTGGTAAGAATTTAGAAATGCGAAATCGGATCCCTGTTAGTATTTGTATAATCGTTTTGCTAAAGTGGGCCAAAGTATAATGACGTAGGTGAATGCCTCTCCCCTTGATGATGGAAACTGGATGGGGAGTTGGCAGCTCGGGCAGGAGGTGCAGTGTAGGCATGATATTTCTTTGTATGTAACCGGCCCACTCCAACATGTTGATGGTTGACCGTGACGACACGTACTGCCATGTTGGTGTTCAGAAATCATACCAGATTTTGCTTTCCGCAATGATACAAATATCTGCATGGCCTGCGCTTTCTCTCTCTGGGTGGAAATCAGTAGAAAAAAGCAATGCGGGGAGACAGGAGTAAGAATATGGGTAAAGGAAGGCAAGGCATCAAAAGTAAAGTCTTGGAGAAGAAGAAAGGAGTCTGCGGACGCTGAAGATATGAGAAAGAAGGACCATACAACAGAAAGATAGTGTCTCGAAAGGTTATGTGTTTGGAGTAAAACATAGACTTAATTGCTGTTTGTTGAGGTTCTGGTTGTTCAGGGACGGTACGTATGTGTTGTGATGGTGGAGGGTTTTGATAAAGAACAAACGCACTACCAACTCAACGTTAGCTGTTTTCAATCTCTTATTCCTTCTAAAAAAAGGAACTCTTAGGTTCATTTAAAAGAACCCTCACTCACAAACCTAGTTGGTGGCATGCTTCATCTTTGGGGTCCCACCCTGGGTGCCGAATGCCCCCAGGGTGTGCTTCAACGCCAGATTTACTGCGAAGCTGGTTCCTTTAGAAGTGCGTAAACTGCAAGTAATTTAACATTGTCTCAAGTCTACCACCTGATCTGGAGCTTTATTTAATTGTGACCTTGGGCAAGTCTATAAACATGGGGGATATTTTTTTGGACTTCGATGGTCCTTTTTTATCCATTTTTGTGTGGTCAACATGTTTTCAGCTATTTACCATGTGCCCATAGGGGTCAAGATGGTTTTCATCAGGACCAAAAATTGTGCGATGTGCATGCACCTTAAGGCACACACTGCAAGGTTCTGTTGTGGAACTTACATATCAAGAATCGCCTCTTGCGACTTTACCTGTTGTGCATTTTTTTCATACAACATGGTGGCTCTGAGAGGGGTAGACCCTATTGTCACACTTTTGTCAAGGCGTCTCACCCTCTCACATCCCTCTGTTGACTACTTAGAACCCCTATCCCGAGGAGACAACAGAGGAATGCAAGAGGGTTAGATGCCTTAATTACATTTTGACAATAGGGTCTTGCGTATGTCTGCATGTAGCGTCTTTCAGGAGTTCTGGAGCCAGGCTTAACATCTTTTCCTCGCCTTCTCAGGGCCACTTGTATTTGTACCTGCCAAATACAGTGGTTATGGGGTTGCTGGAAAACCATTACTGGGGCAGGCATGCATTCTGAAAGGGCCGGGCACATACATTCTAGACTGTTCTAGAGTAACACTCTGATGGTTATTTTTTGCAGTATGAAAGTGTAAAGGGTAGAGAAGTCATTAAGGAATCAAACAATTAGCCAGTAATTCCTTTGGATACATAATAACCCACGGATATCTATCTGAGGTTAATTCATTTATTACAAAGCCAAAAAACACTGAACATAGAGGCACCTCAACAGAAGTGTGTAGAAATAAAGAGGAATCAGCCTAACGCCAAATCTGTGCATCCAGTTCAGATGGTGCAGCATAAGCAGAATCATTAATTAAAAAAGTTGAATACAGAAAATCAGGAAGCATGAGATTTCTTTGCATCGGGGGGTTGATGAGTATACAGCATTAAAACCATCCCTACTCTAACACTAAGGTGACATCCCTCACTAGGAATTTTCAGAAGGAAAGGATAAAAGGTGTCAGTGCATGAAGTCTTCCTAAGAAGACTCTCCACAATCAATGGGTCAAGCCACATAAAGCTACCAAAGACAGAGCTTGTTCTAAGACGCTCTCTCTCTGAAGGCAAGAAAGAAGTGGCACACTATCCCTAAATCCAACATACAATTATCCTCAGGTGGCACTTCCATGGTGCACTTCGTATAATGCCATCCACCCTGGGTACAGTCCTGAAGGACATTTTCCATGATGTCGATGGAGTACCTTCTTCAATACAATTTGTCGTTGGTTCCCAGGCCTTCTCCTGTGTGAAGCCCAACGACCTTCCTTTATGGACTCAGACCACACAATTGTAACTTCTTCTCTCCTTGCCTGACTAGTAAAACAAAGACATTATTCTATCTAAATGAGCGCTTCTTTACCTGCAACACAAAACGTGAGAAATGAAAAATTCCACAACACACACGAAATTCAAACTGTTATTCCTTAAGCGAGAGTTTCAGGGACAAGCAAATCAGGCCTACGAATTTCAGCTAACATAAGAGAACAACATATAAGCTTTATAAATTTACATAACATTGATGTAGTTTCAGCTAGTATTTTTACCTATGTACAAAATAACAAAATGAATAAACATTTGCAAACATGAATAAGTGTCATTTGCAAACATGAATAAGGGGCCGATCAGGATTGCGGTTTTTCCGCATCCTCGGGGCCGGCGGAAGCCACCGCCGGCCCCGAGGATGCGGAAAAACCGCAGCGGACTGACCAAGGACCCACCGCCACATTAGGATGGCTGGTGGGTCCTGGTTTCCGTCCGCAGATTTTCCGCCGCGGTTGGCTTACAACCGCGGCGGAAAAGCTCTAATATGGTGACGGTGTCTCTCAGACACCGTCCACCATATTAGGATGGGCAGTGAATTATGCTTTTCCGCGGCGCGTTTCCCGCCGTGGAAAAGCATACGGAACTTCACTGCGGGGGCCCGTTGCGGGCCCCCTAGGTGAAGGGGGGGTGGGGGTGCACATGGGGGGTACCTATGGTACCCCCCTGCATTTGCATGCAGAAAGCGGCAGGCACCGCACGGTGCCTGCCTCTTTCTGCATGCAAAAGCAATGCGTGCATTTTTAACATTGCCGCGGGTGCAGCTTGAAGCTGCACCCGCCGCAATGTTAAAAATAGAGGATGTGACCGCCAGGGTGGCGGTCACATCCTAATTGCACAGGAGGGAACTCCGCATGCCATGCGGAGGTTCCCTCCTGCTCTGGGGTCGCGGACGGACGCAAGTCCGTCCGCGATCCTGATCGGCCCCTAAGTGTCAGTTGCACAACACGAGTTCTTCATGTTAAAGATTCCCGCTAGTAACATTCATTTTCTGCATCGATTCTCCATGTTATTTGCCAACGGACTAATTTACACCACGTATTTATGGTAATACATTTCAAAATTCTAATAATTTGCATTAATGCAACAAGTGATTATATATGCGGGTGTGCTCTAAACGTGATTATGATGCCCCCCTACAATTAAGATGAAATTCCAGCTAAATCAACTCTATATATTTTATTAACATAGTATAACTTTCTTTCGTGGTGCTGCGTTCAGTACCTTGCCACAGGTTTATTGCATCACTACGGCATCACAACAGTGCTTTACAATATCTACAAAGGTGTTTTTTTGTGCAGTGATAAAGTTACAGTATAATTTTATTTGCAAAACACAGTAGTGCATATGACATGTGCATGAACAGGTTCTGGGTATTTTATTTGCTTTTCTTCCACTAGGTGGAAGAAGAGGGCAAGTTAAGATAAGGAGGAGCATTTAACCAGCGTCTAGGAAGAATCTTTTTTCTTCACATATTGAGATACTTCTAAGTTTTTCGCCTTAGTTACCAGATGACTCCATGCAATCAGCTACACTTTCCCTGCCCTAGGCCTTTCTGTACTTAATGCATTCTGGGAGTTGTCGTTTTGTTTAAATTAATTTCAACAAGTTGGACCAACACACCTGAAAACAATGCATGTAAAATGAAATCCTGTGACTGGAACCATGTGCCCTTGATGACACGGAGTTACCCGCAACCTTATTTTTGAAAGTCACGAATCTATGTCCATGTCCTTCTATGGAGTGACCTCTAAAGCGCAGGTGATCATCACAATGAAACTCTTGGAGCTATCAATCTGAACATTCAGTGCCTCAGCCCCAAAATGAATACACTCTTAGCTACAGAAAAGTCACATTTTATGTATATACAACAGAGTTCCATAATTTAACTTCCTGTATGCTATAGTAACTGCCGCCATATTTAGCGTAACTGTCTGATTATAAGGAACCCGGGCCGCTTTAGCGTTGGGGGCGCCCGGTGCGACAGTCACTTATGGCGCTCCCACGTCCCATGACTGCCTCCTCGGTTTCTCTCCCTACCACCTGCAAAAGTGCCCCTCATCTCTCCTATCATAAGATATTGCTAAACACCGCGTTCCCCTGAGGTCACAGCGCCTCCCTCAACAGGTCAGTGCCCAGTGCAGCCACGCCAGTGACACTGCCCTAAAGCCGGCCCTGTATAGAGACCAAAAGTATGGATACTGGGGCATATTATCAAGGGGGTTTATCTCCGCTTTTTGGGCTTGAAAAGCTAAGAAAGCGGAGATAAAATTATCTCCCTAGTACCTACCTGTCGCTAACACCAGTTAAAATGTTTCTGAGAAACCTGAAAGGTACGTCCTGAGAGGAATGAGTACAGCCAGTGCAGAGCTTTCCTGCCAATATCACAAAACCACAGCCTTTCTAACAGAATGTTATGTGATACCATGTCAAAGGCGGCGCTGAGGTCCAGCATCAAAATGCAGCAGTGTATCCCTCATCTAAGATAAGACGGACAGTTTCGGAAGTCAACAGCAAGGCTGATTCAGTGCTATGTGAAGGACAAAAACCGGATTGGGTCTCAGGCAGGATCTTATTCTCCTCCATAAAACTGGACAACTGCCTATTGACAAGCTTCTCATTTTCTTTTAGAGAAGAGTAGGAACAATGATATAGGCTGGAGAAGTGTGGCTCAATGGTTAGAGCGGCAGACCCTGATGCAGAGGTCTAGCCCGGGACCAGGGTTCAATTCCCTGCCTCGGACTTAATAAATCTCGCCTCGTACCTATTCCAATCATGGAGTCCCACTCTGCAACTCTGGGCAATAGCTTGCTTAATTTCCACAATGGCCCCCACAACGCTAAGGATGCCTGGCCTCCACCTTGGGGGAGCTTTCCTCACAGGGAAAGCCAGGATGGGTTCCACAGCGGTATTCGTAAAAGCGCCTTGAGACCCTTGCGGGTGAGTAGTGCGCTATACAAGTTTCAATTTACATTTACATAGGCTGAAACGTTTCCTGTTCTGAAGGATCCAGAAGAGTTTTGTTCAGAAAAGACATCACAAAAGCATGCTACCATTGCTAGGGTACCATCCAGAGGCTAGGGACGGATTGATAAATTCACATAAACCCTGGTGGAGGGTTTCACACCCCTGCTCTAAGATAGAGAGAGATAAGGTCGACTTGGGATCCAGATTTAACAGTGGCTCAGACGTCTGCGAAATCCTCCATCTGAATACGATGGAAATGGCAGAGCTTGCAATTGTCAATTGAGGAGGCAAGATGGCGACCGTGTAAGACGGTCGGGAGACAGCTCGCGTGAGGAGGAGTGTAAAGTCGAGCAATGACCCCGTTTTTCCCCTAACAGAGGCTGTGATTCGGATGCTGGGTGGAATCTGCGAGGGTCTCTGACATCAGGAGTAAAAGAAAGTGCTTGAGAACGGCAAGAAGTCGGCAAGAAGTCGGCAAGAAGTCGCGGCTGGGTGAAACTGACGCGCATGAAACTTACGTGCTGTCAGCCGCTGCAGCGGCTGCTACTGGAGGTGTTCCAGCTGACGCGGCGGGTCAGAGGCGGAGCTGCTTCCAGACTGCAAGCGGAGGCGACGGAGCTCGCGGAGTTAATCTACAGAGTCGAAGCCCTGCGGAGTCGCTTCCAAAATCGGCAATCCCAGCGGAGAAAGAAGTCTCGCGCTAAGAAGCGACTGAAATCGGATACTCTCCTTCCAAAAGACGGTGAGAAGCAGAGAGTCTACAATCTGGAGGGCATTGGAGCTTTACAAACTGAGAGCGACGAAAACGAGGATTTGTTTGGCGGTAAGGAGACATTTGGGCCAGAAGAGAGGCGAAGGGCAATTATGGCTCCTAAAATGAGCGCTAGCGCTAAAGCAGCAGCTAGGAGAAGAGCAGCAGCGGCGCTTGCAGAGTCTATGGCTGACAATGAAGGCAGTAAGAGGAAGAGACAAGACTCCCCTCAAATAAAAAAACTAGCTCAGCAGGGTGCTAGCAAGGGGAATTCGGATAATCAGGGCACTGTTCCAATATCAGACATCTTCCAGAAGTTGAATAAGAATAAAGACACTAAAGATATGAAAGATATGAAAGATCAGAAGGAGGATGATACACAGGCTCCCCCGGATAATGGTAATGGCAATGAAGAGGTTCCACCCTGTACTGTAACTGAGGATCTCACAGAGCAGTTGGATTCTATAGTATTGGTGGAAGAAAGGGAACTGCAAGGGGAAATTCCGGTAGAAGATCAGTTGGGTGACGTTAAACCTTTACATCATGGCATGGAAGGGATCTTGCAGGATGATACAGGGGGAAGCAGCTGTAGTAAAAAAGAAGCCCAAAGTGAAGCATTCTTCTCGGTATCGGAGGGTGGCGAATGGTCCGAGGAAGGAGATGATAGCTTGGAACAAGAAATCAGCGATATAGAGACTGGCAGCGACTCAGAACCTGAGGAAAGTACTCCCCCAAGCACAGCGGTAAAAATGGTGGTGAGAGCAAAAACACTTAATCAAAATGGAGAGCCACCGCTTTCGAATGCTCCCCTAGACAGCCCTGAGGGGGCCTCGGCACAAATGTCGCTCCTGGAGATTATTCACCAGGAGATATTGGCTCACAGAGAGGAAGCAAGGCAAGACAGTCGGAAATCCCAGGCGGCAGTGAGGAAGATACAAGGGGAGGTGAGAAAGCTGACAAAGGCGTGTGTGAACCTCGGTGAGCGAGTGACCAATCTGGAGGATAGAGTGGTATCCACTGAAGCGGATTCAGCAGCGGCAGTCAAGAAAGTTGACATGCAAGCAAAACAGTTTACCGACGTTCAGTGGAAACTTGAGTCGTTAGAAAATAGGTCACGGCAAAACAACCTTCGGGTCCTTGGAATTCCCGAAGGGGCCGAGGGGACTGATATGAAAGCATTCATCGTCAAGCTCTTTGTGACCGCCTTTAAGGAGTTGAAAGATTGGGATTTTGAGAGGGAGATCCAGAGAGCACATCGCACCCCGGCAAATATCTATCAAAAGGCAAAAGAAGGAGTCAAGCTTAGGGCAATCTTGATCTTTCTGGGTAACTTTAATTTGAGACAAGCAATCTCTGAGAGGGCGAGACCTGGTAAAAAAAAAACAGTCGATGAATATACCTTTTTCGTTCGCCCTGACTTCTGCCATATCACAGTCGAGAGACGCTGGAGATTACGGCAGATGATCAAACCTTTCCAAGACAAGGGTATGCAGGCTTACCTGATCAACCCCGCCCAGCTGAAAGTAATACGGGATGGAAAAACATCTTATTTCTCGTCAGAGATTAAAGCTAAAGAGTTTTTGATGTCATAATTTGTGTACTAAAAGAATGATCAGATGCTGACCCAAATGTGAATGGGAATGAAAATGGGAGTACTGTAGTATAATATTTTTGCGGGTAGTGAAAAGAGTAGGGGGTACTCCCATGCATCACTGAAGGAGCTCAAGGAAAAAGGGCGGATTCTAACTGGTAGCTAACACATATGGTGGAGGGGTTTGTAAAAGGTAGGGGATCATGTTTTGCTAATGTAAATTTGGAGGGGGGTAAAACTAAGGGGCACAAAAGGTTACAGTAGTTGAAACTTCTCCTCACGCTAAGCTGTAACCATCACGTGCACAGACCAGTGGTCTGAGCGCCTCAAGACAAGTGGGAGGGTTGAGGGCGAGCTCTATTCTGGAGCTCGACAGGGGGAGGGAGGAAGCGCAGTGGGAGGAGAGGGGGGTGTGGGGGGGAAGGGGGGTGGAAAATTGGAAAAAACAAGAGATGGAAAGGAATAGTCTGCAAGCTAATATCAGGTATCTGGATAAGAATCAAGGTAGGAAAGGCAAATATTTTAAACATGTCAGACATTAGAATTTGCAGTATTAATACAGGGGGTTTAAATGATTGGAAGAAGAGGCAGAGACTGACCCATTTAATCAGAACAAATAATATAGATATAGTTTGCGTTCAGGAAACCCATATTCCCTGGAATAAAAGGAAGATCTTGGAAATGTATGGGTATACTTTGATTGGTTGTTCCACCCAATCATCAATGATAAGAGGAGTGGCTATACTAGCTAAAAATCATCTAGGTGGAGCGAAACGTATCAAAACAGATGGCTCAGGCAGATGGCTATTGATGGAAATGAGTATGGGGTTCACATTATGTGTTATATATGGTCCAAACGAGGATGATTCTATGATGTTTGATAAGTTGGAAGAGGAATTGGCTAATTGGGACGCCCCGCTGATAGTATGTGGGGATATGAATATCTCTGCAGACTGGCGCCAGGGGAGCATATATACAGGCCGAAAACGAAAGGTTAAGGCAGCAATAAGCTCTATGATGCAGTCTCATGGCCTGGTAGACATCTGGGGAGATAAGATGCCAGGAGATAGTGGCTATACATATTTCTCCCATCCAGTAAAAAAGTATTCTAAGTTAGACTATTTCTTCATCACAATGGGAGAGATTGGGAAAGTAAACATTCAGAAATTACCAAGAGTAATTTCAGATCATAATCCTCTGGTACTCACTTATAAAGTTCCCAGTGTATTAAGGAAAATCTCTAGATGGACCTTTGACAGGAAATTATTAAATGACGAAAGGTTTTTAAATCATATGAAAATGTGGTCAAAAGAATTCTTTGATCTTAATAGGTATAGTGCATCCAGAAATGGTGTCTGGGAATCGTATAAAGCTGCATTAAGAGGGGAGACGATTAGCTGCGCAACAAGAATTAGGAAAGAAGATAAGAGCAAGATAGATAATTTGATAGCAGCTCTGGCTGAAACAGAAAGACATCATATCGAGGAAATAATAACTGGTAAAGATAGTAGCGAGACTACCAGAAATATGGCCAGGATTAAGGGTGACCTTTTAAAAACAATCATTCAGAACGAGATTTGTGCATATCAAACGCAAAGAGCAAGGCGCTATGAGACCGGGGAGCAGGCGGGCAGAGCACTAGCATTGCGTATAAGGCAAGATTTGAATAGAAATAACATTAGTAAGATAAGCTATAATGGGAGAGAATATAACGACCCGAACTCTATACTACAGGCATTTCATGAATTTTACCAAAAACTATATGATCAGGATCCAGGGGCGGTATTTCCTATAGAAGACCAATCTTTTATAACACCTAGGGTGGAGGATGAAGATAGAGATCGGCTGGAATTGGGTATAACAAAGGAGGAGATAGAAAACGCTCTGAGTGAACTAGCATTGGGTAAAGCGGCAGGTCCAGATGGGATCCCGATCGAGGTTTATAGGGCTCTGAGGGAAGAAATTCTGCCAATACTGGAGGATCTTTTTAATGGAGTCATATGTTCAGGTGTTATTCCGGATAGTTGGAAGCAGACCAACATTGTGGTATTCCACAAAAAGGGAAAACTGGAGGAAAACCCGGGCTCATATAGGCCGATCTCTTTAATCAATACAGATGCGAAACTATATTCAAAAGTTTGGGCTAAAAGATTAGGAGGGATTATAGATAAACTAGTATCGCCCTGGCAACATGGGTTTGTTCGAGGGCGTGGTACTACCGAACACACTGCAAGGGCTATTTCATTATTTGATGCTGCAAATATGACAGGGAGTGATATGGCTATGATTTTATTGGATGCCGAGAAGGCGTTTGACCGTGTAGTATGGGATTTCATGTGGGATGTGTTGGAGAAGAGAGGTTTTGGAGAAAACTGTAGGAAAGGCATTAAGGCTATGTATGCGGATCCAGTTGCCAGAATCACTACTATGGGGCTTCAATCTGAGGAGGTAACAATCAAAAGAGGCACACGCCAGGGCTGTCCCTGCTCACCTATATTATTCGCGTTATATATAGATCCGTTGATTAGGAAAATCCTGGCCTCAGACAGAATATCCCCTGTTATTTCGCATGGTCATACTACTAAGATACTAGCGTATGCGGACGATTTGGCAATTGTTACGGATAATCCGGATATAGCAATACAGGAATTAAATAATCTGGCTTATCAGTTTGGGGCATATTCAGGGTATAAACTCAATACAGAAAAAACTATAATAATCGGTACAAAGAATATCCAGAAAAGAGATCAAAGATATGTTGACGCTGCTATTTATTTAGGAGTTAAAATTAATGCAGATGTGGGAAAGATAATTCAGGAAAATTATTTGCCAGTATTGGCGGCGATAGAGAAAGAGCTGAGGAGAATCGATGTTTTACATTTATCTTTGATTGGACGAGTTAATGTTCTCAAAATGACAATGTTTCCGAAACTGCTGTATCTATTTCGTGCTATCCCCTTATTAATTGAAGAAACTTTGATAAAAAGAATGGAATCAGTCTTCTCACAGTTTCTCTGGCAATATGGTAAAGTAAGAAGATCGCTAGCTAAACTGTCACTACCTTTAGAGAGGGGAGGACTAGAAGCCCCTAATCTCAGACTATACCACTGGGCCTGTTTAGTGCTGCATATGAAACAGTTATTATGTTGTAACACTCTGGTAGGCCAGCTTGGCCTTTCAAGAATTCCCACAATCTACGAATTAGTAATAGGCGAAAAAGCCAAGGGGATCTTGATACGGGAAGTAAATGCGCAATTTTATAAGAGGAGTAAAAGTAAATTGATGTTAGCTGCATGGGGCGTATGGAAGCAACTGTTGAAATTCCTTAAGATCCCGAAGATTAATGGTATTTTAGACCTCTGGGATTCAAACCCATTTAAACATCTTGGACAGAATAGAAACAGTGCCCTTTGGAAAAGACTGGGTATCCGGTATTTGGGAGATGTAATGAGTAAGGAAGAGTTGGTGGGGTTCGAGACTTTGCAACAAAGATATGATATTTCAGCGAACCACTGGATGTTGTACAATCAATTAGAACAATCAGTGAAGTCCATAAGACCCAGGGTTTCTATCCAGGAGATGAATCCAATTGTTCAATATATAAGGAATGGTGGTCGTAAGATCAAAATAGGCTATGGTCTTTTGTTGCAGAGTCTGGAAGATGACGTGGTGCAAGTGGAAACCGCATGGGCTCTTAGAATTGGGGATCCAAATGTTGATGTGGACTATGCATTAGCATTGAACAAGAAAATATTAAGAGCAACCAACTTAAAAACACAACATTATAAAATGATTTTTAATCTATATTACACCCCATCAAAGTTGTTCCAATGGGGGAAAGGGATACAGATAAATGCCCGAGATGCGACCAAAGCCCTGCAGATTTAATTCATATGTTTTATTCCTGTCCAAACTTGAAACCTGTTTTAACTGAAATGGAGAAATTTTTATCGGGGCTGCTAGAGGGACAAATCTCTCTATCCCCAACGACTGTGTTAATTGGCAGGGATGAAAATCTGAAAATCACACACGAGGCGGAAGCCTTTGTCTTTCTTTGTGTTGCAGTGTTAAGAATTTTAATAGCGGCGGCATGGAAAGACTCAGTTGCCCCCTCATTCCAGGTCTGGTTGACAAGATTGCTTGGAACTCATAATATTGAAGAATGCTTATATAAATTCAAGGGACAGAAGAAGAAAGTATTTGGTGAAAAAATCTGGGCACCCCTTAGTAAGTGGAGGGAAACAAGAGGATGAATTGATTGAATTCCTGCCTGTCTGTAAAATTACTTTTAGATGGTGATTTGTATTATGTATTGAAGAACTGTTTTTTAAACTCTTTTGTATTTTTGTACTTACCGTCTTATCCAGCTGATATCTCATTATATGTATGAATATATTTCTTTCTTTCTTTGTAGTGCTATTCTAATCCATCTCAATAAAAAAAAAAAATAAAAAAAAAAGGAAATGGCAGAGCTTTGTGCTATCATCGGTAGGATCAACCCAGGTCTACAGTTGTGACTTGTTACTTGCTTCTGATGAGAAAGAAGAATACATTTTTTCCACCTTTCAGAAAAGAAGGAGGCAAAGGCGTTGCAATTCTCCACCGTAGGGTATGCGGTGGGTGACACTACAATAAGTCAGGTGAGGGATTTAATAATCTTAAAAATTGCATGTGAAAAGTTCTTAGAAGCTGAAGTGTGAGTAGTAAATCCATTTATGCTTGCCAGGAATTTCTTTGTGACAGATGTAAATGATTTTTTTCCCTGTTGTCGCACATTTTACACCCTGAACCTTTGTGAATAGGTCACTTTATTTTTAGGGGCTTATTTACAAGCTCCGTGGCGCAGGGCAACACAGTAAGGGACCTTGTCGCTCTGCCCTGCGCCACAGGGAATGGGCAGAAATGGGCAAGATACCGCGCATTTCTGTCCTCTCTCCCTGTGTTGGTGCACAATGGGCTACCTGGTGCCGACGCCGGCACCCTTGCACTATGGTTCATGGATGCCTACGTAGCAGACAGGATTGTTTCTGTGTAGTAAGTACCTGTGTGCTGCAGCACACATAGAAAGACAAAACAACGAGGAGAATTAAAGATATTTCTCCTCGTTCCACCTCCCCAGGGGAAGAATAACATTTTAATACATTCCCAGGTTTACAGATTCTTGTAAATCTGTGGGGCATAATTACAATAGTTTGTCATATGGCAGCGCCTCAAGCCTTCTAGCTGTGCTATCCTAAGTAAAAAGAAAAGGGCTGCATTGCACCGTATCTACAAGATACTGTGCATTCCTGTCCTTACTGCCGGCAAACAGACTGCAGCCAATTGCCAACTCAGGGGCACCTTCCTGTACGAAAACAATCAAAAGAGGCATTTTCCTCATTCTATGTGTGCTGCAGAATGCCTCCCCATCACAGTGTAAGGCAATGCAGGGAATTGCGCTGAGTTGCCTAGCTCCATATCTACTAGGCCATTAAAAACCAAGCAGGGAGGCTTTCCATGGACTTGTAGATATGGCTAAGGCCTGGGCGCCACCGAAATGTCACAAAAAGTGATGTTTCAGCAGCTACCAGGCCTTGTAAATAAGCCCCTTTGTTTTCTCGTTATCCTGCTCCATTTCCCCCCTTCCTTTTCACCTGCATCAGTCAAACCTCTCTTGAAAGAACATCTTTTGGTCCTCCTCTGTGTAACTAGGTTCAATCTCATTCTGGCCCAACCTCTGGAACTCTCCCATTATCTTCTCTTTCCAATCTGTTATTCTTTGTCAGTGTGGATTCTGCCTTTCCATTTTACCCAGGATCCTTGGCCTCATTGTAATCATCATTATTACCACCACAATGTCCTCTGTTCTGACACTGTGAATAGGACACGTTACAACGCATGCCCTTACAACACATTTTTTACAACGCAAAATCTATTACAACGCATGTCATTACAACGCATACCATTACAATGCATAATCCATTACAACACAAATTACTATTCTAACTTCGCCGGGGAGTTACTTTGGGGATTGTGTTGTAATAGCATGAGTTGTAATGATATGAGTTCTAATGGATTTTGAGTTGTACAAATTGTGTTGTAATGGCACGCATGCGTCGTAAACGATGTCTCCCGACACTGTGGATTCTTCTTCTCCTTTTGACACTTTTATCATCCTATGCTTCTGTCTTCTGAATTTCTCTGGGTATTTCCAGTTCTGCTCACTTCTCCTTTTCCTCTTGCTGTTAAAATGTCTCCTTTTCACACCTTTAATACATGAAGTCATTAAGGGCTGTGTTCATGGCCCTTTACTCTTTACTCTCTGAGCTGCACCCTTGCCTTCAGTGATCATTTGTTTGGCACCTAATCCTGCTGTCATCGAGTCCTAGGATGCTTGCTTTCGGCTTGTCTTCCCGCTATTGCAGCTAGCATGGCTACTCACTTTCTTTAACTCGCTCCTTCAAAGAATGTCGGGGCATATTATCAAGAACAGAGTTAAGATTATCGCTGATTTAGCGGCAGGAAACTGCAGCTAAAGCGGCGATAATGGGCTTGATAATACGCCGTAGAGAATTCCCATAGAAGCCCATGTTAACACCAGAACCTGGGCTGCTATGGGAATTTACGAGGGCATATTATCAAGCCCCCTAACGCCGCTTTAGTGGCAGTTTCCTGCCGCTAAAGCGACAATAATTTTAACTCCGTTTATTGATAATATGCCCGACATTCTTTACTTTCCTTCTTCTGATTCAGTTTTTCTGCCATCTTCCATGTCATTTCCTTCTTCTGCAGCTGCTCTCTGGGCTTTAGTTTCAGCTCTATCCTACATTTTCATGAGTAAATGAGAACACCAGTGCCTCGGGGTGTTTTACCGAGAGAAGGGTCACTATACAAGTTAATTGATTCATTCATAATCATACACCATTTTGGGACAAGAGTTTGATATTACTCGTACCACGTGCCACGCTGATGCCCAAATACTTTTTTTTTGTTTTAAATGTTTGAGTTTGGGTACCCATTCGGTAAAATATATCTGTTGGGAAAAACATCAACCGGCATTTTTAAACAAAAATATTTTGAGTTGGCAACGCGTTCAAAATGTCTAAATTTGAGTCCTGAATGAGCCACTGTGGAATAGTTTTTAATAAGAGCGCATGAGATGTGCATGGCATCTTGGCACACTCTGACAACTCTGTAGGCCGTTGACTTCTGGTTGTACGTTTTTCACATAGCTTGTGCTCCATGGGCATTCACAAAAGCAGCGAGTGTTTGTCCAGTGGGTCATGTATACAAATCACGATGTGCATATCTGTGTCTTCCTGTTCAGGTAAGAGCTGTGTACCTGACCCAGCCTGGGTGTCAGTTTCTTTCTCTCTATTAACCCCTTGCATGCTTATGACGAGCTCAGCTCGTCATGAGGCACAGTGGATCTGAGCTCATGACGAGCTGAGCTCGTCATAAATGCCGCGGCCGGCTAATTCCCCGCCTGTGCGGGCGTTCTATGAGATTGGGCGGAGTCATGACGAGTCCAGCGCGTCATGAGCACAGCTCCACTGTGCAGCATGACGAGCTGGACTCATCATGAGTACCGCGGCACCGTGCGTGGCCCCTCCCCCTCCACACCGCGGGGGAATTATCCCCACATGGAAGGGGTTAAAGGGATTGACACTTTTCCTTTCCCTGTGCTCATCAGTGTTTCTTTGTGCCTGTGTTCCTGACCCAGGATGTGTGCCTGTCTCTCTCTGTTATGTGTGTCATGGCCTTTGTTCCTCGATGTGTGCCTCTCTCTCTTTATCCTATTGACAGACAGTGTCGTTCTCTGCTGTGGTGTCCATGTCTCCCTGTGCCAGTGCCTATCTACCTGTCCCCATGTCTCACTTTTAATGTCTGGGGCTACATCTCCTCATATCCTATTTCCCCATGCCAATATCCCTGCCATCCTACCCAATAACCTAACTCCATTTACCAGTACCTGTGTGTTCTCTGCCATCTACCACTATTCCCTCTTCCAGTATCAGTGCCTTACCTGTTCAAGGTTGGGGTCATTTCCGTGTTTGTATTGTATCAACAGGGGCGTAGTTACCATTGGTGAAGCAGGTGCAGTGTCACCGGGGACAGAACCCCGAGGGGCCCATTGAATCCTGCCAGTGCTGTATTTTTCTACCCCAGCATGCAGCCAATGGGATTAGTGTCCTTGCTTGCACTAGGGCCCACGGCATCCTTGCTATGCTACTGTGTGTCAAGATAGTGTGGCTGGCGGCGTCCAAGCGTACGTGCCCCCACATGACCTGCCGCTGTACGTGTTTCACTTTGTCAACACAACTGCTGTCCTGACTCAGTGTCAATCTGATCCGTGGCTCAGTGCCAGCCGACAGGCGTGCAACTCTCATTGGGCTGAAAGTCCTTCAGCCCTCCCCCACCCCCTGTCACTTTCCATTGGGAGGGCTGGTGGTGACTGACTGAAGGTAGGCAACCATTCTGCTGGGTCTCCTGAGGAAATGTGCAGGCTCCATGAGCCTCTGTTAGTATACTTGTATGCTTCTGTGGCACTGCTGCCCCAGTCTGTCATTCTTTCTGTTCAAAGGAAAGGAGCAGTGACTTGGAATACTTAGACCAGTGGAGAAGTGGGAAACTGCAGCATGGATAAAAGCTGACAGAGTGTGGAGGTGTGGCGCAGCGGCCAGAATGGCTGACTCCAGTGTGCGGGGCCCACGGTTCAAGTCTTGACAGCAGCTTAGCTTAGCATCATGTGACGCTGGGCAATAGCTCACTTAGGGCCCGATGTAGGTAATTCCGATTTACCCACTCTTAAATACCGAATCATACTGATTCGGTATTTAAGAGTAGGTAAATTGGAAGTAGGCAGATGTAGGTAATTTTACTTTTACAATTACCGATTCTGTAAGATTCGGTATTTACCGCATCGGTAAATACCGAATCGGTATTTTTTTTTTTTTTTTTTTTTTTGCGTAAGACCTTTATTTAAAATCAAGCAGTTAACACATCATGAGCCTACAACCCTGGGGCCGGCTCGCTACGTTTATTCCATTAACCAACATTGTGAGTGAATGTTACATATGTCGCAGAATATTGTAGTTTATCGTATGTATGGCTAATAGCTGGTATTAGAACTGAGTCTCACATTTTCTCTTTTAATAACAAGAACAATACAACAACATACCCCAATTCAGACCGTACAGTGTAACCTTAGCGTACTACCTAGCAGTTGTGGTGGCTTTCATAGGTTCCCCCTCTTCCCGCCGTCATCCTGCACCCGTCCTGTGAGTACACATGCAGTCGGTCAACCCATTCAGTCCACGGGTTGAAGTTCCTCAACATCCTGTAGGGAGGCCAGATAATCCTCCAAATAAACCCACATATTTTTTGGTCTCGACTTAGTTGGTAACAACTCTTCATAAGTTTGTAACTTGTCGCGACAGGTGGACATGTCATGCAACCATGTTTTTAACTTCGGCACTTTACGACTGTGCCAGCATTGCGCCACTTGTCTCTTAGCTAATAATAATGCTACCGCACAGAACTTCCGCTTCAAAGCCCTGAACTGTGGTACTATCCCCAGTAAGCAGACTTTGGGTGTACAGTGTACCTCCTCCTCCAGCATAATAGACAAAGTGGTAGTTACCTCCCCCCAGTAACTTTCTACCTTGGCGCAGCCCCACGCCAAATGTGCAAAGCCCGCACCCTCCTGGTTACACCTTTTACATCTGTCCTCCTCCTGAAACCCAAATTTTAGCAGTTTCGCTGGTGTGTAATAAACTTGATGGAGGAATTTAAAGTGAATTATCCTCAGATTACCGTTGGGTGTAAGTATCTGTGTCAGGGCGCAGGCGCTAGCCCATTCTTCATCAGACAATGGTGTGTCAAGTAGTGCATCCCACCGCCCCTTTGCCTTCAATTCCTGCCCGTCTAGGTCCGATTGTGTAGCTGAATAAAGCCTAGACACCAGGTGTGACAAATCATTAGTTGTGATCAACAGTTGCAGTGGTGCAAGGCATTCCGGCTCCGAAAAATACCGAATCGGTATTTACCATTGATTCCTATGGGCCTTGAAGCCCATAGGAATCAATGGGAAATACCGAATCGGTATTTACCGAATTGGTAAATACCGAATCCTGGCAGGGGGAACGGGGTGTCACTTTGACACCCTGTAGCACCCTAATTGCAAGCTTGTGTGCCAGTGACACACATACATGTCCTAAGGGCATGTCTGTGTGTCACATGGCATAGGTGTACATGCACAGATGTGCATGTACACTGGAATTCGGTATTTTACCACCCAATAGGATTGGGTGGTAAATTAAGAATTCCTAAGGGCCTGTGGCACTGCAAACTGTGCCACCTACATATGGATTTACAGAATCGGTATATTTACCGATTCAGAAAAATACTGAAGCGGTAAATTTACCGAATCGGTAAATATACCGATTCTGTATATTTTAAGGCCCCTACATCTCCATTAGCAAATACCGGTCGGTAACGGCCGAAATCGGCCGTTACCGACCGGTATTTGCCAACCTACATCTGGCCCCTAATCTCCAGGACAGCCTCCAGCGCCTTGAAACCTTAAGGGGTGATATGTTCACACTTTACAAATATGGATTATTGTAGATCTATCTAATCCCTCCCTATCCACACAGAAGCAAAAGACATGTGTGCATATAATTTTTTACTTTTACTAAAAGCGCATCTCGAGTTATTATTTTTCATTAAAAAAAACGGTATTAGATTAGTTTCAGTAGAAAATGTTTATTGGTGAGATATTTTCTACCCAAAGCAGTCTCCTCTGATACCCTCTAAGACTTTTTAACACAAGATGCATGCTCTGTAAATAAAAAAATACATAAAATCAACAATGCAAAGTTTTGAGACATTTATGAATTTTGTGTAACGTGAAACTTGGGAACTTTGCAAATTTCGCAGGTGCAATAAAACTTTTTCGCAGCCCTTCAACCCACCCATTCATTACAAATGACAGACACAATATTCATTTACAAGACAATTAAAAGACAAACAGTGTATTCTGTGCTGCACGACTTTTCCCTGCAACAATGTATATTATTAGAATGGTGCATTAAATGAATAAAATAGCAGCGCACATGGAAATGTGTTTAATGACCTCATTGCAATGAGGTCATTCATAATAGGCAGCGCTGATCAAAAGCAATATTTTTTTTACATTGTATAAAAAAAGAATATTGTTTTTATTGCAACCATTTAGAGGTACACATATGTGTCTGCATTGTGCCCTCTGCAGACACCTGTGTATAACCTACAGGACCTACTTGTTACTAGCAATGCAGGTGCAGTGGGACCAGGGCCTAGACATGTGAGGGGGCCACTGTAATCTAATTACGGCTGTCTTTTAATACCAAACAGAGGGCCTGAGATGTTTTTCCTTGCTTGTATCAGGGCCCATGACGTTCATCCTAGACCACTGGTAACTCCCAGCAGTTACTAATTCCTGTAGGGGCATTTAGGTCTTTCATGCTACTGATATGGATGACATTAGTATCACTGAGTTGATAGAACACTTGTCACAGTGTTGTAAAGCTGCAAAATTGCTGAGGTCATGTTTTACAAAAAGTATTTGTTTGTTAAATGAAAAAAAGGGCACTGAAAGATAAGGTAAAAACCAAAATGCTTCACAATACCAATAAAAGTTTTTAAGAACACTCAGCTGCATTAGTTAAGGTGCATTTAATATGAAAAAAACCTTACCTCTATAACATTTCCTGAGTAACTTCTTGAATAAACACATAGTTATGCTGAGCTTTGTTCAGTGCTACTGGAGGTCAATCAGAATTAATTAAGTACTGTTGTTCAATAATTTTGTAATGCTTTCTTTTGTTGTAGTTTAGACCCATTGTGTCATCAACTCCTTTTGATAAACATGTATTACGTGAATGACTGTTACTAACTAAAGTTATGAGCTGTGAAGTTTAGTTTTGTCCAAGTTAGTAGAGGTCATGTGCAGTCAATATTTTGTTTTTCTGAATTAATATGGCTTCTTTCATGGTCTGTACCGTTCGTACATGTTTAGCTGCCTCATGTCGTGAATGTGTGCAGCTACCATTTGAATGTAGAATTCTTTATGTAATGTACATTCACCAGCTTAAATCTATACTCTTGGTGCAAACTCTGGTTTGTTGGTTCAAGTGTACCTTGATTAGAATGAACCTGCATAACGTTTTCGGAATGCACATTCATGAAAGCAAATGGACATTTGATTGAGTTCAGTTCTATATATGACAGATAGTTAATGAAGTAGTACTTGCTTCATGTTAGCTGAATAGTAATAAAACTTACAGAACTTGCAATAGTATGGAGTTACTGTACACTTTGGAGGCTCTTCATAAAGGTACATTCATATGTGTAGCTTTACTTGTGTAAGTTTACTTCTATACCTAAGAGTAACTTTACTATGCTTTGCTATTCACCATTTCTGATTGTAAAGTTAGTCTTAGGTGCAGATTTACATGGCCCTGCATCCCTGTGCAACCTCCTACACCAGGATTTACGAATATAAAGTTACAATGCCTACCTTTTCACACATAGGTGGAGGTCTCCAGTACCAGTGCGAAGATGTCCCTATGGTGAACTATATGATATGATATAGATTTGTATAGAGCAACAGTGACCCATGGGTGTCAAGGCGCTTCTTGCCAATCCCAGCATTATACTTGAACATGACCAGATGATGTGGTCAATCACTAAGGAGAAGAGCTAGGTTTCCAAGGCCTTCCTAAATGGCATATGGAGCTTCATACTGATCAGATGGAGCGGTAGGGTGTTCCAGAGCTTGGCCCCTGAAAGCGAAAAAGCTCTACCTCCTCATCTCTTCCTGAGCGCTCTGGGGGTGACCAATAAATTGTGTTGTTCTGATCGGAGAAGTCTACTTGGATACCACTCAAACATTGAATTGATTCCTCCCGGGCCTGCACTGTAGTGCTTTGTGAACAACACACCTGGCCTTGAAGGTGATCTACTTCTGTACAGGGAGCCAGTGAAGTTCATGTTGTCCTTTAGAGACTGACATGTATTTAGGGGTGCCTATTCTTAGTCTGGCTGCTGCCTTTTGCACCAGTTTTAATTTGGAAAGAGTAGTCTTGTTAGTATTCAAATAAAGGGCTTTGCAATAATCAATCCTAGATGTGAGTAATGCCAGGGGCACATTGTTTCTGTGCATGGGAAGGAATGAAAGGGAAGATCTTCTAAAGAGTTCCCTTCGTATCTCTGGTGGCCCGTAGAGCTGGGTCCCCTGCCTGTTCCTACGTACTCAGCAGCAAGAAATGTTGGAATCAGTTGGTAGATGGATCTCTCTTTTACGGTACAAGTCCGGCAAATCTCTTTAGCTTGTTTTGGGAAGTTGAGAACTATCAGGAAATTCCTAGGAGAGCAGTAGAATCACAATCACACCCTATGTGGGCTGAATATATGATATATATATTTATGGCACTGGCCTTGTTTTCTTTTTCATCTCCTTTTTAATAAACACACTGCAGGTCCAGTGCATTCTGGAGGTGGATTCGGGTCCCCGTGCTGAGATGAAATTGCCACAAAGTCATTGCCAATGAAACAATATCTGCCATTCAGATTCATATGGTCTAAACATGATATGGTGGTTTTAAATGAGTACAGACACTAAAGATTAAAGACAGGAGTAATGTGTTGCCGTAACTCCATTTTAATTTTATAAGTGAGCACTATGAGCCTTCTGGGATCTTTAGGTTTTAATCTTTGGTTTCCTTTAAGTGACACACATTTGGGAGTTTGGTTACTTGTCCTTTTGGATCAATAAATTGCTGATGATGACACAGTACGCTATGTGGTAAGTACCTACCAGTAGCTTCCCTGGTGTAGCTTATGTTAGGTGCTTTCTTCTTTCACCTCACTTCTTTGCACCCGCTTAGTTGTCAAAGTTCTGTGGGTTTCCGGCCTTCGTTGATTGGTTTTAATATAGTAAAGATAACATATATGGGGGGTACATGACTAGACAGCAAACCCGGTCCCAACAAGATAAGAAATGGTGCAACTTTCCCTTACAGGCTAAACATTTCTATATGTAATCTGTAACCAGGTCTTTGTATTTTACCATTGAGGAACCTTTTGCTTATGTTACATACATATTCCCCAATCACAAGTAGATTAGGTTTCATTTTCCAGTCCGGAAGCATTGTCCAGATTGATAGTGACACTTGAGGTAAGGTACATGTTGACCTACACACACATTACTTTATGAGCTGAATAGGGCCATTACTTCCACATTCAGCGACCCATTGCCTTTTAATCCATTGCCTTTTCATAACAAGAGTACACACCTATTACATTTAATTGGGTCTTTCTTAGCTATTTTTACTACCAGGGCCGGCCCCCCTAGGAGCAGCCGAGCTCTTTGCCGGGGCCGGTTTTCGGCAGATTTTGTTACAGGGGCCTATTTTGCAGCTATGCAGAAAAAACAGCCCTGTAACAAAAACGGCCCCCGAGGGGCCCAAAATCGGCCCGCACCCTAGCGGCCCACCGGGGAAACACCCAGTGCCCGCTACGGCCAGTCCGGCCCAGTTTACTACCACTAATTCACATTACAACAATTTACACATAGAGCCCCTTTACCATCACCTTATATTGGCATGTCTTGCTCAAAAGACCTCTGGCAAACAGCCCCCTTGAGGGGCCGCTGGGCATTGCAGCACCAGCCCAACGAGGCGCTGCCCGATGATGAAGCATTCCAAATCCACAGGAGTGTCAGGGTTTTTGCTTCTGAGCAATCAGATCCCCAGATCTCTTGTCTCAGTTTCCCAGACCCAGATCCTCTCACCCCCCCCCCCCAGCCCCAGTAACTGCATACTTTTTTTATTAAATGTTGCTTTTTGGGGCTTGTAGTTTTGCTTTTAACAGTTTCACCATGTGCTCAAAACCCCAGCATACAAGGTGCTGATGTCTACAATTCCACATTTGGCCACTAGCCACCTATGTTTTAATAATTATACTATGTCTTCAACTTTGTTTTAAAATTTGATGAAGTCAACTACTCTATTTTAAAAAAATACTTGTTTCAAGTGTAGACTCTGCTCACATATTTTGTGATGCTTCACTCACATCATGCATTACCAGAAGCATTGGCAATATGAATCGTTTTCTTTCTCTTGTGTAGATTTTACAACACAATAAAGGTTCAACATGGATAACAGCTGCACAACCTTCAGTAACACAAATAATAAGTTAAAGACACATGACAATAGCACTCTGAACATAAATTGATTCACTCACACATAAAGGACAGGTGCATCGCTGGTAGCTAATACTCTAAAGAGAGAGTGTGAGGCGTTAGATGACTGTTGCACAATTCCCATAAACGTTCAAGAAGTACAAAACATCTGGAAATAAAAGCTAAATCTCTAATAGAATTAAAAATTAACATACATTCATGTACTCATGAAGGATGATGACCACTCACCTACCTTGTGCCGTACTCTTCATCAGTGGGTTCCATATCTTCAACTGGGGGGCATTCACAAGTACTACTGTTCACTGTTTGCACGTCTCCTAGCTATGGGTTCCTTAACCCCTTCGATGCGGATGACAAAGCCAGCTCGTCATGGGCATTACCTGCGCTGTGCACATGACGAGCTGGCTTTGTCACAAAAGTCGCGATTTTCAAATTTCAGCGCACAGCGGGAAAACCCGCTAGCGCGCATGCGGTTAATTCAGGTAGGTTCATGTCCATTATGTCAACATTTATGTTCTCCTTTAGTTACACTGTTAGACCTATATTAAATTTGTATATGGGTGAGCTAAAATATAGCTTTTTGGTGTCTCCCTACCACAGGATTAAAAACAGGAGGACAGAGCAAGGACTCTACTTCATTTTCCGTCAACATATTTGAGTGCTCGAATATTGCCCCCACAGGGACAGGCCCTAAGGAATATAGGTATCTCACATCAAGTATTGTGAAATAGTCCCTGCATGATGTGTAATATTCGCCAGCCTCAGAAAGAGGGTCTGAGGGCAGTGAGACAACTTTCCTTAGACCTCACTCCCTGAGGAGGCCTCACAATGTGCCATTGGTGGGGCTGTCACATTGTGCAGCATGTTTCACAGTGTGACTCACTGTAATCGTAGCTTGCACTATGAAACAGGCAATGCTGACAAGCCACACTCACAGCTGACTGAGTGTGGGAAGTGGGAGTGCATAGAACTTGGGACTGTGAATCAAGTGTCCAATACTAAAGCATATCACACCTCGCAACCTGTACCATTAGGGGAGTGGTGGTGAGGCAGCGATGGCCGGGTCTCGTAATTCTGAGCAGCCCCAACTGTGTTGCTTGTTGCCAGGAAAATCATTGCAGTGGAGGCTGAGAAGAGCAGCACTTAGCTCATCCTTTTCCTCCTAACCTTCTGCAAGTGATGCTATCTGTCTCTTTATTTATAGCTGATGTGAACATTTACATAATAAAGTTTATCTTGGGTTGTTTGACTTTAGCACCTTTGATTATATCACTGCACTGAGTGGCCTGTACTAGAATTAGTGAACCACACACTGTCTGCTGACTCAAGAGGCAAGGATCACACTGTTTGGTGAACCTTGGAAGCCAGGATTGAAGCCAGGTTTCCTGATTAGACATTGTGCAGTTCCGATCCTGGATGTAAATGTGTTTGTATTTATATAGCGCCTTCTACCCAGAGGTCTCGTAGCGCTGTATTCATACCGCTGTGGAACCCTTCCTGGCTTTCCTGTGAGATGTTGTAATGGCTGGATTTTCCGTTGAGATGGGATCAGCCCCCAGGGGCCCCTATGACCCAGCCAAAACGTACTCACCTTCCCTCCTTAGACAGTATTCACAATGGATAGATGTACGGATATATATACAGGTCGTACCTAAGGATGGGGAATATACCAGATTCTCTACAATATCTTATTCAGATCAGTTGGTCTCGCGGCCACCCCGACCCAGACCGGTCTACCCTAGGGCAGATCTGACACACAATCCGGTGCGTCTACACATGGGCCTGCAGAACCCAATGCTCCCTTTTCCAAACGGTTCACAATCCGGCGAACCTCCACGCCAGTCTCCCCCCTGGCGCTCCCACTTATTCAAGCCACAATCCTGTGGGTATACGCGTTGGTCTCCCACCCAACGTTCTCACTAACGCCGCATATCAACGACGACCACATTCCTATGAACCATTATCAGGACAATGTCTCAGTTACCTACTCAGGATAAAGCTATAATAATGACTTTCGATATGGTTTCCAAATTATATACTGTACCTCCTATTCTTGGCATCAAAGGTCCACTCACTCCCTCTTTGTTCGATCACCATTTACCTGATCGGGATTTCACATCCGCTCACATAAACAACTCTCGACTAGGAGTTGCATTTACCAAGATTGAACAGGAACACAAGGCACACGATAATTCTATAAGAATTAGGGTATTTATTGACAATAGACACAAATCACATTACTATGCAACATAATTTCTGCAAAGGAAAGATAAAGATTAGAACGCGTGCTAAGTGGGAAAAGGACAGAGGTCACCTGGTTAATATGAAGTCTGGACTCGGCAGTCATCTAGGTTCCCTTCTCGTCTCTGTGTCCTGGCTCGCCTTGCAGTCACACCCCTGCCGTCACAAGTACACGTCTGCACCGCTAGGCTCAACCTCGTCTGCTTCCCTCCAGGGCACTGGAACCTTGCTGGTTATTAGCTACCGTCTCTCTCTCTCTCTGTATCAGTGCGCTCCGCGCTAATTCTCCTTCAGTCTTTCTCAGAGAGTTTCGGTCTTAAATCTTTCTCGGACTTCAAAGATGGCGACTGTCCGCCATGAGATAATTAATGGCAGAGATGCTAACGGCTAGATGCCGCCTACGGACTGACTGAAAAACTGACTAACACCTTCGCTAATATCAAAGCCCGTTCCTTCATGGAAAGCTACGGCCAGTAACCTGCCGCCCACCAAATTCTTGTACCTCCCCGTACCAAGGACACGTTCCCAGCCGGCCGGCCTGAAGTTGTGTCTTCGGTGTGGAGAAAAATACATTCCTTCGATAAGGGCCAGCCTGAGCCGGTTCTCTCCAAGCGAACAACAGCTTGAAACTAAAGCATTACACTTCACCTAGAAAGCCTTCTCGAGCTACCGGACAGAAAGCAAAATGGAGTCTGTCTCGTTTAAGGCCTACAGGGCCCACAATATGCGTAACTCCATGGAAAATATCCTAACATATTAGCAAATGGGCAGATTATGACTAATACTTATATATCTAACCCCTAACTTAAATTCATAAGCCCTACACTAAGGAAAGTGACACGAAAATGCTCTAATATATGGAAGGCAGGGGCCCTGTCTATAGTCCTAATCCCTATGCTATGGGGGTGATAGGCTGGAGTCACTCTCCATCATTCTTCCCCTTAAAGGAGCCAAAAGGACAGCCATTACATTACACCCCTTGACTCCAGTCTATTAACCACAAACTAAATAGAACTCACATCAGTAGAAGAATAATAGGAAACAAAACTAACTGATCTATGACTCTTACCAAGTTTAAAGAATTGGAGCAGGGAAGGGATGCACTGAATAAAGCAACAAATAGCTATCAGGACACAAATAGCAACAATAACTCCCCCTAAAATCTGTCGTAAAGAATGTAAGTCAGGCAGCCAATTAAAGAGCCAGTCAAAGAAACCCTGATCTATGTGTTGTCTAATTTCTGCAGTCAAGTCGTGGAGTTTGTCAATATGGGATTGGATAGATTTAGAATGGTCAGACAAATTAAAACAGCATAGACCTTCAAACTCAGAACATTCATGTCCATGTTTTAACAAAAGGTAGTCAATAGCAGCGCGATTCTGTAAAATAGCTCTACGTTCGCCTTGGGCGTCTAATAAAAGGTCAGAAAAAACAGTAGATGTTTGGTTGATGGACTTAACCATCCAACAGGCCATTTTGCCGATTGTCTTGGTATTATAAACGGCCAATGCAGGCACCCCAATAATAGAAAAGGCTAAACCAAGGTATTCAGATTCAGAATAAAGGTGAACAGAGGAATCGCAATCCTCATGCAATGACATTGAATCACGTACAGTACGGGAATGTGCAGTAGGATGTGAGGAAAACATTAATAGGCTCAATCTAGTGATGGCACATGGACCACCAGAAATATTCGCAGGAATATAGGGCCAAGATGAATTCCCGCAGGAGAACAGCCATCCAGCTGGTAACAACATTGAACGATAATAACTAGGGGCTACTAATAAACGTTGACATGTCATATTGTTCCTTACAGAAAGACACAAATTTGGAAGTCTCTTTAAACACAGCAATCGTTGATGAGCTGAAAAAGAAGTAGAAGCCTGTATCTTTAATTTCAAGCATTCGGTGATAGCCTTAGGGTCACATGTCATAATAAAACATAGGTCTCCAGGGGTAATATTAAAAGTAGTAATTCGGGAATTAATAGCGATATCAAGGTCTGGAAGAACAGTACATGAGGGACAAAATTCGTGGGCCGCAAAGTCGCCCAGAATAACATTGGGTCGGGCATTTGAGATGTTAAAAATGTGTCGCAAAGTTTCAGTAGATGCGGGGACGGCAACCAAACAGGTCGCTAAAATGTCAGTGACTGATTTCATTGGAGTAAGACAGAAATGCGGAGAGTTCGTCACCCGCTTTGCGAGTGTAATCCAAAAGTTGGAGGAGGCAGCCCACGCAGACCGCGGGGCTCGGATTATCCCATCAACCGGCGTCGGTGGATCCTCTCCTCTCCCGGCGTAGCAGGCCAAAAGGAGTCCAGCGCCGACACATCCTGCAGCAGCAGTCCAGAGAATGATCTGGAAGAATAGAAACACAGGCCTTAATCATTCTCGTAAGTAACATTTATCAGCTGGGACAGCTTCCCAGCCATCTTTCCCTGGCTTCATCACCAAAACGGTGTTGTCATGACCGGTCGCAATAATATCAGCCTGTTCAGGAGGATTTTTAGGCGATTGCACCCATATCTTAGCTCCAGGAAGATCAGATGATCCGAAGCCTTTTTGTCCTCGCACAGTTAGCAACGTTGGGGCAGAGCCTTTTTTGATCTCACCACTGAAGACAGGCATAATCAGTAACTGAGCAACACGGTCAGACTTTTTAATGAACAAATCAGTCTCACTGCTATTAAGCAGGAGAACCTTAATCTCTCCCTGATAATCACTGTCAATTACTCCTCCGAGCACTTGTACACCTTTCAGGGCCAGGCCAGATCTAGGGGCAATTAATCCAAAACTACCGGCAGGTATACAGACACCAATGCCAGTTTCAACAATGATTCGATCCTTTCCTGGAAATTTTGCATCATTTAAAGCATGCAGGTCGAGGCCTGCGGAGCCTGGGGTCGCTCTACATGGAGCCAAAGCACCGGGGGTGATTTCCCAATACATGACAGTGTTTGATACAGAATTAGGTTTCACATCAACATTTGGAGGAAACAAACGCATTAAAGGGGATTCAGCATGTAACAAAGGGCGATTATTCAGAATCAATAAAGCTTGAAACAAGACATCTCTCCACTGGCTGTATCGGTCATCAGTCAATTTGCGCAACTGTTCTTTCAACAAACCATTCATTCTCTCAATCAGGCCTGAAGCTTGTGGGTAATATGGAATGTGAAACACCCAATCAATATTATTTTCCGCACAGAATTCCTGCACCAATCTTCCACGAAAGTGGGATGCGTTATCTGATTGAATTTGGAATGGGACACCATAATATAGAATAAGTAGCTCCAGGGTTTTAATGGTATTCACTTGGGTAGCGTTCTTGCAAGGGAAAGCGACCAAAAGGCCACTATAAGTATCAACAACTGTACAAATATATTGACAATTTCTGCTCATAGGGAGCGGACCGATATAGTCAATCTGCCAAATTTGAACGGGCAATTTACCTCGATGCAAGTGGCCTCGAACAATCTGAGGCACCTCCTTTTTCCTAGAATGCTGACAAATGGGACAATGTAGAATGACATCTTTAATCAAAGAAAAAGGAATATGAATTCCTCTATCGGCAGCCCACCTGCTAGTGGCTTTCTCTCCAAAATGTCCTGCTTTCTGGTGGGCCCACTTCGCCAATCCCGCCAAATCAGAATCTTGCATATCCACCACTGCCTCAGCAATTTTAGATTTTTCATCTGCAATGTTATGGAAAAATTTATCAAGGGAGTCAATTGGAGTGTGAGCATCCACGTGAAAGATTGTTACAGTACTCTGCGGGAGCAGCTCCCAAATTTCTTGCCACAATTCCTTCCCCCACAATTCTTTTGAATGCAATTCCCAATTATGAGAATGCCATGTTGGTAACCATACCGCCAGTCCATTCGCAGTGGACCAGGAATCAGTGAAAATATGACATGTGCCAGGTAGTTCCTGTTTCAAAACTTGGTAAACTGCATAGAGTTCAGCATACTGGCTACTCTTACCATCCCCAGTTGTACTCAATAATTTCTGCGTGATCGGGTTATAAGACACAGCTTTCCAATGCCTTTTGTCACCAATGAACTTCGCTGAACCATCCGTAAACCACACATGTTTTCTATCCTCCACGGACAGATCATCAAATGATTTACCCCACTGAATGGGAGACTCTTGCACCACGGGAACCGAACACTCACTGTCAGTCTCATTGGAGGGCGCCTGCGCCACTCGCTCATGTAAAACAGCCACACCTTTCAGACCCACACGTGCCCTGTCCTGAATGTACCATTTCCATTTAATCACACTAGCCTCCTGAGCATGTCCAATTCGATGGGATTTCGGTGAACTCAAAACCCACTGCATAATCGGAATTTCGGGCCTCAAAATCACAGCATGGCCTAGGGTCAGTTGCTCGGTATCCACCAGAGCCCAATAACAAGCAAGTAACTGTTTCTCAAAGGGTGAGTAACGCTCACCAGCCTCAGGTAACTTTTTAGTCCAAAAACCTAATGGCACTTTTTGTCTGCCCTGCTTTTGCCACAAGCTCCAATTGGCATACAAGCCTTCCACGGACACATTCAGATCCACATCACCTTCACTCACGGGCCACAAATCCAAGGCATACTGAATAGCTTCTTTAGCCAAATTAAAAGCAGTCTGTTGAGACTCACCCCATTCAAACGCATTCTTTTTACGAGTGACTCGATACAATGGAGCTAAAATCTGAGTTAGATGGGGGATATGTTGACGCCAAAATCCAAACAAACCAATGAAGCATTGAGCCTCTTTCCTGTTTCTGGGAACTGCAAAATTCAAGTATTTTTCGCTTTACCTGTGGGATCACTTCTCTGTGACCTTCATGCCAATTAATTCCTAAAAATTTCACATTCTGGGATGGAGTTTGTAATTTATCAGGATTAATTTCCCAACCTTTCGCTCGCAAACAATCAAGGATCTGATCTAAATGGGACTGTACTTGGTCTTGCGTCTCACCTTGAATCAAAATGTCGTCAATATAATGACAGACCTGAACTCGTGGATTCACGGGCACTTCAGACAAATGCTCTGCCACCAGCCGGTGACAGATCGTAGGACTATGCACATAGCCTTGAGGAAGACTTCGGAACGTCATTTGACGTCCATTCCATGTAAAACTGAACTGTTCCTGACATTCGGGGGCAATCGGTATCGAAAAGAAAGCATTAGCAATATCAATTGAAGCATACCACGTACCTGGATGCTTTTGAATTCTCTGAATTAGCGTGACAATGTCAGGCACTGCAACAGTCAATTTAGGAGTGTTTTTATTCAATTCTCGATAATCAACAGTCATGCGCCAAGAATTGTCACTTTTGCGCACGGGCCAAACGGGATTATTCCAAGCAGATGTGACCGGAGTAATGACTCCCGCGTCAACCAAATCCTGAATAGTAGCAGTAATCTCTTCATGACCACCTGGGATACGATATTGCTTCTGACAAACCACCTTCGTGGCTAAAGGTATTTTAATAGGTGGCATTCGTAAACGGCCAACCCGTACGGGTCTGGTCGAAATGTACTGTCTAGTTCCAAATTGATAACAACCATCATCCAAATGCAAAGTCATTCCTTTCAAAATGTCAATACCAATTATAAATTCCAAAAGTGGTACAACCAACACAGAGTATTCTCTACGAGGAATCCTACCAATTCTAATTTCGAGTGCAGTTTGAACTGCGGGTGTTTCTTTACCACCCAAACCAGTAATCGTAAAAGACTGTCCATGAAATTTCTTCGACTTACCATGAATTAAAGTGGCCTCCGCCCCAGTATCAACTAATGCTCGGGCCCTTTGGATATTACGATGTTTCCAAAAAATCTCAATATCTACATAGGGTCTGTTGTCTCTGTGAGCCCACTTGTGTACCGGAGCTTGACCTATTACCTAGTCATTTTTCCCGCGATCCGTCAACCAAGACAAATCAGGGTAAATGCTCTCAGTTTTCTTTGGTATCAAAATATCTTGTTCATATCCGTCTCCAGTACGAAACGGATTAGTGTCATGTCCAAAAAGTTGTGAATTACGGTCAGAAAGTCTGTTACGATCCTCTCTTTTTCTCATATCAGGGGAATAACTCCTTTCATCTTTTCGTCTGTTGGAAACACGATCATCTCTCCCCCTCTCACGATCATCCTCTCTCCCCCTCCCGTCATTACGATGAGGGGATCCATCACGTTCATAACGCCGTTCATCATGGCGATCAGAATTCACACGTCGCCTCTCATCACCACTGTCATCCGAACCACGGTCACAGTCATTCTTTCGCACACGACGGGCACCCTCCTTTCGATCCAAACCACGCTTACGAAACATGTCCCATAAGCGATTATTAGGCTCACCGTCAATGTCCTCCCTTTTAACACCATCAGCAATGAGAGCAAGAAACATGTCACGTCTAGAGAACTTATAGTCCCCACCAGTACGACCCTCAGGTCGAGATTGTCTTTCAGGTTTAAACCACTCACCCAGCTCACCAAGCTGACGAACAGACTCAAGCACAGCAGACAAAGCATTGCCAGTTTGGTTAATCAATAATGTCATCATGACCTGCTTGTAAGCAACAGGAGAAGAACGGATAATGCGATTGCGCACAGAAGATGTTAAAAGACCATCCAGTAACCTATCAGCAGTACTAAGAAAGATAGCCGTTTTCATGACTTCCTCCTTTAAACGTTGCGACGCATCGCGCAAAGTGTACCATGGTTTCTCATCAGTGGGCCAATCAGATTCAGTTGGATATTTATGATTACAGCCGTCAGACGCAAGCTGGAGCAAAGTAATTTGACCAGCACCATTATAGTTTCGAAAATGATCCTGAATCGTAGAATCAGAACTCAAAGAGCAAAATCGTAAGCAATCAACCGCATCGAGCATAATACCGGCAGCGCCAAGTTCATAAAGACGCACCATCCAAGTAAGCAAGGCCTCACCAGGCCGTTGTCGAAATCGTTGTAAAATGTCACTAACCTCCTGCTGAGTAAAATCTTCAATACAGTCTAAAGCTATACCAGCCGGGTTACCAGGGGCTTGTTGTAGTTTACGTCGAAAAACAGGGTGAGCAGAAACTTCAGGAAGAGCTTCCGAGGAAGCCCGCATCTTAGATTTAGAATGGCAATCAGGGCAAGCTACGTCATCCGAACGGGAAGAACGAGCACGGTCACTGTGAGGACCTATATCAGTACATGAAGCAGATTTACAATCACGTCCGGAGCGAGAAGACTCGCGCTTGTCACCCTTCTCTGCCGAGGAGTCAGAAGTATGAGAATCCCAGATATTACCGTCCCACTCATCGGGGTTCCAATCCATTCCGGCTTTTGCTACAACCATACGCACTTTACGTGTAGATACACGACCACGACGATGTTTATACTTATATCGTGCAATACGGACCGCAGCTCTTTCGGCAATGGTCTGATATGTTTCAAGTTTGTCGGCAAGCAATTTATTTTGACAACGCAAAAGAGTATGCGCATTTTGCAACTCAACACACTGTCCTTCCATGTCCTTAAACTGCTTTTGTAGCTGTACAAACCTCTCATGCAATAATCTATATGCATTAAGAACAATCCAACCTCTGCGTCCTAAAATAGGAAGCTCATCACCCTTCACTACTGGCGCTTTCTGCAAGTATGATACCACATCGGCAGGCTCCGCCTGCTCCAAGCATGAAGACCAATTTTCACTCAAACCAGTAGAATCAGCCCACTCGCGGGCCAAGGCCTCGTAAGGGGTACATTCCCAGCTGGGAATCTGAATCGGTAACTTGAAAACCGACGATGATTTTTTCGCAAACATAATGACACACAAAAAAAAATAAAAATTATATACACAATTATAAACAAAATTTTATACGTAGAAGCCGAGCGCAAACCAACAAGATTAAAACAACACAATGCACACAGGCTTCGTAAACAGTTCGTGACGCCAGATGTAATGGCTGGATTTTCCGTTGAGATGGGATCAGCCCCCAGGGGCCCCTATGACCCAGCCAAAACGTACTCACCTTCCCTCCTTAGACAGTATTCACAATGGATAGATGTACGGATATATATACAGGTCGTACCTAAGGATGGGGAATATACATAGATTCTCTACAATATCTTATTCAGATCAGTTGGTCTCGCGGCCACCCCGACCCAGACCGGTCTACCCTAGGGCAGATCTGACACACAATCCGGTGCGTCTACACATGGGCCTGCAGAACCCAATGCTCCCTTTTCCAAACGGTTCACAATCCGGCGAACCTCCACGCCAGTCTCCCCCCTGGCGCTCTCACTTATTCAAGCCACAATCCTGTGGGTATACGCGTTGGTCTCCCACCCAACGTTCTCACTAACGCCGCATATCAACGACGACCACATTCCTATGAACCATTATCAGGACAAGTCACAAGTACACGTCTGCACCGCTAGGCTCAACCTCGTCTGCTTCCCTCCAGGGCACCGGAACCTTGCTGGTTATTAGCTACCGTCTCTCTCTCTCTCTGTATCAGTGCGCTCCGCGCTAATTCTCCTTCAGTCTTTCTCAGAGAGTTTCGGTCTTAAATCTTTCTCGGACTTCAAAGATGGCGACTGTCCGCCATGAGATAATTAATGGCAGAGATGCTAACGGCTAGATGCCGCCTACGGACTGACTGAAAAACTGACTAACACCTTCGCTAATATCAAAGCGCGTTCCTTCATGGAAAGCTACGGCCAGTAACCTGCCGCCCACCAAATTCTTGTACCTCCCCGTACCAAGGACACGTTCCCAGCCGGCCGGCCTGAAGTTGTGTCTTCGGTGTGGAGAAAAATACATTCCTTCGATAAGGGCCAGCCTGAGCCGGTTCTCTCCAAGCGAACAACAGCTTGAAACTAAAACATTACACTTCACCTAGAAAGCCTTCTCGAGCTACCGGACAGAAAGCAAAATGGAGTCTGTCTCGTTTAAGGCCTACAGGGCCCACAATATGCGTAACTCCATGGAAAATATCCTAACATATTAGCAAATGGGCAGATTATGACTAATACTTATATATCTAACCCCTAACTTAAATTCATAAGCCCTACACTAAGGAAAGTGACACGAAAATGCTCTAATATATGGAAGGCAGGGGCCCTGTCTATAGTCCTAATCCCTATGCTATGGGGGTGATAGGCTGGAGTCACTCTCCATCATTCTTCCCCTTAAAGGAGCCAAAAGGACAGCCATTACATTACACCCCTTGACTCCAGTCTATTAACCACAAACTAAATAGAGCTCACATCAGTAGAAGAATAATAGGAAACAAAACTAACTGATCTATGACTCTTACCAAGTTTAAAGAATTGGGGCAGGGAAGGGATGCACTGAATAAAGCAACAAATAGCTATCAGGACACAAATAGCAACAATAACTCCCCCTAAAATCTGTCGTAAAGAATGTAAGTCAGGCAGCCAATTAAAGAGCCAGTCAAAGAAACCCTGATCTATGTGTTGTCTAATTTCTGCAGTCAAGTCGTGGAGTTTGTCAATATGGGATTGGATAGATTTAGAATGGTCAGACAAATTAAAACAGCATAGACCTTCAAACTCAGAACATTCATGTCCATGTTTTAACAAAAGGTAGTCAATAGCAGCGCGATTCTGTAAAATAGCTCTACGTTCGCCTTGGGCGTCTAATAAAAGGTCAGATAAAACAGTAGATGTTTGGTTGATGGACTTAACCATCCAACAGGCCATTTTGCCGATTGTCTTGGTATTATAAACGGCCAATGCAGGCACCCCAATAATAGAAAAGGCTAAACCAAGGTATTCAGATTTAGAATAAAGGTGAACAGAGGAATCGCAATCCTCATGCAATGACATTGAATCACGTACAGTACGGGAATGTGCAGTAGGATGTGAGGAAAACATTAATAGGCTCAATCTAGTGATGGCACATGGACCACCAGAAATATTCGCAGGAATATAGGGCCAAGATGAATTCCCGCAGGAGAACAGCCATCCAGCTGGTAACAACATTGAACGATAATAACTAGGGGCTACTAATAAACGTTGACATGTCATATTGTTCCTTACAGAAAGACACGAATTTGGAAGTCTCTTTAAACACAGCAATCGTTGATGAGCTGAAAAAGAAGTAGAAGCCTGTATCTTTAATTTCAAGCATTCGGTGATAGCCTTAGGGTCACATGTCATAATAAAACATAGGTCTCCAGGGGTAATATTAAAAGTAGTAATTCGGGAATTAATAGCGATATCAAGGTCTGGAAGAACAGTACATGAGGGACAAAATTCGTGGGCCGCAAAGTCGCCCAGAATAACATTGGGTCGGGCATTTGAGATGTTAAAAATGTGTCGCAAAGTTTCAGTAGATGCGGGGACGGCAACCAAACAGGTCGCTAAAATGTCAGTGACTGATTTCATTGGAGTAAGACAGAAATGCGGAGAGTTCGTCACCCGCTTTGCGAGTGTAATCCAAAAGTTGGAGGAGGCAGCCCACGCAGACCGCGGGGCTCGGATTATCCCATCAACCGGCGTCGGTGGATCCTCTCCTCTCCCGGCGTAGCAGGCCAAAAGGAGTCCAGCGCCGACACATCCTGCAGCAGCAGTCCAGAGAATGATCTGGAAGAATAGAAACACAGGCCTTAATCATTCTCGTAAGTAACATTTATCAGCTGGGACAGCTTCCCAGCCATCTTTCCCTGGCTTCATCACCAAAACGGTGTTGTCATGACCGGTCGCAATAATATCAGCCTGTTCAGGAGGATTTTTAGGCGATTGCACCCATATCTTAGCTCCAGGAAGATCAGATGATCCGAAGCCTTTTTGTCCTCGCACAGTTAGCAACGTTGGGGCAGAGCCTTTTTTGATCTCACCACTGAAGACAGGCATAATCAGTAACTGAGCAACACGGTCAGACTTTTTAATGAACAAATCAGTCTCACTGCTATTAAGCAGGAGAACCTTAATCTCTCCCTGATAATCACTGTCAATTACTCCTCCGAGCACTTGCACACCTTTCAGGGCCAGGCCAGATCTAGGGGCAATTAATCCAAAACTACCGGCAGGTATACAGACACCAATGCCAGTTTCAACAATGATTCGATCCTTTCCTGGAAATTTTGCAACATTTAAAGCATGCAGGTCGAGGCCTGCGGAGCCTGGGGTCGCTCTACATGGAGCCAAAGCACCGGGGGTGATTTCCCAATACATGACAGTGTTTGATACAGAATTAGGTTTCACATCAACATTTGGAGGAAACAAACGCATTAAAGGGGATTCAGCATGTAACAAAGGGCGATTATTCAGAATCAATAAAGCTTGAAACAAGACATCTCTCCACTGGCTGTATCGGTCATCAGTCAATTTGCGCAACTGTTCTTTCAACAAACCATTCATTCTCTCAATCAGGCCTGAAGCTTGTGGGTAATATGGAATGTGAAACACCCAATCAATATTATTTTCCGCACAGAATTCCTGCACCAATCTTCCACGAAAGTGGGATGCGTTATCTGATTGAATTTGGAATGGGACACCATAATATAGAATAAGTAGCTCCAGGGTTTTAATGGTATTCACTTGGGTAGCGTTCTTGCAAGGGAAAGCGACCAAAAGGCCACTATAAGTATCAACAACTGTACAAATATATTGACAATTTCTGCTCATAGGGAGCGGACCGATATAGTCAATCTGCCAAATTTGAACGGGCAATTTACCTCGATGCAAGTGGCCTCGAACAATCTGAGGCACCTCCTTTTTCCTAGAATGCTGACAAATGGGACAATGTAGAATGACATCTTTAATCAAAGAAAAAGGAATATGAATTCCTCTATCGGCAGCCCACCTGCTAGTGGCTTTCTCTCCAAAATGTCCTGCTTTCTGGTGGGCCCACTTCGCCAATCCCGCCAAATCAGAATCTTGCATATCCACCACTGCCTCAGCAATTTTAGATTTTTCATCTGCAATGTTATGGAAAAATTTATCAAGGGAGTCAATTGGAGTGTGAGCATCCACGTGAAAGATTGTTACAGTACTCTGCGGGAGCAGCTCCCAAATTTCTTGCCACAATTCCTTCCCCCACAATTCTTTTGAATGCAATTCCCAATTATGAGAATGCCATGTTGGTAACCATACCGCCAGTCCATTCGCAGTGGACCAGGAATCAGTGAAAATATGACATGTGCCAGGTAGTTCCTGTTTCAAAACTTGGTAAACTGCATAGAGTTCAGCATACTGGCTACTCTTACCATCCCCAGTTGTACTCAATAATTTCTGCGTGATCGGGTTATAAGACACAGCTTTCCAATGCCTTTTGTCACCAATGAACTTCGCAGAACCATCCGTAAACCACACATGTTTTCTATCCTCCACGGACAGATCATCAAATGATTTACCCCACTGAACGGGAGACTCTTGCACCACGGGAACCGAACACTCACTGTCAGTCTCATTGGAGGGCGCCTGCGCCACTCGCTCATGTAAAACAGCCACACCTTTCGGACCCACACGTGCCCTGTCCTGAATGTACCATTTCCATTTAATCACACTAGCCTCCTGAGCATGTCCAATTCGATGGGATTTCGGTGAACTCAAAACCCACTGCATAATCGGAATTTCGGGCCTCAAAATCACAGCATGGCCTAGGGTCAGTTGCTCGGTATCCACCAGAGCCCAATAACAAGCAAGTAACTGTTTCTCAAAGGGTGAGTAACGCTCACCAGCCTCAGGTAACTTTTTAGTCCAAAAACCTAATGGCACTTTTTGTCTGCCCTGCTTTTGCCACAAGCTCCAATTGGCATACAAGCCTTCCACGGACACATTCAGATCCACATCACCTTCACTCACGGGCCACAAATCCAAGGCATACTGAATAGCTTCTTTAGCCAAATTAAAAGCAGTCTGTTGAGACTCACCCCATTCAAACGCATTCTTTTTACGAGTGACTCGATACAATGGAGCTAAAATCTGAGTTAGATGGGGGATATGTTGACGCCAAAATCCAAACAAACCAATGAAGCATTGAGCCTCTTTCCTGTTTCTGGGAACTGCAAAATCAAGTATTTTTCGCTTTACCTGTGGGATCACTTCTCTGTGACCTTCATGCCAATTAATTCCTAAAAATTTCACATTCTGGGATGGAGTTTGTAATTTATCAGGATTAATTTCCCAACCTTTCGCTCGCAAACAATCAAGGATCTGATCTAAATGGGACTGTACTTGGTCTTGCGTCTCACCTTGAATCAAAATGTCGTCAATATAATGACAGACCTGAACTCGTGGAATCACGGGCACTTCAGACAAATGCTCTGCCACCAGCCGGTGACAGATCGTAGGACTATGCACATAGCCTTGAGGAAGACTTCGGAACGTCATTTGACGTCCATTCCATGTAAAACTGAACTGTTCCTGACATTCGGGGGCAATCGGTATCGAAAAGAAAGCATTAGCAATATCAATTGAAGCATACCACGTACCTGGATGCTTTTGAATTCTCTGAATTAGCGTGACAATGTCAGGCACTGCAACAGTCAATTTAGGATTGTTTTTATTCAATTCTCGATAATCAACAGTCATGCGCCAAGAATTGTCACTTTTGCGCACGGGCCAAACGGGATTATTCCAAGCAGATGTGACCGGAGTAATGACTCCCGCGTCAACCAAATCCTGAATAGTAGCAGTAATCTCTTCATGACCACCTGGGATACGATATTGCTTCTGACAAACCACCTTCGTGGCTAAAGGTATTTTAATAGGTGGCATTCGTAAACGGCCAACCCGTACGGGTCTGGTCGAAATGTACTGTCTAGTTCCAAATTGATAACAACCATCATCCAAATGCAAAGTCATTCCTTTCAAAATGTCAATACCAATTATAAATTCCAAAAGTGGTACAACCAACACAGAGTATTCTCTACGAGGAATCCTACCAATTCTAATTTCGAGTGCAGTTTGAACTGCGGGTGTTTCTTTACCACCCAAACCAGTAATCGTAAAAGACTGTCCATGAAATTTCTTCGACTTACCATGAATTAAAGTGGCCTCCGCCCCAGTATCAACTAATGCTCGGGCCCTTTGGATATTACGATGTTTCCAAAAAATCTCAATATCTACATAGGGTCTGTTGTCTCTGTGAGCCCACTTGTGTACCGGAGCTTGACCTATTTCCTAGTCATTTTTCCCGCGATCCGTCAACCAAGACAAATCAGGGTAAATGCTCTCAGTTTTCTTTGGTATCAAAATATCTTGTTCATATCCGTCTCCAGTACGAAACGGATTAGTGTCATGTCCAAAAAGTTGTGAATTACGGTCAGAAAGTCTGTTACGATCCTCTCTTTTTCTCATATCAGGGGAATAACTCCTTTCATCTTTTCGTCTGTTGGAAACACGATCATCTCTCCCCCTCTCACGATCATCCTCTCTCCCCCTCCCGTCATTACGATGAGGGGATCCATCACGTTCATAACGCCGTTCATCATGGCGATCAGAATTCACACGTCGCCTCTCATCACCACTGTCATCCGAACCACGGTCACAGTCATTCTTTCGCACACGACGGGCACCCTCCTTTCGATCCAAACCACGCTTACGGAACATGTCCAATAAGCGATTATTAGGCTCACCGTCAATGTCCTCCCTTTTAACACCATCAGCAATGAGAGCAAGAAACATGTCACGTCTAGAGAACTTATAGTCCCCACCAGTACGACCCTCAGGTCGAGATTGTCTTTCAGGTTTAAACCACTCACCCAGCTCACCAAGCTGACGAACAGACTCAAGCACAGCAGACAAAGCATTGCCAGTTTGGTTAATCAATAATGTCATCATGACCTGCTTGTAAGCAACAGGAGAAGAACGGATAATGCGATTGCGCACAGAAGATGTTAAAAGACCATCCAGTAACCTATCAGCAGTACTAAGAAAGATAGCCGTTTTCATGACTTCCTCCTTTAAACGTTGCGACGCATCGCGCAAAGTGTACCATGGTTTCTCATCAGTGGGCCAATCAGATTCAGTTGGATATTTATGATTACAGCCGTCAGACGCAAGCTGGAGCAAAGTAATTTGACCAGCACCATTATAGTTTCGAAAATGATCCTGAATCGTAGAATCAGAACTCAAAGAGCAAAATCGTAAGCAATCAACGGCATCGAGCATAATACCGGCAGCGCCAAGTTCATAAAGACGCACCATCCAAGTAAGCAAGGCCTCACCAGGCCGTTGTCGAAATCGTTGTAAAATGTCACTAACCTCCTGCTGAGTAAAATCTTCAATACAGTCTAAAGCTATACCAGCCGGGTTACCAGGGGCTTGTTGTAGTTTACGTCGAAAAACAGGGTGAGCAGAAACTTCAGGAAGAGCTTCCGAGGAAGCCCGCATCTTAGATTTAGAATGGCAATCAGGGCAAGCTACGTCATCCGAACGGGAAGAACGAGCACGGTCGCTGTGAGGACCTATATCAGTACATGAAGCAGATTTACAATCACGTCCGGAGCGAGAAGACTCGCGCTTGTCACCCTCCTCTGCCGAGGAGTCAGAAGTATGAGAATCCCAGATATTACCGTCCCACTCATCGGGGTTCCAATCCATTCCGGCTTTTGCTACAACCATACGCACTTTACGTGTAGATACACGACCACGACGATGTTTATACTTATATCGTGCAATACGGACCGCAGCTCTTTCGGCAATGGTCTGATATGTTTCAAGTTTGTCGGCAAGCAATTTATTTTGACAACGCAAAAGAGTATGCGCATTTTGCAACTCAACACACTGTCCTTCCATGTCCTTAAACTGCTTTTGTAGCTGTACAAACCTCTTATGCAATAATCTATATGCATTAAGAACAATCCAACCTCTGCGTCCTAAAATAGGAAGCTCATCACCCTTCACTACTGGCGCTTTCTGCAAGCATGATACCACATCGGCAGGCTCCGCCTGCTCCAAGCATGAAGACCAATTTTCAATCAAACCAGTAGAATCAGCCCACTCGCGGGCCAAGGCCTCGTAAGGGGTACATTCCCAGCCGGGAATCTGAATCGGTAACTTGAAAACCGACGATGATTTTTTCGCAAACATAATGACAAACAAAAAAAAAAAAAAAATTATATACACAATTATAAACAAAATTTTATACGTACAAGCCGAGCGCAAACCAACAAGATTAAAACAACACAATGCACACAGGCTTCGTAAACAGTTCGTGACGCCAGATGTAATGGCTGGATTTTCCGTTGAGATGGGATCAGCCCCCAGGGGCCCCTATGACCCAGCCAAAACGTACTCACCTTCCCTCCTTAGACAGTATTCACAATGGATAGATGTACGGATATATATACAGGTCGTACCTAAGGATGGGGAATATACATAGATTCTCTACAATATCTTATTCAGATCAGTTGGTCTCGCGGCCACCCCGACCCAGACCGGTCTACCCTAGGGCAGATCTGACACACAATCCGGTGCGTCTACACATGGGCCTGCAGAACCCAATGCTCCCTTTTCCAAACGGTTCACAATCCGGCGAACCTCCACGCCAGTCTCCCCCCTGGCGCTCTCACTTATTCAAGCCACCATCCTGTGGGTATACGCGTTGGTCTCCCACCCAACGTTCTCACTAACGCCGCATATCAACGACGACCACATTCCTATGAACCATTATCAGGACAATGTCTCAGTTACCTACTCGGGATAAAGCTATAATAATGACTTTCGATATGGTTTCCAAATTATATACTGTACCTCCTATTCTTGGCATCAAAGGTCCACTCACTCCCTCTTTGTTCGATCACCATTTACCTGATCGGGATTTCACATCCGCTCACATAAACATCTCTCGACTAGGAGTTGCATTTACCAAGATTGAACAGGAACACAAGGCACACGATAATTCTATAAGAATTAGGGTATTTATTGACAATAGACACAAATCACATTACTATGCAACATAATTTCTGCAAAGGAAAGATAAAGATTAGAACGCGTGCTAAGTGGGAAAAGGACAGAGGTCACCTGGTTAATATGAAGTCTGGACTCGGCAGTCATCTAGGTTCCCTTCTCGTCTCTGTGTCCTGGCTCGCCTTGCAGTCACACCCCAGCCGTCACAAGTACACGTCTGCACCGCTAGGCTCAACCTCGTCTGCTTCCCTCCAGGGCACCGGAACCTTGCTGGTTATTAGCTACCGTCTCTCTCTCTCTCTGTATCAGTGCGCTCCGCGCTAATTCTCCTTCAGTCTTTCTCAGAGAGTTTCGGTCTTAAATCTTTCTCGGACTTCAAAGATGGCGACTGTCCGCCATGAGATAATTAATGGCAGAGATGCTAACGGCTAGATGCCGCCTACGGACTGACTGAAAAACTGACTAACACCTTCGCTAATATCAAAGCCCGTTCCTTCATGGAAAGCTACGGCCAGTAACCTGCCGCCCACCAAATTCTTGTACCTCCCCGTACCAAGGACACGTTCCCAGCCGGCCGGCCTGAAGTTGTGTCTTCGGTGTGGAGAAAAATACATTCCTTCGATAAGGGCCAGCCTGAGCCGGTTCTCTCCAAGCGAACAACAGCTTGAAACTAAAACATTACACTTCACCTAGAAAGCCTTCTCGAGCTACCGGACAGAAAGCAAAATGGAGTCTGTCTCGTTTAAGGCCTACAGGGCCCACAATATGCGTAACTCCATGGAAAATATCCTAACATATTAGCAAATGGGCAGATTATGACTAATACTTATATATCTAACCCCTAACTTAAATTCATAAGCCCTACACTAAGGAAAGTGACACGAAAATGCTCTAATATATGGAAGGCAGGGGCCCTGTCTATAGTCCTAATCCCTATGCTATGGGGGTGATAGGCTGGAGTCACTCTCCATCATTCTTCCCCTTAAAGGAGCCAAAAGGACAGCCATTACAGATGTCCACTCCTGGGTACCCCCAAGGTGAAGCCAGGCATTCAAGCGCTGCTGGGGCCATTGTGGAGATTAAGCAAGCTATTGCCCAGAGTCACACCCATGATTAGACTAGGCACCGAGGCGAGAATTGCCAGTTCCGGGGAGATTGAGTCCAAGAGCCTCCAAGCCGGGAATTGAACCCTGGTCCCGGGCCAGACCTCTGCATCAGGGTCTGCCACTCTAACCATTGAGCCACGCTTCTCCACATTGAGCCACGCTTCACATTATTTCCCCTTCTGCCCTAATGACAATTTTATTAGTCAATGAATGAATGAAATTTTGTGACATGCAGAGATACTTCAGAAAGAAATGTCTCTGTACTGGAAGCAAGGGTAGGATAATCCAAGAGGCAAGTCTGTTGACTTGTGCCACTCAAGGACTTTAATGTTGTTATTAAAAAAGCAACATTATTGTATATTATATCACATATGATAGAGGTTTCTGTATAGTCCACATTCTGAACCAGATTACGTCAGGGTGATGTCAAATTTGATGACACAGAAAAGTAGGCAGAGGGAAGAAAAGTGGCAGAGGGAAGAAAAGTAATTGCCCAGGGTCACACAGTATGAACAAGCTGGGAAGCTGTAATTTAAACCAGAGTTTCTGGGTGGAATTCTGAATTGCCAAGATTATTTAGTGAATATGTGCGTTCTAACACCATTCTTGTTTAGCTGCCATTCCAAGTCAGCATCCTGAAATACATGTTGTTTGTGTTGATTATTTTGTGTTCCATTATTACCAACCGAGGCTTCTGGTTGGCAGAGTATATACCCTGTCCAAGCAGAGAACCACAATCCTAGTCAGGGTAAGTTAGATATACTCTCAAAATTAACCTGTGCTCACCCTCTGGTAGATTTGCACAGAGCAGGCAGGCAATGTGTAAAGTATTAGTGCACACTTTAATTACAGTAACACAGTGAAAACAAAAAGACTCCACACCAGTTTGGAAATATATAGAATATGTATCTGAGTAAAACAAGACAAAAATGACAAAAACCCAATAAGTAGAATTAGAGATATGATGTTTTTAACCCCTTGCATGCTTGTGATGGAACCGTTCCGTCACAAGCCTCGGGTGAGCTGTGCTTGTGACGGAACGGTTCCGTCACGGCCCGCTCGCCGCGCCTGCGCGGCGCGAATTCCGCGCCTGCGCTGATGAAATATTGGGCGGGCGGGTTCGTGACAGAACCTTCCGTCACAAGCACAGCTCACCCGCGAGCCGTGACGGAGCGGTTCCGTCACAAGCACGGAACCGCCGCGCGGCCCTCCCGCCCCCTTAGCGCTGCGGCGGAATAGCCGCCGCAGCGAAGGGGTTAAATTAAACGTGAAATCAGTGAAACTATGGCGATGTATATAATAATCGTAACCCCCTTTCCCCTAGCTGCTGAACAGCCTCCTAATTACTAGTTCACAGCTGAAGGCTTTGGAAATATCCTTATGTCTTTATTGGGCCACTGCCTTCATGAACCCCAAGAGCAGGATCTGAAAGGTCAAAGCCAGGAGCCAGTGGTGTGGCTCCAGGGAGGGTGCTTGGGGTGTTACACCCCCTTAAAGAATGTATTCTGTAGTCAGTAGTTGGGTATAAGTGCTTTCAGTCGAGTAATGTGAAGTGTCTGTCAGATTTCACCTGGGATTTTTACACGCAGTCACTGACAAAAACGCACACACTCTTGTCTATGCATTGATGGCCTTAAACATTTTTGATTAGTTTGAAAAATATTGCGTTTTAAGCACTCCCAACATCCACAGTCTTCTCTCTTTCCCCTGCCCTTAAGCCCCCTCAAGTCTGAAGCTCATACCTCCCCAAACATACTGACCAAACTATGCCCCTGGCAGGAGCAACAAAGAACAAGACAGCTGTGGGTGCTGACTCCACGTTATCTCTATCTGGGGTCCTTGTGAATTGTGGGAACAGCATGGATAATCACTCTTTGTTCTCAGTTTCCCTGTTTTATGTGTTACTAGCACCAACATCTTCCCAAATGATTGCATTTGAGGCTCTGGGAGTTTCCAAGCATATAAAAACCATGAATATTTGACATAAAGGTTACCATGTAGTACCAAGAAGACCATTTCTAACTTTCTGTGTGTTTTGGAGCTTGGACATGGTGCACCCTTCAGGTAGGAGTTGTTTGCTGTACTAACAACATATCATGCAAACAGGTTAAGGTGTTGTGTGCTGGGAAATGCAGTTTGAATAAAATAATAACTGAAAAAAATGTGCTTACACTGCACTAGTGTCTGTCAACTTTGAAAACGCCCCTTTCAGGGATGACGATGAAATATCTTACAAAACTTTGTGTTCAAGTCTACTAGGATGACTCAATACAAATGGCACCACTTGGGGTTTTGAAATTCACCATTTTCCTCTGATAGCCCTAAAAATGGACCCCAAATTGTCAAATGCTCCTAGTTTGACTGCCTAACATGCATTAAATTGCATCATTTCCCATCCATTGTGCTAAAAGTCATTGAAGATAAACACTTTGGTCTTATTTACAGGCCTTACGCAGCAGCTGCATCACTTTTTTGTACGCATTATAGGGCAAACAGTGCGCCACACTGCTCCATATCTACAAACTGAGGCAGTGGTTCAAATGCCTCAGTTTGTAGAGCCCTGTGTCACATTATACCTGCACCAGGTATAATGCATGCTGGGTAGGCGCCCCCATGAAAAAAGTCACGTAGAAGCGACGCAGTGACATTTTCAACATTTCACTACATCACTCTACCAGTTGACTACGTCAAAATCCCTACGCCTGCTCAGACCGGTCATAATCCTATGTGTTCTGCCGCATTGGTGTAGTTGCGTCAGTTTTAGTACCAACTTCAGCAATGTGCCACTTTTGCGGCAGCAGATGCAGTCGAACATCTGAAGCATCTGTTAATCCTTGTGCCATGAAAGCCCTGTATTGTAAATACAGTGCATCCATGGCGTCACTAGGGCATTTGATTCAGGTGCAAGGAAACTGATTCATCGATGTTGATGCGTCCGTTTCTTGTAAATGAGCCCCTTAAATCTTAAGAGAACAATGATACTAGTCCAGAGTACTTAAAATAGAGCATAGTTCACATATTGTCCAAAGCAGAGCCCCCCCCATATTATGCAGTGCATCCCAACATTGAATGGGACCCCACAAGTAATTTTGACAGGAGCTATTTAGACAGCTCGCCCTCAGCGCTTGAAGCGCTAGCCTCCCTTGAAGTTTGGGTCTGGTTGCGCCCATGCCATTTGATGCCCCTTCCTACTTCACCCTTTTTTTGGCTCTTCATCTTTATGGGGGTGAGTGACTGATGCGCCCTGAGTACTGCACCCTGTAGGAGTGAAGCGACTGGGGTGGAGATTCCTGGTGCTCACCATGGTGGCGCATTAGAATGATGCTCTCCGTGTCCTTATTATTTTTTTACTGAGTTTTATATAGCGCGAACTTCACCCGGTATTGGGTATCAGAGCGTTTTATATAGCACCAGTTGTGTTACATGAGGACACATATTCATTTTTTGTTAGGCACATGGAGATTAAGTGCCTTGCCCAGAATCACAGGATGTTCAGTGTCATTGCCGATACTCGAACCTGGGGGCATAATATTAAGGGCCTTATCGCTGCTTTAGCTGGACTTTTTCCCGATAATTTTATCACCCTATTAGCAAGCTGTCGCTAACAGCAGTTAGCGACAGTTTGTAGGCGATAGCGAGCGGTTTGGGGCCCGCTTTGCATGTCAGTGATATTTATCGCTAATGACATTCAAAGTAGGCTACCCAACCTGTTTGCGACTGAAAGCAGTCGCTAACATATTATCAACGCAGGCGTAGCGATAAAAAATTTGCACTAAGCGCGAATATCGCTGAAAACGTACGCCTGCTCAGACCACTTCTTAACCTGTATATCCAATGGGAGTTGGATATTCAGATTAAGACCCTATTGGCGTTAATGCCTGAATAGCGCTGGATGCAACACATTTAGGTGCAAGGAAAAATCATGTTTCATGGGTAGTACGTCGTCACCCTCGGGCTCTAATTTGCAGCACATTTCATTAGTACAGGGATGATGAAAGGCTGAGTTCATCTCACCAGGCATCATATTGAGACTACCTCTGAGTCGGCCTTAACCCACGGAGCTACTTTGAACTGCTTCGGTTCCATTTGCAATGCTATTAGAAACAGTATGATAGAGAGCTGAGTGCGACAACAAACCTGCTGCGCTCTTTTACTAGCAAAATTCAGATGAGGACTTTGAACTAGGGCAGGCACAACTCTACATTTCACCTCGGAATATGATGCTATAAAGTCGTGTTCACTAATCCGCGTGCGCTTAAGGAAAGAATTTGAGAAGGAGAACGCCACGTGGTGATACTTGCACGAGAAGTGGCTGATAGTAACCCATCTACTTCTGTCTCGTGATTTTTGCTCTGCATTCTAAACGTGCCTTTTCAGCGATATCCAAAAATGCACTGCACAGAATGTGACTCAAAGTCATAAAAAAATACTAAAGCAAGACTTTGTGATAATTACTGCAGTTTGTATATAGTTTTTCCAGAGCACTTTAGATGGGTCAGCACATTAAAATCAGACTCACTCCTGTCATGCGTTCTCTACAAAGCTGCTAGGCAGCGGCAGTCACGTGACCTCTGCGTCCGTAATTGGGAATTGTTTGTACCTCGATATCATTTAGGAACAGCGCAGCTGGTTGTCCTGCCAGGGCGTGGCAGCCGGGCCTTGTACTGTCGGTTCTGAGACGTCATACAACCGGGTGGTGTTTAGACTGTTAATAAATGTTGTGTCCCTGTCAACAAGATCAACAGAGCCGCGGGCGAGCCATGTTGGAGGGCTCGGGACATTCTGTTCCTTTCCGGCTCGCGCACACTCCAGGGCTGTGGCCCTTTGGTGCCACAGCGCTGGGGCCTTAGACGCTCAGCCGGCTGATAAGCATTAATAAACAGTGGCGTCTGGGAGGCTCCAACGGCAGCTGTGCAAGTGGGACCATGGAAAGCACATATTTAGAAGAATGCACTTTGAGCCTTTGCATACTTTTGTATGGAATAAACCTGCAGCAATATTTTCTACAAACAAAAAGTTGTGTTGTGTATTTATTTATTCATGCATGCCTATTTTGCTGTGGTGTGGGGTCTTGCGCCTATAATGGAACTAATGCCTGCTCACACTCAGTGGCCTAATGAAACTTAAGTGCCCCCCCCCCTGCAAAGTACATGGGGGTGGGGGGGATTCACACAACCTACCACTTTGCCCCACCGCCTTAAAATCGGATATATTTTAATTGAAATTTTCAAAAATGTAATGAAATGCCTTTATATTGACTTGCTCGAAGTTTTAATAAGAAAGCGAGACACACTCTTAACATGTATAAATGGAAACATAAAAGTTTAAGTACTCTATGATTTAGAGTACCTGTTTGCAACTGAGAAGTGCTGTTAGTCCCCATTAAAAGTACAGGTATTCTGCCTTTCAAATGTTAGAAGTGCAGGCATTTAGTACCAGACAGCACCTGCCTATTTTAACCCCTTCGCCGCGGCGCGAATTCGGCCGCGGCGCAGGTGGGGCTAGGGGGTGGGTGTGGCGCTCCCTCACTCATGACGGCTCCACGCCTTCATGAGTCACGGGGGCGTGTGCTCATGACGGCGTGGAGCCATCATGACCCCGCCCACTCATTAATTCGCCCGCACAGGTAAGGGATTAGTGCCGTGCAGGCGGAGCGTGGGCAGAGCGGCAGTTGATGACGGCTGCACGCCGTCATGAGCACATGCCGCCCGTGGCTCATGACGACATGGAGCCCTCATGAGCACGGAAAAGGTTAAACACTGGTTGCATGTGAATTCCCATGGACCACCCATAGTTAACCCCCTTGACTCAAAGTAGCGCAAAAGGCGAGTTTTTCGAACACTGCCTGCAAAAGAATTTTCTGGACTACAAACTGAAGAAAACAAATGAAGATGACTCTGTCTTTCTAACAGAAAATACATTTTTTGACCCTCTCCCTCTTTACTGCTTTGCATACAGAGACACTTCGATGAAATTATAATGGCTCATTAACAGTTAACATACTGGTGATTGGAGGAGTGAAGCACACAGTGTGAATCATCCAGACCCTCTCATTCAAGAGAAGTGTTAGCTATTAGGAGGGTACCATGATAGAGCACCGGAGACTTTAGGGCAGTGCGACTGGCGCAGTTGCACTGGGCGCTGACCTGGGGGAGGGAGAGATGTGTTTAGCAATAACTTACAATTTAAAATGACTTCCTGCTGATTTCCTTGCACGCCCAGCTTTCAGGCTGAATAAAAAGGTCAAGCTAACTCTAATGTTCCTCCTGGAGAGAAAGGTCAGAGCTAGGTCTAGTGGCAATTTTGACTCACCTCAAAGTAGCGCAAAGGGTTAATGTGCCTGCTGCAAGGAACGTGTGCCATGCAGATCACAAATCTGGATTTTATGTGGATAGCTCAGTGGATTTCTGCTTTTGTCACAGAGATCCCTTTGGTGCCACAGTTCATAAAATACAACCCTGATATAGAACAGTGACATTTATAAACTGTCATCAAAGAACTGCTTGCAAACTGCATAAAATAGGTCGGGACGTTATGCTTTTTTTTCTCGGTCTTTAAATATCTACTCCTAAAGTTTCTAAAAAAAGGTTAGTTTGTGTACATATAAATCCTTATAGGTAAATCTAGTGCTTTAAAACAGATGAAATGTTTGTGTGAGAGGGGCTATGGAGAGATGAGGGGCACTTTTGCCTGGTGGTAGTGAGGAAATCCAAGTAGGAGGTCGGGGCAAAAATGATTGTTGCACCGGATGCCAACAGCGCTAAAGCCGGCCTTGTGACAGAGACAGCTCTGAAACCCCCAAATTACTGGCAGCCCCCAGCAGCTTGATGTCAACTGTTGATAAAAATGCCTGGAGTGTATTTCAAATTGTTGTGTTCCGTCACTCCCACTTGCTTGACCTCAGGATTCCAGGACTCTGTGCTGGCCTTAGATGATTTACATTTTTTGAATCCCTGTAGGAGTGTGCAAGTTCATACAGGGTATTATTCACATATTTTCTGGTAAATAAGGTGGAAGACAGACATATCCTCCCATTTGAATGATAAATACTTAAAAAAATATGCAGTTGTTCTGAATGTAGTCTCTGTTATAGACTAGTATATAATGTGCAGATGGACATGTAAGGTAGACTATGCATGGGGCTTACGTACCCTCTTCAAATGACTCATTTTTACAGTCCTGAATTAGGAGTTAATACAAATCACAAGCTGGACAGATTAAATGTTGTGGACTCATTTTTTCCATCATTGGAGATGAAAATATACATATTTAGAAGAATGCCATGGAACCATTTTTAACAAAGCAATGGAAAGAAACATCTTTTAGCCTTGTATTTTTGCCTTCTTATAATTATTGTAGCGTGGTCATACTAGAGCCGTCCGCGCCTCATTGAGGTGCCACGTAAATAGGGAGAACGGGCATAAAGAGCAAGATTTTTCCCTGCCAGAGAGGACGGTGCCCATCTCCGACAGAGGTAAGATGTCCCCGAGAGATCGACTGGGTCTGCTGAGACCCCTCCGATACAGCAACATAAACATGGAGTTGTGAATTTCATTCCAGATTGAACTGTGTCCTGTTAAATGGAGCTGTGGTTTCCCAGACTGAACCTTGTGTTGATAAGCCTGGAGCTGTGCTTCCCCAGAAAGTATTTCTTTTCTTTCTCTATCTGTGTAGTCAATAGCCACCAAGACTGAGAACCTATTGAGGTGGGGGCCTTTAAATACAGGTTATCGTGTGGAGACATTTATAAAATCCATGCCAGAATCGTAAGTTATTTTGCCGCGAAGTAAAGTGAGGGGGCCAGGAATTAGCTATACCTGTTTAAATTTAGAGTTGACTATATATTCCTCTGTATATTCAATAGAGATTGACCTTATACTTAAATAGGTCCAAATAGGAAAACTTACTTTTTTGTTTTTGTCTCCCCTTGTGTACCTAATAGCCCCCTATATTGGGGACCTATAAAGGAGGTGGACATTCATAATAGGTGTCTGTGTGGTGAAATTGACGAATCTCATCCCTGAACCTAAAAACCCTAAGAAGAGTATATTTCTAGGACACCATGTGTGACACAGGAATTATTAGTTCCTACTTAAACCTAGGGTGAGCCTACATAGTGGCTAGACATTTGCTGGGATAATATACGTTTTTCCTTCTAGGCTGTTAATCAATAACATAATATTTCAGCTAATCGGAGGCACAGGAAGCAATAATCCCGAGCATTTTATTGAGTTGTAGTGATAAGAAGATCCTAATGAGATGAACACAACATATTATACATGAATACCATTTTCTTTTAAGTAACTGTCCAGTACGATAATGGGTGTGTGTAAGAATGATTGTCAGGGTATGAATAATGGCGCCAAGAACGTATCTGTTCTTTGCATATATGGGATTAATAGCATTAGGGTATGTTGGCCCTTTTCTTTTCCTTCTCCCACTTCTATACCTGAGATTTCTCTTGATATGAAAGAGTTGCGCAGTAATAACTCTAGAGCCTTGTTTTTGAGATGGTAGAATACCTCCTTCATTGAATATTTATACATGCATTGTGTCTATTTGTGTTTATAGATTCAACAATACTGTTTTTAAACTGATGAGTTTGTCCTGAAGAAGGTTGTGTCAACCAATCCTATTCCACCGAAACGCCGCGTCGACAACTGTTTTATCTGACAACTGTTTTATTTTTAAAGAATTGTTTTTGATTATATTTAGTATTATGGTGATGTCTATAATCACATACTTTACCTATATATGATCATTACCTGCATTGAAGCAATACTAACTATTCATGTATGACTTGGATCATAAGCAAATGTGCTTCTCTTTAAATTGTTAAATAGATTAATGTCACCTACATGTGAATGAGACAGTGGAACAGAATTTTGTTCGTTTTTATTAAACCATATGTATTTTTAATGAAATTGAAACTGTATGTATTGATCTTGTTTCTTATGGCTTACACATTTTTTTCTTCAATAAAGGAGGATATACTTTTTTTAAAACAAGGCACTTAGTTTGTATGCTGTGATATGTATGACTGCTAAGCAAACAAATGATGGACAGAATGCTGAATAAATCATACATTCACCCCAGTCAAGAGATCTGGGTTAAATCCATCGTTCTTTTGCTCACCATGCCACTCCAGTTTAGACCCAGCAATATGCAGATCAGTCTTGTTTGCGTAGCACTTTTCACCCTAAGTGGGATGGGTATGCCCAGATGTGGGTCCCTTGCTCACTTTGCCATCATGGGAACAGTCCAGACCAAACTGCCAAGCCAGGTACTCCCTGGACCGGAAACAAGCATCCTGGGAAGGTTTCTGGGTATTACCCTTCAACAGCCAGGCTAGCTTGAATCCAGTGGCACAGTGAGCAAGGGACCCATGTCTGGGCATACCATCCCACTTAGGGTGAAAAGTGCACACTCATCCCGCTTAGGGTGAAAAGTGCTATGCAAACAAATGATGGACGGAATGCTGAATAAATCATACATTCACCCCAGTCAAGAGATCTGGGTTAACTTCATAGTTCTTTTGCACACCATGCCACCCCAGTTTAGACCCAGCCATATGCAAATCAGACTTGACCCCGTGCCTCATGGGAACAGTCCAGACCGAACTGCCAAGCCAGGTCATCCCTGGACCGGGAACAAGCACCTGGGACCAGTTTCTGGGTAATACCCTTCATCAGCCAGGCTAGCTTAAATCCAGTTAAACAACAGGGGGTGGTGATGGATAGAGTTTCTGAATTAAGCAGAATACTCTCACCCAGTCAAGAGATCAGGGCTTAATCCAACACCGTTTTTTAGCTCACTGCACCATCCCAGCTCAGAACCTGGCTATATGCAAATTAGTCTGTCCCTGGCCCAGTGTATCATGGGAACAGGGCAAACCAAACTACCAAGCCAATTCTTTAACTGGGAAGGAAACAAGCTACCGGGGACCGGTTTCTGGCATTTCAGCCGTCTTCGGCCCGGCTTGCTTGGATCCTGATGGTGCAATGAGCAAGGGACTCACGTCTGAGTATACCCTTCCACGCTTATGGTGGACAAAATAATTAAACAACAGGGGGTGGTGATGGACAGAGTTTCTGAATTAAGCAGAATACTCTCACCCAGTCAAGAGATCAGGGCTTAATCCAACACCGTTTTTTAGCTCACTGCACCATCCCAGCTCAGAACCTGGCTAAATGCAAATTAGTCTGTCCCTGGCCCAGTGTATCATGAGAACAGGGCAAACCAAACTACCAAGCCAATTCTTTAACTGGGAAGGAAACAAGCTACCGGGGACCGGTTTGTGGCATTTCAGCCGTCTTCGGCCCGGCTTGCTTGAATCCTGATGGTGCAATGAGCAACTTGCTCATTGCGGTGTTGGATTAAGCCCTGATCTCTTGACTGGGTGAGAGTATTCTGCTTAATTCAGAAACTCTGTCCATCACCACCCCCTGTTGTTTAATTATTTTGTCCACAAGAAACACTACGGTGAGAGAGGACCTAGGGGAAATTTATAGACCTGGCTCTGGGTACAATCCCCACTGAAACCGAAAACAACGAAAGGTACGAGAGGGTCTGAGATCAAAAAAAGGGTTCAAAGGTGTAGGATAGCCACCTAACCGACCACAGTCCCTTATTCACCCAGGGGTCAAAATGATGCTGGGGGTCGCGTAACTAGTTAGCATGGAGGAGTCTCGTTCGTTATCGGAATTAACCAGACAAATCGCTCCAACTAAGAACGGCCATGCACCACCACCCACAGAATCGAGAAAGAGCTATCAATCTGTCAATCCTTTCCGTGTCTGGGCCGGGTGAGGTTTCCCGTGTTGCATGGCCGTTCTTAGTTGGTGGAGCGATTTGTCTGGTTAATTCCGATAACGAACGAGACTCCTCCATGCTAACTAGTTACGCGACCCCCAGCATCATTTTGACCCCTGGGTGAATAAGGGACTGTGGTCGGTTAGGTGGCTATCCTACACCTTTGAACCCTTTTTTGATCTCAGACCCTCTGGTACCTTTCGTTGTTTTTAATTATTTTGTCCACCATAAGCGTGGAAGGGTATACTCAGACGTGAGTCCCTTGCTCATTGCACCATCAGGATTCAAGCAAGCCAGGCCGAAGACGGCTGAAATGCCAGAAACCGGTCCCCGGTAGCTTGTTTCCTTCCCAGTGAAAGAATTGGCTTGGTAGTTTGGTTTGCCCTGTTCCCATGATACACTGGGCCAGGGACAGACTAATTTGCATATAGCCAGGTTCTGAGCTGGGATGGTGCAGTGAGCTAAAAAACGGTGTTGGATTAAGCCCTGATCTCTTGACTGGGTGAGAGTATTCTGCTTAATTCAGAAACTCTGTCCATCACCACCCCCTGTTGTTTAATTAGCTTAAATCCAGTGGCACAGTGAGCAAGGGACCCACATCCGGGCATACCCATCCCACTTAGGGTGAAAAGTGCTACGCAAACAAGACTAATTTGCATATGGCTGGGTCTAAACTGGGGTGGGATGGTGAGCAAAAGAACGATGGATTTAACCCAGATCTCTAGACTGGGGGTGAATGTATGATTTATTCAGCAGTCCGTCCAGCATTTGTTTGTGTAGCACTTTTCACCCTAAGTGGGATGGGTATGCCCAGACGTGGGTCCCTTGCTTGCTGTGCCACTGGATTCAAGCTAGCCTGGCTGATGAAGGGTAATACCCAGAAACCAGTCCCAGGATGCTTGTTTCTTGTCCAGGGAGGACCTGGCTTGGCAGTTCGGTCTGGACTGTTCCCATGAGGCACAGGGTCAAGACTGATTTGCATATGGCTGGGTCTAAACTGGGGGTGGCATGGTGAGCAAAGGAACAATGGATTATCTCAGATCTCTTGCCTGGGCTGAATGTATGATTTATTCAGCATTCGGTCCATCATTTGTTTACATAGCGATATGAATGACTGGGCGTGTATGCACAGGACAGTATAAATAGATAGAACGCCACAGGGAACATTTCATTATTACTTGCTTTCCCCTTGGACTCAGTCCAGAAAAGATGGAGTCACTTAGAGCACTTTGTGCTAGGGGCAGGAATGGCCTGGAATGCCCTGCCCCTTGCTTTGAGGAATATGACAGATTTGATGACTTTTAGAAAAAGTATTAAAACTTGGTTGTTTAATCAATAGATTCTTGCCGGTCACTTCAGGAGTATTCGCCGAGCGCCAGGACATCCCCGGGTAATAGCGCGCTGTAAAAATGCCAAAATAAATAAATAAAAATAGAGTAAAATTGGATTGCAGTCAATCAGTCAAAAGATCTTTATTCGGAATAAAAAACATCCATAAAAGTACAAACAAAATACGATAAAAACATTGCAGTACAATAATGACATCTGGGAAACAAATCTAAGAACAATCAGACATAATCAAATTTCGGTTTCACATCTACACGCAAATTGTCCCTTCATATTATAAAAACGGCTTTATACACAATTTAAAAATACAGTTAAAAAATACATTCTAACAAACATAGTTTAAAAATGGATGGGTAATAGCAGCATCGTAAATGTGTCCACATAAAAAGATTTTACAAAGAAAGAGAATATGCAAGTAAGAGATTCTCTAAAGTGCATAAAAAAGTGCAGTGTGCAATTATTATACCTCAGTATATAAAGTGGCTCGTGATCTGACGGCAGCTTTAAGGAAGCAGCTCACCCTGAATATTACATCGTCTGATCCCAGTAGTAAAAAAGACCTCAGTGCTAATTTAAAATTAGTCAGTCCATGTTTTCTACAATAAGGCATTAAATAATGAACGGAAAGCTTTTTGTAAAAACCACAAAAGAACAAGAAATGCATAAGGCTCTGTTTCATGTTAGGGTTACATGGATAATTCAGAGTTTCTAGGTGTTTATTGTAACCCAAAGGGAATTTTAGTAAGTTTACTATACTCCCATCTCGGAAGCGAAACAGTAAACCCCTGTTCCATCTGCCAAGGTGCAAACGTAAATACCTGTATGGTGGGCCAGGATGTTTATTGTGGGGTTCAGAGTAGCCCATATATTTTGTAACAGTGCATTTAGTCAAGTTCTTCCTTTCCCGCTCTTCTCTATACAAATCATATAGTGCCCTAAGAATAATGGTCTTATGGGAACGATTTATTAAACTTGGTATGGTGAACAAAGAACCCTACCCTACACTTTCGAGGCAATCTTTTACCGCTTTTAACCATGGTATGCAGTGTGCCCTATCGCATTTTAAGCAATCCAAAATTATTTCGCGGGTCAGAGTGGCAGCCGGGTTATTCCATATCTTTAGCCAGAAGAGTGCTGGTCTAGATCTTACAAAATCTTCAATGTATGAGATATTTAATTCATTATGGCATACATAGTTAGGGGAGCAGATAACCCCGCCCAGCACCTTCCGGCAAAACCTGTTTTCTTCCGTTTGGATATGGGAGCAGTTTGTATAACCCCAAACCTCGGCGCCATAAGTGCCGGTTGGCATACATTGGGTTTGATAGATCTTAACTAGTGGTGTAATTACGTCAGCGTAGTTGGGTTGTCTCAAAGAGGTGACACAATTTATGGCTTTACCCAACTTGTTCCTGGCATAAGATACATGTGCATGCCACGAACCAGTGTTTGAGAATAGCAACCCCAAATAGGGAAAAGTACTAGTGCTTTTCAAAACATTTGACCCTGATTTAATCTCGGCTATTTTATAATTTTTAGGACCACAACTCATGATTAGGGATTTTTTAAAATTGGTTGTCAAGCCTAAGTCGGCCATAAAAAGAACAAATCCTGAGATTAAAGTGCGGAGTGCCTTAGGAGTGCGGCCCATCAGGACCGCATCATCTGCGTAAAGAAGGGTAGGTATAGGGACTCCATTTACGTGGGGTACATCTTTGGTTAAAATACTCAGAGAGCCGCTTAAATTATTAATATACAAAATAAACAGGAGGGGGGCCAGCACACACCCTTGTCTGACCCCCCTACCGATGCTGATATCGTCAGAAACTTCACCAGATTGATTTACACTCACACGTGCTTTTAAATCACGATGTAAAAAGGCTAAAAAGTGGACCAAATAATCATCTAAACCATACTCGAGAAGGGTGGACCATAGGCGGGAACGGTTAACAAAATCAAAAGCAGAGCTCAAATCCATAAAACCAAAATATAGAGGGGATTTCTTAGCAGTATTATATTTCCCCATAATCAGGCTCAGGTTTAAGCATTGTTCCACCGTTCCAACGCTACTGCGGAAACCAAGCTGGCTGGGATGTAGGATCTTACTCTCGTCTGCCCAAGTTCTAATCCTTTTAAATATAATCCGCCCCAAGACTTTCAAGGTGTTATCAATTAACGAAATGGGGCGGTAACACCCAGGATCCAACCTATCACCCTTCTTAAAAATGGGAACAATTATGCTACAAGACCATGTTTCTGGAATTTGCCCGTTTGTTAAATTATTAAAAACATTACATAACAGTGGAGCCCAAAAATCGGGCTCACACTTCAACTGGTCAATTGAGAGCCCATCAGGGCCGGGCGCTTTGTTTCCAGCGCTTTCTGATATGGCATCCTCCACCTCAGAAACAGAGATATTAAGTGGGTTTAAGGGGAGTAGAGTTAAAGGAGGGTTGTCTGGTGTTGCGTAAATTTTAGCAAAATGTTCAACCCAGATAGGACCAGTGATGTTACAATTAATTTCCGTTAAATTAGAGCCTATAGATCTTATCTCCTTTACCTCCTTCCAAAACCCAGTAGTATCTTTCAGTTCGGCTGAGCGTGCCAAGGAACCCCAGTGAGTTTTAAGCAGTTCATTTGATCTAGTGCGTAGGGTACATTTGTACTCTGCTCTGAGCAGCCTTATTTGTGGTATATCCCTAGGTTCGGCTTTTAGGGCGGCTCTCAGCTTCCTGTTTGCTTTTGAACAAAGGGCATCAAACCATCTAGGTGTTTCCTCAGCTTTACTAGAAGCTGGTCTGGAAATCTCACCTTTCATTACAGAGCAGAGTTCAGAGAATGATGTGATTATATTAACCCCATGGTCATCAATAGTGAGACAGTTTTCGATCAAGACTGGGTGTTTTTTAATAGTTTCAGCTAGGATTCCCCTGTTATCCGCGCCCTTCCAAATTACCCTCAATTTATCAGTTGAGACCTCCAAGTTTCTAGCACCTATTTCATTTCGTAAACACTTACCCCTCGGAAGTGATAGGTGAATGACAATCGGGTAATGGTCGCTATAAATTTTACATACCACTTCAGCCCTTGTTAGAGCGTTAGCGACAGGAGGTGAAACAAAAACATAATCAATTGTAGTGCCGCCCCCATGGCCAATAAAAGTGGGAAATGGAGCGGCGCTATTTTCCATACCTACATATTCCATACAGTTTACAAGGTCTCTGGTTGCGAGAAGATTTGACAGTTCTGTACCTCTTTTGCATGGGGGATTTCTTGGAAGTATATGAGCATTAAAGTCCCCTCCTAGACAGATGCCATCAAATTTCCCGTATTTCTGTCCATCCATAATTTCGTCAATAAAATCAAATAAAAGAATAAAATTATGATTAGGTTGGGACAAAAAGTCATTGTTATAGAAATTGATCAGACATAGCCTTGTCCTCTGGGTATATGATAATGCCATGAAGCTAGGACAATTGGTTAGTAGTGTATCAACTTTAACTTCTGCAGTAATTTTTATCCAAATAGATAATCCACCACTTGGACGACCAAACAGGGGGGCTAAAACAGTCCTATTATGGCAGCTGTACCCCTCAAATAACAAGTCATCAGTACACCAGGTTTCTTGGAACATTAATATATCATGACAGTTGACCCAGTCCTTCCAAGAAGTGATTTCCGTCTTGGCCTTCAGACCGGCAATGTTCCAGCTAAGAATTTTTAGATTATTATCTAGCCTCAAACAAGGGCCCTTGTCAGATCCTGAGACAAGTTTTGCTGTAGTATGCCCCTGGTGTTCACATGGTGTACTAAGTGAAAAAGTCTTGGGTGTTGAAGGAGGTGCCTCAGGAAGTATTTCCACTGACTGGTCAATAGTAGAACACACAGAAACCGGTTCAGTGGTAGTGGAAGGCAGTCAGTCCAATGTTTCCAGGTCGTGGAATATTGCAAACCTATTATGTAACGGGAAAACAGGTGGGGGCTGCATCATTTTGTGTGGGGGACGGTAGAAGTAGTATAACGGTAAGGGGGTCACCACAGTAGATGGACCATGTCGAGCAAAGTTTTTATTCAGCAAGAATTTTGCAGTGCCCGGGTTTCTAAAGTTAATTACAATACAGTCCCATTAATGTTTTTGAAGAGAAGACCAACCCAGGTTACTCGCCGTGTAGATATGATCTCTTTAGAAATGTCGTAGCCCACCCCCTTGTGCTTCGTTAACCAGTCTATACACTTATTATGCAATTGAACCCACGATTCTCCTTGACCTTCCCTAAGGGGTGGGATACCAGCCAGAACTAAGACATAAGGACAAGCCTCAGGTGGAAGATGTAAGGCAGGGCCTTGATGTTTAACAGGCCTGGTGTCTTCATGTGGGGTCTTATTGTAGCGCTGGCTGGGATTCGAAGGGGCCTTCTGCGCTGTAGTAGTGCATGTCGCTGAATTACTCTTATTGTTTTTCATTAATGTTAATGTTCCATTTACAGCGGTAGGAGGAGCAGAAGATTTAGTCGAGGAGTCAGAAGCACTGGTAACGTTGCTTGGTGGCAGAGGGGATTTGGTTAAAGAGTCAGGCGAGTTACTACCTCTTATGCTTTTGCTTTTGGTCACCGCAGATGTAGTAGACGGTGGTAGATTAGTAGCAGCCTGTGGTTCCTTAGCCCTATTAGTGCCTTGATCACCGCTAGTAAGGACACGGGTGGTGGATTCCAGATCTTTTAGCAGACGTTCTACTCTTATTTTGTCCAAGCTCGCTGTGCCTTTTCTCTTGGCATCATCATTTTTGATTAGGTTTTCCAGTCTGTCAAGTCTTTTAAAAATATTATTAAATTGTTTGATCATTTGACCTTCAAGTTGTTTAAAAATAGTATCTGCAATGGTCTCAATGAGATTCCCCTCTGATTTGGAGTGGTAACTGTTTACATTGTTTACATTGGGGAGTTCAGTCTGAGTGGAGATAGACATAGAATTTGAGTGATCATTATTTATGACTACGACATCACCCAGATGAGGTTGTTCCTGCACAGATACAATGTGTTGATTCAACTTCTGTTTCTTCCCCCTATTCCACATGCTTTGTGGTGTTGGTTGGTTTACACCCCTAAGTGGCTGCTTCCTTTTATTGTGGGTTAGTTTTACAGGGCCCCTCTTTCTCTTAGCTACTGCGTTCTCAGAGACCTTAGTAGTAGCCTCTGTAGATGTTAATAACGAGGCAGGGTCAGGAGCTACATCTGGGGCTATGTATGTAACAGTATTTTCATCGTCCAGGACAATGGGCACAGTAACAACAGGATGTGATGGTTTAACCACGATAACTTCTGGAATTATGTGAGTGTTGCCGTTTAAACAGCTCGTGGCGTTTAGTTGGTTAATATTCATTGAACCCATAGAGAACCTCCTTTCAGTTTCAACAATCTCATTAAACGCGGTATCTATCAATGTCTCAAAATATGATATCAATGATACAGAGGTCTCTGTGTCCTGAGTAGGTGCATCAGCAGTAGTACTAATGACAGTGCAGTCGCCCATTATATTAACCAGATAGGAAGCTGACCTTTCGAGGGGAATGTTAGTGGGGTGGCCCGCCCGACCACTGATGACCTCTGAGGGCCTCAGAGGGCCCGCCCTTTGCCCGGGCTTCGCCCGGCGCCGTCCGCGACGCGGAGGGGACTCCCTGTTTAAGTAGCGCCTCCGGGCGCGCAGCGTCAGGAAGTGGACCACAGGAAGTCATCGCACTGCCCTCTGGGAGCTGTAGTCTCCAGCCGTTACAACGACTTGCGTTGGGGGGGCGCAAATTTAAAAAATATAATTTACTATTCCAACACCAGTCCCCGTGGATAGTAGGGAAGGTGTTGGGATAGTAAATTAAAGGATTTATTATCCTTGAGCGCCACCCAGCGCAATTCGTTGTAACAACTTTCGTTGTTATAACTGCGTGGTAATGGTACTTCGTTGTACCGCGCGCGTTGTAAAGGTTGTATACCACCCTGGCAAACCCTGGCAGCGGTACTAGCCCGGATTGGCAAAGTCAGGCTGCCCGTGTTCACTTGTGCAGTTCTTGGCAGGCTCCCGCTCTTTCGCTCTCCTGAGCCACGTTTACCAGTGCCTGACAATCGGAGTTGCTCTGGCTCCAGCCAGACACAATGATATGATGTGATATGAAAAAGAAATTTGTACAGCGCACGTTCACCAGCGGCTTATTGGTGCTTTAGGACAGGCTGGAACTGACAGCAGAGCAGGAAGATTTTACTCAAAAGCTTGTGAGAATAGCCACGTCTTTAGGGCTATCCTAAACGCCTGATAGGAGGAGATAAGGCGGAGATCAAGTGGGAGAGAGTTCCAAAGGTGGGGCTCTTGTGAGGCAAATCGTAAGCCCCCTAGCCTTTTGCGCTTGAACAGACATGTGGAGAGCAGTTTGAGGCCAGTCGATCGAAGTGCTCAGGTAGGGGTGTATCTGTGGAGCAGAGAGGCAATGAAGGAGGGGCCTTGGTTGGCAAGTGCTAGGTAGGTAGTACAGCCCACCTTGAAGAGACTACGCTGGACTACAGGTAGCCAGTGTAAACTTCTCAGAAGCGGTTTCACAGAGCAGGACCTAGGCTGCCGAAAGACCATCCTGGCGGCCTGGTTTTGAGCAAGTTGGAGTTGGTGGGACTGATAGAGAGGAATCCCAATATAGAGGGAGTTCGCATAATCAATGCGAGACACTACTAGACCCAGTGTGACGTGGACCAGGACATCATGGTTAAGGAATCTGCTAATCTTTCTGATGCGGCATAGGTGGAAGAAGACAATAAGTCTTCTTTCTTCCTTGGGGATGGGGGAAGTCTCCTTGTTCCAGTGGGGCTCTAATGGCATCTCCCCTGTCCTCGAGTCTCCTCGGACCTCGGGCCTCAGCGTTTTGAGTGGCCCCTTTGCATACGGGACCACTCTAAGGAACCTCACTGGCCGGTCATGCTGGCTTTAGGTTGCCTCCTCCGTGGTCCCTCCTGGCACATAGGGTCCCAACAAAGTACTGCACTCGAGCAATGGCCCGATTGAGGTAATACAGTTTTGTGGCACATGTGGCCCCTTCTGGCATACGTGGTAGCCACTACAACAACGCTGCACAATGGTGATGGCCCGATCGATGCAGCACTGTCATGTATGCCCTCCTGGCATACAGGGTCACAAAAATTCACAGCACCGCACATGGGCAATGGCCTGATCGGTGCGGAACAGTACCCTACACCTCGCTCAGGAGTCCCACATGTCTGGACTTCTCTGTGGATTTTGCTCTCTCCAACATGCGCCTCTCCCTCATGGGCACACCAGTCTTGGCTAGCAGACAGGTGCTGGTGCTTTGGATTCTGAGGCAGATGATCTTGGTTTCGCAGGGTGATATCCACTCACCCAGCAGGGAGACTAGCAGCCTGGGCCTCTAGTCCTGGTTACTGGCAGCCCGGCTGACTGCTCGGCAGATGACAAAGTATGGGGTCTCAGACTCCCCTACTTATAGTTCTTTTCTATACACCAAATGTGATTTACGGTCTGGCCCTTTGAAGTTTTGTTTTGGGTTTCAGCTTCTTTGAACTAGACAACAGTTCCTCTCATCCTTTGCTCTGAAAGATGTCTGTCACAGCAGATATGAATCCGAAGCTGATTAACCCACAACAAGATTCATGGATCTGGATGTCAGTGACAGTGATCTGTGCATCAAAGGTTAATCCTGGTCCTAAGCCTTACCCTTTATGGTTGTCCTTATCAGCCTCAACTCCCCCTTCCTGAGTTGTGTCCTTGTGATCTGTTACTGAATCAAAGAGCCCTTTGAAATGCATAGGAAGAACCTGGTTCTACTTCATCCAGTGTTTTTCTCATCCAGCTTACAGGAATGCAGAAATTGCAATTTTGTCTTGGGATGATTCGTCGTCTACTCATGTTTTCACCAGGCAGGCCTAGGCTTCCCAAAATGGAACCCATGGTCCTCCTTGCAATGTACCAGTGCAGGCATTTCTGCAGTCAGCATACATTCACAGCACACTCCACTGTCTAGTATTGTTGTGCACGTGCCCTAAGCTACCTCAAACCTTTCCACATGCAGCACACCACTCAGGCTGCGCACTCTGTCCAATACTACAGTCTCTCTCTACTACACCCCATATTTCCTGCACACTCATATGCACTCAGCACGTTTTTACAACACACGTGCTTCTGCATCAACCTGCTGTAAGCCAACTGTGAGTTAAACACACAGCAGCAGAACTTTCAAAAATGCACGTGAGCCTGTAAGCCTCACTCCAATGATACAGGGTAAAAAGACTTGGTCACTACTTCTAATCATCATACGGTATGCTGCCACCACTGTGCTTGTGTTGTTTAACTCTGAGTAAAGGCAGTAGCATTCTACCAGTATGAGGATAGCGCTTTGGGTGCCCCTCCAAATCCAACAAGAACATGAGACTATGTGATGATGCGCATTCATGGTCTGTGTTTGCCTATGATAAATAATAGGCATTAGGCAACCAGACAATACAGTTAGGCACTGAGGGTAGGGGTACACGTCTTTACTATGTAGAGGACTTTTCTCTCCCAATAGGGCGGAACAAAAAATTGTGAATGACAGCAACAGATGAATGGATGAATTGAGCTGGCTATCAGCACCTTTCAGTAATTAGCTGTGCATGGCAAGAGTGTGAATTATAGTTAACTTAGGGCATGAGTTTTAGTTACTATAGATAACTATAACTGGTGAATTTCAGTTTTTTTTTAGTTTAACACAGTACATTTTCACTCAAATCTTCACCTAATGATAACATCACTTTGTGTTTTTCAGTAAATTTATTTTTTAACATAAAGTGATATTTTATTACCATACGTAAAGCCAAATCTCGTCGTGGGGGGGGGGGGGGAGCCCATATCCCCACCACGCCCATCCCATGGCCATGAGTGCAGCGAGGGATGACACCACTGCCGGCAGCCAACCCCATGTGCACAGCATGGAGTTTGCTGGATGCTGTTCTGGCATGTGCAGCGTGTGGTTGGTCTCACAGGACCTCGCTTCACTTAGGCAGTCTTATTGACTTTGTGGAAGAGTCACAACACCAAAATATAAAAAGTGAACCTGTTTGCTTTATCAAGGGATGAGATTATCAATATATATAAAGCAGATCAATCATCTTTCTCCAAAAATCGCCAATATTTTTAGTCAAATGTATATTTCAATAATTCACACAATGCAATGTGTACTAATATGATTACAAAAATGTTGAATAAAGTTTTAATTAAAATTGTCTGTGGCTCTTTATTTTTACATAGTTTTTGTCATTACATTTGTTAGTGAAAACTGCAAAAATAAATGCTCAGTGGCTGTAGGTAAGTGGACCAGAGGAATTTTTAAAGACCAGCAGGGGCCGATAACTTACTATACTAATAGAAAACACAATAGTAGGCCCCTCGGTCTAGTACAATAATAAAGTGTTGGGGTATCTCTTTCTTAAGACAATTCCCCTCACCCACCCGAAGGTGGCATGCTTCATCATAGGGGATCTTCTCACAATACAAACCTAGTCGTAGTGCGGGCTACAACCCCCTCTCTGAGAGGAAGGAGCTCAGGGATGTTTTAGTCGAGATGATTAGGTCTAATAGACCTGCTTGGTTCGTAGTGTGTGGAGATCCCTTATGATGAAGCATGCCACCTTTGGGTGGGTGAGGGGAATCGTCTTAAGAAAGGGCTACCCAAACATTTTATTATTGTACTAGACCCATCAGCCTTTTGATTTTGTGTTTTACACCCCCACTTTTTGCCTGGTATTTGATGTGTTTTTGACTGAAAGGAAATAGGGTTCCTGCGAAACAGGTCCCCAAAGCCAGATCTCTTTCCCAAACACTGTGCAATTGTACCTCTATTGGCAATATCTTTAGCACTCCCTGTAAGTCCATAGTAAGTGGTACCTGGTACCTAGGGCAAGGAGGCTAAAGGGGGGCCTTAAGGGCTGCAGCAAAAATTGTGCCTCCCTAAAGGACTCCTCATCAAACACATGCAGACTGACACTGTAGGCCGCGTGTCTTGGTGCAGAGAAAAGTGAAAACAAGACATGGCACACAGCCTTGTATGCATGCCCACAGACACTGCATGCAGAATAGATAAGTCACCTCTATCACAGGCCTTACAGCCTGAAGGCAGGGTGTTTCATATTACATGTGAGGACATATCTGCATGAGCATATGTTCCCCTGTGCTGATCAGCAATACACAAGAGAACAGGGAAACCATTTTGAGTACATGTGCTGGACACTGATGAAAACAAGTTCCCCAGATACATGATGGCTTCACTGAAAATAGAGATGTTTGGTATCAAACATCCTGCATTAATAAACCCACACTGATTGCAGTGTTGGATGTATCGATACATGCACACTCAGGGCAGCTTAAAGGGACCCCCTGAAAACCTACCAGCTACTGGCGTGCTGACTGACTGGTTTTCATCAGTCTGCCATGAGACAAGTTTCTGACCCCAAAGGCTGAGGGCCTTTGCTCTCAGGAGGCCAGAAATCAAGCCTGCTCGGGCAGAGGGTGCTTACTTCCCCGCCCACAGGTTGAACTGTTGATTAGCATTCCAACGCAGGGGAGCTTTAAAGAGCCCACCACCTTTGGTATGCAAATCTGGGTTCTCTCACAGGAGAGGAAACTGACCCCTTTTGTCCCGAGCCCTTTGGCACCTGCACACGTGGGAAAATTAGCTAGTCAGATAGGCATGTCCACCCTCAGGCCATTACCACTTTAAAGGTGGGCTTCCCGAAGGGGAGGCGACTTTTCAGAGTTAGCCATTTTAGGGATGACAGACTTATGAACATTGGGACAAGGTTATGCCTACTTCCCACAGAAAGTGGTCATATAGGGGGAGTAGTAATCCCAGGTATAAGTAGCCCATTGGCTAATACTCTACACTCCTACAACTCCGCTAAATTGAGTATTTAGGGCAGCCCCTAGCACCGGAAAATCATCAGCTCCTTATGACCTACTAAGAAGGACATTGAAGAGCCATGAAAACAGAAAACCGAAAAAGAGCAACTGGCTTGGCACCAGCCCTTCTGTCTGTCTGCTGTTCCCTGTTGAAACTGCACCAAAGACATCTCGTCCTGCAGCTGTCATGCTTCCAAAGCCCGGTTGGACTTCCTGCCTTCAATAAAGACTCAAGCACTCCTGTCGAGCAACAGAACTGCTCCCCTGCATTCTGCAGGCTCCCAAAGAAAAAACGCAAGGACTCGAGAACCGCAAATACCTGTCACCACCTAGCACCACTGCACCCGAGCCCCCAGCCTGTGTCGACGTTGACCAACTGTGTCAGCGTGGTCCCCTAGCCCTCAAGAGACCAAGTCCACTTCGGTATCACCCCTTGTGAACTCCCTGACATCGCCTCCATCCTATGTTTGCAGGTCTCCTCAACCGCGAGTGTTCCTGGTTGACGAAATCCAACATCTAAGACCCTCTGCACCTGGCCGCTCCGGCCCGCAAAGAAGAGGACCACTGGTGTCCCCATGTCCCTTAGCATTGCAAGACTTGAACCCTGCTGTTGGTTCAACACGACTGACCTCCCAGTCAAAACCTGCAGCCTCTTTTCATGAAGACTGATCCCCATTGACTCCCATTGGCCACCCAACGCTGTTTTGCACCACTGCACCGGGCAGCCCTAGTGTCGCTTGAGGTGACCTGCTGGTGCTGCCTTGAACCTTGCCCAATACACACCTTGAGTACCTAAGTCACTGTATTCTACCTGAATATCGTTCATGTTGTCCTACCATAAGATAACATTTCAAATTCTGAAAAATGCCCTAAGGTGCTGATTTTGATGTTTGTGTTAATGTATAGTAATGTATAGTAAAATCCTTTTTTAGAGGCTGAAGAATTTCCTCCTGGACTGGTATGTGCGTGCTATTTTATTCCTTTAAGAGACAATTACATCTCCTCCACCACCAGTTTACCCTAAACATTTGGAGATGCTTCCCCTTCCCCTTTCCGGTTTTCCCATCAGTGGTGCAAAACTGAAAAACATAATGGCAATTGATACCCATAAGTAAACAGCCGCACTTGCTGGAGCAAGTGTAATGAGAATGAACTCGTAACTAAGTTTATCATGTCTTACCCGAATCAAAAAAACAGGAGATACGGGAAGACAGGTGTACAAAAGTGAACACGTCATACAACAATACATTTCATTGACACAATTAAAAAAAAATAGAGTTTAAAAAAACCATTCCTGATATCAACTCTAAAACCATGACCTAAAATACATACAATACAAAAATGTTGTATAAAATACAAAGTGCAAATGAGCAAACTCAGGTAAATACAATCGTCCCCGATTATAACTTTCCTAGTATCCACTAGAATACCGGTACCTAAAGTAGAATACAGTACGAAAACCTTGTATAACGTGCAAGGTGCAAAAGAGCAACTCAGTCAAACGTAACCTGTTATGGCATTCCTGATATCAACCAAGAGACCATGACCAAAGGTAAATACAATGCAAAGACGGTATATAAAGTGCAAAGGAGCAATACTTAGTCAAGTGTTATAGTCCCCATGTGACACATAATGGGCCTAGGAATAAAAACATGTTAAGAGACATAACAGTTAAAAAAAACACCTTTTTTATGCAATGAGAATAGTAAATGGCACAAAAATTTATATACTGAGGATTGTATCTTAGAACCCATTACATAATGAAGGGATGACCAACAGAGGACCCTATGCGGTGTTGAAAATACTTCAAGATACATACAAATTATAAAATATTCTGCTGTTGCCAGGCATTAGGCAGCTATATCTGCTCTACGCGATTTGTGCAAGAGACGATTTTCAATTACATGAAAAAATTGGTGAGGAACTTGAGGAACAGGAGACTGAGCACCCCTGAACCATCTAAGAATTCCTTTTTGTGAGAGATGTATGCCCTTCCCCTCTCTGGATAATTCACATGGCCTTGAGCAGTGGATGTCTTCTCGACCAGTAGAAGGTTATTCCTCCTAGTATTGAATGAACACTTTAGAGTTTTAAGTAATGATGAAATCCAACCTGAAGATCTTTTTGACATCCTGATATTAAACTATCTATCTTGTTGGGGAGATTTTTATTCATTCATAAGAAAGTGGATGAATTCTCTTTTAATCCACCGAAACATGTCGACGCATGTTTTATGGAAAATCCGTTTACAGGGAGGGACTATAGATGAAGAATCGATGCTTCATCAGGACTCGTTGTTGATAGTAAAAAACAGATCAGCAACAGTAAACCGATGCATTAGTACTGTTTTGTTTGGTTCTCCCTTCTATTTTACATAATATATATTTTTTTGTGTACAGTTGTGGGTTTTATGTTGCGCCTTATTCTAGGGGGGATTAAGCAGTGTTTTTGCTTTTTAAATTGTTGGATGTGTCAACCTTTATAATTATAGTAACATATGAATTTTGCTACATGCCCAATGTTAATATGAAGCAAATGTGGACGATCAACATAAGATATTAAAGCTTTGTGTAATTTGTATACCTTGGTGGTACTTGTTGGGGATAATTGGGTTTAGACTGCACTCATGTATGACGTGGTTGAGTGCGCAGGTTGATTGAAGCATTATTGGTGTGTGATATAGATCCTCCAAATAGAGTTTTTTATTCTACTGGATCAAAGAGACCAGGAGTTGTGTGCTAGGCAGTATCTGGGCATGAATGGGCGCAGACAGGTTTGCCTCTGACTCTCCTTAGATCTGCCTCAAATTACGCATGGGGCAGAGATTGTTGGCAACTAAAATGTGCAGCCCTCCAAAATGGTGCCCTCTGATGGCCCTGAGGAGTAAAAATGGGCATCTGTGATGACGTGCACTCTACGCAAAAGCGAACTGCGGACCAAAGTGCTCAGAATTAGACAACAAATACAAAGCACAAATAAATAATTGGTAAATTACCAAAGTGCCCGCTAAATGAGCCTCAATGTCGATCATGAATTATGGTAGAATTCCCAAACATATGTTTAATTTAGAATGATGTATTGTTCAGTAACAGTAAAGCTGACAAATCTAGGACTTCTAATAATATATTTTAACCGACGCATATAATGAAAGGTTATCATCCCTTTTTTTTTAAATAAAAAAATGTGTTTAGATAAATTGTGCTTTATCACACATTTGGTGGTAAAACCTATATGTAGTCAACATCGCACAGAAAGAACTGTACTGAGTATTGTGTTTTAGAATCCATTATGTAATGAAGGGATTACAACTTTGTTGCTAAATTATTTATTGTGTTGAGACTGGTGTAATGTCACTAGAGACAAGATGGCAAATACCTATCCGCAAGAAGGCATATGCACTCTTGAAAGAGCAAATGGATAAGCAATATTGTAATTGAAACATTTAAGATGCTGGTAAAACTAATTGCAGGCTGTAGAACTATAGATCAGCTTTCAAAACAACAAATGGATGAGTATTAGTGACATCTCTGTGTGGGAGTAGTTGGATTTACTTCTGAATTAGAAAGATCATGCATTTTAATATGAATATAAAAGAATCTGTCAATTATATACAAATAACGGACAAGGTAAAAAAATAATATAATGAGAAAATAGTGTTTAAAATTATACTGTAATTATATTCACCAATCTGTTGAAATAATTGATTTAGGGTTCATTAATAAAAAGAAGCTATCACAATCAACGGTAAAAATTGAGCATACCTAAGATGGAGAACTGAGTTAGCACTGTAGATTTTAAAAAGAAAAAAAACTCAGATGAAGAAAAGAACATTTCATTTCCAACATTATTTTTTTTATCATTATATGTATTACACATATTCGTTTGGGGTTTTACCTACATTCTTATTACCTATTTTTCTTAATTAAAAAAAGCTGCTCTCTATCTGTAACCTGATATCGAGTTCACATCAAATGTGCTAAGAAATAGGCTCCCTCATGTAACCATACAGCAGCAGCAGCACCATGGTCGCAGAGGAATGGAAGTTAGCAAACTAGTCATTTTTAATCACAGAGTAGGACTGTCTCTATGGCATTGATCGGAGCACCTCAATAATAAAGTTTCCTATATCAGCCTTTTGAAATAACGGCACAGAAACTGAAAACACGGGTCCGACAATCATAATGCCCATAGTAATCATGCCTGTGGACAATGTCAGGATAGATCTAAATCTATTTAAGTACTTTGTCGATAAAAGGGCTTTAAGATCCTGTTGAAATGTACACACATGCTAGGAGCTCATATTGTCATTACTTTTTTCACACAACAACAATTAAGTTGACTTTTCCCTCTTTTTTCATCCTCCTCTCTAAAATGCTTCAAAATTAAAGTGTACATTAAATACGTACCACTTGATATTATGCATCGGAATTTAGCACTATTGACTCCCATTGTTCAATTGATATATATTTCTAAACATAATTGGTCATAAACTCCATAGACTGCATGATGAGAATGCAGCACTTCCATAAATCAATATTGAGCATGAAGAGTATCATTCAATAAAAGATGCTCCATGTTTACAGATTTTCCAACACTAAGAGCCCAATTCACAAAGGTAAACTTAGAACTTAAGTCTAACTTTAGACCTAAAGTCAAAGTTTAGACCTGAAGTCTAACTTTAGACCTGAAGTCTAAATTTAGCCGTAAATTGTAAGTTTAGATATAAAGTCTAACCGTAAGACCTAAAGTCTAAGTTAAGACCTAAAGTCTAACTTTAGACCTAAAGTCAAAGTTTAGACCTGAAGTCTAACTTTAGACCTGAAGTCTAAATTTAGCCGTAAATTGTAAATTTAGATATAAAGTCTAATCGTAAGACTTGAAGTCTAAGTTTAGACCTGATATCTAAGTTTAGACTTCAGTTCCTAAGTTAGACTTCAGATCTAAAGTTAGACATCAGGTCTAAACTTACACTTCAATTTTAAAGTTGAACTTCAGGTCTAAACTTAGACTTTAGCTTGAATTGGGACTCATGGGGCCGATTCACAATAGTAATCTGAGACAAAAGTCTAACTTTACAACTTTTGGTATTCACAGAAGTCATTTACAGCTTTCGGTATTCACAGAGCTCATTTACGGGTCATATCTTTACGTTCACAGTCGGGCTGGAATCACAGCAATCGGGCCATACTCGCCATTTTCTCAAGGATTATCGATACTTCGAGGAAGAGGAGGGCAGCCCAGGGATGCCGCATGCCAGGTAAGTGGTTTAAATTTACTAGTACGTAATGTAGATTTGATACAGTTATTTTTATATTTTTTTCAATATTAAATAGCACCACCATGGCTTGATGGCTTTAGAGTGCTTTACAAAAGAACCAGAGTAGTTACGCATATTAAGAGGTTAAGTGATTTTCACTGAATCAAAGGAAGTTGAGCTGATATAAAGACCTGAAACTCGTTCCCTAGTTTCAATGTCTTCCATTCTAGCCATTACCACATCTTCTTAAAACTCATAATCGTACCGACTCATGATGTCAACAATAGAAAGGGTATCAGTGGTGGCAAGGTGGAGATAACACATGGTACCACTGGCTATCTCTAATTGGCAATGGCACCTTTGCTTAATGTGTTTTTCTTGTGGATGCTAACACCTGAATAGCGCAGCCATTTTCTTTCTATTTTGCTGCTTTTCAGGTATTGTCAGATTGCAAACAATCTGTGATGTAGTATGGCATGGGAGAACATTAATATCAAGACTTTTATATAGCACTACCTACTGCATTTTGATGCTCAATGTACTAATCTCTGACAGAGCAAGGCTGAGATAACCCTGCCAGGACCTGAAATCATGACCTGCCTTGATTTGGATTCATCTAAGTGCCAGGGGTGGCATCACACACCCTTTGACCTTAATGACATCACAAGAAGAATATCATATGACCTTTGATCCTGGATCTTCACAGGAAAGGATATCATATGGCTATAACCCCGATGGTATCACAATCATTTACAACACTGATGTTCCACAATAAGTCCATTATTAATATAAAAACAAAACACAGACATAAGTCTATTTTAGAAAACACCTTTTAACGGTGGTGACCTAATATAGCAGTGTATCATTACTATATTCTTTTTGCGTTACATGAACATTTTTTAGTTCATCTAATGAGGATATACTGTTTCCAAAACAAAAGATACCACAAACTCTCATGATTTAATAGTTCCCCTAGTGGATGCTGCAATGAGAAATGTATTGAAAAATAATATGGATAAGAAACAAAAGAGATATACAAATTAGCAGTTAATTTCACATGTTTTAAATGCTGTAGCCCATGTATAGATTATGAATTATGTTGTTGGCTTAAATTATTACTTATTGATATTACATTTTGGTTTATTAGCGTTTGCAGGGTACTATCACTGGTGCCAAGCACAAAGGTGACAATTTTTTTCAAACACATAATTTTGCATATATTCACCGCAAAGCAACATGGCAACAACTTCTTTCAAAATGTGTTTGTTTTGAGTTCATTTTAGTTTAATTAGATGAGTGTGCTTTCCAAAGGAAATATCCTTTTTATCAAAGGTTTGACAACGTGAAGCCTTAACAACTTAATCACCGCCACAACAGAGTCATTATTATGCCAGCCTTTGCTCCAAATCTGTTCCTACTATGAATGGCATTACATCCCATGTCACTACAATGAAATATATCGTTATGGTTTACAATGCCAGTCTTTATTACAAAATGTATAGGTTTTTTTGGGGGGGGGAGTTTTATATAGCTCGAACTAGAACCTGAAGGTATCAGAGCGCTTTACATGAGCAACAGTTGTGTTACAGACAGACACATTCATTTTTAGGTCGAGCCTGTACCAGCGCGCATGCGTTGCTGGCGAGACTTCTTGTAAGGGGCTTTGAAAAGCTCACCACACGCTTGTGCATGTGGTTTTGTTTTCGTCACGGGCTATTGGCTTTTGTGTGCGTCTTTCTAAGAAAGAAAGCACGCAATTGGGCAAAGGCAGGCACATGTCCCGCCTTTGCTCCGCCCCTGGCCTATTGCTTGCAGTTACCTGCACAGGCACCATCTGGTTTGAATTATTGTGCCCAGACCTGTGCGCGATAATTCAAACCAGATGTCTCGCGGTGGCGCGCGCGCTCACCTTTGCGTGCAAAGCAAGGAAGGCTTGTTAATAGTGCTTTGGGGAATTTTAAGGCTAAACACTACGTGCATGTGATATACTGCAAAACTTTAAATGCTAATCACTTCGAGCCGCTGTTTGCATTTTCCCTGTGTATGGGTTGTTTGGTAAACAACAGCACAACAGTATATTCTGTCTTAAAAGTGTTGTTTGTCAGCAGGCTTAAGAGTAGGGAACCCCCCCCCCCCCCACTCCCACACTCAAATACACACAAATATGTGCCTTCTGCTTTTATAGTGTTCTCGTGATTAAAGCGGACCTCCAATGGATTGCGGCGGCGCAGCCACACTGCGCACCGCTCCCCCATGCATCCATTATCCTGACCCTGCACCCGGCCCACCTCTTCCCCTGTGCACTCAACTTTTAATGGCCAGGCTGGGGCGGCGGAGCCCATTAAAACCTCTCTTCCTCAGCGCTGCATTAACAGACTCATTCACAGATTTACAGCCACGGATATGTGTGTGAGCAGCACTGCCAAATATGCCTGCAAAAGGCTAGAGCTAGCAAGCTTGAACGGGGAGGAACATGACATTCACCGGAGGCAGGTTTAAGAAAGTGATTTTTGCCTCAGTTAACACCCATTCATTTAGCTGGGTGAGTGAGCTTGCACTGCGAATATCTCTATCTTTCTCTCTCTGCCTGTCTTTGTGGTGTGTATGCTTGTAGGAAGTGGTAAGGAGTTGCATGATCGTACACTTCTGCCTTTCATCCTTCTCTGCCTTTCATCCTTCTCATGCCGGTCAATGGGTTAATGCACATACAGGAGAGAGCTAAGCATGCACTCTGACGCTCAGAGCTGGAACTTTGTGGGCTGCCTGAAACTGAATTCCTTCAGCAGTGTGTTAATGCGCATACCGTAGAGCTCAGCTTGCAACCTTAAAGGAAGGGACTGGCTGAGCCTTTCATCCTTCCTTATCCTTCCTTAGTGCCACTAAGCTGGACAAATCCCTGCGCCTAATAATCATCGATTCAGAAAAGGGGGTGGTGATGAACAGAGTGTCTGAATTAAGCAGACCACTCTTACCCAGTCCAAAGATCAGGGCTTGATCCATCACCGTGATTTATCTCACTGCCCCATCCCAGCTCAGAACCTGGCTATATGCAAATCAGTCTGTCCCTGGCAGAGTGCATCATGGGAACAGGGCAGACTAAACTACCAAGCCAATTCTTCACCAGAAAGGAGACAAGCTACCGGGGACCGGTTTCTGGCATTTCAGCCGTCTTCGGCCCGGCTTGCTTGAATCCTGATGGAGCAGTGAGAAAGGGACTCATGTCTGAGTATACCCTGCCACACCTATAGTGGCCAAAAACGATTCAGAAAAGGGGGTGGTGATGAACAGAGTGTCTGAATTAAGCAGACCACTCTTACCCAGTCCAAAGATCAGGGCTTGATCCATCACCGTGATTTATCTCACTGCCCCATCCCAGCTCAGAACCTGGCTATATGCAAATCAGTCTGTCCCTGGCCCAGTGCATCATGGGAACAGGGCAGACTAAACTACCAAGCCAATTCTTTACCAGAAAGGAGACAAGCTACCGGGGACCGGTTTCTGGCATTTCAGCCATCTTCGGCCCGGCTTGCTTGAATCCTGATGGAGCAGTGAGAAAGGGACTCATGTCTGAGTATACCCTGCCACACCTATAGTGGCCAAAAACGATTCCGAAAAGGGGGTGGTGATGAACAGAGTGTCTGAATTAAGCAGACCACTCTTACCCAGTCCAAAGATCAGGGCTTGATCCATCACCGTGATTTATCTCACTGCCCCATCCCAGCTCAGAACCTGGCTATATGCAAATCAGTCTGTCCCTGGCCCAGTGCATCATGGGAACAGGGCAGACTAAACTACCAAGCCAATTCTTCACCAGAAAGGAGACAAGCTACCGGGGACCGGTTTCTGGCATTTCAGCCGTCTTCGGCCCGGCTTGCTTGAATCCTGATGGAGCAGTGAGAAAGGGACTCATGTCTGAGTATACCCTGCCACACCTATAGTGGCCAAAAACGATTCAGAAAAGGGGGTGGTGATGAACAGAGTGTCTGAATTAAGCAGACCACTCTTACCCAGTCCAAAGATCAGGGCTTGATCCATCACCGTGATTTATCTCACTGCCCCATCCCAGCTCAGAACCTGGCTATATGCAAATCAGTCTGTCCCTGGCCCAGTGCATCATGGGAACAGGGCAGACTAAACTACCAAGCCAATTCTTTACCAGAAAGGAGACAAGCTACCGGGGACCGGTTTCTGGCATTTCAGCCATCTTCGGCCCGGCTTGCTTGAATCCTGATGGAGCAGTGAGAAAGGGACTCATGTCTGAGTATACCCTGCCACACCTATAGTGGCCAAAAACGATTCCGAAAAGGGGGTGGTGATGAACAGAGTGTCTGAATTAAGCAGACCACTCTTACCCAGTCCAAAGATCAGGGCTTGATCCATCACCGTGATTTATCTCACTGCCCCATCCCAGCTCAGAACCTGGCTATATGCAAATCAGTCTGTTCCTGGCCCAGTGCATCATGGGAACAGGGCAGACTAAACTACCAAGCCAATTCTCCACCAGAAAGGAGACAAGCTACCGGGGACCGGTTTCTGGCATTTCAGCCGTCTTCGGCCCGGCTTGCTTGAATCCTGATGGAGCAGTGAGAAAGGGACTCATGTCTGATTATACCCTGCCACACCTATAGTGGCCAAAAACGATTCAGAAAAGGGGGTGGTGATGAACAGAGTGTCTGAATTAAGCAGACCACTCTTACCCAGTCCAAAGATCAGGGCTTGATCCATCACCGTGATTTATCTCACTGCCCCATCCCAGCTCAGAACCTGGCTATATGCAAATCAGTCTGTCCCTGGCCCAGTGCATCATGGGAACAGGGCAGACTAAACTACCAAGCCAATTCTTCACCAGAAAGGAGACAAGCTACCGGGGACCGGTTTCTGGCATTTCAGCCGTCTTCGGCCCGGCTTGCTTGAATCCTGATGGAGCAGTGAGAAAGGGACTCATGTCTGAGTATACCCTGCCACACCTATAGTGGCCAAAAACGATTAAGAAAAGGGGGTGGTGATGGACAGAGTGTCTGAATTAAGCAGACCACTCTTACCCAGTCCAAAGATCAGGGCTTGATCCATCACCGTGATTTATCTCACTGCCCCATCCCAGCTCAGAACCTGGCTATATGCAAATCAGTCTGTCCCTGGCCCAGTGCATCATGGGAACAGGGCAGACTAAACTACCAAGCCAATTCTTCACCAGAAAGGAGACAAGCTACCGGGGACCGGTTTCTGGCATTTCAGCCGTCTTCCGCCCGGCTTGCTTGAATCCTGATGGAGCAGTGAGAAAGGGACTCATGTCTGAGTATACCCTGCCACACCTATAGTGGCCAAAAACGATTCAGAAAAGGGGGTGGTGATGAACAGAGTGTCTGAATTAAGCAGACCACTCTTACCCAGTCCAAAGATCAGGGCTTGATCCATCACCGTGATTTATCTCACTGCCCCATCCCAGCTCAGAACCTGGCTATATGCAAATCAGTCTGTCCCTGGCCCAGTGCATCATGGGAACAGGGCAGACTAAACTACCAAGCCAATTCTTCACCAGAAAGGAGACAAGCTACCGGGGACCGGTTTCTGGCATTTCAGCCGTCTTCGGCCCGGCTTGCTTGAATCCTGATGGAGCAGTGAGAAAGGGACTCATGTCTGAGTATACCCTGCCACACCTATAGTGGCCAAAAACGATTCAGAAAAGGGGGTGGTGATGAACAGAGTGTCTGAATTAAGCAGACCACTCTTACCCAGTCCAAAGATCAGGGCTTGATCCATCACCGTGATTTATCTCACTGCCCCATCCCAGCTCAGAACCTGGCTATATGCAAATCAGTCTGTCCCTGGCCCAGTGCATCATGGGAACAGGGCAGATTAAACTACCAAGCCAATTCTTCACCAGAAAGGAGACAAGCTACCGGGGACCGGTTTCTGGCATTTCAGCCTTCTTCGGCCCGGCTTGCTTGAATCCTGATGGAGCAGTGAGAAAGGGACTCATGTCTGAGTATACCCTGCCACACCTATAGTGGCCAAAAACGATTCAGAAAAGGGGGTGGTGATGAACAGAGTGTCTGAATTAAGCAGACCACTTTTACCCAGTCCAAAGATCAGGGCTTGATCCATCACCGTGATTTATCTCACTGCCCCATCCCAGCTCAGAACCTGGCTATATGCAAATCAGTCTGTCCCTGGCCCAGTGCATCATGGGAACAGGGCAGACTAAACTACCAAGCCAATTCTTCACCAGAAAGGAGACAAGCTACCGGGGACCGGTTTCTGGCATTTCTGCCGTCTTCGGCCCGGCTTGCTTGAATCCTGATGGAGCAGTGAGAAAGGGACTCATGTCTGAGTATACCCTGCCACACCTATAGTGGCCAAAAACGATTCAGAAAAGGGGGTGGTGATGGACAGAGTGTCTGAATTAAGCAGACCACTCTTACCCAGTCCAAAGATCAGGGCTTGATCCATCACCATGATTTATCTCACTGCCCCATCCCAGCTCAGAACCTGGCTATATGCAAATCAGTCTGTCCCTGGCCCAGTGCATCATGGGAACAGGGCAGACTAAACTACCAAGCCAATTCTTCACCAGAAAGGAGACAAGCTACCGGGGACCGGTTTCTGGCATTTCAGCCGTCTTCGGCCCGGCTTGCTTGAATCCTGATGGAGCAGTGAGAAAGGGACTCATGTCTGAGTATACCCTGCCACACCTATAGTGGCCAAAAACGATTCAGAAAAGGGGGTGGTGATGAACAGAGTGTCTGAATTAAGCAGACCACTCTTACCCAGTCCAAAGATCAGGGCTTGATCCATCACCGTGATTTATCTCACTGCCCCATCCCAGCTCAGAACCTGGCTATATGCAAATCAGTCTGTCCCTGGCCCAGTGCATCATGGGAACAGGGCAGACTAAACTACCAAGCCAATTCTTCACCAGAAAGGAGACAAGCTACCGGGGACCGGTTTCTGGCATTTCAGCCGTCTTCGGCCCGGCTTGCTTGAATCCTGATGGAGCAGTGAGAAAGGGACTCATGTCTGAGTATACCCTGCCACACCTATAGTGGCCAAAAACGATTCAGAAAAGGGGGTGGTGATGAACAGAGTGTCTGAATTAAGCAGACCACTCTTACCCAGTCCAAAGATCAGGGCTTGATCCATCACCGTGATTTATCTCACTGCCCCATCCCAGCTCAGAACCTGGCTATATGCAAATCAGTCTGTCCCTGGCCCAGTGCATCATGGGAACAGGGCAGACTAAACTACCAAGCCAATTCTTCACCAGAAAGGAGACAAGCTACCGGGGACCGGTTTCTGGCATTTCAGCCATCTTCGGCCCGGCTTGCTTGAATCCTGATGGAGCAGTGAGAAAGGGACTCATGTCTGAGTATACCCTGCCACACCTATAGTGGCCAAAAACGATTCAGAAAAGGGGGTGGTGATGAACAGAGTGTCTGAATTAAGCAGACCACTCTTACCCAGTCCAAAGATCAGGGCTTGATCCATCACCGTGATTTATCTCACTGCCCCATCCCAGCTCAGAACCTGGCTATATGCAAATCAGTCTGTCCCTGGCCCAGTGCATCATGGGAACAGGGCAGACTAAACTACCAAGCCAATTCTCCACCAGAAAGGAGACAAGCTACCGGGGACTGGTTTCTGGCATTTCAGCCGTCTTCGGCCCGGCTTGCTTGAATCCTGATGGAGCAGTGAGAAAGGGACTCATGTCTGAGAATACCCTGCCACACCTATAGTGGCCAAAAACGATTCAGAAAAGGGGGTGGTGATGAACAGAGTGTCTGAATTAAGCAGACCACTCTTACCCAGTCCAAAGATCAGGGCTTGATCCATCACCGTGATTTATCTCACTGCCCCATCCCAGCTCAGAACCTGGCTATATGCAAATCAGTCTGTCCCTGGCCCAGTGCATCATGGGAACAGGGCAGACTAAACTACCAAGCCAATTCTTCACCAGAAAGGAGACAAGCTACCGGGGACCGGTTTCTGGCATTTCAGCCGTCTTCGGCCCAGCTTGCTTGAATCCTGATGGAGCAGTGAGAAAGGGACTCATGTCTGAGTATACCCTGCCACACCTATAGTGGCCAAAAACGATTAAGAAAAGGGGGTGGTGATGGACAGAGTGTCTGAATTAAGCAGACCACTCTTACCCAGTCCAAAGATCAGGGCTTGATCCATCACCGTGATTTATCTCACTGCCCCATCCCAGCTCAGAACCTGGCTATATGCAAATCAGTCTGTCCCTGGCCCAGTGCATCATGGGAACAGGGCAGACTAAACTACCAAGCCAATTCTTCACCAGAAAGGAGACAAGCTACCGGGGACCGGTTTCTGGCATTTCAGCCGTCTTCGGCCCGGCTTGCTTGAATCCTGATGGAGCAGTGAGAAAGGGACTCATGTCTGAGTATACCCTGCCACACCTATAGTGGCCAAAAACGATTCAGAAAAGGGGGTGGTGATGAACAGAGTGTCTGAATTAAGCAGACCACTCTTACCCAGTCCAAAGATCAGGGCTTGATCCATCACCGTGATTTATCTCACTGCCCCATCTCAGCTCAGAACCTGGCTATATGCAAATCAGTCTGTCCCTGGCCCAGTGCATCATGGGAACAGGGCAGACTAAACTACCAAGCCAATTCTTCACCAGAAAGGAGACAAGCTACCGGGGACCGGTTTCTGGCATTTCAGCCGTCTTCGGCCCGGCTTGCTTGAATCCTGATGGAGCAGTGAGAAAGGGACTCATGTCTGAGTATACCCTGCCACACCTATAGTGGCCAAAAACGATTCAGAAAAGGGGGTGGTGATGAACAGAGTGTCTGAATTAAGCAGACCACTCTTACCCAGTCCAAAGATCAGGGCTTGATCCATCACCGTGATTTATCTCACTGCCCCATCCCAGCTCAGAACCTGGCTATATGCAAATCAGTCTGTCCCTGGCCCAGTGCATCATGGGAACAGGGCAGATTAAACTACCAAGCCAATTCTTCACCAGAAAGGAGACAAGCTACCGGGGACCGGTTTCTGGCATTTCAGCCTTCTTCGGCCCGGCTTGCTTGAATCCTGATGGAGCAGTGAGAAAGGGACTCATGTCTGAGTATACCCTGCCACACCTATAGTGGCCAAAAACGATTCAGAAAAGGGGGTGGTGATGAACAGAGTGTCTGAATTAAGCAGACCACTTTTACCCAGTCCAAAGATCAGGGCTTGATCCATCACCGTGATTTATCTCACTGCCCCATCCCAGCTCAGAACCTGGCTATATGCAAATCAGTCTGTCCCTGGCCCAGTGCATCATGGGAACAGGGCAGACTAAACTACCAAGCCAATTCTTCACCAGAAAGGAGACAAGCTACCGGGGACCGGTTTCTGGCATTTCAGCCGTCTTCGGCCCGGCTTGCTTGAATCCTGATGGAGCAGTGAGAAAGGGACTCATGTCTGAGTATACCCTGCCACACCTATAGTGGCCAAAAACGATTCAGAAAAGGGGGTGGTGATGGACAGAGTGTCTGAATTAAGCAGACCACTCTTACCCAGTCCAAAGATCAGGGCTTGATCCATCACCGTGATTTATCTCACTGCCCCATCCCAGCTCAGAACCTGGCTATATGCAAATCAGTCTGTCCCTGGCCCAGTGCATCATGGGAACAGGGCAGACTAAACTACCAAGCCAATTCTTCACCAGAAAGGCGACAAGCTACCGGGGACCGGTTTCTGGCATTTCAGCCGTCTTCGGCCCGGCTTGCTTGAATCCTGATGGAGCAGTGAGAAAGGGACTCATGTCTGAGTATACCCTGCCACACCTATAGTGGCCAAAAACGATTCAGAAAAGGGGGTGGTGATGGACAGAGTGTCTGAATTAAGCAGACCACTCTTACCCAGTCCAAAGATCAGGGCTTGATCCATCACCATGATTTATCTCACTGCCCCATCCCAGCTCAGAACCTGGCTATATGCAAATCAGTCTGTCCCTGGCCCAGTGCATCATGGGAACAGGGCAGACTAAACTACCAAGCCAATTCTTCACCAGAAAGGAGACAAGCTACCGGGGACCGGTTTCTGGCATTTCAGCCGTCTTCGGCCCGGCTTGCTTGAATCCTGATGGAGCAGTGAGAAAGGGACTCATGTCTGAGTATACCCTGCCACACCTATAGTGGCCAAAAACGATTCAGAAAAGGGGGTGGTGATGAACAGAGTGTCTGAATTAAGCAGACCACTCTTACCCAGTCCAAAGATCAGGGCTTGATCCATCACCGTGATTTATCTCACTGCCCCATCCCAGCTCAGAACCTGGCTATATGCAAATCAGTCTGTCCCTGGCCCAGTGCATCATGGGAACAGGGCAGACTAAACTACCAAGCCAATTCTTCACCAGAAAGGAGACAAGCTACCGGGGACCGGTTTCTGGCATTTCAGCCGTCTTCGGCCTGGCTTGCTTGAATCCTGATGGAGCAGTGAGAAAGGGACTCATGTCTGAGTATACCCTGCCACACCTATAGTGGCCAAAAACGATTCAGAAAAGGGGGTGGTGATGAACAGAGTGTCTGAATTAAGCAGACCACTCTTACCCAGTCCAAAGATCAGGGCTTGATCCATCACCGTGATTTATCTCACTGCCCCATCCCAGCTCAGAACCTGGCTATATGCAAATCAGTCTGTCCCTGGACCAGTGCATCATGGGAACAGGGCAGATTAAACTACCAAGCCAATTCTTCACCAGAAAGGAGACAAGCTACCGGGGACCGGTTTCTGGCATTTCAGCCGTCTTCGGCCCGGCTTGCTTGAATCCTGATGGAGCAGTGAGAAAGGGACTCATGTCTGAGTATACCCTGCCACACCTATAGTGGCCAAAAACGATTCAGAAAAGGGGGTGGTGATGAACAGAGTGTCTGAATTAAGCAGACCACTCTTACCCAGTCCAAAGATCAGGGCTTGATCCATCACCGTGATTTATCTCACTGCCCCATCCCAGCTCAGAACCTGGCTATATGCAAATCAGTCTGTCCCTGGCCCAGTGCATCATGGGAACAGGGCAGACTGAACTACCAAGCCAATTCTTCACCAGAAAGGAGACAAGCTACCGGGGACCGGTTTCTGGCATTTCAGCCGTCTTCGGCCCGGCTTGCTTGAATCCTGATGGAGCAGTGAGAAAGGGACTCATGTCTGAGTATACCCTGCCACACCTATAGTGGCCAAAAACGATTCAGAAAAGGGGGTGGTGATGAACAGAGTGTCTGATTTAAGCAGACCACTCTTACCCAGTCCAAAGATCAGGGCTTGATCCATCACCGTGATTTATCTCACTGCCCCATCCCAGCTCAGAACCTGGCTATATGCAAATCAGTCTGTCCCTGGCCCAGTGCATCATGGGAACAGGGCAGACTAAACTACCAAGCCAATTCTTCACCAGAAAGGAAACAAGCTACCGGGGACCGGTTTCTGGCATTTCAGCCGTCTTCGGCCCGGCTTGCTTGAATCCTGATGGAGCAGTGAGAAAGGGACTCATGTCTGAGTATACCCTGCCACACCTATAGTGGCCAAAAACGATTCAGAAAAGGGGGTGGTGATGAACAGAGTGTCTGAATTAAGCAGACCACTCTTACCCAGTCCAAAGATCAGGGCTTGATCCATCACCGTGATTTATCTCACTGCCCCATCCCAGCTCAGAACCTGGCTATATGCAAATCAGTCTGTCCCTGGCCCAGTGCATCATGGGAACAGGGCAGACTAAACTATCAAGCCAATTCTTCACCAGAAAGGAGACAAGCTACCGGGACCGGTTTCTGGCATTTCAGCCGTCTTCGGCCCGGCTTGCTTGAATCCTGATGGAGCAGTGAGAAAGGGACTCATGTCTGAGTATACCCTGCCACACCTATAGTGGCCAAAAACGATTCAGAAAAGGGGGTGGTGATAAAAAACGGTGATGGATCAAGCCCTGATCTGTTGACTGGGTATGAGTGTTCTGTTTAATTCAGATACTCTGTCCATCACCACCCCCTTTTCTGAATCGTTTTGTCCACCATAAGCGTGGAAGGGTATACTCAGATGTGAGTCCCTTGCTCATTGCACCATCAGGATTCAAGCAAGCCGGGCCGAAGACGGCTGTAATGCCAGAAACCGGTCCCCGGAAGCTTGTTTCCTTACCAGTATAAGAATTTGCTTGGTAGTTTGGTCTGCCCTGTTCCCATGTTGCACTGGGCCAGGGACAGACTAATTTGCATGTAGCCAGGTTCTGAGCTGGGATGGTGCAGTGAGCTAAAAAACGGTGATGGATCAAGCCCTGATCTGTTGACTGGGTATGAGTGTTCTGTTTAATTCAGATACTCTGTCCATCACCACCCCCTTTTCTGAATAATAATCATCGAGGCAGTACAGCTTCTTCTCTCCACTAGTAACTTAAGAAATGTTAGTGTTAAAATATTTATTTAATTGGGATATTTGTTTAGCACAGCGTTCACTCACATGGGGTGTCTTGGTACTGTGTAGATTCTTACTGGCTCATTTTATGCACACACTTTTGAACTGTCTGGCACAGGGATGAAGCAGTAAGGTTTCCGTTCTGATAGTATGACACCGGTGTTAACTTGTGCCTGCACTCATATTACAGGAAGGTTTCAAATGGCGTCATGAATCCAGTACATCACCATGCACACTTCAATAGCCACAAAATAAACCACAGAAATCGGTCTGTTTGTCAGACTGTTTTAAGCTTTGTGACATATACAGTCAAGGGGTTCCAAACTGTAGAAGTCTGACTTTAGTGCCAGTGCTAGGCTCCGGAGAAAGAAACGGCAATGGTGAATTATTGACAGCCTCTCGGAGTATTTAGCGACACCTCGTGCCGTGACAGGCAGTCACGTGATGGTTAGTTGAATACTAAATAGAGGTAAGAAGTCGAAGGGGATGGTGGGGCCAAGGCCTGCTTGGGTGTGTGTGACACTGATGGTAAGATCAGAGCTTTAAGTGGGATGAAAAAACTGGGGGGTCTCTCAAAGGGGCGTGGCCAGTGTAATTAAGGACGTGGCTTAAAACACCTAAGCTAAAAATATGAGCTTAGCATAGTGTGCCGCCTGACTTGTATTTTGATGTGTCTGTCATTGCATCCAGGTATATGATACAACAAGTAACATCATACCTACAACAAGTCAGGACTATTGGCTTTGTTAATGGTTGTTAGTTTGCATGTGCCAGCACAGTAATCTTGCTGCTCCTGAGTTCAAAAAGAGAAGGAAAATCCAGAGAGAAAATGACTCTCTTTAAAGGATTTACCTTCTCCTACAACGCTCACCAAGTATGACTTCATGCCATAACTTCTCCACTAGTGAGAAGTGAGCAGTGTGAACATGCGCACATCGATGTGCGAGCTGTCCCTGCAGTCCGGAAAAAAGCGGAAACAGAACCCGATAGAGACCCGTTTTGAGGCCCCCTTTAAACAAGCATTGGCATAACCAATAGGTCTCGCCTTTGGGTCCTTATAAGTGTTTAGTTATCCAGCACAATATCCTTGGTGCAACAACATCAACTGTTGCATGGCTAAACACTTATTAGATACAAAAAGCGAGACCTATTGGCTATGCCAATGCTTGTTTTTCATGTTGTTTTGTTAGGCATGGGTAGATTAAGTGATATGCCCAGAATCACAGGATGTTGAGCGTCACTTCCGAGACTTGACCCCAGTTTCCCAGCTTCCAGGCCGACCACCCTAGCCATTCACCCACATCCTTTCCCCTATGCACTCAGGTGAGAAATTAATATGTACTTTATAATTATCTGCTAATTTTACAAACATATTTATTTTTAAGATGCAGGGGTAATATATTATTTAATCACTTTTAATCATTTTTAAATATAGGGCTGGATTACGATGCAGGTCAGTCAATTGTACGACCGGCACCGTGGCGGAAGCAGGACCGCCTGATTAGAAGTAGGCGGTCCCGCTGCCCGCAATATGATGCGACCACCTTCACGGAGGTAGCAATGTGTATATTTTGTATTATAGCATGTGCTGCAGACTGCAGCACACGCGCAATACAAAATATACACATTTAAAACATCTCTGCACCATGGCAGGCACCATGTGGTGCCTGCCGCATGGTACAGGGATGTTTAGGAGGGCACCATAGGTGTCTGTTAATCCCCATAGTGGAGGGCCAGGGGGTAAGGGGACCCTGCTAGGGGCCCCCGAAGTCGCTTTCTGCCTGCCTTTTCTTGGAGGGTGAACCACCATGAAAGGGCAGGTGGAAAGGAACATTGTAATCCCCACGGCGGTGCCTTAGCAGGCACCGCAATCATTGCAGGGTATGGGAGTCCGACCGCCGTACTGACAGAATCCTTGATCCTATCGGACGCAGTGGTTCTTCCCCTGACAGCCGAGCAAGCAGGTAGTAATGGACATAGGTGTTTTCATTAGGGGAACATATAATACTCAAGTTTCACCTTTAATACATGAGTATTAAATTGTAGTTATTTGTAAAAATGTATTTAATGATAATAATAATATTAATAATAATAATAATAAGCTTATAGAGCGCACGGCTACCTCCAACGGAGATGTCCCGGCGCTTATAGTGCTGAAGATCAAGTTATGTGACACCCAATAAAATTAAGGAAGCGTAAAGAGCCATGTTTTTAATGCTCTCCTGAAGATCTGTTCAGGATATATCTTCCTTAGATAGTCAGGCATGGTGTTCCACAGCTTTGCCGTTTTAACCGAGAAGGAACGACCTCCGGTCCTAGCCTTTGCAAACCGTCGAATGACCAGAAGGTTCTTATGATTCAATCTAAGTGCTCTCTTGCTACTGTATTGTAAAAGTCTGCGCCTCAGGTATAGAGGACCAATGTTTTTCATTGCTCTATGAGCTAGAGTAAGGGCTTTATACTCTACTCGTCTTTTCACTGGAAGCCAGTGAAGGCTGATTAGGTGAGGAGTTATGTGGTGTCGCATTGGGACATTATGTACAAGCCTTGCTGCTGCGTTTTGAACAGTCTGTAGACTTCCTAGTAAGTACTCCGGAAGTCCCATATACAGACTGTTCGCGTAATCCAGTTGGGAGGTAACCAATGCATGCACCACAGTCTTTCTACATTCCATGGGAAGATAGTGGAGAAAGCTCTGCAGAGCCTTCATCTTCCTGAAACATTGCCCCGACACATGGGCAATTTGCACTTTGCTGGACAATTGTTTGTCAAACTTGAAGCCCAAATTTCTGGCAGAAATAACTGGAAGAGGCGGAGGATTTAGCTCACCCGGCCACCAGGGCTCTGACCCTGGAGTGGTGGATTGATTAAAGAAGAGAACCTCCGTCTTTTCTGTGTTCAATCTCAAACAGTTCTCTGATATCCATGAGGAAATATTCAGAAGACATTCCTTGAAATTAACAAAGGCCGTCTCACTATTATCTTTAAAGGAGAACACTAGTTGTGTATCATCCACGTATGAGAGGACCTTCATCTCAAATCTCTCAATTACTGCTGCCAAAGGAGTGAGGTACACATTAAAAAGAGATGGCTCTGAACTGAGCCCTGTGGAACCCCGCACTTTAGAGGACTAGCAGTAGAAGTATAGGGTCGGAGAACCACTTGCTGCGTATGTTCCTCTAAAAATGAACGAAACCAGGCCCAGACCGTACCTGACACCCAAAGATCCTTAAGTCTGTTTAAAAGTATCCTGTGTGACACGGTATCAAAAGCTGCGGACAAGTCCAGCAGCACCAGCATCGCACACCTTCCTTGATCAACAGTTTCCCGAATAGTCTCTGCTATTTAAGATAAATATTTTTGTTGAATGTATTTCTTCTAGGGATAGGATGTAAGAGAAATAGGGTTTTTGGGTGGGGGTGTATAAATACTCAATGGTGGTCAAAGGCAACAGGGGCCTATGGAGTGAGTCCCTGTTCCCAAGTGCCTTACTGCCAGGCTGTAATGGAAATACCTACACACTTGCCCTGGTGGAAATGCATAATTTGAGGAAAAAACATACCTCGTCTCCTGTGTCCACTCCTCTTACCGTCATGAAGCCCCGCGTCCAAGTCCCCCCTTTGCTGAAGACACTCGCCATGAGGTAAATCAACACCATCGCCGCCAGAATCACAGGTAAGTTCCTTGTCCTTTTGTCCATTGTTGCAATGGCTGTGGACCTGTGCTGTAGGAGAAGGTTAGTTTTCCATAGATATAACACATATGTGTGTATTTACAGACTTGTTTTGTGAAAATACACACATATGTATTTGCTCTGTAGCAAAAAACCTAGCATGAAGGCCCTCTTCCGTCAGAAGACCACCGCTGTGAGACTGCCAGCACAATGGTAACATTGGAATATGGCGGTCGGAAGACCGCTGGCTTAGCGGTCTACTTTACACTGCCACGGCGGGATCCATTGGTAAGACTGCCAAAGGAAATAGGGATTGGAGAAGGGGAGTGCATTCAGAGGAATTAATTTTTATACCTGAGTATGTTTTTTTTGTTAATTAAAACAATTATAACTTTTAGGAGTAGGATGCAAGAGAAATGGGGGAATATATTAATACTCAGGTTTTATTTTTAATACCAGAGTATTAATTTATAGTTCATTTCTTTAAAGTAATTTGCAATATTAATTGATTATTAGTGATACATTTTAAATTAAGGAACCTAGCTTTTAGTGACACGATGCAAGGAAAATAGGGGTTTTGGATAGGGTAGTGCATTAATACTCATAAATGTATTTTAATGCCTGAGTATTCATTTGCAGTTAATTATACAAAACGAGGAGAAATTAAAATATTTTTCCCCGTTGTGCCATTCTAATGTGTAAAGGGGCCGTATTTACAAGGCAGCATTAAGTCACTCAAAGTGGCTTAGCGCCGCTTTGTAAATATGGAGAAGAGCATAAAGCCACCAGAAAATTGCTAAATTGAATTTCTGGCGGCGCTATCCCCTTGTAAATAAACCCACAAGTGCTGCACACTCTGCACAGTCACACTGGCAATTACAATCTCGCCCCGCTACGCTACCCCAGCAAACAGCGCCGTTTTGAAAGGGTAAGTCCTGGAAGAGAATTCTAGACTTATAACCGAGTAATACTGAGCAAACTGATCAGGTTATATAGGGCAGACCTGACATTGAGCACCAGGTAATTGTGTTTCTGTTGACTTTTCCATTTCAAAATCAGAGACACCATGCCGATTGGCAAATCAGGGCCCTAGAGAATAGTACATCAACTCTTAGAACCGAATCAAAAATGAATTCCCATACACACCTCAAACACTTTTATGGTATTGGGTTGGTCTGCGAAAGTGGTCAAGCAATATTTGAACTGCACCATCTGTAAATAATAATGCAGAGAACCTTAGTGCGAACATGAGCTTGATGCATGATGTATTAATGGAGTACATTTTAGTATAGGGCTTTGAGCCAGCTCAAGTAATAATACAAACCATAAATAAAAATACACACCTATTACATTGTAGCACACCCTCCATACACATGTGAATCCAAAACTCAATGTTGGTGTCTATCAGGGCTGCATACTTTCTCTACTTTCATTCAGTAAATTCTCTTGGCACTGAGCTCCCTGCAAAATAAGTTTGAATGGTCTGTTTCTTCTCATAATCCCTAGAATTAGAACTGTTGCATTCGGAAACCTTGCCCTCTTAACTGTGGTCACTACAAAGTGGAATTGTCTCCCCATATCCATTCATTCTGAATCTTCAATCATTTTCAGGAAACTTTAAAAACTTTTTTATTCTTAACTTAACTTTTGCAACTGTCTCTGGTACACTTGAGTTGTTATAGCACCAAGAAACTTTGATGTACATGTGCTGTATTAGTATCCTTAAAATAGCATAATACACGTTGGCTTTGTATTGCTCTAGTTATCAATTGGCCGGTACAGCTCTCATTCACATGTTACTTCTGCTCCCACAATATAAAGCAAATGGAAATGTGTCAGTCCACTTCTGCCACTGGCTAACTTGCACTGTGACTCACATCAATTTTGTATGAACATGTGCACATCCACCTAAAAAGAAGAGTGCTTCAGTGGCAAGTAAGGGGGGGCAATACTTTACTTGTCAATACTATTTTTATTTACCATTCTTTATCTTGCTTTTGCATTTTAAAGTCATCCTTGTGTGTTTATATTTGGCATAAAGGTGCAGTAGTTCAAACCCAAAAGTCTATTTTCTTTTGCAAATAAGAATCAAACGTTCCTGTCATGCACATTAAAACTAAAAAGGGTCTCTAAAGCTAGGCTATATATATATACACCTGCCTGCTGAGAAACACCGGTACTGCTGACTTAAAATTGTATGCAACTTTTTTTTTCAGTGCAATCCTATTTCTTTTTTCTTCTGATTATTTTACCATATGCAATTGCATTTGCTTTTAATATTTTTAGAAAAAACAAACGTCCTAAGTCGGTGGACAGCAAGGGTTGTGTCTTATTTTAGTGTTGGACAGATGGGCATAACAATTGTAGACTCTAATGATTGTCGAAAAGGGAGGGGCGTAAATTCCACGGGAAAGGCAAAGAGTACACACTTATGTAATTAATTATCCCTATGGGGAAAATTGCGCACTTATAGTTTCTAGAGTAGACACGGGTAAATGACAGATTCTTAAGTATTTGCTTCAGATACCTTCAACCAATATTACAAATCTAATTATAACATTATAACAAGCACGAAGAATTTTTTTTGATTAAAAGCATATCACCACATGTGTTTGGTAACAATATATAAATTTTATTACACTTTATCAATTTACAAAATACCTTAAAAACCACTTTAAAAACATTTAGCAATAGACATGATCATCACAATATCTTTGGTAAAATATAAATATAAGCACAGAATCAAAAGGTCGACGCAGCGTTTCGGCTTTCTTTAGTACACCTTCATCAGGACTGATTCTTGTTATTCCAAATGGATTTATTGCCCATGTGGACGGAACTAGTTGGTTCAACGGGGAGTCCTTTTTAAAATTCGGACGGTTGGTAGATCGCAATTTGCTAGTAGTTATGCGCAAAGTTGCTCTGTCTCTAATATTCGAGGGGTAAATTCAATTTCCTCTGATTTAAGATCGTTTTATTTTTGGATATCATAGAGGACTTGATTCCCTCCTTCTGTGCCAGAAATAGGCCACGTTCCTGCCGTATTTAGCTGCCAGGAGGAGCCACCGTTTTGTATGTTTATCCGGCAATGTTCTCCCGTGGGAGCCGGAATACCGGTTGCTAAAATCCAAAACCACTTTCAATTAGGTCAGGATGTGTCAAAAACACGATCAATGTGTTCGGGATTCTCCTCCTCGGGTCCGAATTTTAAAAAGGTCTCCCCGTTGAACCAATTAGTTCCGTCCACATGGGCAATAAATCCATTTGGAATAACAAGAATCAGTCCTGATGAAGGTGTACTAAAGAAAGCCGAAACACCGCGTCGACCTTTTGATTCTGTGCTTATATTTATATTTTACCAAAGATATTGTGATGATCATGTCTATTGCTAAATGTTTTTAAAGTGGTTTTTAAGGTATTTTGTAAATTGATAAAGTGTAATAAAATGTATATATTGTTACCAAACACATGTGGTGATATGCTTTTAATCAAAAACATTTCTTCGTGCTTGTTATAATGTTATAATTAGATTTGTAATATTGGTTGAAGGTATCTGAAGCAACTACTTAAGAATCTGTCATTTACCCGTGTCTACTCTAGAAACTATAAGTGCGCAATTTTCCCCATAGGGATAATTAATTACATAAGTGTGTACTCTTTGCCTTTCCCGTGGAATTTACGCCCCTCCCTTTTCGACAATCATTATAGTCTACAATTGTTATGCCCATCTGTCCAACACTAAAATAAGACACAACCCTCGCTGTCCACCGACTTAGGACGTTTGTTTTTTCTAAAAATTGTTTTCCCCACCGTCCTCTATGATTTAGTGTGGGGTCCTCCTTATTTTTTCACAATTTGCTTTTAATAGCCTTTTTTTCTTTTGCAAACTAACCATTTTACCAGCTTGCCAAGCTCAGAACTATTTGATTTGTGTGTTTTCACATCCGTACAAATTAATGTGTTTGTTGCTTAGTGACCTAGTCAAAATTTCTGCTAAGTGTTCGTGTTGCTTAAAATAATAATGAAATGAAAAAAATGCGCTTTTAAGGAAATTATGGGGCATATTATCAAGGGGGTTTATCTCTGCTTTTATGGCTTTAAAAGCCAAGAAAGCGGAGATAAAATTATCTCCCTATTACCTAGCTGTCGCTAACACCAGCTAGCGACAGCTAGTAGGAGATAGCGACCATCTTGGGCCCCACTTTGCATGTCAGTGATATTTATCACTAATGACATGCAAAGTGGGCGTGCCAAGATGTTAGCTACTGGAAACAGTCGCTAACATGGCTATCTCCTATTACCAACTTTTGGAGATATTCGCGCTAAGCGCGAATTTCTCCAAAAGCTAACACCTGCCCTGAGCAGTTCTTAGCCATGTTATCCAATGGGAGGTGGATAACATGGCTAAGAGCATTAGCTCGGTAATGCACGAATATCGCTGACTTTTCAGCGATATTCATGCATTGCAGTCGATTTTTATCGCATTTGCGATAAACCTTGGTAATATCAAGGTTTATCTGCGATAAAAATCGACGCAGCTCAGCGGTAAATTTTTGTCTCTAACCAAGCAATAGCGATAATTATCGCTATTGCTTGGTAATATGCCCCTATTTTTACAAAGTACGTAAAATTTATTTAACCTTTAAAGTAAATATTAATGTGTTTTTATACTGTTTGTAAAGACACATGCATGAAACAAATGAATAATATGTATTGAACCGAACTCAAAATGTGATCAACAAAACAGAGCACAATTAAAGGTATCGGAAACATCAAAGGCCCAATGGAATAGAGAAGTGAGAAAAACAAAATAGAACACTGACCAGGAAAGTTATTTTGTGAAGACAAACTAAAAATGTCTTGTTTGAGCAATTTATATAACTGAAGTAGGCTCCCGCATATTGAAGGTAAATGCTGCCAATGAAGGGGTCAGTGGGTGCATCGCAAAGACATGCTATTTAGGCAGTTGTTTATCTTGAAGCCTGGTGAGGCAGCTGTACACCAGCAGAGAACTGTCCGCCAAGTGTTTAATGTCTACTTGAAGTGAAGTTAAAGGCACATTCCTGCCTGAATGCAGGGTGATCATTGATTTTTTGTGAGCTTTAGGCATTTCAAGGCGCACTCTCAGGCTGTTTTTGCACGAAAGCAGGATGGCAAGTGCGCAGGCTCTCAAGCGCGCACCTAAGAGGTAACGCAGGTTGTGTCCCTTTAAAGAGTTTTATAAAGAATCTTTGAAACTGGTTATGGCTTATATTAAGCCGAAGTGCCTTTCTAGTGGTGAGTGTTTTGTCCAGAAACAAGGGAGCACCCATAATTTTTTTTTATTTTTTATTTATTTATAAAGTTTTATATAGCGTGAACTTGATCCCAAAGGATATCAGAGCGCTTTACAATTTAAAGGCAAAGGTAACAAATCAGAACATTAGTCTAACATGGGGAATCTAATGGGGATTGAATCAACTAGTACAAACATAACAGCTCAATATAACCTGAGTGCACGAGTAGGAATGGGCTATGCAATGGAGCATAGAGAGATAAGGGGAGTACATGCAATAATCATATACAGGTATAATAACCAGTACCCAAAACAATAATCGAAACAAGAGTCAAATGGGGAGTCTAAAAGGCATTGAATCAAATGTTGTACATCTAACAGATCATTTATACACCTGGGTGAACGAAGAATGTGCTAGACGATGGAGCATACAGGTAGATTCATCAATGTCCCGATTTGCGAGTCCTTAATAGCGATTATTAAGGAATCGCTATTAAGGACTAGCAAATTGGGATTCATGAGGAAATCGCTAAATAAATTGCGATTCCTACAGCCTCCTTATTTGCGATTAGCAAATTGCTAATCGCAAATAAGGAATAACTCCCCATTCATTCCTATGGGTCTAAAGGCCCATAGGAATGAATGGGGAGTCATTCCTAATCGCAAATAAGGATGCGATTTCAAGGGTGCCAGGGGTGTCCAAAGGACACCCTGTAGCACCCCTGAAATGTAATCTACATTGGTGTTGCGCACACACATTTCCAAAGGACATGTGTGTGTGTAACATGCAACTTAGAAAAATGCATTTAAATGCATTTTTCTAAGTTTTTGCTATTTACCACGAGATTTAACCTCACAGTAAATAGCGGCCCAAAATTGAGATTTCGCTATTTTAAAATGGTTCATGAATTGCATTTATGGAATCTCAAATAGAGATTCCTTAAATGTAATTCCTCGCAAATGTGCGAATTCTTTAATAGCGAATTTTGCATTTGGGATGATGAATCCCAAATGCAAAAATTGCACTCGCTAAGGGCCAGATTCTCAGAATCTGGCCCTTTGCGAGCGCAATTAAGCTTGATGAATCTGACTGATAATGTCTTAAGGGGAGCAAAATTCAATAATCATGTACAGGAATAATAACCAAACCAAAAATAATGATCATATACAAGAATAATAACTGATACTATAGTATGTCCGAGGTGCTTAGAACTAAATTCTGGACACTCAAAATGCATGCCCTTTATCTCTCAGCACTCCCAACTTATGTCTTGTTTCCTTCTATCTTTTCTTTATATGTGTAGCTTTCGGGCTCGTCTTTATTTGTGTTTCTTGCCTTCTCTTTTATACACTTTCTAATTCGATTCTCCGATGTTGCTTCTGTTCATTTGTTCTTCTTGCTCCCAAACTATGCCACAAGATTCTATTCACATTAACTATAAAGTCAAACAATGCCCTATCAGGCTTAGAGTGCCACATCAATGATGCAAGTGAGTGACAGGGAATCCTGTGTAGTTCTCATGTTTTAGGTGGAGAGAAGCTGCTGGTATTGGTCTTATCCTATGCTTACAAATTCTGCTTGTTTTAAGTATGTCATTCACCTTATCTGGGTATTTCACTCTTGAATCTGGGTATTTTACTCTTATACTTCATCCCATCGTATAAATGCAGTAATTAATATTACGAGTGTATCTTGGCCCTACAATTTACTAGCATATTTGATTTTATTTAAAAAGAAAACAAAACATTATTAGAAAACGTATTCCATACAGGGTAACAAAAAAACTTAACACATTTGTAAACCTCCACAAACGAGAAGCAAAGAACAGGAAATAAGGAGAAAAGACATGATAGAAAGCCATCAATAGAATCAAAATCAACATAAGGGGAAGCATTGTGGTAATAACATCAGAGCTATACTCCATTGTCTTATCTACCCAGCGTCTCACTCATCCAGAGTCTAATTGAAGCCCAAATTTACTCAGCCTCCATCTACGAACATCGGGGCATATTACCAAGCAATAGCGATAATTATCGCCATTGCTTGGTTAGAGACAAAAATTTACCGCTGAGCTGCGGCGATTTTTATCGCAGATAAACCTTGGTATTACCAAGGTTTATCGCAAATGCGATAAAAATCGGCCGCAATGCATGAATATCGCTGAAAAGTCAGCGATATTCATGCATTACCGAGCTAATGCTCTTAGCCATGTTATCCACCTCCCATTGGATAACATGGCTAAGAACTGCTCAGGGCAGGTGTTAGCTTTTGGAGATATTCGCGCTTAGCGCGAATATCTCCAAAAGTTGGTAATAGGATATAGCGATGTTAGTGACTGTTTTCAATCGCTAACATCTTGGCACGCCCACTTTGCATGTCATTAGTGATAAATATCACTGACATGCAAAGTGGGGCCCAAGATGGTCGCTATCTCCTACTAGCTGTCGCTAACTGGTGTTAGCGACAGCTAGGTAATAGGGAGATAAATTTATCTCCGCTTTCTTGGCTTTTAAAGCCAAAAAAGCGGCGATAAACCCCCTTGATAATATGCCCCATCATTCTCTTAAAAAATACATTTCCGAAAAACAATTGGTCACAAATTCCCACCACCAGGGACATGGGGCAGCATTTGAGAGCCAGGAGCGTGCCCGCACCAACCTAGCCACAGTGATTGAAAAATGTATTTGCTCACCACGTTACGAGGGAAAACTGGCAAATGCCTCAACATGATCAGTTTTGAATCCCACTCAACTGATAAGTTCAAAATACTGTTAGTTTTACCAAAACACAGTCCGAGTATACACGTAGGACAGGACAAGAGGCAACGATATGAACTGCATCTGCCCCCGAGCGAAAGCAGCAGTATTCTGCTCTAAGCTTCATGACTCGAAGGCGGTGTGGAGAATAATGGCAATTGTTAATACCTATATTATGAACCTCATTTTGTGACACATTTAGAACACTTTATGCCAGGAGGTTACTAAGCCTCATATCATCAACTATTACCTCTGTGTCCAGAAGCCTGCTCCCTTTATCCACCCTCTGCTGAAAAAGATCAAACCATTGATCCTGTACAGCAGAATAGATTAGCTTATACATCAAACTAATGTTATCCTTTTCTGGAGCTTTCGTCACCAGAGCCAAAAGAGTATTTTGAGAACAGTTAATCTCATCTTTAAGAAGTCTAGGAATACAATGTCGAATATGCAGAAACCTGTAGAAACCAATGAGCAGAAGAGAAAACTGTTGCTGCTTGTTCTCAAAAGAACGAAAAACATCCCCCTCAAATAATTGACCCAGGGTACGCAGTTCAGCCGCCTCCAAACTCTCCCAGAAGCTATGATGGACACAAAGAGGTAAATTAGGGTTAAATCCTAAATATGTATTTTGATGGATCAAGATGGTGTTGAGAAATACTATTTTAAGAGAACTCCAGATGAGATGGAAAGACTTTAAAGTCTTAAACTGGGTTCTTGTTAAGTAGACTGTATCTATGATGCCAACACCTAGAACAATCGATTCCCCTAATGACAGATACTCCTCCCACATTCCCCAACCCATTACCAGACAGAGTTGAGAAAAGAATGAGGCAAGAGAATAAAGCCGCTAGACAGGGTGTAAGACCCCACCTTTCTCCTTAGGCAGCTGAAGAAACTGTATTTTGCAGTAAGGCTTGCTTTAACTTAAAAAAACGCCTGCCAGCAGGACTCTATCTTATTAAAAAAGGCCATTAACAGAAAAAGAGGGATAACATTGAAAATTACCATTACCCTGGGAGAATAATAATTTTAATAAGATGCAAGGGATTCTGCTTATTGAAGACATTGGTTGCATGTTGGTAAAGTGCCCTGTAATTATATCCAATGACTGCCAACAATTCTACCCCTAGATAAGTAGCCAAATGTACCCATCGCTTATTTTGAGCAGGAGGAATAGTATTAGACAGGACCTGTGTTTTATCAGGATTAAGTTTATATCCTGAGATGTATCCAAATGCCTGTGCAGCCACCTGTTAGACCTGGTATCCTTGGTGTGGTTTCCCCTGACTTTTGCCGTCTGACCTCCTGTTATGCTGACTTTAGTATTCTGGGCACTTTACCACTGCTAACAAATGCTAAAGTGCAGGTGCTCTGTACTCAAAACATGGTAACACTGGCTTATCCACAATCTGCATATTTAATCTACTTATAGGTCCCTAGTAAAGTGCACTATAGGTGCCCAGGGGCTGTAAATAAAATACTACTTGCGGGCCTGTGGCACTGATGGTGCCACCCACTCAGTGGCCCTTTACACATTGCACAGGCCTGCCCTTGCGGAAACTGTGTGTGCAGTTGTAAACTGCCATTTCGAGCAGGCAAGTTAAGCTACTTTCCAGTCCCAAATCTTTTTTTTTACATGTCCTGGTAGTGAAATACCCTTAAATGTATTTTTCTGCTACTGCAAGGTCTAGTTCTCCCATCAGTTAACATTGAGATTGTCATAAACATCTTTTAAGTGTAATTTCCAATTGGGAGCAGATAGAAATTTGGGATTTAGTGTCTCAGAACCCCCAATTTAAAATCACAACTTATGGTGAAGTCGAATTTTAAATTGTAAGTCTGAAAATTCCACTTTTAGATAGTTTCCTTACTTTAATCATTCTGTGCCTCTCTCTGACTCTGAATACACGTCTGGGTTGAGTGACAGCTGTGCTCTGTGCATTCCCTCTAGACAGTCACACAGAGGAAGCTGGGTGTGAAATTTCAATGCCGATGGCCCATCACCAGGCTGATTAGCCTTACTGTGATATATAGGGAGGGAGGAGCTGACACTTGCACCTGAATAGGGCTTAGCCTGTCCCTACAAAAAGAACTGCATACCCCCCCCCCCTGTAGTGAGTCTGGAGCCAGGGCAGAAAAGACAGGAAACTTGTGATCTTCAAAAGCCTCTTTGATGTCTCCCCTACTTCAATTGCACATTGGGGTATAAGTAGTGGACTCCTGACACTACCAGATCAGAACTTTGAAGGAACCAAGGACATTTTGCTTGGAAGAAGAGCTGCTGTGCTGCAGGAGGGACTGCCACTTTGTGTTATAATCTTCTATTTCTATTATGGAGCATAGAAGCTCTGTGCTATGGTGTTCCATGTTCCAGCTATGTGTGTGGATTCTTGGCTCTGGCAGTTGCTGTCTGACTGGCCAAGGGAGAGCCATGTTTTCCTTACCTAGGAGTTATCTACTAATAAATTCCTTTTAATACTCCTACGCTGAAGAGTCCTTCTTGAATTACGCTATAACCCAACTACAACATTTTTGGCGACGAGGATGGGATTATGCTGGCCCATGAAGGACATTTGGGTCAAACAAGAACCAAACAAAGATTGAGAGCGAATTGGTGGTGGCCAGGTATGGATGCGCAGGTAAATTCTTGGATCACCAAGTGTAGTGTTTGCAGAGAGAGTGATAAACGTCTGAGAGTTGGTGTCCAGGCTGCTTCTGGACACATCTCTGATCCGGGTCAGCCTTGGCACACCATAAGTTTACACTTCATTGGGTCAATGAACAGTTTGAAGGAGAATTTGCGCTTTGGCATTGTGGTTGTTGATGTGCATACGAGATGGATGATCATTAAGTTCTCTAAAGACATTACCACATCTACTACTATTCGTGCTATGAAGTGTATTTGGAGAGAAGAGGGCATACCATCTGTTCTTTTAACAGACAATGGTACGCAGTTAACATCTGATGAAATGCAGAAATTTCTTACAACGTGTGGTATTAGACATAGCTGTACCTCCTTATACAATCCACAGGGGAACGGCATTGTTGAGAGGGCCAACCGTTCAGTTAAGGGAGCCATACAGATGGCAACCTCTAGTGGACAAGATGTAGAATCTTTGGTTTTAGAGATGTTGTGGGCTCATCGTTCAAGTGTGCATGGGGTCACTGGTAAGACGCCATTTGAAATGATGCGTGGTCGATTGCCCAATACCAAGCTTGTACCAACATGGATGAGAGATGTTGTTGCTGGCAAAAGTGTCTCTACTGACTCTTCTTCAGTTGTTTCTCAGGGAACCTTTACTTGCAAAGGAAATGTTAACAAGAACATTTGTCCTGGTGATTGGGTCAAGATACGTTCTGGAAGACCTGGTTCATCAGCTAAGTTTCTTGGTCCTTTTAGGGTAAAAGTCACTTTACCGTATGGGGTAATTTTGGATAATGGTGAAAAATGGAACTATAGAAGAGTTGCCTTGTACCAAAAGAAAAATGGTCTTACTAATGTAAATTCTGTTCCTTTACGGCATGATGTTTCTTCCTGTAACACCTTTTTATCCATGTCAGATGAAGATTTTATTCAAAATTCTCAAACTGCGGGCATTTCTCGCAATACTATGCAAGGAGGGGGTGATGCTCCGGCTTCTCTCCCTTCTAGTCCTCCTTGCGCTCGTCAGGTGAGGCTGTTTAGAAACTGTCATCCTCCTGGTTATTTGAAGGATTATGTTTGTAAATAAGATATGCTCTCTTTCCTGTATTTTATGTTTTGCCTCTATAGTATCTTTATTTAATTAATTCATTGCTTTTTCTTCTTTCTTGTGTTTATATATAAGGGAAGAGGATATGCTGTAATGTTCTATTTCTATTATGGAGCATAGAAGCTCTGTGCTATGGTGTTCCATGTTCCAGTTATGTGTGTGGATTCTTGGCTATGGCAGTTGCTGTCTGACTGGCCAAGGGAGAGCCACGCTTTCCTTACCTAGGAGTTATCTACTAATAAATTCCTCTTAATACTCCTACGCTGAAGAGTCCTTCTTAAATTAGTCTATAACCCCACTACAACACTTTGCTAACTGCTTTGCTGTGTTGGCATGCTCACTGCTGTGCTGTAGGAGGGTCTGCCACTTTGCTACCTGCTCTGCTGTGTTGACCTGCTGGTTCTTGCCTGGGAATGAGAAAGACTGGACCTGATCTCTACATACTTAAACCCAAGTTCCTCCAAGGGCTTGTTGGTTTGCCTCCCATGTCCCAAGCCTTCTTGCAACTCTGCAGAACTCGAAGATCTGTGAGTCCTGCCATATCCAGAGGTGCCCCCTCGAGTCATGGGCCTCAGAAGTGGGTTGCGGAGCTGTTTTCTTCAAAATCGACACAGTGGCCCCTTTACACCAATCGGAACTGACGCAGTGTCCTCCAAAGCCAATGCAGTGCAGATTTGATGACAAAACAGCGCCAATCCTTTTACACTCTCTGCGGGGCTCAACGACGATGCAGTGCCAATCCTTCAACACCTCATGCGAGGTTCGATGACGACGCAGCACCAATCCTTCAACATCGTCTTCGTGGCTTGACTCCGAAGCATCAACCCGACCATGTAGAAAAGACAGACTCATCATGCTATCAACGTCAGTGCTTTGCTCCATACAAGATACTTTTTCAGCGGACCCTGCGGGGGTTCTGTAGCCGGCCTGCCCTCCATCGCGGTCAACCTGAGGAAATGAAGGGCGTAAGGAGCACTCCGTTAGTTTTTCACGTTATCAATGTATCCACTGGTGCTCCGATTTATCAGGATAGTCAATCCTGTAGGTAACTCGGGGTTATGATGGGTTTTTAGACCCGTCAAATCGGGCACTGTTCACTTGGCGCTCCGTGCCTTAATTATGCTTAACACACTTTTTTAGATTTTGTACTTATTTTTATTCTTATTTTTGAGTTTTTTGATTAGTTTCATTTACTCATGTATTATTTTCATTTCTCATAATACAAACATATAATTCAATTCATCAATTTTGTAAGCATTATATCATATTTACATATTCAATACTTTAGCTTCATATTTACACAATGAACAGTACACAAAAATTTAACAGAAGAGCCCAATGCATTTCGGCGCCTCTACGGTGCCTTCATCAGGGGCGTGTCTGAAAATAAAACATATAGAATTTTGTGAGAATCTTAATTCAATGTAGTTCATGGGGGATATGTGACTAAACTCTATGGTGGTATCATACCTGGTGTTTGTCATAACAGGTGGTTATTTAAATTCGCCTCACTTGCTGGACTCAGTGTTCAGTCACTACAAGTAATAATGAATAACCTGTGTTGGTTATGAGATTTTGACAGCATATGGATATTGAAATGAGTCTTGAGAAGACTAGTGAGGACATACCTGTATAGGTCGTTCACCTAAGGTTAGGTAGTGATAACAAATGCACCCTAAGCGCGTAAAATACCGATAGCACTTCCACTATATTCTAGTTTTTCTAGCATGATCAATTTACCACATGAACCAACCCACCCTCGAGACATTTCGTTAATAACAACACTCCAAGATATATCTTTGACCCTTTAATACGAACAAAGTGCCGGCTACAAAGAACCCTTCGGGATTTTTTAAACGCAATCTTATCGTATGCTAACATTCTAGCTTTGGTTGACCGCTAATGTAGTTTGATCAACGGGATGTACAATCGCGAGTTATCATTTTTTGACAACTCCTGACTGTGAGTCAGACTATGAAATTACAATTTATCGCCATGACCCTAAGAACAAACATAATTCACAAATATTTTTATCTCAACGAATAAAGCCAATATCTTAGGCAGTCAGCCCGGTATTATACGCATTCTAGTATGGCGCCCAAACATTCTATCAGAATGGCTACAGCATTAAGACTAAGTCCTTTCTTTATGTTTACAAACTCCGCTCCCAGGCGGAGTTCGCGGAGTTTTAATGGCGTTTTTTCGGCACACAATGCTTGGAGATCGATAGACAGTGGAACCCCAGATACGGCGGAAATCTTTGGCAATTCAGGTATGCACTGACCCGTTTTCTCGGAGTGTATTGATATTATCGGTAGATGCCCACAAACACTTTAGTAATTGCGCTTTTCTCACCAAACAGATTAACATTCCTGGTGAAGATAAGCGATTACATATCATCCTATACAGGTATGTCCTCACTAGTCTTCTCAAGACTCATTTCAATATCCATATGCTGTCAAAATCTCATAACCAACACAGGTTATTCATTATTACTTGTAGTGACTGAACACTGAGTCCAGCAAGTGAGGCGGATTTAAATAACCACCTGTTATGACAAACACCAGGTATGATACCACCATAGAGTTTAGTCACATATCCCCCATGAACTACATTGAATTAAGATTCTCACACAATTCTATATGTTTTATTTTCAGACACGCCCCTGATGAAGGCACCGTAGAGGCGCCGAAATGCATTGGGCTCTTCTGTTAAATTTTTGTGTACTGTTCATTGTGTAAATATGAAGCCAAAGTATTGAATATGTAAATATGATATAATGCTTACAAAATTGATGATTTGAATTATATGTTTGTATTATGAGAAATGAAAATAATACATGAGTAAATGAAACTAATCAAAAAACTCAAAAATAAGAATAAAAATAAGTACAAAATCTAAAAAAGTGTGTTAAGCATAATTAAGGCACGGAGCGCCAAGTGAACAGTGCCCGATTTGACGGGTCTAAAAACCCATCATAACTCCATCGCGGTCAGCCTGAACTTTCGAATTGCACCAGTCCCTAGCGACCTCAAGTAACCTTTTTACCGCTATTGACTTCTAGCTCTTTTTTGCATTTAATCTTTGAAAAATCATATTTCAAGTTCTACTTATTAGATTTTTGTTGTAATGGTCTTGAATTACTCAGATAAGTATTTTCTATTTTTCTAAACTGGTGTGGAATCTTTTTGTGCTGTTTTCACCGTGTTACTGTAACTAAAGTGTAGACAAATACTTTACACATTGCCTCTTAAGTTAAGCATGACTGCTTGGTGCCAAGCTACCCGAGGGTGAGGACAGGTTAATTTAGGTTGTGTATCGGATATACCCTGACAAGGTTTGTGGCTCCTGCTTGGGCAGGGTGTATACCCTGCAAACCAGAAACCTCAATTTCTAACACCCCCTGACTGTCCTTATAACCCTATCCAGGGTGGGAGTTAGAACTGGTAAAACATCTGCGTAAGTTAGATCCTTCACCTCAAATTAGTGAATTCTCAAGGAATGGATATCCTCTGCCATGTTGAAAGACTGGATAGAGGGCTCAATATATTGAGCGAACAGCTGGGGAGAGAGCCCTACCTGGTGCCACAAAAAATGTCACTAGGGTCAGAGAGAGATCCTGAACAGTGGATCCTCGCTTTCAGACCAATTTAGAGTTGACAAACTCTAGTTATAAAGCCAGGGCCGAGTCTGCCAGGCTCTATGCCTGCCCAGAGAAAAGGCCATGCAGCCCGGTCGAAGCCTTCTCTGCATCAAGCATAATCATATCAACTGAACCCTCATCAATGGAGGTGCCCTCCATGGCGGTGATCGGCGTATTAACCTGTGAGTTTGTATCACGTCCAGGGATAAAGCCATGCTGGTTTAAATACACAAACCTGAGATTTCTGCTGATAGCCTGTTAGCCAGGATGTGGGTGTAGGTCTTCAAGCCAGCATTGATTAAAGAGATTGGAAAGTATGAACCACAGAGGGTAGAGCAGTTCCCTCTTTTTAGGAAATATGACAATATTGGTCTCACCCCAAGCTCCTGGGACCTGACCAGACACATTAAAGGAATTAAACAGATCCCGAAGGACCAGGGACAAGACGTGCGAAAAAAGACCATAAAATTCTAAAGGGATTTGATCAGGTCCGAATGCCTTACCTTTGGCTACGGAGCTGATAGCAGCTTCTACCTCATAGAGGGTTATGAGTGCTTCTAAGTTTAACTGCTGGGCATGATTCACCTTACAATGAAAATACTGCCCAACAAATTGGTACAAAGCCTCAATAGAGGGAAAGCAGTCCTCTCAACAGAGGTCCTGATAGAACTGCAGGAACACCTCTCTCATGCCAACATGGCTCTACAACGAGTTCCCTTTTTTTTCGTTACTAATCTGCTGTATAACATTTAGATTGGAACTGTCCTTAACTCTAAAGGAGAGCGGCTGATCCATCTCTTCACTGTTCTCAAAGTTAACAGTTCCCAAGCTCTGCACTTTTTAACCACTCGATCCCCTATAAGAGAGGCCTGCAAGACAGTCAGCCATTCCACAAGAGATTCGGTATGCAACCTGTTATAGATCATCCCAGACAATTCTCCAAGGTGCTGAGCATTACTCACTCTCTCCAGTGTAACCACCCTCCATTGATAGACTGAAAGCTACAGCATATGTCCCTGACAAAAGCTTGAAGTGCCAAACAAACATAATAGCTGCTGAGCCAACATTGAGCTCCAAAAACTCACTTAAAAATACACTCATAAAATTAATATAGTCCTCTTCCAAGAGCAATATACACTCAAATGTCCATTTTTCAAGCACAGAGGGCTCAAGGAGGCCACTTACTTGAATAAGCAGAGATAGACAATTATGATCAGTTATAACTCTTGGATTAGGCACAATCTTTGATAGCGAGATCAACATATCACTCACTGGAATCATATCTATAAATGAGAGAGTTTTATGAAAGGCAGAATAGAAAGTAAAGCAAGTTTTGTTGGTTCTGTCAAAATGCCATAGGTCAGCCAGTGCATATGAAGAGATAAGTTGTTTCAATGCCTCCCTGAGACAAAGCTTCCCCCAAAGAGCCAGACTCAGGTGATCCCGGGACTGATACATAGAATCTTTTTTCAGGCATAATGTGATATTAAAATCCCTACAAATAACAAGGGATGATGACCCCAGATGTAGTTCAGATAACAAAAAGTAAAACATTGTTGGGTCATCATTATGCAGTCCATAGATTACACAAATAGTACGACACATATTGTCCTTCTGGAGAGTTGCAAGAAGCCACTGACCACCAGAGTTGACCTTTTACCTCAGAACCCTCAATTTTCTATCCTGGGTCAATAATGCATCTCCCCTCTGAGCTGAGGTAAAACAAGGGGTACATAGGACTCTATAACCAAGATCCTTTCACAGTGGAATTTCTACGGGGGATCAGTGCATCTCTCGAGTCAGACAATATGTATCTTAATGGTATATAATTGTTCCTAGTCTAAATTACATTTGTGAGGTGCCTTAACCCCATTAATGTTCCATGAAATAATAACACACCTATTATCACCAGCCATTATCACTACATGCCGAAATCCACAAGCTATCCCTCAACCAGTCACATTTCTGTCACATCTCCCCCCAACCCAGGCCCACAAGTCAGGAGTCCCCATTGTTGCCTGCAACAAAACTTTTCTTCATTTTAACACCTCAACCGTTTCCACCCCTTTGAGCAGAACACCAGATCACTGGACCAAGCTTCCAACACATGACCCCCTCCCCACACTCCAAATCCCCACACTGGGGAACCATCCCACACCACTATGCTATGCTCAAAATGTAGGGCCATCATTCACCAAACCCAGGACATCTAGCTACTTGGCTCATGACCGTGGTAAGTCCAGACCCGAATCCCGGCCCCCCCCTGGATGCACCAAAAACTATTTTTTAATAACAATCCCAGTATCAAACCCCCCACCAATGATGCACCGGGATTTATAACCTCATGATGTGCCCATACAAACCCCAAAAAGAAAAGGAGGGCTCCACCCAAGCCAGGCAAGTAACAGCATACCCACCAACATGTACCATATACCATGAACCAAAAGTGTTGGTAGCCACCCCACCTACAAGGGAGAACCATAACTGATCATAACAAGGAAGACAAAGACTCAGTTCCGTGGCTTCCATTTAACTAGCAACTCCAAAACCTTTGAATCATCATATCAATAATACATTTGATCATCAAATCTGATCCACAAGGTTTCATGTTCCATAAGAGCCTCAATCTTCTGCAGACCCAGAATATGCTTCTAGAGCTGCCAGCGTCTCACCACAGTTTGATGGAAAAAATCTGACCAAATGAAAAATTTGATCCCAAAAGCCTTAATGGGTGACTTGGGTGGGGCTGCTCGATAGATCTTCTGCCCTAGGATAAAATTCCGTACATACATAAGAATGGCCTGGGGATACCTATACGACCCACCCTTGCTAGGGTATCTAAATGGGATACGACGTGCCCTCTGAATGATACTATCCATTTCCCAGTCACTCAATGTAGGAAAAGATTCTCAAAATAAGCTGGGGTTGTCCCCTTCTGCCCCTTCTGGGACACCCAGGACTCAAACGTTATTTCTATGCAACCTATTCTACAAGTTGTCCAACCTAGATTAGAGATTGGAGAAATTGTAGCATTGCCAGTTAATAGCTGATCGATTCTCCTCAACTGCCTATGGAAGGCAGCCTGGGAAGTCTCCACCTCTCCAAGGCGAGATTGAGTAATACCCTGTGTTTTTTGACAGCTTCCACAGAACCACCTAAGTCTTAAAGTGGGAAAACTAAGGTGCAAGAACTCCTCCCTATTATGCAAAAGGAGATTATAGGTGACATTCAAGGTGGGTGTGTCCTATACAGATGTTGGTCCAGACGGGGGAGAGGGTCCCCCCCCCCCTCCCCGGAGTCCATATCCTTAAGAGTAAACCGATTAACATCTAGTGTGGTAATAGAGGGAATAGACACTGGTGGAAAGATGTTAGTAGGTGATAACTCCATTCCATCCAGGTTACAAACCAGCTCCTCCTCATCATTTAGTGAGGATACAGGGTCCATGACGCTCTGTTCAAAGGCAGCCATAACAATATACTCCAGATGGGTAGCACCAAATCCCCAGTGCCACTCTGCCCCCCCAAAGCAGACAGGGCAGTGGTGGAAAAGGTGCCAGATGTTATGAATAATCTCCTTGGAGGCTCTGGACAAGCAATATAATCATGTGCCCCTTGAACTGTTTGATTTTCGTTTTCATCATTGCCAGACACACTGCACAAGTTAGAGAGAGAAAAGAAGGCATCTTGGCCGTCTGCCCCCGAAACAGCGAGGCCCAGTGGCCTTGCCCCTTAAACATCTGCTACCCCAGGCTGTGAGGGCTGTACAGTATGTGCCTGTATGTTTCTATATTCCAGCTAATGTATGGTCCCTCCCGCATTGGTCACATCCAGTTGAGCCAGGGTAAGATCTGTCGAGTTGAAAGAGAAAGTCCCAGCACACGTAATAAGGTCCTCTTCCAGTATGGTAGAATGAATTGAAGGGACAGAGGAGGTACTCCCTAATAGTTTTGATGAGCCAAGCTAAAGGGGAGGGGCCGAGACCAGCTGCACTGCCTCTACAGATTCATCCCTCCCAGTATTCTTCACGATGTTTGAAGCAGACAACGGGAGAGGGGTGATGAAGTAATCTAGTGTTTTCTGAGAGCGGAGAGATGCACAACCGCGTCCCACCCCTGCATAGCCAATAACTGGTAGAATCGCACCAGAGTTACTAGGGGGAGCAACATCAGACTCAGTGCCAGGAGACTTATAGATCAGTTCAGAAAGGCCCAGGCCTCTCGCTACTGTCCAATAGGTGAGGAGAAGCTGTATAAAATTGTGCTGAACTTCTGGTCTACTCAGGACCCGCAGGATTATTATGGCTATAATTCCTGATTTACTTGGGAGAAGCCGCTTCTTTCCAAGCCTTGATGGAGAAAGGGTACCAAATGCAGCCAGCCCCCCCCCCCCCCCGATTTACTGCCCCCTTAGCCAGCATCCCAGCAAAGATATGACTAATAAATGATAGTGAGAACAGAAAAAGTCCAAATGTTCACCAATTCTCCTTATGTTCAGCTGAGCCATGCGACCATCAAGGGATTGCAATAATGTATTGAGCTGGCCACCTCCCAAACCCATAATAGCAGATGAAACAATGTAATGAGTTCCGCTAAGAGATATCCGTCGAGATACTCTACACAGCTTAGGCGAAAGAAATCCAGCTCTGCTCCTCACCAGCATTTTTCCAAGATTCCTCTGGCTCCTGTGCAGCCCCACTGCCCTTGCTCTGATGCCGGGAACCATGGGAATGTGTCAGCTGCTGCTCTTGCTAAATTGCTGCGTTGAAGCCGATCCAGTGCTGCATAGTACTTCAGTCAAACAAAGTGGTGTACAAAGCAGGCACACGATACAGAAGGCAGGCATGATAATTGAAGAGGAGGGGGCCCTAGTAAACCATCTTCTTCGGGTGCATCCCAGCGAAGACCCCAATCTGCGACCCGCTGCATCTACTCACAGACCATTATTTTGCCAGCACCAGCTTTTATTTTTTTGCAGAGTTAACGGATTTCCCTTGGGGTCTGATTGAGAGTTGACCGATTGATTACTTTGACACAAGCGGGATGAATAGCGTTTTGGCCCTATTAGAGTGCCACAGGATATAATGCACTTGTTATAAGGTTGACTGGACATTGGCCACGTTTGTGATGGAGTATCCCATCTGCCAAAATCTAAATCAGGTCCTTAGTCTTTTTACGATATGTAGGCTGCTTTGACTGGTGGTTAGGACTGAGTTCCAAACTCTCTAACACCTCCTGGAGGAAGCCTTGACTTGTCATCTTGAATGTCCTTGCCGAGACTGACAAAGCAAGCGCAACTTGATTATCAAGGCCTTATGTCTGCAGTAGGAAATGACTGTCCCCACCATAGATACTATAAGCAAATACCGCCTCTGGACCTAGATATAAAAAGGATTCACACTGATTAGGTGAAGGTGAAGTCGGGAAATTTAAATAGACAGATGCGTTAAAAATGTAAGGTAATTCCTATACTGCACATTTTGACATTTACAGCAGGATTCATATGGGGGGGGGGGCTCAGTAATAAAACACGTAGCTCCTTTTGGTGCTATGCTAATGGCAGAGTATCATTATACACATATAAAATAATAACGATACGGAATGCAGTTAAGTTGTGTTTACTTTCTTGAGACTTCATCAACCTCGGGCGAGAGTCTAACAAGTAAAGCACATATAGCCTTGTTGAAAATAGGCCAACGCTTTGAAAACAACATGAAAGATGCTGGTCCCCACACTCGAGCTGTTGATGATGATGGCAGGCAACCGTGGACCACAAAAGACGTTCGCAGCCAGAGCTTCCTGCTGTCGCGATCTCAACCCACTTCCGTGACCATTCTGAGGTACAGCGCGAGGCCTGGCCTCCCAGTGACATCAGTACCCAGTACAGGCATCAGAGCATTCGGTGGCTTTTAGCATTTCTAAGAGGTGGCCTAAATTAGAACATGGGAAGGAAGTAATAAGATTGATCTTGCAACATAAGGCACGTTACTTGTCGATCAAAAGGGAGAATGTGGTTTTGAGAATGTTAACCATACAATGTACTAGCAACTTTTTTGCGTAGTTTAGGTAATACTACGCAATTGGTGTTTTGATGCTTAACCTCCTGCCTAATCAGTGAACGTCACCATTTGATTCTTCAGTATGTACAAAGTTGGACTGAGATCTGTTCCTCAAGATGTCTTGCATTTTGAAACCCAACAAAAACATTAAACAAGCATTTGCAATGCCATAGGTCTAGCGTTAACAAGAGTTTAAGCTATTGGCAATGCAATGGCTTAAACTCTTGCAAATGGTTCATGAAGGCCCCTTTCTTTAGACAAGCTGCGTCTAAAATAAGGGGCATGTCCGACATTAAAGTGAAACTGCGGCATGGTGGCTTTGACAAAGAAAAAGCATGTTTGTCAAGTTGACAAACAGATTTATTTTTTATAAAAGCGCCCATGCCGCGCTTTCACTTTAATGCTGGCCGCGTACCTTTCTTTAGACACGGTTTGTGTAAAGAAAAGGGTGCGGCCTCTATGAATGTGAAAGCGCCGCATGGGCACCAGCAAACAAAATAAATAAATAAGCCCTGCCGCTAAATGCAAACTGTGCTGCTAAAATAAATAAATAAATAACCGTGGCCGCTATGGTTAAAGCAGACCACCTTTAATAAAAATTAAAATAAAAGTAAGCATGGGTGGAAAATTCATTCCGCTCGCGGATTTTGCGGATTTTCAGTAAATCAGAAAATCCGAAAATTCGCACGCAGCGGATTTTTTTGCTTGGTGATACAATATTGCGGCGTGCGGCGCTCACTTACCGTCATTCAGCGTTTGCCGAGTTGTTTTTCTCGATATTTTGTGAGTGCTGCGCCATTTTGGATCTTGCTGCGGGATCCCGCAGGAGTTTGGCGACGCATCGCGAGAGTTCGCAATTGCGAACATGTAGATGCGGCGGGCAGCAACAATCTCGCACTCGCGAAATTACAAAATTTACAATTCTGCACAAGAAATCCACCAGCAAGCAGCATAAACCTTCTGAAAATGATGATTTTTATCAGAATAACTCCTCAGGTTGACATTTGCCTGCACTTTTTTGGATTTAAGGCCTTTTTGACTTTCTTTGGATCACTTTTGGATTAGAAATCAACTTTCATAAGTAAGTTTGTTTGGGGCATTACAGTTGCTGTTCTGCAGAAAAAATAGTTTTGCAAATCTGAAAGCACTCAGCAGGAGCAAAAGTTCACTCATCATTAGTAACCATTCCCTGTAGTGCTTCCTGAGGGGCCCCTCCAGAGTTCAGTTGCCTACGTACAGTTGCTGTTCTGCAGAAAAACGAGTTTTGCAAAGCTGAAAGCACTCAGCAGGTGCAAAAGTTCAAACTCATCATTAGTAACCATTCCCTGCAGTGCTTCCTGAAGGGCCCCTGCAGAGTTCAGTTGCCTACTTGCAACTATTCTATGACCCTGCTCTGAGCCTCACAGCAGGCTCATGGAATAGCTACAAGTAGGCCACAAAGGTCCTGGGAAAAAAATTTGCACTGCAACAGAAAGCAGATTACAGATAAGGAAGCAGGTGCCAGACAGGATGTTTACATTCAGTGACACATTAATCAACCCCAAATTAATTCATGTCAGTTGAAGCAGGGCAGGTGTGCTTGCTTTTCCCCCCCATAATCTACAGTGATGAATCAGAGGGTGGCAGTGATGTACCAGAGGGTGGCATGGGTGAATTAGAGGGTGGCAGTGGTGAAACAGAGGGTGCTGTGAACCTGTGATGATGAACCAGACGTAGAAACAACAAAGTCGCGACCGCTGCGAGCCGACAAGTAAGTTCGCAATTGCGAACTGGTACAAAACCCTTGCGAACTGGCAGAAACCCTTGCGAATACAAAAAAAAAAAATTGCGAGAGTTCGCGGATTTTGCGGATTGAGAGTTCGCAAATACGCAAATTCGCGAACGCCAGATTCGCAAAATTCGCACATGTTTAAATAAAAGCATGCTGAGTGCTGCGAGGGAGTGTGTGGAATAGGGGAAGAGCGTTAAATAAAATAGTGATCACTGACTTATAAAGCAGACCATGTAACAACGCCAGTATATGGTCCCGTTGTTATGGGAGGTAATAAATGTAGACAAGGAGGTAGCAAGGAGGGACTAACAAGCCTAATAATGAGTCGGAAGCCAGCGTTTACGAAGGACAATGACAGAAGCCAATTAAAAATATGCACAGAGAGTGAGCATGGCTTTAAATCCATACTCCACTACAGCATGCCTCGCAGCAGCGCATGCACAGCCCAAGCTCGGCCTAAAAAAGCATGCTGCTGTAAAAAAAAATTGCTCTTTGGGAACAATGCATCTATAAGATAAAGAACTTAAGGCCAGATGTATGAACAAAAACATTTGCGAGACTGTATTTGCACAAATCGTAATGATTACAGATGTACGTTTTTTAGCAGTGTAAATTTTGTGATTTCTAAATGTTTCCTATTTCCAAATTGCGATTACCAAGAAGCGATTCTGTTGGCGCAAATGTTGCAAATTACAATTTGGAAATATCGAATGAGGCTGTGGCTCACTCCAATGACATCATTAACAGAAAGTGAGCCACGTGGAACAAGAGAACAGAGGAGGTGTGTGGGAACTACCTGTGTTGCTGCAAAAATATAAAAAAATCATTGGAAATGGTAACTGAAAAGGGAGAGACTATAGTGGGTGGTAAGAAGAGACAAAGAAAATTCGGTGAAGCAGAGCTTGGCATCCTGGTGTTTTGGAAACAAAGACACACTTTGAAAAATCATTCAACACATGTCCAGTACCAAACCATGCGACATGAAAAGGATTAAATAAATAACTAATGCAGTGGGAGTAGCCAGTCACAGTAATCAGGAAACACACAAAGGGAATATGAAGTGCTTCAGGACTGGAAACTGACAGATGCATCTCTGCCTTGTGGCCCATGTGTGGAGGCACCAGACAAGGTTGCCCCTTTGGCCATTATTATTCGCCATGGTCTTTGGCGGCCCACCTCTATCTCCACAGAGCTGACTGGGGGCTACTGATCTGGGGCCTGACCCACATGATATGATATGCTGGTGACTTTCTTTTGCATGTTTCCGATGCAAATATGGACTTGTCTGTCACAGCACAGGTGTTTTAGGACTTTGAGGCTCTTTTGGGCCTTAAGGTGAAATGGCCTAAATCTTGTATCTTGTCTCTACAAAAAATGTGCATGCTTCCCCTGAAAATGCAGTTAAACCCCAGGCTGTAGGTAAAAATGGTTACATTTAGATAGCTAGGGGTCAACATTTATCCCTCTCCGCAGATTTGCATGAAGGCACCCTGGGCAAGGCGATGTAAGTGCTCCGGTCTCATATGACTCTCGGGTCTTCTTTACCTCCTTCACTGACTGGGTGTGTGGCTTTGGCAAAAATGGTGGTCCTCCCTCGTATTCTTTATTATTCTACCAATCTTCTCCTCCTCCTCCCGTTCCTTCTTTAAACCACTGGATTAATTGCTGGTTGCTTTTCTTTGGGGCTCTGGGCAATGTTGAGTGGCCCTTACTACACTGAAACTCCTGGTGGTGGTGGGAGGGCTTGCCCTCCTGGACTTTGAACTCTATTATCTGGCTACGCAGCTGCAATGGATAGCCTGCTGGTAGCTGGGCACTCTCTTTATGAGACGGAGCTCTCATAGGCTGACTTTCAAGATGTTTTATTACACTATCTCTTGCTCCTTCCACTTGCTTGGATCCCAAGGCTACAGGCTTGTTTCACACAGAAGTATGCTGTTTAGCTATAACAAACAGACTTACACGCACATGGACCACCATATCCCCAATAGGTCTACACACCAAAAATTGGACATTTGAGGCCAGGACACTTACGATACTGCTGGAATCCCCACAACTAGCATATCATTTGTTGATGGTGAATTGATGGACTTCCATGCACTGATAGCAGAGTATAATATTCCAACTGGACCATTTCTCCCATACGATTGCCTCAAACAATCCTTTTACAATCTATTTGTCAGTCGCAATGAGCTGCCACCAACACATCAGGTTTACTAAACACTCAACGTGGCGGGTACATGGGATAAGCTTATAAGATGCTATGACAGGGCATTTTTGCAGCAGGTCAACAGATCCTGGGTACCCCTCAGAACAGCCTGGAAGAGGGACCTCGCTAAACCGTTCCATGATCAAACTGGTAAAAAATATTGAACTGGATGTTCACCTTAATTTTTTTGTGTCAAAAGAGACATGGTTTAATGTTTCTCTTTGATTATTGAAGTTTAAGACTATCTTTAATGCAGAAAAATTATTATAATACACATATTTCATGTCACTGTAAACATATGAAGAATATATATATAAAACCTCCTTCCTTTATACCTCCGTCCATACCCTCCATAGCTTATACCATGCCCCATTTGGATATATAATATTAACAGAAATGAGGCATAAAGTAAGATAATAGTAGAGGCTTCGTGTAAATATACCGGGAAGATACCAATTATACGCCCATTGGAGGGCATGATTCCACCTCACTCCACTTTATTTAATCAAAATCGCGGGAAAAATACCTGCATTAAGGCGCACTTCCAAAACCATACAAATGAAGGATTAAAACATAATTATTACGCATGAGAATCCCTGAATAGATAGTACCCGGTAACTTACAACTCGATAAGGAGGCGGCAGGACGAGAAGCCAATGTTTAAATAGAACTAATAAAGTTTAAATCAATAAAACAAGACTGTTAAGCATCAGGATTAAATGGGTTTTCCCTAAAAAAAATAGAATGGGGGTCACAAGAAAATGAAGAATGGGGGTTAAAATAGATAAAGGCCACACACATAAATAAATAATAACTGTACATGTAAATAAGACAAAAAGACAATCTTTCAAATAACAACAAAAGAAAGACTGCCCAAAACACACACTAATAACAAACTACATCTCCCATAATACGGGAAACATCCTTTACAACACAACTTTTACCACGCAGTGCCTTTACCACGCAACTTTTACAATGCAAACCATTACAACCCATTGCGCTGGGGGGCGCTCTAGGATAGGGAATAAGTTTAATTTACTATCCAACACTTTCCCTAGTGTCCACGGGGACTGGAGTTGGAATAGTAAATTAAACTATTCACTATCCAGCACCCCAAAGCGCTATGCGTTGTAAAGGTTTTCATTGTAAAAACCGCGTTGTAAAGGCATGCGTGGTAAAAGCATGCATTGTAATGTCATACATCTCCCATATTACATTACACAAACACTGATCACTACCACGAGTCACATATTTCTGTGGAAAACTGTTTTTATTGGCTGAATTGAATGTACCTAATCCTACCGTGATCAAGTTATCAGCGATAATGAAACGCGTCGGTTGTTTCTGCAACTTGGATATGTTTGAAAATTAAAAGCTTTTGGGGAATCTAAGAATCCTTCGAGTGTGTCTTTCATCTATCCGAAAGGATTTTTGGATCTATCTATCTATATATATATAACTTTTCAAACTTTAATAATAATAGATACATATAAAATGTTTACTAACACTTAAAAGAAAAATTTCAATGACTAGGCCTGGGCAGTGAACTCCGCTCCATTCGCAGAGTTTCTTGCAGAGCTCACGAAGTGCAGAAAACTCCACTTCACGTAGTGCAGAAGAGTTTTTTACCTGTTTGCACTTGCGAATGGTAAATTGGCGAGCGTCAACTGCAACTCAGGTAGAATTTCTAATTGAGCGACAGGAAGATCAGCATGCATGACAATCCGCGCTGCACTCTGCCACTTGTGGAACTTCGCTGACTTTTTTTGTCACTTTGCGGAGTTCCGCATAGCGAAACTCTGCCAACTAAGCCCAAGCCTTGATATTTCCTCCATTAAATATTTAAATATTTAATTCAAATTTAAGTTCATTCTGCTTTAGCATTTTTAATTTTATTCTAAATTTAAAGCAAATATATAGCCATCATTTACATTAATATTTACCATTAAAAACATTTTAAAGTTTAATTAACTTTTTTAAATGTTCCCCATACTTTACTAGAAGCAGATGTCAAATTCAGTGACGAAGAACTCCGCCCTACATGTGAAAAGTTACAAGTAGTAACTTTACACTTGTACATTTGGCTCCAACCCCATATTTCAAGGGGTGGAACTAATTTCAATCAGTCATTAGTCAAGTAATTTAAATCTCTCAAATTTGTTCACAATCTTAATTTTGCATTTGGTTTTCAACAGAAGACAACCATTCTGAGCATTCTACATAAACGATGCCCTTCTTCACAGTTAAAGGCACATTTCTCACTTTATGAACCTTGGGTTGAACTCCATAATTAAATATGTTTTTTGTGCAAATCCATTATCATACATTGTTTATCAGAAAACAACTCAGGGCATTTTCCCATTTGAATTCTACACAACATCCCTCTTCTTCCTTTATCGAGATCACATGGTCTTGATACCAAAAACCTATTCTAGGAGATTTGGATCTAATGTTATTGTTAACTCTCTCTGTTGCAGCCATCTCAATAGACAATATCTTTCCTTTGCAACACATACCTTAGATTGAGCCTTCACACCTTTGACATCTAGTGCTGCACAATACTATTGGACAGTATCAATGGGGTTTTTCCCATTTCCGCTCAGCTGAATATCAGCAGCTGCCAAACTTATTTTTCAGCTGGTCAACCTCAATTAAAGGGTACCTTCCTCTGACTCCAACATGACACATATTACTGTACTCACATTTTTTAAATGTAATTATGTTTGTACTGCTGAAGCCAGGGACAGAAGACCACCATATGTGCACAAACAATCCCTGCTTTAGAAAAATAAATCAGGCTGGGAATATTATCAGAATGGGGTGAGGGTGAGTTTTTGGGGCCAGTGGGAAAGGGGAAGCATGCCGTAGTCTGGTCTAGACTAGTAAAATGACAACGAAGACTAAAGAGTATGTATATATGCATAAAGAAGGTGTGAGTAGAGTGAGAGATAATCTCACATGATTGCCCGATTTTCCTGGTCATACATTTCACATTTCTTACTACTCACTGAACCTACTTGTAATGACCATGGCCTGGAGTCGCTGCAGAACACTGGCAGCAATAACACTCAGCATCGCTGTGTCTTGATTGCACCTGGCTCCGCCTAAGTGGACGCTGTTTATTACATTGAACAATGTTACATGCGGGGCCAAACCATGTTCCAGACGCTGACAGGTGGGGATTCAATAACTCCCCCACATAACACTTCCAGATGGGTTACTCAGGGCCGCAAAGAGTTAATTTACAAACTTGGTAATCTTCTCCAGAACATCCAAGCTTTTCCATGTTCCTAAGACGTGTGCGGCACCCCAGGCAAGTTCTAATGGCACGCCACGGTGCAGCGGCGCACAGTTTGGGAACCAGTGGTCTAATGTAACGTGGCAGTCATCTTGAAAGTACAGAAAATAATTTTTTCATACTTAGAATATTGCCTACATTTTGCGTGACACAATGTGCCAGGGCACAACATCTTGGGCATCTTGAAGCGAACAAAATGTATTCTATAATAGGTAAGTGAGTGTCACGGTGCATCAAACCACGTTATGCTACACAACATGGCGGCCATCTTGAAAGTATGATAGTTTTGTGTTCTGTACTTTGAGGATTATAGCTGTGTACATCAGGACATGTTGTGTCTGACCTCATTGTACCACACAATATTGGGCCCTACCTTATAGCATACAAAATGTGATTTTCTTTACTTTTAAGATAGCTATCATATTACTATGTATTGAGGCCTTGAAATTTGATTTCGATATGTTTTGCAGTTCTTGTTCTTTTATAAGCTTGGCTATTCAATGGAATGTGAAGTTCTAAATACCATTAATGCATATATATTTTTAACCGTTCTTAATTTAATGCAAGATGGTCTTTTAACTTTTGTGAGACTTCGGATATGTATATTTTAAGTACTTTTATGTTCTATTTTTATCAGACCTAATAAAGATATTTCATTGAATTAAATTGATATATGTTTTTCAACCCAGAATCAGTATTATGTTATACCATGGCCAACTCAGATTTCTTGGCTTGTAAGTAACTCATAGCTAATTGCTAAGAAACGATATATCAACTATGAACCCTTTGGCCAGTCATGTTTTTTTTTGGCAACAACATGTTGCTTTCTGAGAATTGTTACTTAGAGTTTAAATCTGTTATTTTATGTCAAAATATGTAATCAAACTGCATTTAGTTAAAAAGTAATTCCTGATCTAAAGAGTTAAGCATCTTAGGAACCCACTTGTTAAAAATTGCAACTATTGAACGAACTAAGCTAATATTACAACACATGAGGGAACTGGGTAAAATATCTTTAGTAATAAAAAACCTTGAAATAATAAAATAACCTAAACCGTACCTAAATGGGATATTGAAAGTCACCTTAGAGGTCTGTTACCTTGTGTAAGCACACGGCCTGAAGTAATGGAAGGCGACTTAGTATAATTTGGGGATATAAGCTATTTTTCACATAAATAACCACACAAGTTACCACAACAGCCATTGAGCGATGTGTGAAATGGCTGCTGCTCTCACGTGCAGCTGTTGTTGCTTAACAGTTAAGAGGTAGGCAATCACTCTCATCCTTACACATTTGCAGTAACAGGAAATAAAGAAATGTACGTATATATATATATTTTTAGAAACTCCCACATCAAAAAGTGAAGGGTCTCGGAAATAAAAATCAGTTTTTCTACATATGCGAAAGAGCAAGAGGAGGTCATGGAGAATGGATGGAAATCAGCCAAAAGCGTGTGCTTTCTCTGGTGCACCTGCTGACTCAGAATATGAAAGTGCAGGCTTTTAGAAAGTTATCTTTCATCTGCTGAGAAGGCTGGAAGGCGCCAAATCTCTCCTGCGTTCTGTAACATTCATTTTACTTGCATGGTGGCCGTACATGATGCTGAGGTTTTTCTTGCAGTTAATGCATGAACAAATCAGAAACAGCGTGAAGGGATTTCATGGACATCATTTAGGGTTCACCAGGGGTCACAGCAGCGACCCCTGGCTTGGACCCTGCGACCCCTGGCACTTCCTTTGCGACCCCTGGCCTCAGAGGTGACAGAAGACGGAAAGCAATCTTCTCATGAGCATTGTTTACATTCTGCTTCTCCCACTGGCATCCAATCAAAAAAGTACATTCAGCAGAGAAATGCTACTCTTCTGATAAATAAAAAAAAAGCACAAACAAAAGCACACATTGTTGAGCAACTTATGTTTCTTTATTATGAATACATGAAAAGAATCTTAGAACCGTGCTATCAATTTTGTATTAAGTTGGAGTGAACAAGTGATCATACATTGAAACCTTTTAACCATCATCCGTATGAGGAACTTATTAGAATCAAACTGAACAGCAGTTTGGAAAGCAACAGGGAGTGTGGTATTAGTGATTTTTATAGCACACAACATGGTTGATTAATTTGTGAAAAAAGTAAGTGCCAGAGCCCTTCTCGGGAGGCCAATGCGACTTACACCACCCATTGCCCCAGCCAGCACTGCCAATAGCATTACCAATTAAACTAATAACGTTTCGCACTCCTACAAGTATGAAAATTCAACGATTCTAGGCTATCAAAAGCTACAATAATGGGGTGACTGGCAGGAAAGTTTCTTCTTTAATATATATATAGACTTATTAAACCCTGTGGTTGTGCTCATCTCAAAATCAAGCAGACAGCGCCACCGTGCGGTGGACTGTCACTAGAGCTGGTGCTGACAATTAAGTGGTGGTGCGAGCACCGGAAACCACCGGCTCAAATTTAGCACTGCTGCTAAGAAAACAAGCATTTACAATGCAACGGTTTCGCCTTTGGAAAAGTTAGAGCTATTGGCAATGTAAATGACAATGCCATTTTTTTATCTGTTTTCAAAACCAACACATAAATACAAATTTTGTCATTTACAATGCCAATAGCTCAAACTTTTCCAAAGGCGAAACCGTTGCATTGTAAATGCTTGTTATTCAAAGTGCCCACTATCAGAGGAAACCAATGAGTGACCTTTTTTTTCTCTCATCTGGCTTATAGAAACTTGTATTCCAGAAATCTCCTATCATGAATTCCAGTCCTCTCAGAGGAGGTGTAACCTTTGCAATATCAATAAAATTAAAATTGTTAAACCGGGTAATATAATTGCGCATATGTACAGGTTTGCAGCACTGAAAGAAAAATAAATGGCATTGTCATTTACATTGCCATTAGCTTAATCTCTGCAGTCACTCTGCACTCCCTAGCATTCTGCAGCCACTCTGCACTCCCTAGCACTCTCTAGCAGTCTCTCTGCAGTCCCTAGCACTCACTAGTCACTCTGCACTCATTGCACTCAACGATAAAGGGCAACATTATTGCTATAAAAGGACCACTGACCGAATTAATTGAAGATACTGTTTAGAGTAAGATTTAGAAAAACGCAAAAGCAAGCATTGGCAAAGGCAATATGTCTGGCATTAGGAATTTTTTTTACAAGCATATGCAATTGACATTAAAAGAGTAAAAGTAATACAATTTAAACATACCACCATCTAATTGTGGTATATAGTTTTTCAAAAAGAACATTTTAATAATAAACCACTGCAAGAGTAAAAAGAAAAAAAAAGTCAAATGAGAGCAGAGATTGGATTGGCCTGACCAGCAAAGGCACCGAAGTAGAGCACTTTTAGGCACATGTGAAAAAGCAGAATGCCTATATATATATATATATATATATATATATAGATAGATAGATGTACATTAGGTCAGAGTTTCCAGAGAAAGATCAGTTTTTGTTTTGCATCAGTGATGTGATTGATTGATGGTGTATTTTTAGATGTCTCAGTGACGTCATTTACATGTCACGAGAGATGTAATAGAAGCTCATAAGCAGTGAATTGTTGGGGTGCAAGTTATACTTAGGTCAGTGAGTAGAAATGGTGAATGTCGTCTTCAAAACATTACAAGACCGAACTATAATGTTGCTTTAACCTTTGGTGTTTTTTCAGCGAACATGACTTAATATATATGCTGCACAACGAATTGCTATTGCACTCTGTACTTCAAATTACTTTCATGTATCATACACATCCGCAGCTGTCCAAGGGTCCGTGCCATGTTAAATGCACACCGGAACACTTGCCATAGTACATGCACTGGATGCATTTGGCTCTGCATCTGCACTATAAACATGCCAAGCATTGTAGAGCATTACAAACAAACCTAGCCTTGTACAATCATCAGAGACGCACATGGGACATCACCTGGACCATGCACACCCTAAGCTGCAGGAGCACAAAAGAAATACATGGCACTGAACGAGAACCACAGAATGAGCTAGTACTGCACAATCATCAGAAAAGCAACTTAAACTGCAAGTGCACAAATTGGATCCCTCCTGCAAATGTCCCATGTGCAGCAAATACACCACTGGTGTAACCAGTGCTACAGATGCACAACGTATGCAGCTAGAACACCACTCATGGGCAGAATCAAATATAGACCACTCGTGATAAAGCACTACACTCGCAATAATCATGCACTTACCATTGCAAACGTCAGTTGCAGTGTACCATTGCAGTAGGACACTATTCACATACTGTTTACATTACATATCCGAGAAATGCACCAAGCGCTGAACATGGACCAATTCTCCTTCCTTTATTATACACACACACCTCGTACCCCCTGCAGCTGCATAAGCACCATAATGCACCAGGGATGTACATGCTCCACTCAGACACCAGATGCTAAATAAGTTATATTCCTCACTGGACTCTGTACATGCTCCATTCATACAGCCACGCAATTCAAACTTCCAGTGCAGCTCATGTACCTGAGGCTGCACAAATAAATCACATTAAGTTGCACATGCGTACATAGGAAGTACTTCTGCAAGAAGCACTGCATCAATATCACTCACACCACAGTGCTACGGTCACCATTCATGTCCCTATATTTCGCACGGGCATCATTCATGCACACCTTGTGCTACAAGCATATCTCAGTGCGGAACACGCCTCACACATACCCAGTACTACACGTGCAGCAGACAGCACACGTATCACACACACCCCGTGCTTGAGTTGTGCATGAAGAACCTAAACACGCAATTGTGCACATATATTCATATTACACTCGCACTTCTTGTAAACCCAGTTCTGTACAACACTATCCTATACATGTCCCAGAACCCTACTAAGGGCCGAATATGGACCACGTATATACCCACTGGTTCACACACATATACCAAAACACAATACACCCCAAATGTAAAGTTCACACACAGTGTTCTGTTCTGCACATACTACGTATGGTCCAATGTCTTGCATGCAAATCCAGATGCTCCGCACCAGCAACTCAAGCACACATGTTACACAGACACACACCCTCCTAGGACCGTAAATCGTAAAGTAGTTGCTGGTACAACTGGTTCGTTGCTGGTACAACTGGTTCGATAGTTAATCTAACACTATCCATGCAGTATTCTTCCAAGAAGCACTGAACATGAACGAATGTTCCACCTGGCATTGGGTATATACCAATGCTGCTCTCACATGCTTCAAATGCATTTCATTTATCGGCAACACTCATACTGCCCGTGCTGCAGACAAACCCACACATCGCAGACCCTACTCATCCTCGGTCTGCGGGCCACAGTGCAGCACATGAACCAGTCTCTTGCAACTCATGCGACGGGTACTACTGCCCATACATCAGACACTACATGCACCGCTCACTGCACCGCTCACAACCAGCAGTGGAGATCCAATCCAAATTCACAAATGTAACGTGCCTATGCTGCACGTATACTTCTCATGCGCCCCGTAACAGACGTGCACTCTAAACGTGATACTGAGTGCTGGACAAATGACACCTCGACATGCCATGCACTACACATACTTTCATGTATACTATGGTACTATAATCCAAGAACTACAGATGCACCACTTATATATCCAATGACAACGATAGCGCATGCACTCTGTGGTACATATACATTGAATTCTTTGTACACCCAGAACTGCAGCAAGCGCTGAACATGGGCCACATATGCATGCACCGGGGAAGCGCGCCACATACACCACTCATGCAGTTAAGGTTGCAAGCACAACTGTTCATGCCCTCTTGGCCGGCAACCCACCACAGTTGTACCAGTGCATGTTCATTCGGCAAACCATGTGCAGAGCATAAAGCAAACATTCACCAGCCACTACACGTGCAAGTCTGCTAGATCCAGTGCTGCGCACATATCCTCGCAGAGGATAAATGCACGTAAGGCTACACGTGCACCACGCATACACCTATACTGGGCAAGCACTGCACATTCCAATGTAGCAAACGCACCAACTGCCGCTCACGCAGCGAGGACGCCCATGTTGCAACCTCCACCAGCTCTGCACGATTGCAAGGGTTTGAATACTTCCTCCAGAACGACTATTACACCAAGACGGGTCACTCACCAGACGGAGCCATAGGCCCCGGAGCCCACCGGGGAAAAGTTTTGGTATCGCTCAGGCACCTCCCAGATGGTCTTGTTCAGCTCCTGACGATAGAAGGTGGGGCGGGGGTGGGTCATGGTGGAGGTTCTCCGCGGGAGGCACCGGAATCACCTTCACCACCTCTCTGCAAACTGTGGTAACTGGCACCCAGTCCCTGGCACTTGTCAATCAATCACTCACGAGCCACCCCAGCTGACAGGTTCCGTCACTCTCAGCGTCCTGAGCTGCAGCCCAACACTCGCCAATTCCCGCGAGAGCCGCCCCTAGACATCACTTCCGCTCACACCCGAAACCAGCCGTGCGTAGAAAAACAAGCTATCAGCATGAAAAGAGAAGACAGACTGCGAATGTATTTGAGGACGTAACCAGGTTTCAGTCAAGCTGTAATGTAATAATAGACGTTCAGCAAACAAGTTACAGTGTTAAATGTTCACTGTTGCTACTGCGCACAATAACTTCCCAAAGCGGTTATGGGTGAATATGGTAGGTTGGGCTCTGAGGCATTATATTTCATTCACTGTATTACAACAGTTATAGAGGGAATTATTGCACCTATGTTGGGCGATGACGCGCTTGCCTCGCTATGGGTGGCACACCTAGGCGTGAGTGTGGTTGAAAGTGTGTTATCTTTATTTTGTTTCTATGTGGGAAGTGTTTCCGTCTCGTTCTTAATGATTACTGAGGCGCGGTTATCAGCCAATGGAATTAGAGATGACGTCAAATACAAATCTGGTGAAAGAGAAGGAGATGGCACGTAACAGATGGAGCTCGAATATTAGAGGGGAGTAGCCAATAGGACAGAGTGTGACAAAACCTGCTAGAAAACCAGAACTAGACGAAATGAGTCAATGGACAAGGAGGGAAATATGAGCTTGAGAGGTGACGAATTTATTGTGCGACATGACGAAAATTAACCTCTTAACTGCTAGGACCCCTCCCTTCCAATACTTGGTGTTAAATTATTAAGCCCATGTCTTTCTCTCTTATAATTATTTTAATATTAGGGATACCTCGCTGTTAAACCTTCATAATTTATTTCTCCACAAAGGGTCTTAAATGCTCGCTTGCATAGTTACTTCAGGCGAGACACTCTGTCTCCTACCGATTTTGCAGCTGGGAATCCAGGGGGGGGGGGGCGGGAAAGACACGGACAGCGGGAGGGGGGGCGGGAAAGGAACGGACAGCGGGAGGGGGGACAGGAAAGGAACCACTCACCTGGACTTCCTCGGCCGGCGGTCGGCCGCCAAATGGCCCAAACAAACCTCGACGAGCCAAAAAAAAAAGCCCCGCCCACCGCTGCATGACGTGGCCAAAAGAGAAAAATTCTCGGGAACGCCCCCGAATCTGGTCCGGCCTTGACGGACAGATCCGGCACCCAATGGCTAGCCTCCATTTATGGAGCTAGCCAATGGGAGCCTGGGGACGTTCCTGAAGTCCTTATTGTAATCAATGGATTTCGCCTGCGCCGAAAAGCTGCGCAGAGCGCAGCCTTCGGCAGGCGAAACCCAAAAACAAACCAGAACTAGAGAGGAATTGCTATTTGCAGCATACTAGAAAAAGCAGGCAGGGAACAAACGAGGTTAGGAACTACTAAGACTTGTTATGAAATATAGTAGAGATTTGGGGAAAATCAACAAACCATCACGCAAAGTCGCAAACATCATAATTCCATCACAACCCATGATAATGTATAAAAAGGCAAAATCTCCAAGAATTGACTTGGTCCACATCCACCTGTCAGATCCATGGAAATGGAGAGAAAACAGAGTAAAGCGATATTTTTCTTGTAAAAAAATTCAAGGCCCGCAGTAACTGTAAATACTGTAAACATTTTACAATTCCTTACACCAAATTCAGAAATATATTACCTATCAAACGGATTACGTGGTGTTCATGTCCAAATGCCCATCTGCAAAATGATCTATAGGTAGTACAAAGTTGAAAGTAAAAGAATAAAATAAAAAAGCAATTTCAACTCAGGACTTTACATACCCAGTATCAAAACATAGTGATGCAGGTAAATTGTCATAAGTAAGGATTGACTGTGTGGAAAAATAGCCATGTGGTGGTGACAGACTAAAGTATTTGAGAATTTTAGAATCCAAATACACCATTTCACTTGATATGAAGCAGCCAGGAGATCTAAACCAGGATGAATAACTTTGGGTACATATGGACATATAGGTCCAGACTCACAAAGGGACTTACGTGTAGTAAAGTTACGAATGTGAAGTCTCCTCACTCGTTGTCAAATATCCTCACTTGGGGTGGTCTCCGCACGGTGCATTCTCTGCAGATACCCTGACCTCATAGGCCTAAGGATCAGCAAACCCGAAAAAAATGTTTAAAGGTGTGGGCTCCCAAGTGGTAAAAAAGACACCTGCTGGGCTAGGCCAGCACATCGGTGAATTTTAGCGGAGGGGGCACATGGCCCCCTCCCTCAGTCTTTAACCCCTTCACTGCGGCGGCTATTCCGCCGCAGTGCTAAGGGGGCGGGCGGAAATGTGGCGGGCGCATGCTGGTAACGGAACCGCTCCGTCACCAGCGTCGGTTGCGCTGTGCTTATGACGGAGCGGTTCCGTCATGGCCCCGCCCGCTCAATAGAACGCTCAGCGTAGGCGCGGAATTCGTGCCGCGCAGGAGTGTCGGGCGGGCCATGACGGAACCGCTCCGTCATCAGCACAGCGCCACCGCGGCTGATGACGGAGCGGTTCCGTCATCAGCAGGGGAGGGGTTAAGAGGCCTAAACTATTTTTTACTGTGCAGAGTTCTCCTTCCCGACTGCAGAGTCTCCCCAGTTGTAAAGTTACTATTAAATCGTAGTTTGTGAATACCCCAAAAATGTAAACTTACACACAAGTTTACCTCTATAAATCAGGCCTTTAAAGTGCAAACATACAGCCATTTTTAATTTTGCAAGTTGCCTAAACCTCGTTTTTTGGGGGGAAGCTGGAACACATGGACCAACATTCATGCTGGATTCATTTATTTATTATTTATTAAGTTGATGTAAATTAGTTATTTAAACAGCTCGAAGATATTGGCATAAAGTGCTCCTGCATGTCAAAGCTTTCCAGCCCACCTATACCTATGTAGGGGCCCGCAGTACCCAACAAAGAGATGTTCCAACTGCAGTATATTCAGCAGTACTGTGGGAAGGACATGTCTAAAAATACTTTTCTGTACACATGTAACTGTATCTCAAACACCACTATAGATGCCTGCAATTCTTCTGCCTGTAGGCTTCCCTTGCATAATTGGTTGAGCAGGTAGAATAACAGAGGCCAATTAAGATTACATCACAGTGAAACTAGGTCATCTTCTCTCTTGTAACATGTGTGATCGTGCCTTCTCATGGGAGTGGCAGCAGGGAGAGGTTTGTTTATACTGGGGGACAACCTGGCCATCTTCTTTCTCTTACAGATTTAAAATGAATCTCATGATCCAACAATAATTCAGAGATGTGCCATCGATGGCTCATCCAGCCCTAAGTAAATGGAAAAGGACTTTTGGTGTGATGTATCAAAATGTTGAACCTGGTTTGTATCCATGGAGAAATGCGTTGAAACATAATGGCGTTAGAACAGCGGTTCTTAAACTGAGGACCTGGGACCTCTGGAGTTCCGCAATACATACTTAAAGGTTTTGCGGCAGCCTAGAAAATAAAATAAAAATAATAAAGTGTATATAAATAAAGATGCAAAATGTAAAATTGAAGAATTAAAAAGTTCTATAATTCTGAAGGAATTTGAAAATGAAGGCTAACAATGTAGTTGGTATCATCAGATTGATTCATGGGAAGAGTGCACACACATCAAACAGAATACAGTATAGATGATGGGTGACGTAAATTGAATTTAGAAAAGTTCCTACCTTTCCATTAAAATTAAAAATGTTATCCTTTTTTATATTTGTTTGTTAATTAAATAACAAATTGCTTAGGCAGGGGTCTCCTGAGCCAAATGATGATTCAGTGGGGCTTAGGCCTGGGCAGTGAACTCCTCTCTGTTCACAGAGTTTGTGGAGTTTTCCGCACTCCATGTTCGGAAGAGCACGCAGAGTTTTATCCTCTCTAGCCAACGTTAAGTTGATGAGCACAAGAGTGGAAAGTCCAATGCTAGACATCCTTCCAGCGATATTTCTTAAAGCAGGCTGTCGCGATAGTTGCTACTGCTCACATTGAGAAACCTTCAGTTCAGTTTAAGGAAGCTGCCACTCAGGTAGAAAGTCCACTCAAGCAGCAAAAAGAAGCCGCGCCCTCTTGTTGTCAGGCATGCTTCGCTCCCAATTGTGTGTACGCGAGGGGGGACAAAAGAGGCTGAGCAGGACAGAAGAGCGCTTCACGTTCTAGTTGACGCGTGCATGTCTTGCGTCCTGCCTCTCTTCTCTTACCCGACTTCCTTTCGGGTGGCTCGAACGACCGTGGAGTTCTCCTGTCATTGTCCTGTTCCTTTCTGCTGATTGCACCCAATCCCGCGGGGGCCTTTGGATCCTGTTCCTCTCTACTGATTTTACCCGACGCAGAGGGGACCTTCCAATCCTTCCCATTATTATGGCAATTCGCCCGACGCCACAGGGGCCTTCAGATCCTTCCCTAATTATAGCGGTTCACCAGACGCCGTGGGAGCCTTCAGATCCTTACCTTATTACGGTGGTTCACCTGAGGCTGGGGGGGCCTTCAGTTGTTTCCTGAAAAAAAAAAGACATTGATCACAAAGAATCCACGCTCTTCTAAGTGGTAACATTTATTTTACTTTGCATGAATCGAACACAGTAGTTATCTGAGAGTCTCCTCAGTGTATGGAGATTCTGCTTCCTTGCTGAAATTGCTTGATGACTATAAGTAAGAAAATTATATACTATTAGTTTCCTGAGATTGAAGGGGTTGAATTATATTTTTCTTTCTTTATTTATTTATTCCATTTATATGGCGCGACAGCTACCCTGAGGGTTTCCCGGCGCCTTGGATCTGTTATACTTACAGAGCGGAGTGAGCTACTATTGATTAAACAGCCACGCTTTCACTCCCTTCCGATATTGAAGGTAGCAAGGTTGCAAGCGAAGTTGGAGTGGAAGTGAATTCCACAGTACTGGGGCCAGATGGGCAAATGAGCGCCCGCCCAACCGTGCCCGTTTGAACCGGGGAACAGCAAATTTGGCCTGATGCATGGATCGATTAGCACTGTGCTAATCCTAAACATGTAGCACAGTGCTTTAAATTTTACCCTGTTGGCGATCCTCAACCAGTGTTGAGGTGTGCTGATATACTCGTGCGACATGGGAGATTGAGGAGCAGTCTAGCTGTGGCATTTTGAATGACTTGAAGTCGGTTCAATGTATCTTTACTGACTCCTAAATAGAGGATATTCCCATAGTCTAATCTTGAACCTACTAATGCCTGTAGGACTATTCTCTGATCCCCATCCAGTAATTGCCACAATATTTTCCTCAACCATTTAAGGATGAGAAAACACGTTGAGGCTGTTTTGGCTGTTTGGGCACGCATAGACAACTTATCATCAATTATTCTTAGAAATTAGCCCTGCACATTTTTGTGTATATTTTTGATTCTATATTAGCCTTCCCCGGAGAATATGTTTTTTGGTTTTATCTTTGTTTTATTGGATATGAATAAGTTGGGGTCTACTTAGATTGCACTCTGAACCTCTCTTAGGTTAGTCATATGTATACCACTTTGATTACTGTGTCTTGTTGTGCTAAGCAGTATCTCATCATTTCCTCTGTTCTATATAGATATATAACACTGACCCTGTTTGCTAAATATCGATATACCTAAGTGGAAGATGGAATTCTACAGGTAGTTATCCCATCACAATCTTAATTGGGCCTCAGTGTTATTTTCATCCTACATGCTCATAGTTCTACATATAACCTTATCTCTAATACAGAAATCACGTAAGGACCACCCAACAAGAATATCCATACCTGAAGCATGTTGAGGCTGTTTCTTCCCTTTGCCTTTCCTTGTTTTGTTCCCCTCTTCCCCAAATCTACTATGTTAGATTTGACACAGTTGGGCTGGCATTGGTGGATGTGGGTAGCTGGGACCTAGCTTCAGATCTTGCATCTTGCCCCTGCGGAAACAACAGGGGAGAATTACACTTGGGCTGTAAGTGGTGCCGTTCTTGCTGATTTTACAGCGTGAAACAAATGCCTGGTGCTCAGTGAAAACGGCGTGACATAACGCACCCCACTGCTTGCGGAACTCCGCGTAGCGCAACAGAGGTTTTTTTGTCACTTTGCGGAATTCAACAGAACAGAACTCCACAAACTCCGCCCAGGACTAGTGAGGGTACTGGATTCTAGTAATAATTAAATAGGGGTGTACAGTAGTAAAAAGGTTAAGAACCACTGGCTTAGAGCGCAACACCTAAGGATCAACTAGAAGTTTACTACAAAGGTTCCCTGAATTAACTAGACAAAATATTGCAAATTAGCAGTGGGAATTCGTGAGCTTGGTAAAAAAGTTTAACTTTTTGTGAACATGGCCTATGTCATATATATACACACACATATATTGTTTTTAACTTAATCTTAATTTTACTTAACAACCAGGCATCACAGATTGACCTTTCCAGCACAGGTGAGTCATGAGAACATACAGGCTCTCAACAAGTGTGATCATAATTCAGGTGGTGAAGACAATACAGTTCTGTACATACAATAGCAAAAATTGGCATTTCCATCACAGATGCATATGTTTTCTGACAATTGCCCCTGGGGGCCAGCGTTTAACTTCTTTTCCTGCATTAGCACGCAAAGTTATAAACAAGAGCCTTTAACCAGTTTGACTGCCACACCACACACACAACGGGCATAGCATTAAACCTGCCCAGCAAACAGGTAAACAAGTACACCACTTGGTATCTATGAAACAACGCCACTCACCTCCTCATCCACATCCTCGTCATTTCGTGCACACACCAATAACTCTTGGTATGGACCCCATATATCTCTTGGACGATTGTGAAGTGGCATGCAATCATGGTAAGCATCTGATTGGGTACTGCAATACAACATGCCAGTATGCCAATCATGCATAGTGAGGAGTAGATCTTTCTTCTAGCACATTGCTATTCTATGCCATATAGGTAGAAGTTATAATGCCACAACCCTCTGGCAGTCCTTTGGGATGTCCCTGTCATATCCAGGAGTGCTGCTAGAGGAGTATAGGCCTCAGCCTTAGGAATATTGTGAGCCAGAAGCGCTGCACACAAGGGCAGTCCCATGCCACATGCGCAAAGCCTTATATAAACAACAGGAGCAAAAACCCATCAACTACATTGGTATTGGAGTAGATAATATAATACAAACATATGGTATCCCAACTGGTCTTATTTGAAGACAATTACAAAGGATATGTACAAAATATTATCAGAAAGGAGATAAGGAGACTCTTTCGTAGTTTAAAATGTGCTCATGGCATCATATTTATCTTGAATAAAGAATGGGCAAGTTACAGTTGTTAATGAGTTCCAATTAATCACAATGTTTGTTGAGTTCACATTCATTTATTTTTCTTATTTTCAAGAATTTTTTCATTCTTTTTTCCAAACGAATTAAATTGATTCACATCCCTATAACATATCCATAATCCAATGCATTTCGGCTGCTATTGAGCCTTCATCAGGGATATATGTCTACAATCAAAAAGATATAATACATGAGGTAACAGAAACTATAAGTTCCACATTTAGTGAATTTACAGTAAAAGAACTATCTATCAAATACGGAAATGAGGTAGTGAAAAGGCCAACGCCCCCAGTGATAAATATCGAAATAGCTTAAACCTAATGAACCAAAATTGAATCACCCGTGACATAATGAAGAAATAGTGAAAAATGAATTCATACAAGTCGAATATAATCGCAAATTCATATCCTATAAATTACCGTAAAATATCTAAAGATATAACAACAACAGGATAATCATCAAATTCAAGTATAGTAATTACACGCACATCTCATATCAAAAGCGTTTAAAAAGTTGTTTACGCGCCATGGTAGTTGTCACCCAAGATTTAAGAAGCTATTTAAACAGCGGCATACACGATAAGAAAGGAACAAATTGTTCCTATAAACCTAATATCAAGTTCATAATCGTTAACTTACATAAGTTAGAAGCAGTAACGTATCGAGTGTCCGTTAGAAAAGCTGCTCGAGTTTAAAGTCAGTCGGCGTTTTAACTTACGATTAGATGTTAATGCGATAACATAAAGAAAGGACTAACATTCTAGCTGTGAGAATGAGTGCCATATTGGAATGATGTTGGCAGCCTAAGGAAGCAGTCATAGTTTAAGAATTAAGCAAATATATCATCCTAATTATACCACCATACTTCGTAATCAAAATGAACAATGTTAAAAATAAAATGAGAGAAAACTAAAAAGAAAAAATATAACATTTGAAAAAAACTGTCGGATCGCGGTCAATCTTTGGCGTGTCTAGCAAGTACTATGTCAATAAAGTTAATTAAAAGTTTTGATTCTATAGGTAACAACTAAATTCAACCCTGTCATTCATCCCATTGGGCTTCAGAGTGTCTAATTTATAAATCCAAAAGTTTTCACGTTTCAAAAGTAATTTGTTATTATCAACTCCTTCATGTTTAGAAACTGTCTACAAGATCAAAAAATCTCAATTGGCTGATATTATGCGCAGCTTCCTGAAAATGGATTGCAACTGTGGATTTTGTGGATTTGTTGCGAATGTTAGATTTGTGCTCATTCAAGCGAACCTTCATTTTACGCTCTGTTTTACCCACATAACCTTGTCCACAAGGACATTTCAGTAGATAAATAATGTTAGTACTGTCGCAGGTAGCATTGACTCTCAGTTTGATGTTATAACCTTTGCTTGGATGTGTCGTGACGTTTCCTTTTATTATACAGTTGCAATGACTGCAATTATAACAAGGCAATGTTTCTTTGAAAGTCTGATTTTCACTCGGGTCCTTGGCCTTAGTTAAACTTTCCAAATTGGGAGATCGTTGATAAGCAAAAAGTGGTAATTCATTGAATATATTGTTAAAATCCGGTTCTTGAGATAACAGTATCCAGTGTTTTTTAACAATTTTTTTAAAAGTGTTACTTTTGGTGGTGTATTTCGACACCACTACCATTCTAGTGGTTTCTTTGCTCTTGTGAGTTTTTTTAGAAGTTCTGTTCTATTTTTTGCTGCACAACGTGTTCGAGCTTCATCCAAATTTTTTTTTAGGATATTCTCTCTCCTTAAATCTTGTTTCCATTTCTTGAATTCTTAATTCAGATTTATCCACAGAAGAAACAATACGCTTGACTCTAAGCATTTGAGAGTACGGCAAGTGTTTTTTAAGAGAATCCTGGTGAAAACTCTTATAATGAAGAAGGTTATTGCGATCAGTAGCTTTTCTGTAGATATCAGTTTCAAACCCAGAATTTGTTCTGGATACCTGCACGTCTAGAAATGTGATTTTATCTCTGTTTACCTCCAAGGTAAATTGAATTTGTTCAGCTCGGGAATTCAGAGTAGAAATGGCTTCTAATAGTGACTCTTCCGAGCCAGTCCAAATAATGAACATATCATCAATGTATCGTAATATCATTTTGGCTTGAGATTTCCATGGTTCTTGGTTAAAGATATATTCTTCCTCGAAGGATTTTATAAAGATATTAGCATACCCTGGGGCTGCTGAATTTCCCATAGCAGTTCCTGTCTGTTGGAGATAAAATTGATTCTTCCAGCAAAAATAGCTGTGGTACAGGGTGAAATAAAGAAGTTCCATAAGAAACACTTTAAATTGTTCTTCAAGTTCAGTTTCCAAGAGGGCATGTTCAATGGCTTCTATGCCTTTTTGGTGAGGTATGGATGTGTATAAGGATTTAACATCCATACTACACATCACTATTTGTTCTTCCGAAGTGATGTTCACTTGCTCCAGAATATTTTCAAATTGGGTTGTGTCTCTGATATAAGTCCTCATTCCCATCACACAGGCCTGTAGATACCTGTCTAGAAGTTGTCCAATAGGTTGGTGAATGCTACCCACAGTTGAGACGATAGGTCGAAAAGGAGGTTTTTCTAAGGACTTATGAACTTTTGGTAACATGTATATTGTCGGGCTCCTTGGATGACGGGTAATCAAAAACTTTTTAGTTCTTTCTTTTATTACACCGTTTTCATATGCATGGTTAATCAAAGTTTCCAGATGTTTAGAAAACAATTCAGTGGGATTCTCATCCAGCGGTATATAAATGGCTTTATCATTTAAGTGAGCTTCAACTTCTTGTTCATAATGTGAGGTTTTCATTATAACAATAGCTCCACCTTTGTCTGCCTTCTGGCAGATTAGCTCCGGATTCTTTCTGTTTGTTGGTTAAATTATGTTTCCTGTCTTTCTTGTTGAAACCCAATTTGGATATTTCTAATTTAACCACATTTTCGAAAGTGCCCAAAGTTTTATGTGAAATTGGAGCAATGTACGTGCTGTGGGGTGATAAACCCAGTAATTGATCTTCTTTTTCTTCTTTTTTATTAGTTACCACATTATCAAAAAAGTGACGCAAGCAAAGTTTTCTCAATAACTTGTAAAAACTCACTTCTATTTCGAGTTTATCTGCCTCAACGGATGGAACAAATGATAATCATTTCTGTAAGGCTTCTACCGTAATTTTATCCAAGGGTGTTTCTGAAATGTTAATCACTAGGTTCGTCTCCATTAAGTTTTCTTTGGCTTGTCCTTCTTCTTGTCGGTTACACTCCGTGTAGTGGGGGCCTCCTTTTCTTTCTCCTTTCCTTTTACTCCTCCTGGCTCGTCTCTTTCTGAGTGGCCCTTCTCTAAAAAATGCTCCCCATTTCTTTGTTGTTGTTGTCGTTCCATGCTGGAGCTGGATGTTGAAGCTTGTTGATCTGGGGATACTAATGTTTGTTCAGTAACAGGTTGCTGTCTGGCTTTTCCTGTAATTCTCTGCCGAGAATGTTGATCACTGTCAGAAGAAGATGTATCAGTACTTTGTGTGTAGGGTTTTTGTTGCCGGCGGCGGGCATACACCTCTGCCCAGGTGTACACCTCCCCAAGTTTATAGTCCATTGTATCCCTACGTAGCTTTCTGATTTTTCGAGAGTGTTTTATCAATTGTATATTGATGTCCTCAAGGATCTTAGCCCAATCTTCAGTTGGCATGCTTTTGCTAATTTCCTCTGTTATTGATTCAGTTTCTTTATGCAGTTCCTCCAGAATTGATGAAAGCTCTTCTATTATAAGTAGGATAAGGTCTAAGGAACATTTGTTCAGGATCGCGAACCACTTTTCTTTGAATTTAGGAGAATTTTTACAAAGAGATGGTTTTAGAGCAATTCTCAATCCTCTTGGTATGCGAAGAGATTTATGATATTTTACCAATGTGCTTGCATGCAGCCTTTGATTGATCTCACGTTTTGAAAGATAGATTAGTTGTCGGATATTCTGTGCACGTTTTTTAATTGTGGAAGTTTCTGCGGTGTCCTCACGTATCAATGCGTAAATACGTGTTGCTTCATCTGGTGCAAAGGCAAAAGTATCCGCTCTTTGGTCTGTGAGGTTTATAATAGATTCAAATTCCATATTTTCAAATTGGGTGCTAAGCGAGTGGTTCCGGAAAGTTTCAAAATCAAGTAATAGTCCCACTTGCACACTCTGTTTGTACTAAATATTCAATCCCAGCGTGCTCTAGGGTGCACCCTCCGTGCTGGAGTGCGTCTAAATCAAAATCCTCTACTCATTGAGTCCATAACGCGACCTTGCTTAGCCTTGCTCAGCCCTCAACCATGCGCCACCCCCGAACTACGTCACTGGACAGCTTTCTGTCCATCAAGCACAAAGGCAATTTATTAATCACTGAGACCTTTAGTACTTCCCAAGTACTACAGTACTTTAATCAATCCTCTACCCATACAGCCATTAACGCGACCTCAGCATGCTCCCAGCACTTTGTTGCCTCAATTCAGTCTCCTCTCACCATTTCACGTCCACCAGCGCATGCCTGCTTAAATTCTTGAACACGCATGCTCCAGTTCCCACTGAGTGCAGCGGTCCCTTTATCTTAATAATACTATTCACGCTAGCCCCCCGCCACACTTGCGCCTTCATCAACCAACCCCCCCTTACCCCTTTCTCTTACCCCCCCATGTACAGCACTGTTGGCAACTCAACCCAGTCCTGATGAAGATCCCGATTAATGAGGATCGAAACGCCGTCGACCACTCAGCTCAATCATAGGCGCAACACACAATGTGGTTCGTCCAAACTACAGCCAGCCGAAAGTAGAACCAAACTCCACAATTCAGCTGAAACCATATTGTTTCATATACTCACTGTATATATTTATGCACTAGTCACCATGCGCCGTTTATGCTGATCACATTGTCACTTGCGTCGCCACCGTGTATATCACTTGCACAATTTGAGCACTAAGTACAATTAGGGTTGTATTATGTGTTTATTTACAGTGCTGCTACAACTGTAACTTGCCCATTCTTTGTTCTATATAAATATGATGCCATGAGCACATTTTAAACTACGAAAGAGTCTCCTTATCTCCTGTCTGATAATGTTTTGAACATATCCTTTGTAATTGTCTTCAAATAAGACCAGTTGGGATACCATATGTTTGTATTACATGCGCAAAGCCAGCATCTTGCGGACAGCCAGAATCGTCTTGTAGGCCATAATGAAATACCTGAGCCAGGGTGTAACATACCCAGTTGAGATACTTGAAGTGCACAAGTTGACGGATGACATTCAAATACATAGTACGAATCATAGACCAACAGTAAGCTCATTGTTTGTCACTGATGACTGTATCCGAGTCTAAGTCCTTCCAGTCACAGGGATCCATGGTAATTTCAGGTCACTGGGCCTTTTGTGAGAAGGCATACACAGTAGCAATCGCCCACTGATGGTCGAGGGCCCGTCCGACAGACCATTACTAATGAGAGTGAGACTCCCGCACTGTTTGGACCGGGTGCTGGCCATCTGTAACGTGATGAGGAGTAAGATGGAAATCATTTAAAGTTGTCTACCCCATGAATAGAATATGGCAAGCACATGAAATGTAAAATGTGCAAGAATCACAAGGAAAATATAAGTAGAGTAGTCTGCTGAACAGGAACCAATTTTTGGTCTAACATATACTGAGAGATTGGACATCAAGTAGACAATATGAGGCTCAAAAAGAAACAAGGTTTTTCGAAAAACCTCCACCTTAAACCGCCATTTTATGAGGTATCATACCAGGTGGTCCCTAAGAAGGTGGATCTTCTACATACTGTCCACCGGTATGATCATAGACCAGACTGTATAAGATTCTGACCCACAACACAGCAACAGCCGAGAAAATAGTCACTTCCCCGTTGTCAAGATCGAACCCAGTGGTTGGAACAATCATAAATGGCTAAAATAAAGGAATGAATGCATGTGAGCATGAGGAATGAGTGGTTTTAGTTGGTGTAGAGGTACAATATTATAAGTAAGTGTTCGTCTAAAAAATGCATACATATCAAGACAGTTCCTTGTGTCGTAAAAATTGAGAAGAAGATTTCTTGTATATGAAACAAAATGAACGGACATCATTGATTGATTTTTATTGTACATTATTGCCAAGCATTGTCTAGCACTGTATATATTGTTTGCATTCACTTTTTACCATTTCTCTATTTGATCAAAACATTATTTATAAAGAAACAAAGAATTCAGATAAGAAACATTGATAAAAATTATAAAAGAAATAAAACGACATTGACATAATTAAACAAAGATAAAGGGCCAGATGTAGGTAGGCATTTACCGGTCGGTAACGGCCGAATTCGGCCGTTACCGACCGGTAAATGCAATTTGAGATGTAGGGCCCTGTATTTTACAGAATCGGTAAATTTGCCGATCGGTAAATTTACCGATTCTGTAAAATACCGAATCGGTATTTTTTCCGAATCGGTAAAATTGATATGTAGGTGGGACTCTTCTGAGTCCCACAAGCATTACAGAATCGGTATTTTACCATCAAATACTATTTGATGGTAAAATACCGATTCTGGTGTGCATGCACATGTGTGCATGCACACCTGTGCCATATGACAGGCAGACCTGCCCTTAGGGCAGGTATGCCTGCCACATGGCCCCCGAACCTTTTTTGGGGGTGCTAGAGGGTGTCAAAGTGACACCCCCTGCACCCTTGTCAGAATCGGTATTTACCGATTCGGTAAATACCGACCGGTAATGCCCCATTCATTCCTATGGGCTTCAAAGCCCATAGGAATGAATGGGGCATTACCGGTCGGTATTTACCGAATCGGTAAATACAGATATTTACCGATTCGGTAAAAGGAACATCTGGATGTTCCTACATATCCACCCCTCAGATTTACCGATTTTTAATTACTGAATCGGTAATATCGGTAATTAAAAATCGGTAAATCTCATTTACCTACATCTGGCCCTTAGGGCCCGATGTAGGTGGCCAATACCGGTGGGAAACGGCCGAATTCGGCCGTTTCCGACCGGTATTTGGCCTTTTGAGATGTAGGGGACCTTTTTTTCACCGATTCGGTATTTTACTGATTCGGTAAAATTACCGAATCGGTAAATACCGATTCGGTAATGCACATTGATTTCTATGGGCTTCAAGGCCCATAGGAATCAATGGGGGATACCGATTCGGTATTTACAGAATCGGTAAATACAGAATCTTACAGATTCGGTATTTACCGATTCTGAAATACCCACATCTCCCCCCCTCCAATTTACCACTTCTTAAATACCGAATCGGTATGATTCGGTATTTAAGAAGTGGTAAATTGGAGTTTACCTACATCGGGCCCCAAATCTTATAGGTTTATTTACCATATGACCAGCTTTGGGAGCCTACCTTGTCCCTATAGAAAGTAATACAGGTCAGGTGAGATAGCTTATTGCGTCATTGTGCAATCGCCCACTGCGTCAACTGCAACAAATATTTTAGAGCTGGCAGCGACAATGGTTCTGCAAGTGATTCATTCAGAAAGGCTTGCATCATGAAACGCACTCAATAATAATGGAACTGCAGAAGTATGGTCAGTGTGTCGCATTGTGCACTGACCTGAAGCCAGTCATGGAGAACCCCATTATCAAAGTAGACACCAAAATATTGTATTCCGAGCCCCTGAAGTGCTGCTGCAGCTGCATTTTCCTGCCCTAAAGGAAACCACACTCACCACTCCAAGGGGAGCTGCGGGGAAAAGAGCAAGGTCCTAGCCTGCGAGTCTACTTATTTCTTCCAGAGTCATTGCGTGGTGCCTATGAGGTCCACACACAGGTTTACCTAACAAAAATTGGGACAGCAACAAAGAAAGTGCAGCATCCCACTCCAGCCAAAGATGTGATAAGTTCACCGGACCATGGAGCCAGAAATAGGCAAACATGCACTGCACAATTCTGTAATAAGCTTCGAGGTACAGGGCATTTAGCCCCCCTCGTCAAGAACAGGAGGGTGAGTCTATCCCATCGCACCAGCGGCTGCTTACCAGTCCATACAGGGGCACTAGTGGAGCATGCAGAGCCGTAAATCCATGTTGGGTAACAGTAAAGGAATGTTTGAAAAAGAAAAAAAAAATCGAGGTTGCACCACCATCTTCATATTGGCTATGCTGCCACAAAGAGAGAGGTTCAGGAGAATCCAATGATCTATTGCTTCTGTTAGAAGCTGTACCGCCATCCCATAATTCTACAGCATTACCATTTCTGGGTCTGTGTGAACCTGAATGTCCAAATATCGCACCCATTCCGTTGTCCACTTTACTGGGTACACCATCTGTACCAGTGTGTGGTGGCAGCTAGATGGAATATGAGAGATTGGTCACAATTGATTTGTAATCCAGAATGCCCGCCAAAGAGGATGACCTCCTTAAAAACTGGCAAAAGGTTATGCTCTGAGTTTTGAACGTACAAGAGAGTATCGTCCATGTAAGCAGCCACTATCAGATTGTAATGTGGGAAGCGAAAGCCACGATGAGTGTGATACTCCTGCAGTGCAAAAGCTAGAGGTCCCACAAAAAGGGCATACAACAGCGGGGACAATGGGTAACCCTGGTGCGTGCCTCTCATAATGCGTATTGGAGCTGACACCTGACCATTAACACAGATCCGTGCCGTCGGCTCCATATAGAGGACCTGGGCCAATTTCAGGAAAATATCACCCACCCCCACACGGTGCAGTACAGAGACCATGAACCCCCACTCAGCAGAGTTGAATGCTTTTTCTGCGTCTAAAATAATTGCAGTGTCAGACATGTCGGCATCAATGCATGAGATCGCAACAAAGAAGGTATAAAGATTGTAGAAGAGAGACTGGCCAGGTTAGAAACAAGACTGCTCAGGCTCCTGGGAACAAGGGGGCTAAGCATTTAGCCAATACTTTCATGAAGTCTTTTGTGTCTGTATTTAAGATCGACAATGACTGATAGGATGAGCAGTGATCAGATGGCTTATCCAGCTTGAGTAAGGTGACAAATCGCGCCTCCGCATTGTGGGGGGCATTTGTCCATCCCATACCATCTCCTCGAAAAGGCTGGCCAGATGAAGTACAAGTTTGTTTGGAAGGCCTGGTAGAAGGTCACCGTCAGCCTGCCTTCCTGCCAGGTATATCTTTCAGTGCTGCAACCATTTCTGAGTAGCAGAGGGGTGCCACAAGCTGCTCCTTATGCACCATCATCAGCCACTTCATGGTAATATGAGATAGATAATCAGCTGTGGCCAGCTCATCATGTCCAGTCCAGGAGGTGTAGGGGTCGGAATAGTAGTAGCGGAACTGATCTGCTACCTGATCACCCCCATGAAGAGGCATGCCCTGTTTGTCCCTGTTAGTACTTTGTTGTCTCATGGCTAGGTTGAATTAGGACTGTCAGAGTGGCACAAGGCAGTTTACCTTGGCCGGAAATCCGCACCATTGCATACCTGTACAAGTGCGTGACCTTGCTCCGAGCAAGCTCATTGTATTCATCTAGCTTGGTTCTGATGTCGCCCAACAGTCCCTGCTCTGATGGCTCCCTATGAGTGTGCTCACGGTCAGCTAGGTCCTCCTCCAGCTGCACCAGGCAGCCCCAAATCGAGCAGAGCGTGCCAGCATGTTTTGAGATAGTGACTCTGCAGATAAAGACTTTAAAGTCCTCCCAGGTGGTGGCAAATATCTCTACAGACCCAAAATTGGTACTGAAATACTCGGCAATTGCATGGCACAGTTTCTCGGGAAATACTGCACCAATCAACAAATACTGTGCGAAACACCAGGAGAATCCACAGGGATGCAAACATCCCGCTCCAGGACCATCAGTACTGGGGAGTTGTCAGAGTACGTTCGCAGTAAATCGTCACATTTCAGATCCTAGACAAGAAGCTGCGTGATATAAGCCAGTAGTCAATGTGTGTTTGTATTTTCATCGACCGTAAAGTAATGGGTATAACCCCTGTCCTGTGGAAAGCAATATCTCCATACATCTACCAGGCCACAGTGTTCCCCCACTGCTACTATAGCTCGGGTCACAGTCGAGGGTTGCCTAGGCCGACCCTGGGAGTGTTCTAGATCAGGAGACAAGATGCAATTACATTCAATGCCCCAAATCTGGAGCAGGTCACTATAGTGGCCTAGCTTGGCATGCATTGTGTAGTAAAACTGTGGGTCATTGTAGTTGGGGCCACATACCCAGACTAGTAATAATTAGAATCCTAACAATGGTTCCAGTGTGATACTTAAAGTAAGAAAACATACATCCTGACATACCAAAAGAATTTTTAAGTTATACAAAAAAGAAGAAAGAAAGAAGAATCATAAACAGTGAAAATGTTTGCCCAAGTACTATTTAGAAAAAGGATACCCATGCATAAATGTACTCATTATATAGAAAATTTATTAACAAAGGATAAATAATCAAGCCAAAAATATATACTAATAATGGAGCTCACTAAGTTACACAAACAACAATAAAACAATACAATGTTTAATCATAAAAGTGGCTGAGGAAGAAATTATACAAATAAGAAGTTCAGGACAAAACAGAAACAACACATAGCAAAAAATGCTTCCTCTTCAATTAAGGCCACATGTAAGCGTCAGCGGCATTTTGACCATAGTGAATTTAGATGATCAATATCAGGACAAAGCAATGAATATAGGAGCGGCCAAGAAAAATTCAATAAAACATCTATTCTAAGGGTATGTCCCACAGAAAAATGGAGTCAATTTCATTCATATGAAGTCCGTAAGCGTCACAATCCGAGCAAATCCGATAGGGCAGCCTGATTATGTTTTGCAACAACAAGCATCCACATTAGAACATTTTACAGGAGGCACCATATATTTCTTGTGCTGTGTCCTGCTACTTTCCCTTGCTATGGAATGCTGCTGCGTTGTGTCAGGCAGTTAGCTTGTGTCACAGGGATTCTGCTGGTAAAGCAGCACTGTGCCTTGGGATGACAGGACATCAGAATGTAGAGTCTGTGTCTGTCCACCACGTCAGTACCTGTCTGCCCAAATCCTGGCTAGCTAACAGTGCCTCACATGAACTCCTAACCTGTCCAGAGTAACAGGAGATTTTGGCAACCTATAACATGACCTTCTAGTCCCCAAGGGAACTGTGGAAACAGATCATCACCTTTTTTCTCTAACTCATTCAGGCCTTAGTAAATGGAAGAAAGACACGAAGAAAGTTTACAATATATTTATTGAAACTATTGTAGTCTATTATGAAGCAAATGTGCTCCGATTATGAGGCAGACACAAGTAAACAACTTAATTAGTACTACTATCAGGCTGTATAAAATAAACATCCCAACCATGGCAAATTATCTATCTGTCTAGGCCTATCCTTACTGTGTGACCACAGGGATATATATTAGTGACCTCTGGGTTTGGGAACAGACCCCATACTTGGTGTATATGGTTAGGTGGTCCCCATCATGAGTGTAAACTCAGTTTACACAAGGCTGCATGTCAGGCTCTGAGAGCGTTCGTTCCAGTACAGGTCTCTCTACCGGAATTCACCTCTCTGCCCCCAAAAGGGAAGAGACACAGTTTATATGAAAAGAAAACGGTGACTGCGTTACTGTGTTATGTCTGAAATGTTATAGGTTATTGCAGACCGAATAGAGAAAACAGAAGACCATGTTGTTATATATTCTTGGCACCTTGGACAAAATGCGCAGCCTGAATCCCGAGATGAATCACTGAATAACAAGCAACATGCATAGCACATTCCTTCAATAATGTCACAATAATAAATGTGTGTCTGTGCAAGCAGAGGCAGCCTAAAACATCTTATATGCCAAACTAAAGTCGAACAATTGCATCAAACATAGCTGCCAAAGTGAGAAGGTAGCCTGTGTCTCTGGTTGGGTCCAAATAGTTCCCTGGGTCCCCCAGGTGATATCTCACCTCCTTGCTGCTGTTTGCTCAGATGGCCACAAGGCAGGTCCAGTCCCCACATCCAGTGTGGGTTGAGTATCTCTCCTCACTCGACTGGGCATCCTCGGAAGCAAGGGAACCGGCCCAACCTCAGCCTGTCTCTGTGGATAAGGCCACATCCAACGATGAGCATGCTGTCTATGCCCAAGTGCACCACAACAGTGTTGCGAACTCCCCCAGGCACTGGGGGCTCTGAGCAGGTACAGGAGAGAGCCCCAGCGAAGTAGTCCTCCGCAGCTGGACTGTGTCTCTGGGTCCAGGTTGGCCACGCGCCATGGCACATCGTTTATGGTAATTATCCCCGGGGCACTCAGATGATATCTCACCTCCTTGCTTCTGCTTGATAGGAGGGCCGTGGGGCTTGTTCTTGTGTCCAATCCCGCCTCACTGGGCCTATCACCCTCTGTAAAATGCTCCTAGCCCGGAACACACACATGTATAGCGCCAGCCGCGCGAGGTGGGAAAGGGACCTGGGCAGAACACTCACTCACAAGGAATGGGAAGGGGTATATTATAGAGCTCGTTACTCAGCATACCACACAGGATTAACAGAAACTCTCACCAAACTCGTTACCTATTGGTACTATACTCCAGAAAGACTTCACTCTATGGACCCTTCTCAAGACACCACCTGTTGGCGGAGATGCGGGGAGGTTGGCACATTGGTACATTTGCTTTGGAACTGTACGCACATTCAGGGGAACTTGACTCAAATCTTAGATGACATAGACATGCACTTAGACACGCAGATAACGCGTTTCCCGGCGTATGTCCTTTTAGGCCTCCTAAATCCTGTGACCTTCCCACTTAGATCCCGCCGGGGCCGGCTGATGGTGATAGCGCTGGGTTCGGCAGTGCAAAATGTTCTAGCACACTGGCCCACCGCCCAGATCCCTAGCCTCACAGGATGGCTGCATTGGCTATGGTACGTCCTGGGGATGGCGAAATTGACATTGACGATGGCGGGGAAGGGCTTCTCATTTGCTGAGTTATGGCAACCCTTTTTGTCCCTTCTTTCCTCCGACTTCAGGGAAGTTACCTTCCCAAGGTACCTCTGTCTGTTGCGGATATCTGAATCCCAGGGAGACAGGGGAGAGGCCCAAACTTCAAATACGAAATCTTCACACTGAACATTTTTCTCTTTTTTTTTTGGTGGACAAGGGACAGGATGGGGGAGGGATGGGAGGGTGGGATACGTTTTTCACACAGTATATGTTTTGTTCTGTTTTTTTCATGCGTTTCTTACTTTCTACAGCCAGCCACTTATGTTTGCAGTAAATCACATGAGGGCTGTGTCTCAGCCTGATACTGTGGAACGTATTGTTTGTTGCTAACTAAAACTCAATAAAAGATTTAAACCATAAAACCATGAAGGCGGATTGGGCTTGGCTGCCAGCAGCCCTGGCCGGGGGAAACCATGACTGAATTAACACTCCACCTGACCTCTCAGTGTCGGTGGAATAATAATGGACTTATCACGAAACTCCAATCACCAGACGTGATAAAGTTTTTAAAACACCACAAGGTCATACTACTGCAGGAAACACGGGCCGAGGCCAGCCTTCTTATAGAAGGATATTTGGAATATAGGTCCCTCGTCCTGAGGTCGCACAGGTATGTTAGACCTAGCGGCGGTCTCTCAGTCTATGTAGCTGGCAAGCTAAATGCCAATATCGTCCAACTAACATTCGAGGAAGACTGTATCTCCGGCATAAGGATCAGAAATTCTAAACCGACTGAACAACTGCTCCTGATTAATCGATACATCTCCCCAAGCCCCAGGGAGAAAAAATCCATGTTTGACCATTTGATCCAGATTTTGTGTAACTTACTAAGTGACTATGGAAGAACTGCCTGTTTAATATCTGGCGATTATAACACAAATGTCCTCTTAAAACTCAGTGAAGAGCATGATGTAATATGCCTACACCCCCTGGAACAAATAAAGCCCATTGGTAATAAATACAGCAAACTGAAACAAGGAAATGCTCCCCTTGATTGAAAATTACAACAATGCTGAATGAGGAGACAGCAATCACCGAGCCCAAGTGATTGCCATAACATTCGGTGTAGCACAGCATGCCGTGACAAGCCGAACAACAAGAGGAATCTACACAGAGAACCTCAAAAAGCTAAAATGGTCTGATTCCACGATACCAACAATAATGACAAAATTTTGAGCACTGCAAGGCGTAAGGAGTGTCGATGATATACCGCTCAGTACATAATGGGAGCTTTTCTCAAGTCAACTGCTTAAAATGTTTTCATTTAGTCCACGAAAACACAAAAAAGGTAATATAATAATAACAACTGTGGAAAATAAGAAATTAAAATCCCTACATAACTCCACACTTAGACAAGTACAGAGGCATCCAGTGGAAGATCACACATTTAACACATACAAGCATGACAAAAAGGCACTCAGACAAGCAAAAGCTCTCTAGAGAATAAAAAATGCTCTGAGCAGTTCTGGATAAAACTGGTACATGTGAGAGAAAACTATAACTCCAAGTCATTTTGGTCTCTTGTCAATGGGAAAATATATAACCAGGAAGGACAAAGTAGTGCAAACATCCATGAAGACGAATGGGTATCTTTTTTAACGACCCATTTCAAAAAATCAGAAAAGGAAGAAGGTTTACTGGTTTTCTGCACCCCTCGTGCTTCTTTCTACACCTCTGTTCCTTCTTTCTGTACCTCTCTTGTTTGTTTGTTTGTTGTTTTTTCTGTGTCCCTCTTACCTCTTTCTTCACCCCACCTCCCCCTTTCTGCATCTCTGTTGCTTCTCTGTGCACTTTTCTTGCTTCTTTCTGTACCTCTCATGGTTCTTTCTGCACTCCTCTTGCCTCTTACTGTACCCCTGTTCCCTACTTCTGCACTCTACTTGCCTCTTTGTGTACCTCTGTTGATTCTTTCTATATTTCTTTTGTTTCTTTCTACACCCCACTTGCCTCTTTCTGCACCCCTGTTCCTTCTTTCTGTACTTTCTTTGTTTCTTTCTGCACCTCTAACTTCTTTCTGCACTCTACTTGCCTTTTTGTGCACCTCTGTTGATTCTTTCTGTACTTCTTTTGTTTCTTTTTGCACCCCACTTCCACTTTCAGCACCTCTGTTCCATCTTTTGACACTTCTTTTGTTTCTTTCTACAGCTGTCTTGCTTCTTTCTGCACCCCTTACCTCTTTTTCCACCCCTTTTCCCTCTTTCTTCTTCCATGTTGCCTCTTTCTGCACCTCTGTTCCTTCTGTCTGCACTTCTTTTGTTTCTTTCTGTACATCTCTTGCTTCTTTCTGCACCCCTCGTGCCTCTTTCTGCACCCCCTTCCCTCTTTTTGCACCTCTCTTGCCTCTTTCTGCACCTCTATTGCGCACCTCTATTGCTTCTTTCTGCACTATTTTGATTCTTTTTACACCTCTCTTGCTTCTTTTTGCACCATTTGTGCTTCTTCCTGCACCCCTCTTTCCTCTTCCTGTACCCCTCTTTCCTCTTTCTGCACCTCTATACCTTCTTTCTTCCCCTGTTTTGTTTCCTTCTGCTCCCCTCTTGCTTCTTTCTGCACCCTTCTTGCAACTTTCTCCACCCCTGTTCCCCCTTTTTGCATCTCTGTTGCTTCTTTCTGTACTTCTTTTGCCTCTTTTTCTCCTCCGCATTCCTCTTTCTGCACCTCTGTTGCTTCTTTCTGTACTTCTCTTGCTTCTTTCTGCACCTCTTTCCCTTCTTTCCGTAACCCTTGTGCCTCTTTCTGTAACTCTCCTCCCTCTTTCTCCTCCCCACTTCTCCCTTTCCTAATTTCTGTTGCTTGTTTATGCACTTCTTTTGCTTCTTTCTGAACCTCTCTTGCTTCTTTCTGTACCCCTTGTGCCTCTTTCTGCACCCCTCTTCCCTCTTTCTGCCCTCCTCTTGCCTCTTTCCGAACCTCTGTTGCTTCTTTCTGCTTTGCGTTTGTTTCTTTCTGCACTTCTCTTGCTTCTTTCTGCATCCCTCTTGCCTCTTTCTCCACCCCTCCTCCCACTTTCTTCATCTCTGTTGCTTCTTTCTATACTTCTCTTGCCTCTTTCTGCACCTCTGTTCCTTCGTTCTGCAACACTTGTGCCTCTTTCTGCACCCTCTTCCCTCTTTCTGCTCCCCTCTTGTCTCTTAATGCAACACTGTGGCTTCATTCTGCACTTCTTTTGCTTCTTTCTGCACCTCTCTTGCTTCTTTCTTCACCCCTCTTCCCTCTTTCTGTACTCATCTTGCCTCTTTCTGCACCCCTGTTCCTTCTCTCTGCTCTTTTTTGTTTCTTTCTGTACCCCTCTAGCTTCTTTCTGCACCCCTCTCGCTACTTTTTCTACCCCATTCCCCCTTTTTGCATCTCTGTTGCTTCTTTCTGTACTTCTGTTACCTCTTTTTCCACCACTCATCCCTCTTTCTGCACCTCTTCTGCTTCTTTCTGCACTTCTCTTGCTTCTTTCTGCACCACTGTCCCTTCTTTTTGCAACCCTTGTTCCTCTTTCTGTCCCCCTGTTCCCTCTTTCTGACCCCCCTGCCTCTTTCTGCACCTCTGTTCCTTCTTTCTGTACTTCTTTTGCTTCTTTCTGCACCTCTCTTGTTTCTTTCTGTATCACTCTTGCCTCTTTCTCCTCCCCTCTTCCCCCTTTTTGCATCTCTGTTGCTTCTGTATGCACCCCTTGTGCCTCTTTCTGCATCCCTCTTCCCTCTTTCTGCACTCCTCTTACCTCTTTCTGCACCTCTGTTGCTTCTTTCTGCACTTCTTTTATTTCTATTTGCACCTCTTTTGATTCTTTCTGCACCCCTCTAGCCTCTTTTCCACCCTCCTCCCCCTTTCTGAATCACTGTTGCTTCTTTCTGCACTTCTCTTGCCTCTTTCTGTACCCCTGTCCCTTCTTTCCTCAACCCATGTGCCTCTTTCTGCACCCCTCTTCCCTCATTCTGCTCCCCTCTGGTCTCTTTCTGCACCTCTGTTGCTTCTTTCTGCACTTCTCTTGCCTCTTTCTGCACCACTGTCACTTCTTTCTGCAGCCCTTGTGCCTCTGTATGTAACCCTCTTCCCTCTTTTTGCATCCCTCTTGCCTCTTTCTGCAACTCTGTTCCTTCTTTCTGCACTTCTTTTGTTTCTTTCTGCACCTCTCTTGTTTCTTTCTGTATCCCTATTGCCTCTTTCTCCACCCCACTTCCCCATTTCTGCATCTCTGTTGCTTCTTCATGCACTTCTCTTTATGTACCTCTCTTGCTTCTTTCTGTATCCCTCATGCCTCTTTCTGCTACCCTCTTTCTGCACTCCTCTTGCCTCTTTGTGCACCTCTGTTTCTTCTTTCTGGATTTCTTTTGTTTCTTTCTGCTCCCCTCTTGCCCCTTTCTGAACCTCTGTTCCTTCTTTCTGCACTTCTTTTGTTTCTTTCAGCACCTCGCTTCTTTCTGCACCCCTTTTGGTTATTTCTGTACTCCTCTTGCCTCTTTCTGCATCTCTGTTCCTTCTTTCTGCCCCTTTTATTTCTTCCTGCACTTTGTGCACCTCTCTTGCCTCTTTTTGCAACTCTCTTGGCTCTTTCCACAGTTTTATTGCTTCCTTCTGCACCTCTGTTGCTTCTTTCTGAAATTCTCTTGCCTCTTTCTGCACCTCTCTTGTCTGTTTCTGCACCTCTGTTGGTTTTTCTACTCTGTTCTTGCTTCTTTCTGCACCTCTCTTGAAAGATTTGGCACCCCCTTGCCTCCTCTTCAGCACCTCTGTTGGTTCTTTTTGCACTGCTCATCTTTCTTTCTGTACCCCTCTCTCCTCTTTCTGTACCCCTCTTCCCTTTTTCTGTACCTCTTGTGCCTCTTTTTCTACCTCTGTTGCTTTTTTCTGTACTTCTACTGCCTCTTTCTGTACCCCTCTTGACTCTTTCTGTACCTCTGTTGCTTCTTTCTGCACTTCTCTTGCTTCTTTCTGCACTTCTCTTGCTTTTTTCTGTACCCCTGCCTCTTTCCTCTTTCTGTTCCCTTTCTGCACCTCTCTTAGTTCTTTTTGTGCCACTTTTCCCCTTTCTTGCACCTCTCTTGCCTGTTTCTGCAACTCTCTTGCCTTTTTCTGCAGTTCTCCATCTGTACCTCTGTTGCTTCATTCTGTACCTCTCTTGCCTCTTTCCGCACATTTCTTGCCTCTTTCTGCACTTCTTTTGCCTCTTTTTGCACCTCACTTACATTTTTCTGATCCTCTCTTGCCTCTTTCTGCTCATCTCTTGCCTCTTTTTGAACTTCTCTTGCCTCTTTCTATACTTCTCTTGCCTTTTTCTCCACATTTCTTACTTTTCAGCACCTCTCTTGTTTTTTTCTGCAATTCTCTTGGTCCTTTCTGTACTTCTCTTTCCTGTTTCTATATTCAAATGGGAAGTGCAAGCTGTCAAGTTTAAAGGCCTGCGTGCTCTGGTGACTGAGGTATATGTCTACTTGCACATGTATTCTCACATGTGTTATGCATCTGAAGATGATAAGTTAAAAAGTGGGTAGCTTCTCTTAAAGGTGGTCAAATCTTCTTAGTTCTGCTCTGTCATTCGGTTGCACAGGCAGACATGTCTTATGTATATATGTATTATAGAGTCCCTCAAATATACTTTTGAATACCCATGTGCCCTGTATTGTGAGCAGAAAGAAATACATACACTCTTTTTTACACAAAGTTATAGAGTATGCTGTTTGAAACACAGGTATTCAAGTGTTTGTATGTTTATTTTTATTTAGCGTGCCACTAGGTAAAAGCATAGACAGGCATGCATAACTTCACAAACTTGGTCAGACTTACAACAGTGATATGCTTAGGATTGCTGTTTTATATTTGATAGGCCTAACATTCTGAGCCATCGATTAATAGTGAACCTTCAAGAGAAAAGAGAGGTTTAAGACATCTTCGGAGAAGGATTAGTGATTAGGGTACTTTGTATGAGTCTTTTGTAAGGTACAGTCAAAGTAGGCATCTTTCTGCACCTCTGTTGGTTCTTTCTGCACACCTCTTGCTTCTTTCTGCACCTTTCTTCCTCTTGCCCCTTTCTGCACTTCTCTTGCTTTTTTCTGCACCTTTCTTCCTCTTTCCGCACATGTCCTACCTGTGTAGGTATAGTTAGAAATTAGCATTTAAAAAACCTCTGAAATTCACTGAAAAACCATCGTTTTTAGGGATGTTATAGTTAAAAATCATTATTTTAAAAAACATAGAAATTCACTGAAAAACCTATAGGTTTCAGGGACGTTATAGTTAGTTGGACATTTCACTCATCCAAAACCAGAGAAATTCGGCCTTTTTAGTTAGTTGAGCTAACTACGACTTGGGCCCTTGCAATGCACAGCTGATGACATCACATATTACCTCACTCATGACTTGGTCAGTGACATCACTGATGACATCTCAAATGATATCACTGATGGCATTATCCATGTGATAATCTGGTGCACTTCCTCACATCCTAATATAACCATTGATACACCCACTCTAAAATACAGACTGACATTCTCAAAACCATATACACACACCAATACCAGTTACTACATACCCACTCACTGATTCCTATGTCTACACACACATCCCCTCCCTCACCAATACAGCCAATATCATATGCACTCATACACCCATACAGACACTTACATACCATCACTCGCCCATAGAGTTACTCACACAGCTAGTCAGTCAAGCAACAAATTAATCACACTCCCATTTACTCACCTACACAGTTATACACATACCACCTCACTTATTTATACAGATACTAACACATACTTAATCTTTTATACAATCACTGACACAAGTAGGGGTGAGCGCAAAATCCGTTCCGCTCGCGGATTTTGCGAATTTTCGGTAAATTTGCGATCCGCGAACTCCCGCGAATTTACCGCGAATTCGCAAATCCGCGAGCGGCGGATTCCGGGGGCAAAAGTTGAAGCCTGGCTGGCCTGTCAACTTGTAACTATTTTACGATGGCGCCGGCAAGCTGCCAGCCCCATCCTAAAATAGTTACTAAGTTAGCTTCAACAGGAAGCTCTAATAGATAAAATAAAGCAGGTGCTCGCACCTGCTTTATTTTATCTATTAGAGCTTCCTGTTGAAGCTAATTTAGTAAGTATTTTAGGATGGCGCTGGCAGCTTGCCGGCGCCATCGTAAAATATTTACAACATGCCCTTCCTGTGAGTGACTCATTCATCAGCCCAAAAACAATTGTGAGCGTCGTCGAGGCAGGTGTGCCTTCTTCCCAAATCTACCGTGGAAAATCAGCTGTGATGCTGGATAGAGGCCTTTGCATCCTTGACTTTCACGAGCGCAATACCCGTGCTGTTCCTGTGACCAGGAGCTTCTTTCTCTTCATCTGCTGAACTGATCTTTCTCTGACCTTTTATACACACAAGAAGCATGTGTGAACTCGCATGGAAGCCCTGCCCGTTTGGCCCCGCCCACACACTCGCGGTTTGCACCGTCTTCCTGCCATTCACCCACTATGATGGACAGCTCACTCAAGGGACCCCTGCGCCCTTCGGGGCGCCTGACTTTGGGCTTGGAAGCCCCCCCCACACACTTGCAGTGTGCACCGTCTTCCCACCATTGACCCACTATGATGGACAGCTCACCCAAGGGAACCCTGCGCCCCTCGGGCCGATTGCATAGTAACACACACATGGCCGCTGCAACATGCCCTTCCTGTGAGTGACTCATTCATCAGCCCAAAAACAATCGTGAGCGTCGTCGAGGCAGGTGTGCCTTCTTCCCAAATCTACCGTGGAAAATCAGCTGTGATGCTGGATAGAGGCCTTTGCATCCTTGACTTTCACGAGCGCAATACCCGTGCTGTTCCTGTGACCAGGAGCTTCTTTCTCTTCATCTGCTGAACTGATCTTTCTCTGACCTTTTATACACACAAGAAGCATGTGTGAACTCGCATGGAAGCCCTGCCCGTTTGGCCCCGCCCACACACTCGCGGTTTGCACCGTCTGCCCGCCATTCACCCACTATGATGGACAGCTCACCCAAGGGAACCCTGCGCCCCTCAGGGCGATTGCATAGTAACACACACATGGCCGCTGAAACTAGTTGAAGCTGAAATGAAGTGACTCATTCAGCAGGGCAAATCCGCGGATCCGCAAATCCGCAAATCCGCCGATTTTGCGGATCTACAATCCGCAAATCCGCAAAATCCGCGGATCGTGGATCCGCAAAATCCACCCATACCTAGACACAAGCACACACTCATCCATACAGCCACTCTCACAATCATTCACTCTCACATATATTCATTTATACCCTCCAACACTCACCTATACTACCTTTCACATATGTAGGTACTAACATATGTACTACTGAGACATCCATTCACTTACCAACACAGCCATACACATACTCAGCCACCCATACAGCCCCTCACAGATGCACTCTTGAACCCATACACCCAGTGAATCACCCACTCACAAATCCATACAGAGAGTCTCACCCATCCCACCCACTAACACATACACTCAAGCACCCATTCAGGTACCAACCAATCAAAAACCCATATAGACACTTATGTAGCTATGCACCAACCCAAACAGCCACTTACACACCAACTGACAGACTGGTACAGATAGTCATACAGATTAGTCAATCACCCATGTATTAGCAAGCCACGTTCAATCACTCACTTATACAGTCAGTCATGCACCTATTAAATCATCCATTCAGACACCCATACACCCACTCATTCTTCAATACACCTTGGTATATATACCAATATTAATATATATATATATATATATATATATATATATATATATATATATATATATATATATATATATATATATATATATATATATATATATATATATATATATTAAAAACACTCAGTCACCGGACGATGTCATCAGTGATTTAATTTGAGATGTCATCAGTGATATCATCAGTGATGTCACTGACCATGTCATGAGTGATGTAATATGCAATGTCATCAGCAGTGCATTGCGGGGGCATGAGCTATAGTTAGCTCAACTAACTATAACAGCCGAATTTCTCTAGTTTTGTACGAGTGAAATGTCCAACTAACAAAAACATCCCTGAAACCTGTGTTTTTTTCTGTGAATTGCTATGGTTTTTTATATTGTAATTGTAATTGCATTGATATAGCACTTTCTACCCCTGACGAGGCGTCAAAGTGCTTTTTTGGCGAGTAGCACGCTACTCCGAGACCCATAAGAGGATTAGTGTTGAATTAGTATAGTGAAACATGCAAGTACATTTTAAGTGGTGGATAGGTTAGTCAGTTATTTGGATTTGGAATGATAGCAGAAGGATAGAGGAGGACAAAGGTTTGTATTTATATTGCGCTTGTTGACGCACGCTATTCAGGAAGCCTACAAAGGATTAGTGGTGAATTAATATGGTGAAATATGAAGTAATTTCAGTGGTGGATATTAGTCAGTCACTTGGAGTGAGAAGGATAGTGGAGGGATAAAAGGGGAAGATAAAAGGGGAAGATGGGGGTTGAAGCGCTTTTCTGGCAAGTAGCACGCCACTCCGGAACACTAAAGGATTACTGTTGAAAATTAGTATAGTAAAAAAAAAAAAAAAAAAATGAAGTAATTTGAGTAATGGATATGTTATTCAGTGATTTGGGTAGTATATTAGTAGGCTGTCCGGTTTTAGGTTTGAACCTATAATAATTGATAAAACACCACTGAAAGTAAAATAGCCCTCACCAGTGTAAACATATAAACACGGAAGAAACACCTTTGCAACCACAAACTAAACAAGGTGATTGAAAGAGTCATTTCCATTTCTTCCTGAAGGGGTCAATACAATGTAACTTTGTTACATAAGACAGCAGCAAGAAAGATTGGTCTAGCATTATTCTGCTTGAGTTTTGTTGTTTAGGGAGGTCACTAAAATATTGTTATTCCTTCCTTTTGTTTTTTTCTGTTTTGTGGTCCTTGGTCTAATGATGCAGCGGTTTAGACGCATGTTTTAGTTCTTATTTAATTATTTTATTTTATAAACTGTAGAGAATCAGGAAATACATTTGAGTCTTTCACTGATGGGTAAAATGGCTGGTTTAATACAAATCTTTCTCAATATGGACCTTCACATTTACCCACAAAGAATGGGTGAAAACCTTTAATACATCAGCTCCTTTTCTAGCGAGTCATTATTGATAGTAGGTGAATTGCCAAACACCCTAGGCTTTAAACATTCAATGCAAGGTGTAGTGACAGGTATATGTGTAAAGAATGAGGTCACCAAGAATCTGTGGTAAGTTCGGAAAAAATTATGCCAGATGTTTGGAAAACATGGAACGCAGTGTCACTTGGAATGGTGTTGCTAAAAGTTCTTACCAAGTTCAACAAAGATTTGAGGATATTGTTTGTAATTGAAGTAATTTAGCTACGTATGCGAAAATGTTGTGTGATGACCTGTCAAAATCAATACCTGAGCAGACGTGCTTCCCTGTAAGAAATCCTTGCCACTTGCTAGATGGTATGCTGAAAGCATCAATCTTCAGAGTTAGTGAACAAAGCTATTGACTTTGTTGTCCTTTCTGGTGCACTTTCAATATGTGCAGGAACTAAAACGCAAATATTTCTCATTTTGTACTTTGCGTGGCATCAATGAAAGAGTAATCCCAACTGTGTCATTTAGCCGGTGATTCTCAGTTGTAGAGGCAATCAATGCTATATTATCAATGTGGCAACCATTTACAGAATTTGTGCTTAGTGATGACAAAAGTCAAGACATGTGAGGATCTTTGGTCACATATTTATACTGATGTGATAAGAAGTACACTCTACTGCATTCTTAGATCTTTACAAGAAAACATGATTGCATAATAAAAAAAACTAAAGCCTGAAAACACCCTTGTCTACCAAGTGTTCAGCATACTTAGTGTAGATGTTAAACATCTCCTTGTGAGTTGGCAAGGCAACACTTATAGTGTCTTTGACAGTGCAAAATGTTCCATGTTAGAATTCTTGCCACTTGGTAAGCAAAGAAATGTTGTGGAGAAATTCAGAAAATGTAATTTTACAGTGCATGAGAAATGGCTGGCAATGATGAATAGAAATGTCCCTACACAAACCATGGCATTTGAAGTCAATGAAGCCTCACTGAAGTACTCTGTACAAGTTCTAGATCTTTTCCATAAATGGGAATTTTGTACGGACTTTGTAAAGAACTGCTTAAGTTTTTTACCGCTTCAATAACTGAGGGCATATGCGCCCAGTTCAACGCATATTTTGCAGAAACTGTCCCAGAGAATCACAATATTCAGGTGCACCAGTATTGGCATGTAAAGCTATGTCAGTGGCCAGAGTTAGCAAATTGTGTACTGGCTGTTTTGGCACTGACTGTCTCAAGTGCCAATGTTGAGAAGGCCTTTTCACAGATAAATGTTTACATGGGCAGCAAAGAGTGTGCATGACCAAAGACTTACTAAAGAATTATTGTGTGTTGCACTACAATAAGTTTGATTTTTAAAAATGTATTTGAACCTCATACACCCTGTATGCACACTGTCTATAAACATGCAGAAAGCAAGCAATATAAAAAGCAAAATGTTCCATAAACACCGGAAAAACACTTTTTATTGTTTTTAATTGCGCGAAAATGTGTAACCACTGATAAACACTGTTTTTTAAGGTATAGAAAACACTGATAAAACCCCACCAGAATTTACCAAAAATAGAAACTGAAAACAGGAAAGCCTATATATTAGTATAGTTTAATATGGAATTTGAGAAGTGAACATATTAGTCTGTTAATTTCGATTGAAAAGGATAGTAGAGGGATAAAAAAGGGAAAGATTACTTTTCTTTTTTTCTTTTTTTTAGGCCTTAGCAATAGGAGTAGGCTTTTGGATGAGTAAAAAGGAGTTTTGGGTATTGCTAAATGAGACAAAGGGCAGCATTTCTGGCCCTAGTCCCGACCAGTCCTGAACAGGCTCCAACAGGCAACTTCCCTTGTCCTCTCTGCACTTAGCCTCGAAGCCCGGGCTGAGACCCCCTAAGCCTGGCCTTTTTCATAGCTCTAGTAATCAGCTGACCCCTTCAGTCAATGGGAACCCTAGCCCTAACACTATCCAATCACAACACTAGCCCTAAAATCTAGAACCAATAGGAGACTAGGACCTTACAGCCAATCTTAGCCCTAGTCCAAGCACCCAATCAGTTCAAAAACCCTAATCTCTATGTCCAATAAAGGCCCTAGCCCTACCAATAGTCCCACAACAAGTCCATGCAACCAATGGCACAGGTTGCCCTAGTCCCTACTTCCAATATAAATCCTAACCCTAGCCCTAGTCCCAACCCTACAATGATTGAATCACAGACCCAGAAACCAATCAGAACCCTCAAATACCCAACCAATGAGGACATTAAACCTAATCCAATAGAAACACCAGATACACCACCAATCAGTGTACACATGTACCAATCACTAGCAGACCATATAAGGTCCCAGCGCCCTCAGACAAGGTTTGCTGGCCGGGAAGTTGGAAGCTGCTTCTCCTGTTCAGAATCTCCTAGGAGACAGACAGGCTCAATCCACACTTTGGACTGCAGCAGGTAAGGGCCTCACTAACTTGAAATCTAACAATACTGTTTGAATAAAACGTTACTCCCCCTGGTGGCCAAGAAACGAAGTGCAGAGGCCCTAGTAAAACACAGTTTAAACAGCTCACAGAAGCACCCTCTGATGTAGAAAAATTCCTGTTGCTGGGGGGGAGGCAGGGGGGCTGGTTTCACTGGCTTGTGAAAACAAAATGGTGGCTGGGAGTGCACTGTTTTAACATACAGGTCTTAGCACAGAGCAAAGGAGAAAGTTGGTGGGAAAACTGAATTGTCACCAAGGAATGAGAGGGACAAACTACAGAGGTTGGACTGCAAATCACACAATTCAACACACTATATGGAGGCAATCACTCTCTCTCTCTTTCTCTCTTCCTCTCTCTCACTCTTTCTCTCTCTCTCTCACACTGATTCTCTCTTTCTCTCTTCCTCGTATCTCATTCTCTGTTTGTTTCTCTATCTCTAGCTTCCTCTCTCTCACACTGTTTCTCTCTTCCTTGTAGCTCACTCTTTCTCTCTTCTTCTCTTTCACTCTTTCTCTCTCTCTGTTCCTCTCTCTCACACTGTTTCTCTTCCTCTCTTCCTTGTATCCTACTCTTCCCCTCTTTATCTATCTTCCTCTCTCTCACTCTTTCTCTCTTCTTCTCCCTCTCTCTCTCACTTTTTTCTCTCTCTCTCTTTATCTCCTTTCCTGGACGCATGATGCACCATTTTATCTTTCTTTTTGTCTTGCAGGCTGTGATTCACAAATGGACCAGCGATGACACGCCATGGCTGTACATAGTTTTATTTCTTGTTGTTTCGTTTAAATAAAATGTTTTATATGTAAATCTATATATGACTAAGATACTTGTTTGTCCAACCGCACACAGACACTTCCGGGTCCAAGAAGGTTGTTGGGGGTATTCTGGTGATGTGAGAAGAGGGTGTGTTACCTGCCAATGTGGGGAGATGCAGTGTGAAAGGGGTATCTCTCAGAGAAAGAACTCCTGTATGTTTTCAGAAATGCCTCGGACAGATGCCAGCTGACGGACTGAATCACAAAAGGGCTTTTCAATGCTCATATAGTGTGACTTATGAACAGTTCGCACTCAGGCTCTCTGAGGGACAGCTGCGGTCCGTGGGCTCGACTCACAGAGGGAGAACTACGGGCCGTCTGCTCACAAAGGAACCGCAGCGTGGTAGCTCGCAGAGGTAGAGGCACATCAGTGTAGTAGCTCGCAAAGGTAGAGAGCTGCAAGCCAACGAACTGGGCAGAGGGAGCATGAAGGGGGTATCTCGCAGAGAGAGACCTGCAATATATTTCCAGTCTTGACTTCTTAGATACAAATGTCAGCCTCGAGAAGTCCCACCGGAAAAGCTGCAACCCCACCTCTAGTTCGCAGAGGCAGACTTGCGGGCCCAAAAAGGTTGTTGGGGGTATGCTGGTGATATGGGAACAGGGTGCGTTACCTACTGATGTGGGGAGAAGCAGAATGAAAGTTGCATCTCTCACAGACAGAGCTCCGGTATGTTTTCAGAGTTGCCTCGGACAGATGCGAGCTGATGGACTCAATCACAAAATGGCTTTTCAGTGCTCATATAGTGTGACTTATCAACAGTTCGCACCCAGTCTCGCAAAGGGACACCTGCGCCCCACAACAACGTACTAGCTTGCAAACGTAAAGAGGTGGGAGCCGACGAACGGGCTTCTAAAGCCATAGCCGCGACCTAGTGATAAGAAGAGATGCAGCGTTAAAGGCATATCTCACACAGATGCCTGTGTTGCCTTGCAGAGGTAAAACTGTGGACCCGATGGCTTCTACACAGAGACATGCGAGCTAACAGAGTAACTCACAAAATGGTTGCCAACACTTCCTGGTTTCAACAGTTCACAGCCAATGAGCCGCACGCTCCTGCTTGTAAGCCCTCAGCCAATCGCATGTCAGAATTCCCAAATATCAATATCTTGAAAATTTGATATTTCTTAAAAAATACTAAACAGATTTACACAATTTAAACAAAAGCATGCTTTCTGGACCATCACCTTTCTCCCTGCCAAATATGCTGTAATTCAGTTCAGCACTTTCACCTGTACTCTTCAGTAAAGTTTTGTATCAAAACTGTATGGAGAAAACACATTTTGGGACCCCCTTTTTTCTCAGCCCCTCCTACAACATTCACCCCCAAACTTTTAATATAGGACCTAATCAAAAAAAGAGAAGCTTTTTGGATAATTTTATAAAGATTTGTCAAACGACGCCAAAGTTATAAGCACATGCAGGGCTTCAAGATGGGGGCAGCGCAACACCCCTCCCAACATGACTGAAGCCCTGGAGCTGCGAGGACCATAGCGAGCCCCCCACAGCCCCAGCAAGTCCTGTTAGTATTTTTCAAGAAATGGCCCCAGAACCTAGCCAACCCAAGAGCCTCATTAAATTTAAACACGCAACCCCAGCGCAAATTTCGCTGATTTAAAAAAAAACAAAAAACTTTTTTTTGGGCCCTAGGAGTCCTTCTAGGATCCCCTCAGCAGGCTTAGGGGGTCAGGGTGTTTATACCCTGCCCCCTTCCCTTGTTTTCTGCCTTTGTTTCTCCGTTTTCGGGTGACTCGCTTCTACCGAGCCACAAGATGGCTGCCAACACTTCCTGGTTTGGACTACTAGAAGCCAACCACAGTGAAGCTCGCGTACGTGACTTAGGCTTTGCCCAGATATCGAAACTTTTATTTTTCTAATTTCTCAGCAACTACTGAACGTATTTACACCATTTAAAAAAAGGTCGCTTTCTGACCCACGCACTACCTTCGTGCCAAATTTGGGGTAATTCCGTTCGGTAGTTTCTGCTGTAGCCTTGCATTAAGTATTCCATGGGAAAATTATTTTTTTACTCTTATTTTTGAGTTTCTCAAAAACTACTGAACGGATTTACATCATTTAAAAAAAAAAAGGTCGCTTTCTGAACCAAGCTCTACCTTTCTGCCAAATTTGGGGTGATTCTGTTCAGCAGTTCTGGCTGTAGTTCGTCGCAAAATTTCCTATGGAAATTAACCTGGGGAAAACGCGTTTTGGGACCCCCTTTTTTCTCAGCCTCCACATGACGAATCACCCCCAAACTAATATATATATGTATATGTAATATTCAGCACCAGGTAGCCTTCGGGTGAATGTTAATACGTTAGAAATATATAAATGTAATATTATAAATAAATAATGCCTGCAGTCTGAGTCTAGGCTAAGACTACTGACTTCAAAGTGCATAATCAATGGAAAAATACACCAACCAACAATAAATCAGTCCGCAGTTGAGTTACCATCTAGAGGGGACCGAGCTTCGAAGTTTGGACTAGTTTGCATAAGTTTGATCTGTCCTTCAAACGGCATAGCTGGCAAATAAAACAGACTAGGATGCAGTCGGGGTGTCTGAGATTAATGGTAGCATTGCACCCATCACATTTGTGTTTTTCTAAGCGAGATACCAATAAGTGCCACTGGTTTGCCCGCACTTACCCTGACCTGGGTGCCATCTCGTGCACACTGTGTCAGAGCACCCAAGTTGCGCCTCAGTGATGAAGCACAACAGCGCTGAAATAGTTTTGGGTTTTCGTTTCGAAGGACCACATTTTGTGTTTCAGCTTGGAATGTTTCTACTAGAGCGAATCGGAATTAGTAAATCGGTTATCCTATCGTTTGTACATCTTGCCCTTGGTTCTCACACTTCACATGAGTGAACTATAGAATCTGTGTACAATGAACGGTAAAGAAAGAGAGGTGATTCGGTTCTGGGAATGCGTCTAGTTCTCAAGAAATACATCACTTCAAAGTACAGCACGTTTTTTTCCATCCACTGTGTTTGAGAACGCAATTTTCTGTGGAATTAGAGTTCAGTGGGTTGGCCATGTGCCGGCTAAAACAACATGTCACCCAGATGGGTTTAGTCATGTCAGTGAGCACTGTAATGCAGGCTTCTAGTATACATTAATGCTCTTCATTGACAGTTTGTCTTCAGTTTCCTCTCATAGGGCCACATTACAAAGATTAGGAATAGCAATTTCCTAAATCTGATTTCAGGGATCGCAATTAGGAAATCGCTATTCCTAATTAGCGTTTCCAAGTAGGGCGCAAATAGACCTACCTCATGCATATTAATGAAGTAGGTCTCAATTTGCGACCCTCTAGCTTTCACTGCCATTACAGGGATGGTAGGCTGCTGGAGTCAGCAGAATGCCATGCCTATGACTGCTTTTAAATAAAGCAATATTTTTTTTTAAAGTGCAAGTTGTTTTCCTTAAAGGAAAAAGGGATGTGTTTAAAAAGAAATAAAAGAAACATTTAAGTTTAATTTTTTATGAGTAGGCAGGGGTCGTTGGGATCACTGTCTGTTCTTAAAAAATAATTTTTCAACATTCTCAAAATGTCCCAATGGGTCCTATTCCCATTTACCAATTGGTTACCACCACTTTTAAAATGGTTGCAAAGTATTACTGTTTTGCAAGTGGAATTTGGTTGCAAAACAATAATGCATATCATATTGATTTGGTATTTGGAAGATGCACCTAAAACATGCCCCTTCCAAATGCCAAATTGCAATTTTTTTGATTCTGTAGCAATTTAACAAATCATATTTTGTACATCTGGAAATGGATTTTTCCCTTCGCAAACGACCCGATTCAGCAAATTGAGCGAGTCGGGCCGTTTGTAATAGAGAAATGCTTTGTGAATCTGGCTCTATGTCCTTTGGAGTCTATGGCCCTCGTCTCTTTCACAAGTTCTCCTAACTGTCATGCTTCTTGTCTGAAAACATTTTTAAAGAATTGTAGCATGACATCAATACATGAGTTTGCCTTTATGCAGAATATCTTTAATCTCAATCCACAGCTTTGAACAGCGCTTTAAGAAATTGGAAGTAGCTATATACCCAGCTGTCGGCCAGATAGAACATATTTTCTGAGATTTACCCAGTGGCTGTCAAAATAGTACACCATCTCTACTGTTCAGCCGACCACAGGCCCAATAGTAGAGAGATGTAGTATTTGGCCAGCGGCCAGATAAATCATGTGAAGTGGGTCTTTATTTAGCCGGCCATGAAGAACAAGCTTTGGCAAGGCCAATATGTCTTGCCTGTGCAAGAATGAATGACTTTGACAATGTGTTTTAGCCATGTTGTACACCAGTGTGGCTGCTGATCAGCATGGCTAAAGGTTAGTAGCACAGAGGAGAGTGGCATGGAGTGGAGTGTCGTAGCCTGGAGTAAAGTGCTGAGGAGTGGAGTAAAGTGGAGTAAAGTGCTGTGGAGTGGAGTACAGTGCTGTGGAATGGCATAGAGTGCCTTAGAGTGTAGTGGTGTAGAGTTGAGTAGTTTAGAGTGGCGTGGTGTAGAGTGGAGTGGCATGGATTGAAATAATGTGGAATGGCATGGATTAGAATGTTGTTGGATGGATTGGCGTGGAGTAGAGTGTAGTAGCGTGGAGTGGTGTAGAGTGGAGTGGTGTAGGGGGGAGTGACAAAGAGTGGAGTGTTATTGAGTGTCATAGAGTGGAGTGGTGCAGAGAGGAGTGTCAGAGTTAGTGTAGAGTAGAGTACTGTGAAGTAGAGTAGGGTGGAGTAGAGCATCATATAGTGGAGTGGCATAGAGAGGAGTGGTGTGTCATATAGTGAAGTGGCTTAGACTGAGTGGACTATTGTGGCATAGCGTGCCATAGATTGCCGTGGTGTAGACTGTCATAGAGTGGAGAGTCGTAAAGTGGAGCAGATTAGAATGAAGGTGCAGAGGGGGGTAAATTGGTGTGAAGTGGTGTAAAGCTGAATGGCGACAAGTGGCACAGAATGGAGTAGCATAGAATGTTGTAGAGTGTCATTGAGTAGAATGGTGTAGAGTTGAGTGGAGTAGAGTGGTGTGGCATGGAGCGGTGAAGAGTTAAGTAAAGCAGAGTGCTGTGGAGTTGAGTGATGTAGCATGGAGTGGTGTGAAGTAGCATAGGGTGGAGTAGCATAGAGTGGAGTTGAGTGGTGTAGAGTGGAGTGGCCTAGAGTGGAATAGAGTGCTGTAAAATGAAGTGTAGTGGAGTACAGTGAAGTAGAGTTTTATGGAGTGGAGTGTCAAGAAATGGAGTGGTGTGGAGTGGAGTAAAGTGGAGAAAAGTGGCATTTAGTGTTCTATATTGTCGTAGAGTGGAGTGGTATGAAGTGGAGTGACGGAAAGTAGCATTGAGAGGAGGAGCATAAAGTGCTGCAGAGTAGAGTGTTGTTGAGTTTGGAGGTGTGGCATAGAGTGGAGTAAAGTGCAGTGGCATAGAGTGGAATGGCATGGACCAGAGTGTTGTAGGGTAGAGTGGCAAAGAGTGGAATGTTGTAGAGTGGAGTGAAGTGGTGTAGAGAGGAGTGGCATAGAGTTGAGTATATTGGAGTGTTGGGGTAGATTGCCATAGAGTTGCGTGTCATAGAATGGTGTAGAGTGGATTGGAGTGAAGTGACATAGAGTCTCATACAGTGGAGTGGTATAGAGTGAAGTAGAGTGTTTTAGAGTGGATTAGTATGTTGTGGAGTTGAGTGGCGTAGAGTGGAGTATTGTAGAGTGCAGTAGAGTAGTGTGTCAAAGGGTGGGATGCCATAGAATGGGTGGAGCAATGTGTCCTAGAGTGAAGGGGCGTAAGCGCTGTGGCATAGAGTGAAGTAAAGTAGTGAGGACTGGTGTAGGGTGGATTGGAGTGTTGTGGAGTGTCAAAGAGGGTAGTGGCATAGATTGGAGTAAAGTGTAGTGGCATAGAGTATAGTAGAGTGTGTGAAGTGGGGTGTCCTAGAGTGGAATAGTGTGTTGCAGAGTGTAGTAATGCAATATAGTGTGTTGGCATATGGTTGTGTTGGGTAGACTTGAGTAAAGTACCGTAGAGTGGAGTACTGTGGAGTAAAGGGTCCTAGTGTGGAGTGGCATAAAGGTGAGTGGTGTGCAGTTGCATAGATTAGAGTGTCATAGACTGGAGTAAAATAGAGTGGAGTAGAGAGGAGTAGGGTGGAGTGAGTTTCATAGAGTGTAGTGTCGTAGAGTGAGTGGAGTGTCATCGAGTAGAGTAGAGGGGCATGTTGAATAGTGGAGTGTCAGAGTGTTGTGCAGTGGAATAACAGTAACGTGTCATAAAGAGCAGTGGCATGGAGTTGCATAGAGCGGAGTAAAGTATCATAGTTTGGCGTGTCATGGAGTGGATTAGAGTGTTGTAGAGTGGAGGTGAGTGAAGTAGCATAGAGTTGATTACTATAAAGTGTGGTAGAGTGGAGTGCAAATGGAGGAAAGAGTATGATAAGGAGGCAAAGGCTGCCTTTAGGGCTGCTCTGAAGGGGTATCATATGTCCATTCGTAGATCTCACAACATATATATTTCTTCCACGATTGCTGAGGCAACTAATACGCCTCATGAGCTTTTTAAGATTGCTAACTCTTTTCTTGACTTGCCCCCAGTGCATCAATTAACTCTCTCATTCCATCTATTGAGTTATGTGGGGACCTCTCTGACTTTTTCTTATAAGAAAGTACAGACCATATATGAGCAATTTCCTTGACTGGACTCCAAACGGGGTTGAAGATTCCACCTCTTGCTCTGGACTGATACTTTCGGCTTTTAATCATATATCTTTGTAAGAGTCTTGCCCTGAATTTGCTAAATGCAAATCACACTCTCCTCTAGATCAATGTCCTCCTACCATTTTAAAACATGAATCTTCGCTTGTCAATCCTATTGTAAATAAGCTGATGAGCTGGTCTTTGGAATCTGCTTTTGTGACTTGGTATTGGAAGCAGGAGCTTCTGACTCCTATTTTAAAGAAACCTAATGCTGAGCCCAGGTTTTAAAGAACTTTAGACTAATTTCACTCCTGCCAACTATGGCTAAACTATTGAAGTAGATAGTAAATAGGCAGCTCTTTCATTTTTTGGAATCTAATCATATGTTGCATGTCACACAATGGTGCATGGGTACCTGCGTTGGCTCTAGGCAGCTCATTGTGAGCCACTGCTGGGAAAAGGTAGGAATGTGCCATATTGTGATAAATACAGCAAATTCTTGTCCTTTTACTGTAAAGCAGCACGGTAAGTTGACTTACAGTGCTGTGAAATGTTACATTTTGATAAATATGGCCCTAAGTAGCTAAGTAGAGAATTTGCGAGCAGTCTTAACACATTCAGTAGCATTGCTTAGCTGGTTGCAATGAGCATTGTGCCTTAAATGAAAGAGTAATGCACCTTAATGACTTAATGACTTATGAAGAGAAGGACAGTTGTTGGTGGACTAGATAATGTAAATGATTCATTTTAGAGTTTATGCAATATATTGCAAAGGATGAAATCATTGTTTTTACCAAACATGGGATGATTGCTTGCGGGCCCCTGGGAGGGTGGGGGGGGGGGGGGGGGGTGGGGTGCTGCATGCGTGGGGTACCTATGGTACCCCCCTGCATTTGCATGTACAAGGTGGCAGGCACCGCACGGTGCCTGTCACGTTGTACATACAAATGCAAAACATGTATTTTTACATTGTGGCGGGTGCTACCGCCTGCCGCAATGTAAAAATACGGGATACGCCCGCCAGTGGGTGGATGCATCGTAATTTGTATTGTGGGACCGCCGAACCTATGGCGGGCGGTCCTTTTTGCGAGGTCCTAAAACGCGTTTTCCCCATGCATTGTCCCATAAGGATTTTGTACTTGACTACAGCCCTAACTGGTGAACAGAATCACACCAAATGTGGCAGAAAGCTAGATGTTGGTCCAGAAAGCATGCTTTTGAGATTTGGTGTAAATTCGTTCAGTAGTTCTAGAGATATTTAAGTTAAAAAATATAGCTATCTTAGGAAACAAGTCCTTGCATAGGACTTTTGGACCCTACTGAAAGGTGATTGGCTGCCAACACTTCAACCAGGAAGTGTTTGCAGCCATCTTGGGAATCGGCTTGAATCTGAGTCCTACAAAAATGTTTAAAAAACTAACAAAGAGGGGCAGGGTAGGAATACCCTGACCCCCAGATATATTGTGGAGGGGTCCCCATAGGAAACCCACCAGGCGTTAAAAAAAGGATTCGTTTTTTCAATGTTGCCACAAATTCATGGGTAGATCTACGCATTTGAAGCAAAAGCTGGGGGCATATGAAAAATAAAGGAGGGGCACATGGGTTCCCCCTCATAGGGTTTAATGAAACCCTAGGGACCACTCCTCCCTGGGGGTTTTGTTTTAAATTGTGTGGGGTGCCCGCATGGCACACCCGTGCCCCAGGTACCATCATCTCCCTGGGGCTTCTTTACTTATTAAATGGGGGGCCTCACATGCCACAAGAGCGAAGCAAATGGAATGCTTTCAGGGAAGTACTGTGTGCCACATGTGGATGCAACACACAAAGAGGGGGCCATAACCTGAAACACATACTATTTCTCTCGCCCCCTCACTCCCCCTCAATAAACGGCATTGCTTGTTTGGCGTACAGTTGCAAGGCTCAGCGTCATCTTTACAACGCCTCCAGTGGAACTACTCACCACAAATATTTTTGGGGAGCTCACACCCTGTGCTCAGAAGGCAGTACCCCTATGTGACCATTGATATGAGTTTTCAAAATCACATGTGGTAAATTGGAAGGTCTTAGCACTCTGCCACATCTGAAACACCCTCCATTAGGACTACTCACAACAAACAGAGTGGCACCTCAACATGCTACCTGCAGTTTAATCGCCGGACCAATTTGAATGAATGAATGAGTGAATTATTTAATGATTCATTTAATTAATTGATAAAGATTATTCAAGGCACCGTACACGTAATAGTTATCTTGGTGCGAACATGAGAAAGAATGGACATGTAAGGCATTCAAGATTGTAAAAATGAGGAATGATACAAGTGAAATGAAGCCAATGTAGAAAAATAAAGCAGTGTTGAGCAAAAAGGTAGGTTATTCATTTTTTGAAAAAAATCTTATAATCAGAGTTGGTGCAGAGAGTCGATTCCAGACTTTGAAGGCGTAACTGAAAAGGACCTCCTTCCAAGACGTGCTCGCATGAAATATGGAATGAAGTCCAAGGCTTGGGTGACCTATTGAAGGAAGTGAGCTGCGGTATATTCAGAGAAACAGGATTTTATTGCTAGCTGATAACACCAAGTAGGCTTGCATTTCAAGGGAGAGTTCTTTAAAGAATATATAATATCGAGCACCAATTTGCCTTCAGGTTTCCTTTTTCTCACACCAACATTGTTTACACATCCCGTTAGATGCTATCATCTGAGATGCACGATCTCATCATAGCTAGTGAGTATTTAGCTAGAACAATTTCTAATCACAATTCCCTTCTTTAGGATTACACTGGATACGGACTAAGCCGTGTATACCGACTTGGTGACTAAAACTGGAAACTCTAGAGGATCTGGTTTTTCAGTCCACATTACGAACAGCTATAGGGCAATACTTTGCAGAAAATTAGGGCACTGCTTTGAGCCCACTTGTAGTATGGGATGCCTTCAAAGCGTTGATTAGGGGCAAATGTAACTCTGAATCTAGAAGTATTCTTGGGACCATTTAGGGAGACATTGACCGCAGAACAAAAGTTGAGGGATATATTGAGAATAGAAGACTCGAAAATCAAGAATTACATGAGACATTACTGGAAGCTATAGAAAAAGGGGCCGAGCAGGTAGACAGACTGCAGTGCTTTGATTACAGGAATTAAATGATTCAATTGCATGCAGAGAGGGATCGTACTGAGGCACTTCTAGCATGGTTAGCCAATCCTGCCAAAAAGGGTCTCCGTTAACCTAGAACTTAGAGAAGAGTACACCCCCACGCTCTTTTGGCAACTGGATATCAATCAAGAGTGCCACGATTACGATGCTGATCTATATCAGAGCAGGGTCACCGGCACCGAGGCAGACATAAATGCATTTTTGAGGACTCCGATGTTGCGTACTGTGTCAGAGGCAAAGGTGGACTCCCTGGGAGGGGACATTGAACTCCACAAGGTCAGGGCCGCCGTTAAATCGATGGCTAGGAATAAAAACCCAGGCATTGACGGCTTGCCAGTAGAATTCTTCTCTGTGTATGTTGAGGAACTGGTTCCCTGGCTAGTGGAACTCTATAATTTAGTAAACCAAGGGGGCAAGTCCTGGCCGTGCCACTCTTAAAACCCAGTCAGCCGGCCTTTGATAAAACAGCCTACTGACCGCTATCAATGCTCAACCTGGAATACAAAATCCTGAGCAAAACTGCGTCCATGCAGCTTGTCCCATACATGAAGACCCTCCTTCATGGGGATAAAGTGTGCTTTATACCAGGCGGTAACACACCCCTTAATATTCAGAGACTTCTGCCTGTGTTGGAGGCTGACTCGTAAAGCAGGAAGGAGGTCGCAGTCTTTGCGGTAGATATAGAAAAGGCCTTCAATAGCCTGGAATGGCCCTATCTTCTTAGAGTGATGTGAAGGTTCAGGCTGGGTCATAGCTTTGTGGAATTGACTGCCTTACTATATACGGACTCTCAGGCTCGAGTACGGACGAGAGGAAGTATTTCAGACAGCTATCAAAGGGGCAGGGGTACTAGGCAGGGATCCCTTAGCCCCCCTCCTATTTGCCCTGGCTATGGAGCCTCTGGCCTGTTAGGACAGCAAAGGAATCCTCTACCGAGTCCTGGAAGTAATGGGCAAACAGCACCATATTGCACTGTACAACAATGACCTTTTACTTTTCCTCCGCACTGTGATGGAGGATTTCTAAGGGGCAAGAGGGCACTTTGTGCACCTCGGAAGGGTATAGGACCTATTGGTTAACTGGAGAAAATTGTGATTGTTTCCTACTGAAGTCGGTAGAGATAGACTGGCAGTTGTGGGCTAAGTATTATGGGAATCCAGGTGCCTCCTGTACTTAGGGGTTAAAATATATCATGACCTTGCTAACCTCCTGGAGGTCAGTATTGGGAAGCCTATCTGAGGGGTGAAGTTGAGGTTGGAGTTCTGGGCTATTTTCCCCCTCTCGGTGATCGGTAGTGTCGCCCTATTGAAAATGGTGGCTTTCCAAGGTTGCTATACTTCTTCGCAATTCTCCCATTATGGATCCCGGCGAGCGTATTCCATAACATACAATCATTACTAACCGGGTTTATCTGGGGATCTGGCAGGTGCAGAGTGTCATTGACCACCCTACAGAGACCTACGGCAGCTATTAGCTGGCTGTGCTTCTTCAGTGGCTCATGTAGTGTGTGACTGGGAGGTTCTGAAGGACAGAAAACTTGGATCCTTCTGTGCTGGATCTTTGATAGCTATCCCATATTTTATTGCAGCTGCCCGCCCAGAAACAGAAGACAGTTCTGAATTTAGAGTACACCGCCGCAGAAATTCCTCTAGAATTTCTTCTAGAACTTCCTCATGGTGGAAACTGGAACGGGCTGAGGGAATGGATGGCAACAACGATTGGGGTCCTGTACGAGGATAGCTCTTTGCTACTGTTCGAAAAATTTCAAGGACATTAAGATTTACCGCAGTGGTATTTCCTGTTGCATAGGGCCCTCATAGCAGCAATTCGAAAATACTAGGGGTCAGGGCTATCTGAAACTTCACTTTCTGGAGGATGTCAATATCTAGTAGCATCCTCAGGCACATATAAGGCAGTCACTAGTTTGTTCCCACGGCTTTGGTGTGAGGTATTATCCACACTTGATAATTTACCATCGCGGAAGAAGATCTGTGTATTCCCATAGAAGAAAAGGTTTGGGATGACTTGATGGGTCGCTTTCCCAAAGTGTCTAGGAATGCCCAATTTCAACTTATCAACTTGTATATACTCCACAGGGCATATCTCGCACCGGGACAGATAAACCGTTACTTTGCGACGGAGGCTGCTAAATGCCCCCGATGTGAGGAATCATGGGCAGAATTGCTTCATGTGTTCTGGAGCTGTCCGGTGCTGGGGGACTTTTGAGGGCCAGCCTGTGATGGATGTCCTGGCTGAGGTGATCGTGAGGGGGGCTCACTATACATTGGGGCATTTTTTGATACACTTGTTCCCACACACCTCTAAGAATAAAGTGAACAGCACATCCCAGTACCTGGCGCTGCTCCTGGCCAAGAGGGAGAATGCCAGTCACTGGAAGTCCCCGAGAGGACCCACTGTGGAGGGATGGAAAAGGGAGGTCAAACGATGGACAGACTATGAGGGGGATTAACGCCTGAGAGAGGCCAGAGGAGGATCCTTAGAGGTTGCCAGGGGATGGAAGGCATTAGTTGAAGAGTAGAAACACCCGGAGCCTCATTTATGAGGCTGTGCGTCACTTTTACCCCACCGGTGCGTCACTTTTTGTGACGCACCAGTGGCGTAAAAAATGCGCCTTGTTGCGCCATATTTACAAAGTGACGCATCTAGGTAGATGCGTCACTTTGTAAACCCCTGCGCCACATTATACCTGCGCCAGGCATAATGTATGCAAGGGGGCGTATTGACGCAAGGAAGGTCGTAGAAGTGACGCAGTGAAATCTATGAGATTTCACTGCATCACTTTTAGGACGCCGCTGCGTCAAAATCTTGCGCCTGCCTCACAGCAGGCGTAAGACTGACGCAGGCCCATTCACACTGGCCTTGCCCCATGTGAAAGGACGCATTGCTGGAGTTGCGTCACTTTTGTGACACACTCCAGCAATGCGTCACTTTTGCGCCATACAGATACGTCAGAAATGCTGACGTATCTGTAACTCCTTGTGACATGATGCGTCATACATTAGATATGACGCATCAGGAATGTCGCAAGGAGTGCGCACTGAGAAGTGATGCATCGCTGCTTTCACCCAGCGATGCGTCATTTCTCATAAATGAGGCCCCCAGATTTCTCCACCGTTGAGGAGACCACCTCGTGGAAATCCTCTTCTGAGGGCATGTAGTTTTTCTTAGTATGAGTAACTGGAGGGGTGGCAAAAGTACTAGAAGGCACGTAACGACATGGGACGCTGTCCTACACCCTCTTAACGCTGTGCAGCAACAATAATAGATTCCTTCATAGTTGGTAACTGACAGCCATGGCACACCTGGGGGTGAGGGTAGGGGGGATTAAGACTGTTTTTTTATAGTTCGATTTGCAGTATATACCACAGGGGACCGTTGCTTAGATACTGCTGGAGTACACTCACAATACCGAATCCTTCCAACTATGTACTTTACAAATAGATTGCTGGGCTAGTATTATGCCATACCGGGGCCAACCAGGGGGGAGGTTGTCTCGGCTTTCAGCTTGATTGGATTGATAAATATGTAATTGTCTATGTGTTTCCTATTGTACTAGAGACCTGGTTCTCGTTTTGTAAACAATAACATTTATTTTAAAAAAAAGTTGCTTTCAGGTGAATGTTAACACTTTAGAAATATCCAAATTAAATAATACCTGAAGTATGAGTCTGAGGTAAGATTACTGACTTCGAAGTGCATCGTCAATGGGAAAATACACCAACAAAAGAAATCGGTCTGCAGTTATTTACTAGAGGGGACCATGCTTGGAAGTTGGCTTATTTGAATATGTTTGGACTATCCTTGAAAATGGCATAGCTGGTAAATAAAACCGACTAGGATGAAATCAGGGTGTTTGAGATTAATTATAGCATTGCACCCAACACATTTTTGTTTTTCTAAGCAAGATGCCTACAAGTGCCAATGCTTTGCCCACACTTACCCTGACCTGGGTGCCATCTCGTGCTCGCTGTGTCAGAGCACCCAAGTTGCGCCTCAGTGATGAAGCACAAAAGCGCTGAAACCAGTTTTGGGTTGTTTGTGTTTTCATTTTAAGGGGCCTAGTTTTTGTTCAGCTTGGAATGTTTCTATTAGAGGGAATCAGAATTAGGAAATCATTATTCCTAATGTTTGTACATCTCGCCCTTGGTTCTCACACTTCACTTGAGTGAACTATAGAATCTGTGTACAGTGAACAGTAAAGAAAGAGAGGTGACTCACGTCTGGGCAGGCCTCCAATTCTCAAGAAATACATCACTTCAAAGTGCACCAGATGAGCGTCCCGTAAACCCTTTTATCCATCCACTGTGTTTGAGGACGGAGTTTTCTGTGGAATTAGACTTCAGTGGGTTGGACGTGGGCCGCCTAAAACAACATGTCACGCAGATGGGTCTAGTCAAGTCAGTGAGCACTGTAATGCAGGCTTCTCGTAAAAATTAATGCTCTTTATTGACAATTTGTCTTCATTTTCTCCCTTTTATGGCCAGATTACAAAGATTGGGAATAGCAATTTCCGGCGAATCGCAATTAGGAAATCGATATTCCTAATGTGTGAAACTCTTGTGAGTTTCATCAGCGATTCCTAGTAGGTCGTATATAGACCTACCTCATGCATATTAATGAAGTAGGTCACATTTTACAACCCACTAGGTTTCATTGCCATCACCGGGATGGTGGCCTGCTAGGGTCAGCAAACTACCATTTCTATGATTGCTTTTAAATAAAGCAATACGGGGCATATTAACAAGGAACAAGGAAAATTAACGCTAAGGGCGCAGTGTTAAATTTTTTTACGCCCGCTATCGCTGGATAATATCGCCTGATTATCGCGTTAATAACAACGCTAACCGCCTACGCAATAAAAAATCCAGCGATAGGGGCATTTTGGGAGGTTATCGCTAGTAATGCAGCGAAAAAACTACAAGGATAGGGATATCCTTGTTGATAGCCCATGGTGGACTTAGCCAAGTAATCCACCTCCCATTGGTAGTTGGATTACAAGGCTAAGTCCCCAGACGTAAAAAAGCAGCGTTAACCGTGGTTAGCGCTGCTTTTTTTGTCTCTAACAGGGTTAGCGTAAAGCTTGATAATAGGAAAAATGTCGCTTAGTGACCTTTCTCCTATTATTTTGCTCTGGAACACCCACTTTCCATCTCATTAGAGATGCAAAGGGAAGCGTACTGAAAAAGAATGCTAACATGCGATTTTGCTTGTCAGCACTCTGTTGTTGATAGGGCGATATTTTTATCTCCGCTTCTTTGGCTTTTAAAGCCAAAAAAGTGCTGATAAAGCCTTTTTGTAATATGCTCCTACATTTTTTTTTAAATTGCAGGCTGTTTTACTTGAGGGTAAGTGAGATGCATTTAAAAAAAATAGCTGAAACATTTAGGTTTCATTTTTTAGAGTAGGTAGGGGCCGGTGGAACCACTGCCTGTTCATAAAAAAATAATTTTCCAACATTCTCAAAGTTCCCAATGCGACCCTTTACCATTTGTGAATGGGTTACCACTACTTTTAAATTGGTGGCAAAGTATTACTGTTTTGCAAGCAGAATTTGGTTGCAAAACAATAATGCATACCATAAGGATTTGGTATGTGGACGGGTCTCCCAAAACACGCCTTTCCAAATACAGAATCGCAAATGCAAATTGTGATTCGGTAACAAGTTAACAAATCACATTTTATACATCTGGGAAATCAATTTTCCAGACGCAAATGGCCCAATTCAACAAATTCATCGAATCAGGCCATTTGCTGCTGGCAAAATGCTTTGCACATCTGGCCTTATGTCCATTGGATTCATGGTGTCTCTCATCTCTTTCAAAAGTCCTCCTTACTGTCATGCTTCTTGTCTGAAAGCATATCTAAAGAATTGTAGCATGACATCAATGCATGATTTTGCCTTTAAAATATGATCTATTAATCCCAATCCACAACTTTGAACAGCGTGTTAATCAATAGGAAGTGGCTATTTACCCAGCTGTTGGCCAAATAGAACATAATCTCTGAGATTTAGGCAGTGGCCTGCAAAATAGAACATATTCTCTGCTGTTCAGTCAGCCACAGGCTGAACAGTAGAGATAATGTAGTATTTGGCCGGCAGCGGGATAAAACGTGTGAAGAAGGACTTTATTTTTCCGCCATGAAGAACAAGCATTGGCAAGGAAAATAGGTCTTGCTTGTGTGAGAGTTAATGGCTTTGGAAATGTGTTTTAGCCGTGTTGTACACCAGTGTGGCTGCTGCTCAGCATGGCTAAAAGTTAGTAGCATAGAGGAGGGTGGCGTGGAGTGCCGTTGAGTGGAGTAAAGTGCCATGGAGTGGAGTAAAGAGCAATGGAGTGGCACAGAGTGTCCTAAAGTGGAGTGGCATTTAGTGTTGTGGAGTTGAGTGGTTTAGAGTGGCGTGGTGTAGAGATGAGTGGTGTAAAGTGAAGTAAAGTGGAGTGGCATGTATTAGAATGTTGTTGCATGGAGTGGTGTGGAGTAGAGTGTATTAGCGTGGAGTGGTGTAGAGTGGAGTGGCAAAGAGTGGAGTAGAGTGGAGTGGAGTGGTATTGAGTGTCTTGAAGTGGAGTGGTGCACAGAGGAGTGTCAGGGAGTGATGTAGAGTGGAGTAGTGTGGAGTAGAGTAGAGTAAATAGAGTGTCATATAGTTGAGTGGCATAGAGTGGAGTAGTGTGTCATAGTAGAGTGAAGTGTTATGGTGTAGAGTGTCAGAGATTGCAGTGGTGTGGACTGCCGTGAAGTGTAGTGCCATAAAGTGGAGTGGATTAGAGGGAAGGTGCAGAAGGGAGTAAAGTGGTGGGAAGTGGTGTAGAGTTGAATGGCGTAAAGTGGCATAGAGTGTAATAGCATAAAATGGCGTAGAGTGTTGTTGATTAGAGTGTTGTAGAGTTGAGTGGAGTAGAGTGGCGTGGCATAGAGTGGTATGGAGTGGCTTAGAGTGGAGTGGTGTAGAGTGGAGTAAAGCAGAGTGCTGTGGAGTAGAGTGCTGTAGCATGGAGTGGTGTGAAACATCATAGAGTGGAGTGGCATAGAGTGGAGTGGCATAGAGGGGAGTATAGTGTTGTAAAATGGAGTGCAGTGGCATAGAGTGAATTGGAGTGTCATAGAGTATGGTGTCGGAAAGTGGAGTGGTGTGGAGTAGAGTGGCGTAGAGTGGAGTAAAGTGGAATTTACTGTTGTAGAGTGTCGTAGAGTGGCATAAAGTGGAGTGGCGTAAAGTGGCATAAAGGGGCATTGCTGGAGTAGCACAGAGTGTCTCAGAGTAGAGTGTTGTGGTGTATAGTGGAGTAAAGTGAAATGGCATAAAGTGGAGTAGAGTGTTGTAGGGTGGAGTGGCATAGAGTGGAATGTCATAGAGTGGAGTGAAGTGGAGTGTTGAGGAGTGTTGTAGATTGGGGAGATTGTTGAAGAGTTGAGTGTCATAGAGTGGCATAGAGTAGATTGGCGTGAAGTGACGTAGAGTCTTGTAGAGTGAAGTGGAGTGGCACAGAGTGAAGTAGAGTAGATCATAATAGAGTGGAGTAGAGTGGAGTAGAGCACATAGAGTGGAGTACCTTGGAGTGGTGTGGAGTAGAGTGTTGTAGAGTGTTGTAGAGTGGAGTATGATATAGTGGAGCAACATAAAGTGGAGTGGAATAGAGTGGAGAGTCATAGAGTGGAGTGTCATAGAGTGGAGTGTCGTAGAGTGGAGGGTCAGAGTGCCATAGAGTGGAATGCTGTAGAGTGGTGTAGAGTGGCATAGAGTGGCACAGAGTGGAGTGGCATAGAGTGGAGTGTTGATGAGTGGCGTAGAGTGAACTGGCATTGAGTGAAGTGGGGCAGAGTGGAGTAGTGTGCCATATAGTGAAGTGCCATGGAGTGGCACAGAGTGTTGTAGAGTGGAGCGGCGAAGAGTGGAGTAAAGAGGTGTAGAGTTGCATGGAGTGGAGTGTCATAGAGTGCAGTGGCATGGAGTGGAGTAGTGTCATGGCTAGCATACTCTCACATGCAACAGCACGCCTCTGCTCAGGATTATCATGAGGTGGACCCCATCTCCTGTTGAAATGCATGGTTTCCCAGTCAGGATCACACTCTGTGCACAGCCTTGCTATTGCACTTTGATTCTTGTGTATATCCATGATTTAGAGCTTTCATTCATTACACTCATGGTATAGCCATGCGATTGTGCTTGGTGGTATTGACATATGTGTATAGCTATGATATTGCGCTTGGTGCTATTAATATTTGTTTGCCAAGGCTCAAACACTACATATTCTGGTGGCAGTGGTAGGACCGTCAATATAATAATGTTCAAGTCAAAATGTACACGCCTCTTGAAACAAATGCTTCCAGAGTACCCAATTATTGCACTCACATGTAGCACTATTCAAAAGGCTGCCACACCATCCAGCCCCTTTGATTCCTGATCAACTTTAGCAACTCGGTTACAGCAGCTCAGTCTTTTCCAACAAAAAAGAGAAGGGAATGAGAGATTGGGAATGGGGGCCCAGCTGTGACGTATGAGACACATGAGTTACTGTGTGGGGGTATACGATGAGCAGGGTATAGATGCAAGGCATACTGGGAGGGGGGTACAGGGGACAAAAGCAATTCCGCAGATGTCTATAATGATGTACATGGTATGGTAGGGATACTGTTAGGATGGGTGTGGTCGGCTCTGGGTACGGGGCACTGCTGCATAGAGCTCATAATGAGGTACAGGGTTTACAGTACTGGTGTGAGGGTATAAGAGGGGTACAAGGCATGAAAGCACTTCTGGAGGTGTCTATAATGAGGTACATGGTACGGAAGAAGTACTGTGAGAATGGCTATGGGGGGCTCTGGGTATGGAAGCACTTCTGCATGGAGCTCATAAGGGGGGGCAGGGTATACAGTGCTGCTCTGAGGTTACAAGGGGTACTGGACATGGAAGCACTTCTATGAGCTGTCTATATTGGGGTACATGGTATAGAAGGAGTGCTGTGAGGATGGGCATGGGGCTCTGGGTACGGGTGCACTGCTGTGGGGAGCACATTAGGGGTTACAGGGTATGCAGTGCTGCTGTGAGGAGGGTATACGGGGCTACAGGACATGGGACCACATCTGTGAAGTAGGTATAATGAGGTACATGGTATGGAAGGAGTACTGTGAGGACAGGTACTGGACAGGATGCTCTGGGTATGGGAGCACTGCTTGGTGGAGCTCATAAAGGGGTACAAGTATACAGTGCTGCTGTGAGGTTATAAGAGCGGTACAGGGCATGGAAGAGCTTCCTGAGGCCTCTATAATGAGGTGCATGTTATAGAAAGAGTACTGTGTGGACAGGTATAAGACAGGATACTCTGGGTATGGAAGCACTGGTGCGTGGAGGTCATAAGGGGGTACAGGGTCTACAGTGCTGCCCTGAGGCCATTATAAGGGGGTACGAGACATGTGACCACAACTGTGAAGTAAGTGCACTGCTGTACATGGTTTAGAAGGAGTACTGTGAGGATGGGCATTGGGGCTCTGGGTGTGGGAGCATTGCTACATGGAGCTCATAAGGGGGTACATGGTATACAGTACTGGTGTGAAAGGGGACTAAGATGGGTAGACCATTTTGTGAGCTACAGCTTCCAAGTACCAAACGTTGCAGTGCACCTAGGACCAGAAGGTGGTAAGAAGACCAACTTTGTGCTGTCTATTTCCTGAAAATGTAAAAGCGATGTTCCTCTACCCATGACTGTCTCAATTTCACCTGTTTTGTTTGTGGGCTTTATAGTATAACATTGAGGTTTTACCTGCCCGTGATTGCCTGAAACAACCTGTTGCATTGTGGGCTTTGTTGTTAAAAATCTGTTGTTTTCTACCTGCAATTGCCCGCTTCAATTTCACCTGTGACTGGCTCTTTTAGTTCAAAATCTGTTGTTTATCACCTGCATGTGGCTGCCTGATTTTCCCTCCTAGTTTCCCTCTAATCTGTGCTCAGACCTGTGTGTAAGCAATCCACCCCCAGCTTCCTTTTGTCTTAGCAAATGAGTGAATCAAGAGTACCAACCCTCAGATTTCACAGTGCCTCTCACTCCACCTCCAATCTCCTCTCCTTCTGTTGCTCCTAATACTAATTTTCTGCCAAGCCCACCCCTCCCTCCGAACAACCTGCCCTCACCAGACCCTCTAAGTATCACCAACATCTTCCCCCCAGACATCATTACGTTGACCTCCCCCTCTCATCTTACGTCCTGCCTAGTGTCCCTGGGAATTAACCTGACCATGACCTCCCCTGTTTCTCCCTGGATTGATGATCTCAGCACACTCCACCCTCCCCCATCCATCCTTCCCCACGCGACCCCCCCTGACCCCTCTGATCACCATAATACCCCAACTCCCCCTACCTCCTTTGTGATACCTACCCTGAGGTAATATGAATTTTATGGTCAATTGTGTCCCCTAACGTAGACCCCAACGGCTCCATGTACGTGCTTCAAGTACATGTATGTTCCCTCCACTTCCAGCTATGAAGACGCAAATACATTTGCGTCCAACGTTAACATGTCCTCTTTCAGATCCAACAAGAATGGGTCGGATATTCAGTTCCTAAGTGTGCCTTGCCAACGTCTTTACATGGTGCACTTTCATGTTTTACTCGCTCTGGTGAGTTAGGCCCTGATTCCTGCCATTGAGCCCTTTCTGCCTCCTGTTTCTAAAAGCTGCAGTCTGCTGCTTCCTGACCCTTGCCTTACTCCCTGTGAGGCGAGCGGTGCCTGGCTCGACCTGCTTGCCTGCCAAGACTGTATTCAGCCTTCAAGTTATCTGCTCCGCTCCTCGAAAATACATTCCTGTCTAGTAGTTTAGGAAAACATCTCCCCAGCTGCAGAGCAAAGGGCCCGGCCTTCCTGTCTCCGTGCTAGTAATTCATAGCTCCTGTTACCATGGTAGGCCCATGGCCCCCTTGCTTTACACGTAGACACGAAGTCACATATGTACGCACTAGTAGTCAGTATAGAATAGCCTCTGCCCGAGAAACCTTTCCTTCTAGATAATACAGTTCCTCAAACACAAGATATTAGATATGATTTGGGATTAGGTTGTTCTGACATCCCAGACTTCTGTCTCCTCATGTAGGGCTAAATGTCAAGTCCCCTTCACCCTCCAGTTCCACGTCAATCACACGTCATGCTGCTGCGCGCGCATCTCTGCCATTTATTTCTGCTGACACTGCAGGATTCGTCTATGGATCCACCTACCTGTGATACGTTTCAAGTGACGTTGTCTAGCACACACCTCCGTGCACGCCCTCATGCACGCCTTCTGTTACGTACATGTGTTCTTATCTCGTTTCTCTCAGCTGTTACGCCTTCTGCATTCATCACTATTATGTGTATTGACTATATATATGATATCCTGTTAATAAAGCATTGTACATGTCCATGTCCATTCCCTTCCTGAACCCTTGTGGTGATGGAACATGATACCTGGTTCGAACCAATTCCTTTTTAAGGAATAAAACCTTCATAAACTCAGATGCCACGGACTCTGCCTCTTATTTTTGACTGAGTTATTCTTATTGAACTTTACCGCATAAATTAAGTATAGGTAATTTAAATTTACCACATAATTGGCGCCCGAAGAGGGACCCCTCTCCCACCTTACGCGCCGGCGGTGCGTTGCAGGCCTAGCCCCCTGCCACAGCCGGACGGACAACTACGCGTACCCGCAGGATTTCCTGTATCTCCCTCAGGCCAACGGAGGTGACTGAGGCTGCGATCGACACCCAGACGAGGCGGTGAGGAGTGCGGAGGATCCCGACCAGAGCCTAGCTGAGAGAGCAAGGTCCGAGGTATTCAGAGGCCCACCAGTTCCGAAGTTCCGAAGTACCTACGTCACGAGTCGAGTCGAGTTCAGTCCGGTCCAGTCCAGTGTCGAGTTTCCGAGGCCTTCCGTTCCGTGCTTCCCGGTGAGTACCGTTTGCTGGGGACGCATCTAGACGGGTGCATTAGTTTGTGCCCGGTCAAGACGGGTTTGGGTACACAGACCCGGTCTGCACTGTTTAGCGGTGTATCTGTACTGTTTAGCAGTATATCGAGTATGCAGGTAGCTAGTTTTATTCTAGTTATTGTTGTTCGTTTTCAAAATGTTTAATGTGTTTTAATGTCGTGGTATGAGTGATTGTTCGATCTACATTATCGTGTTTACTGTATTAGTTGGGTCCAAGTCCGAGTAAGTATCAAGTACCAAGTAGCACGGCTGAAACATGCCGCTGTTTTCCAAACTGAAACAGATAGGAACTAGAAAAGGGATACTCGAGGAAGCTGTTCCCATCCCACCCAGGGACACTCCAGGGTATTTTATGTACCACAAACACGGCCTAGATGCTGTATTATTTCTCGATTTGTGGGTGGATTACACCAAAGATTTAGCAGAGAATCAGAGATGGCCCGCTGCAGGGACATGGGATGCCGAGTGCATCATGAGAGTAGAAGAAGCGTTATGGAAAAAGAAAGCCAGACAGTCACAAAAAGCCGCCATTGAATTATGGCATAAAGAATCGCACAGACGGACAGAGAAAGCACTCAGAAAAGCAGAGAGAAGTAAAGAGGATTCCGAAAAAGCCAAAGAAAAGGAACTACTAGAAGAAGGAGAACGAGTTAGAATAGAACAACACGATAGACGTAGTAATGCTATTATGACAGGATTGTATCCAGTCCTGGCCGAGGGCCTGCCCAAGGCGACCCCGGAAGTACCGAAAGATCTGCCCCCTCCATTGGTTCCGACTAAATTACGTCACAAGACCACAAAGGATATTTTCCTTTCTTCCTATTTAGACGATGTAGCTCCCGAATATATCAATGTTCCGCCTGCACGCATACCACCCCCTGACCGCCATCCCCAACGACAGGACACTCCTCCACCACTTCCTGCAAACCCCATTAACCCTATTAATCCGCAAAATCCTTTCGGGCCTGACACGGCCCTACCGACAGATCATGCTCAAGCCTCCGCTTCAGGAGGTGCATCAGGAGGTTTCCAGACCCCGCCACCAGTACATCGATTAGATGTTAGAGAACTAGCAATGCAACGTACTCCGAAACCGATTACCAGTGAAAAAGCGAAAGAACTTATCACATATTGTAGATATGACCCCATACCAGGCAAAGATGGTTACATGTTATTAGCCTCAATACGTATAAGACGTGCTGCAGATTTTTTAGTTCTGTTTCCAGGAATAAAAGCTAATCTAGACAGGATATATCAGTTCGTTCAGACGGGGGAGGGTCCGGAATGTGTTCACGAGGCCATGGCGCATCAGAAAGTCGACATTCAGAGCCTAATACTAAGATTCCTCATAAACTGTTTCATAAGAGAACGAGACAGGCCTGGTGTAAATCAAGAAGAGATGAAGGTACTAACTGCATGGAGTCAGAATATTTCAGACGGAAAACACGATAAACAAAGTTGTATAGAGGCCATGTACAGAAAGATTCGTAAAGAAATAGTAGTATTCCATGCAAAAGCGAAAGCTGAAAGGGAAGCAGAATCTGATGCAAATAAATCCTCAGAGGAGGAACCAGAGGAAGAGACAGAAGATAGAGGAACAATAGCCTATGTAGGGAGGGGTAGACCCTTTAATAAACCGATACGTCCAGAAAGTAAGAGACTTTTTCACACTGCTATGTCAAATCCGAAAACTCCTGAACATTTGTTTCAGGCTACCGATAAAGTACTTCAAGAACGAATGGGGTACCATGTACTCGATTCCATGGATGAGCAAGAATTAGCCAGATCAGCAGTACAATGGGCTGACAATTCCGATAAATATAGTGATGACGCATTAGCGCAGACTTTTTTAAATCTTTCCCCCGACGAACAGCGACTAGCTGGTATGTATATGATACAGCACCTCCTTATATTGTATAAAAGCCAACATTCTGATCCGGGGCCCCTACCGGATATACTAATAGAGCTACTCATGAATAAATGGAGAGGCCTAGGTACAGACTTAATTAAGGTAATTCTAGAGCATCGGCACAGATATAGTACTTTCCTGAATCCGCAGTTTGTTGCAGCTCCACCAGTAGAAAGAAAAATGTATTACATAGACAGACAGAATCCCTTACGAGAAGTACATCCAGTCAGGAATGATGATAATACCTTTAGACGTGTGTTTGTGTACACGCCCATAACTAAAATGAAATTATTGGAAATGAAGAAATTAGTGCCCAGTCACGATAAAGACCCTGCAGGTTTCCACCGTGAAATAAAAGACATGTTACTCATGGGTGATTATACCTATCCCGACATCATGAAAATATTGAAAGTATTATTGCCTGCCGGTATTTACGAGAAACTCAAAGAAAAAGAATGGGAGGTGGGAGAGCAAAAGATTGATTGGGCTGCATTAGAGAACGAAGAGAATACTAGAACCCCAGGCCTAGGGCTTGGGGACAAAACTAAAGCATTACCAGGATTGTTAGTACAAGTATTGCCACGTTTATTAGCAACGAAAAAGGAAGACTGGGATGCAATCTCAGCCTGTAAACAGAAACCCGATGAAGACACTAGTGATTTTTATTCCCGATTTGAGAAATGCTTTGTTATTAATAGTGGCCTGAAAGCAAGTAGCGAGTCGTATCCACACCTTTCTGTATCCAAGTTAGTCGAGAATTCTCTGCCCCAAGTCAAGAATCGTGTTCTGAAAGTCGAGAGCACATGGCAAGCAAACACGCCATCCCAAATGTTACAAATGTTACAGTACCACCAGAACAGAATTAGAGAAGAACATGATCACGAACAAAGACGTATGAAAGACACGAAAATGAAAATGTTAGTTGCTCAGTCAGTTCCAGCTGACGGTCAGAAAAAGGGCATGACACAGTCCAACAATGCAGCAGCCCCTGTTAAAGGGACATGCAACTATTGTAAACAGCCAGGTCACTATATAAACGATTGTGCAGTTTTGAAACACAATTAGCTACAGGTAAAACTAAAGAAAGACCGCGTCCTCCTAGACAGGACCAGGCCCAACAACAAGTATCACAGAATATCCAGCCTATGCAAGCTTCACAACAGACAGTACAGACCGTAGCAGTACCACAGCCACAGCCCATTGCTGCAACACAACATGCAACGCAACAGATGTACCAGTATACACAAACAGATTACCCCGATTATCAGCGATACACATGAAACAGCCTAGAGAGGGAAGTTGGCTTGCCTCTTATTGAGGTTCCTGTAGATCGTCCTCGCTGCTGGATTGTTCTCTGAATCTATTAATATAACAAGAGGCACTAGACAAGGTTGCCCATGCTCACCCCTGTTATTTGCTTTATATATCAACCCTCTTATTTTGAAATTATTAGAGAGCCCTATTATTAAACCGATTGTTAGCTTTCAGTATGAAACGAAAATATTGGCATATGCTGACGATATTGCGATAGTCACACCTGATCCTACAGAAGCTATTCATGAAATAGAGGTAATTACCTCGGAGTTTGGGACTTACTCTGGGTATTCTCTTAATAAAGGAAAGACGATTATAATAAGCACACCGGACACAGTTTGCATTGATCCTCGAAGAATTGAAAAAGCTACTTATCTAGGCGTTGAACTTTGTGCAAACACTAAAACAATCACACAAATTAATTTTGATCCATTACTGAAAAAAATTGAGAACGATTTTAAAAGAGTCAACAGCCTTCATCTGTCTATTATAGGGAGAGTTAATTATGTTAAAATGAATACGCTACCCAGGTGTCTATATTTATTTAGAGCAATACCGCTACCCATTAAAAAAGAGGTTTTAGCAGTAATTAACTCACTTATATCTAAGTTTGTGTGGCAGAATGGGAAAATTAGGAGATCTATTGAACTACTGTCTCTACCTATCGAGAAAGGCGGCCTTACTATACCTAATATGGAATTATATTATTGGGCAGCACAACTAAAACAGCTTTTGCCACTGATCAGAGGTTATAGCGAAGGAAAGATAGAGGAGCATGCTGAAATACCGTCAATCTATGAACTTATAGTTGGGCGAGAGGCAGAAGGCTTGTTACTGCGTAAAACTGAGACAAGAAATTATAAAGCTTTTAAAGGTGAAATTATGATTAATGCTTGGAAAATCTGGAGTAAAATTGCTAAATATAGTAAAGTTGAGAAAATTAATTGCTATACACCACTTCTTTACTCTAATTCTATTCAAATACAGGATTCAGTTGCCTTTTTAAAACATTGGGCTAAGATAGGAATTAAGACAATTGGCGATTTTTTAATAAAAGACTATGACACAACTTTTCTAGATCTAAAAATTAAATATAATTTGCCAAATGGGGATTTTTTGAAGTTTGCACAGATATTTTCCATACTAAAAGCTAAGGAATCACTAATCTGCCTACAAAAGTATGAAATAATGGACGTAATTTTTAGGACAAATAGTAGAATTGGAACTCTATATAACACTCTTTTAAGCATGAAGAAAGACGATCTTGATAAAACGGAAAAAAAGTGGTGTTTAAAACTAAATAACCCAAATGTGGATTTAGACCAGGTCTTAATCTTGAGTCAAAAGTTATTGATGGCAAGCAATCTTAAGGCACAATTGTACAAAACTATCTTTGACCTTTACTTTACTCCTGCTAAACTATTCACATGGGGTAAACGAGAGAATGATTTATGCCCAAGATGCAGTCAAGGGCCGGCAACTCTTACTCATATGTTCTACACCTGTCCTAGTTTGACATTATTAAAAACCATGATAAATTCTTTTTGGGAGGAAATCTTCGGACATATAATACCAGAGTCAGAAACCCTCTTTATTTTTGGTCATGATCTTACTTTAAATCTGGAAAAAGATGAAGAAAGATTAGTTTTTATTGGTATGGCGGTCTTCAGGATACTTCTATCTGCGAGATGGAAAGATGCAGAGCCTCCAAGCTTTCAGATGTGGCTAGCACGCCTTTTGGCAGTTCATAGATATGAATCTGCAATATTTAAAACAAGAGGGATACAATCCAAATTACGAGGAGATGCGTTGTGGTGTCCAATAACTGAATGGAAAAATAGCACCGTCCCTGGTGGTATTGGGTGATTTTTTTGACCATGGTTATAATTGGTTTAGAATGTGTTTATTTTGCTGTATAATCTAACTATTTAAAATTTTATATATGTTGATTCTTTATCTTTTTTTTTGATCACAAACCCTGTAATTCAATTATCTATAATACTGTATTATTTGAGTTAAATCTGATTTGATGTACTGTTGTAATGATGTCCCACTTATTATGCCTGAATAAAAAATAAAAAAAAAAAAAAAAAGAGGTTCCTGTAGATCAAGAGGGTCCTTATGTACATAGCCAAGTGTTAGGAAAAGATAGAAAGTTTTTGATTGATACAGGGGCAAGCAGAACAACGATAAGTCATGACGAGGTTCCAGGGGCACCCCTCTCAGGCTCCCAGAATGTTTCCCTTGGATTTTCAGGCAAACCTATTGTAAATGAAGTATCAAAACCAGTACCTCTTTTAGTTGGTCCATTGTCTCGCACTACAGATTTGTTATTAACGAAATCATGTCCAGAAAACTTCTTAGGTATCAAGACACTGAAAGCTCTAGGAGCTGTGATTTGCTGTTCTCCGGAAGGAGTAAGATTGTTCTTACGTGACTTTAAGGGTCACTATGTGTTGAGAGATATTGATCCCAGATTACAGAATGTTCCTGCACATTTATGGGCACAAGGCCCCACTGATGTAGGTTGTATGCACATTACACCATATCGAGTCACACTCAGGCCAGGAGTAGTCTTACCACGAATCCGACAATACAAGTTACCTCCAGATGCTGTAGCGGCTTTACTGAAAATCATTGACGAGCTCATTGCACAAGGGATGGTTGTAGAAACCGACTCGAATCTATGTAACTTCCCCATCATTCCAATTCTTAAACGTACTGATCCAAATGCACCCCCAGTTTATAGATTAGTTATCGATTTGCGCGAATTGAATAAATGCATCGTACCACAGTACCCCGTGGTCCCAGACATCTCGTCTTTATTGACTGCCATTGATTCCGAAGCAACGTTCTTTACTGTAATTGATCTGAAGAACGCCTTCTTTAGTGTCCCAATTGATCCAGAAAGCCAATATTTTTTCGGATTCTGTTTAAATGGTCGAAGCTTCAAATTTGCACGCGCACCTCAAGGATTCACAGAAAGCCCTAGCATCTATAGCCAAGCACTGAAAAGACAACTAGACAGTATACACATGCCTGACAACACTGCCCTGTTACAGTATGTCGATGATCTACTGATCACCGCCCGCAGCGAACCTGAATGTGAGCAAGCGTCACTGACGGTTTTGCATTTCCTGGCTGACAAGGGACACAAGGTGTCCCCTTCGAAGCTGCAATTCTGTGTTCAGCAAGTGGTTTACCTTGGGCACTTGCTGTCCAAAGGGGGGAGACAGCTAACACCTGACCGAATTCAGTTAATTGTAAACATGTCACAGCCCAAGACACAAAAGGAGGTACGAGCCTTTATAGGCCTCACTTCTTACTGTAGACAATGGATCCCTCAGTATGCATTTCTAGCGAAACCACTCATACAGTTGACAACCCAGGAGGCAGCGACATCGACTGCCCTCCCTTGGACTCAGGAACACACACAAGCTTTTGACGACTTAAAGAAAGCCTTATGTCAAGCACCAGTTTTAGCGACACCATGTTACAGCAAGCCTTTTACACTTTTTGTCACAGAACGTGAAGGTACCGCATTGTCAGTACTCACTCAGGATCAAGCAGGTTCATACAAACCGTGTGCTTATTTTTCTAGTACATTGGACCCAGTAGCCCAGGCGCTGCCTGCGTGCTTGAAATCAGTAGCAGCAACAGCTCTAGCAATCAGACAAAGTGATTCCATAGTGTTAGGACATCAATTGACAGTACAAGTTCCACACTCCGTGGAAGTTCTTTTAAACCGAACACAGACTCAGCACTTGACTATAGCAAGACTGACAGGTTATGAATTGACATTGTTTCAGCCACACATAGAAATCAGACGTTGCAACACATTGAACCCTGCTACACTTCTGCCATTAAGTGAGACAGACCCATTGGCACATGACTGTATTGAAGTCATTACCATCACGACGAAACCCAGACAAGACTTGACAGACACCGCATTACCAGATCCAGACCTGACACTTTATGTGGATGGTTCATGCATGAGAACAAGTACAGGAGAATTAGTGGCCGCCTACGCAGTCACGACAGAAACTGAAGTCATAGAAACGGATTGTATTGACACCCTGTCAGCTCAAGCAGCAGAGCTCATCGCTCTGACTCAAGCCTGTATTCAAGCAAAGAACAAGAGAGTTAACATATACACAGATTCACGTTATGCATTCGGAGTCGTACACGACTTCGGTGTCCTCTGGCGAGAGAGAGGTTTTTTGACCTCTCACGGAGCCAAAATTCAGCACGGTCCCCTCATTCAAGCTCTGTTAGATGCAATACATCTGCCTACAGCGATATCCATCATGAAGTGCAAGGCCCATACGAAAGTCACAGATATAATTTCCCAGGGTAACGACCTGGCAGACCGAACAGCAAAGCATACAGCTCAGACTCAGACTCACGCAACTGATCTGACAAGGACAATAGTCCAGACACCGACACATTGTATGACAGTTAAGGATCCCGCCCTAGATGTAATTGATATACAGACACATGCTACACCAGACGAAATCAAGAAATGGATTGAACTAGGAGGGATCCAGACAGAACAGGGATGGATGACGAAGGGAAAATCTACATGGTTTCTCCCTGACTCTATGGTCCAAGTAATCATTAACACAGTACACAGTCCTGCACATTTAGGAGAAAAAGCCATGTTAGACAGTATTCAAAACCTCTGGTTCAATAAACATTTACGAGCAGCAGCCAAACAGAAAGTGCGTACTTGCATGATCTGTTGTCAGTTCAACCCAGGGAAAAGCATTCCCGTAGAACAAGGTGGATTTCATCCTCCCGATCACCCTTTTGAAGTCCTCCAGATGGATTATATCCAGATGGAACGTTGTCGAGGATTCAAGTATGTCCTCGTAGTTGTATGTGCACTCTCCCGTTGGACAGAAGCATATCCAGTCCCAGATTACACTGCTCCGACCACTGCCAAACAGCTGGTTCCTGAATTCTTCCCCAGATATGGTTTGCCCCGCATCGTATACTCCGATAACGGTCAGCCATTCTCGTCCGAGCTTATGAAGCAGGTATCTCTCCTGCTCGGCTATCAATGGAAATTCCACTGTGTCCGACATCCCGAGGCAGCAGGTCTCGTGGAACGTCATAATCAGACTCTGAAAATTCGTCTTGCCAAGATCTGTAGAGAGAAAGGTGTCGACTGGATAGTAGCTTTACCAGTTGCACTCTTTTACATGAGAATGGTCGCACACTCAAGAACAGGGCTATCCCCGTACGAGGTGGTCTTTGGTAGGCCACCAAATATGTGGGGGACGCCTCTGCCTCGCAAAATCACTGATGTTGACTGTAACATGCTGACAGATTACCTTGCTTCCTTGATGTCTGCACTACAATCATGTCGTTCACAGGTTGCTGCAGCCTTTCCCGACAACACCGAGGTGAAGCCACATGAGGTTGTTCCGGGGGATCTCGTCTTCGTAAGGAACTTTGACAGGAGAAGTCCGCTGGAGCCCCGTTGGCAAGCGCCGAGGCTAGTACTTTTGACCACAAGGACCGCGATTAAAGTCGAGGGCCGCAAGGGCTGGCTTCACTCGAGTCATATTAAGAAATACCATGGACTGCCGCCAGATCTAGACTCCCAGCCCTGCCCTCCTCCACAGACTGACTCAAAACTCCCCCTGGTCGAGAAAACTTCTTCTCAAGAATATAAATTAAAATTGAGGTCTAGCAAGTCAGACAGTTTAATTGTTTAAGTCCTCCCCTAGGTGAATCGGTTAGACGAGTTTCTGACATGTATCCCCTAGACCCCAACAGAGAGAGAGATAGACAGAAACAGCTCAAGAAACGTGAATATTGTAAATCTCTTCGTAGTCACTGTATCGTGACACTATTGATTATGTTTTTTCTAAGTCTTTTGATTATTGCTGCAAGTATACTGTTACATATATACTATCCTATTTTCAAGCGTGCACATTCTTCCTTAAATGTCACTGCCGAGCACTCTTTCAGTGAACTGCCCCCGCATGAGTTATCTTACCGACTTGCGCTGCGCAACAACACATTCATTAGTATGTTACATCATTCCCATCAGACCAGCAATGCTACCAATTGTTGGATATGTGGCCGACTCCCTCCCTATCAGAAATACAAGGGAGTTCTGCCCCTCTTCCCGTACCCGTTCACACACAATGGTTCCTGTGGTGCATGGTTTAGTTTAATTAATTCCTTAGATTCTGATTCCATAGTTTACCAGGGCAATTGGGTATGGGGAAATCTGAACACAGTTCTGCATAAAGTATGTTTCCCTGACAAGGAGGGTCTTCCAAAGAGGACAGGGACTGATCTAGAAAATGAAGTATATGGATTAGGTAACTTTACACTTAACCTCATGATTCTGAGTGTTGAATCCGAAACCGAACCAGTCTTGCCCGCTATGTCCGTACTACCAGTCAAAGGTGAATTATGTGTCAGAAAGAATGGTTCAGTACACCTGGGTCATAGTAAATGTACTACTGTGATCGAATTCAGTGATAAGGGCAAGTCTGCGTTTAAAGCCTCCCGTCATTCCTACTTCATTTGTGGTCATACCGCATATATACGCTTACCTCTAGATTGGGATGGCACCTGTTACATTGCATTCCTTCTGCCACCTGTTTTCCTAGCCCCTCCTGATTACCATAGGGACACCCATCTAGTACACAATAGACCACAGAGAGATCTCCCGATTGTCGACTACACTGAAACGGCATGGGAACAATACACAGACTTCAATAAAGGTTTCTTTCCCTACTTAGGTGCTGTCTTTAATAGTAAATTGATACGAAAATTAACCAGAACCCTCGAAGCAGTAGTGAATGAAACTACTTCCGCCCTAGGTAACTTAACGGAGGAGCAGTCTGCTATGCGGATTGTTGTTCTTCAAAATCGTCTTGTCCTTGACGTCATCCTGGCCGATAGGGGCGGAGCTTGTAGAGTCATCGGATCGAGCTGCTGTGTTTTCATTCCAGAAAACGCGCCATCAGTATATAGAGCCATAACTCGTCTTCACAAGATTGCAAGTCAGATACACCAGAATCCAGGCACCTGGACTTGGTCCGGTTGGTTCTGGAGCGTGTTATCAGCCTGGGGATGGAAAGTCCTATCCTTCCTCGGAATAGCCCTTCTCATAGTATTCAGTTGTTGCCTATGTCTGCAATGTGGGCCAGCGATTTGCGGCTTGTGCGCCACATCCTGTATTCCTCATTCAAGTCCACGTTCAAAACACCGTAAGAAGAAAGAAGAGCAAATGATGTTACATGAACAGATTGATAGATTAATGAGGATTGATATATCATGAAGGGTCCGTAGGGGACAAGGAGGGAATGAGGTAATATGAATTTTATGGTCAATTGTGTCCCCTAACGTAGACCCCAACGGCTCCATGTACGTGCTTCAAGTACATGTATGTTCCCTCCACTTCCAGCTATGAAGACGCAAATACATTTGCGTCCAACGTTAACATGTCCTCTTTCAGATCCAACAAGAATGGGTCGGATATTCAGTTCCTAAGTGTGCCTTGCCAACGTCTTTACATGGTGCACTTTCATGTTTTACTCGCTCTGGTGAGTTAGGCCCTTATTCCTGCCATTGAGCCCTTTCTGCCTCCTGTTTCTAAAAGCTGCAGTCTGCTGCTTCCTGACCCTTGCCTTACTCCCTGTGAGGCGAGCGGTGCCTGGCTCGACCTGCTTGCCTGCCAAGACTGTATTCAGCCTTCAAGTTATCTGCTCCGCTCCTCGAAAATACATTCCTGTCTAGTAGTTTAGGAAAACATCTCCCCAGCTGCAGAGCAAAGGGCCCGGCCTTCCTGTCTCCGTGCTAGTAATTCATAGCTCCTGTTACCATGGTAGGCCCATGGCCCCCTTGCTTTACACGTAGACACGAAGTCACATATGTACGCACTAGTAGTCAGTATAGAATAGCCTCTGCCCGAGAAACCTTTCCTTCTAGATAATACAGTTCCTCAAACACAAGATATTAGATATGATTTGGGATTAGGTTGTTCTGACATCCCAGACTTCTGTCTCCTCATGTAGGGCTAAATGTCAAGTCCCCTTCACCCTCCAGTTCCACGTCAATCACACGTCATGCTGCTGCGCGCGCATCTCTGCCATGTATTTCTGCTGACACTGCAGGATTCGTCTATGGATCCACCTACCTGTGATACGTTTCAAGTGACGTTGTCTAGCACACACCTCCGTGCACGCCCTCATGCACGCCTTCTGTTACGTACATGTGTTCTTATCTCGTTTCTCTCAGCTGTTACGCCTTCTGCATTCATCACTATTATGTGTATTGACTATATATATGATATCCTGTTAATAAAGCATTGTACATGTCCATGTCCATTCCCTTCCTGAACCCTTGTGGTGATGGAACATGATACCTGGTTCGAACCAATTCCTTTTTAAGGAATAAAACCTTCATAAACTCAGATGCCACGGACTCTGCCTCTTATTTTTGACTGAGTTATTCTTATTGAACTTTACCGCATAAATTAAGTATAGGTAATTTAAATTTACCACAACCCCCACACTCTTCCATCCAAGTTCTTCTGGGAAAGAATAGATACCCCCGTTTACCTTCATCACCTAGGTCCCCTCAGCAATTAACGTCTATCCCCCTATGTCCCCCAAATTCACACAAGGACATCTTCGCCTCAGCTGCATGCTGATAAACTGCAGATCTGCCTCATGTCATCCTACATAAATAGCGGAAACCATTTTCAGCGAAAACATCGATATTGCTTTCTTAACAGAAACATGGCTAACCCCACTCAACCTCTATCCTTGATATGCTCACCCCTCCTGGTTATTCCATCCTTAAAAAAGATAGAATTGATCAAGTTGGTGGTGGCCTTGCCATAATCTTTAAAGACAACCACTCCCGGTTCCCCCACTCTTCGCCTACATACCATCTACCACCGTCCTGGTAATCCTTTTCCTTTCGCAGAGGAACTATCTGACCTCATTATCCAAGCGTCCCTCACCAACTCCAGGAATCTCTTCCTTGGGGACTTTAATATTCACTGGAATATAACCAAAGAACCTGCTACTAGCCCCCTAAATGAGACCATGGACATCAGTGACTTGACTCAACTCTGCCAAGCTCCAACTCACTCTAAGGGTGCACCCTGGACGCCATTATCTCGTGCAAAGATCTAGCCTCCCTCTCAAAGATCATTCCCGTTGACTGGTCCAACCATCACCTTATCCTCTTCACCTTAAACAGCTCTACTACTCGTCCAACCCCTAGCTGCAGTTTACAAATGAAACAATCTCATAATCTTGACCTCATCCCTCCAGGCGAGCTAGACTCTATAATTAAATCTCGATTATCACTCCCCCCTCTCTCCCACAGCACCACTGATCTAACTGACCATTACAGCAATTCCAAATTGCCCCATCTAAACTGACACCTCTAAAAAACATCCCACCCAAATCCTGGTTCAACTCTGAACTAAATAACGAAAGACATGCCCTCAGGCAGTCATAACGTGCATGGAGAAATCAACCTTCCTCTTCCAACCTGATACTCGTCAGAAATGCCAGATCTAATTACAAAAAGCACATCTTCAATGAGAAAGCCTCCTTCTTCCGTTCTCAACTTGACAAGGCTAGAAACCGTCCCAGAGAATTGTTCAACATTGTCAAAAAACAAACCTCCTCTGGTCCTCCTTTACTATTAGCCACCGTCAAGAGATGTGAAGAGATTGCTAGTTTCTTCTCAAATAAAGTCAACTTGATCGACCTATCTTTCTCCACCCCCCCACCACTTACCCAACCCCCCTCATACCCCACGTCCCCCCAGCCAACATACCACCCACTGCCACTTCACTCAAATGGTACTTCTCTCTACGTCCCTCCCCTCGCCTAACCCCCTCAATCCTCACTCTCTCTCCCCCAGCTTGACACCTATTCCATTGTTCTCGGACCTAAAAACAATGCTTCTTGGAGTGAATTTTGCCCTATCTCTGAGCAAGTTGTTCTCAACATTATCTCCAACCTCAAAACCTCCTCTCATACCAAAGACCCTCTGCCTGCGCACTTGGTTCAGGAACTTAAACACATCATTGCCCCTATATGGACCAAAATTATCAACTCCTCCCTAGTTACCGGCAGTGTTCCTGCTTCCCTCCAACTTGGTGAAATCACCCCTATCCTCAAAAATACTACAGTAGACCCTAATGACTTAAACAATTTACGCCCTATCTCAAACCTTCCCTTCCTTTCTAAAGCCCTTGAAAAATGTGTCCTGTCACAATTGGATAATCACATTGACACTTTCAATCTCCTTGACACTTTTCAATCTGGTTTTAGAAAGGGATGCAGCACGGAAACTGCAATGTTCAACATTACTGATGACATTCACCGCTCCCTTGATAGAGGTGAATCCTCCCCCCTCATCCTCCTTGACCTCTCAGCGGCTTTTGATACTGTTAATCATTTCACCCTTCTGAAAACCCTCAAAGACCGCTTCCGTTTAAATGGCATTGTCCTCAAATGGTTCACCTCCTATCTCCACCATAGAACCCAACAAATTAAACTGAATATTTGCCTATCTAATCCACAACCTGTCTCTCCGGGCGTCCCACAAGGCTCTATCCTCTCTCCCACTCTTTTTCAACCTCTCACTACTTTTCTCAAATGAGCCAATATCAGCTACCACCTTTTACGCTGATGACACGCAATTATATTACAAGATCAAATCACACAACGACATCTTACATCTTAATGATGCCTTGACCAAAATTAAAACCTGGTTCCATCTTATCCACCTTAAACGTAATCCCCCCAAAACTGAAATCATCGTTTCTGCTCCCAAAAACAACCCTCTACCTATCCAACACTGGATTGCCGATATCAAAGCTCTTAACTGCCCTCTCACTACTTCCAACTCTGTCAAGTCCCTTGGCATTAGCGTCGACCAGAATCTCAATCTTATCCCGCATATTAAAACTGCTGCCAAAGGTGCCCTTTTCGTTCTACATCACCTTAAAAAAATCAAACCCTTTATTCAAATGGACGATTTTAAAACCATTGTTTAATCACCTGTCATCTCCAGAATCAACTATGGCAACGCCACTCTTGCTGGCACCCCGAAAGTCCATCTTGCCCCGATCAAATATGTCCTCAACCTGGCGGCCAGACTTATCTCTGACTGTAAGCGTTATGATCACATCTCCCCGGTTCTCAAAAATCTAAATTGGCTACCAATCGAAGGCAGATCCACCTACAAGATTGCTTGTATCACTCACAAAGCCCTTCACCAAAAAAAACCCTCGTATCTTTCTGACAAACTCCAAAAAGCAGGATGTACTAGATCTTTGAGGAGTACAAACGCCCTTGTCCTAATTCCCCCTCAGACCAAGAATAAAAAGACTCAATCCTGTTCTTTCTCAGGTACTGCCCCATCTATTTGGAATTCTCTTCCTAAAGACCTTCGCTGCAAGCCTTCCTACCCCCTTTTCAAGAAAAACCTCAAGCTGCTGCTTCTCAACAAATATTGGGGTCCTTAATTTTTTTATTGAACTATCGGTCCATTTACTCTCTGTTGTTCTATACTCTCTCCCTTAAACTACCTTTACCACTCTCGCTTTTCTATAACTTCCTCTAGCTGACGCTTCATAACAAATACTGAGGTCCCTAATTCCTATTGAATTTTCTGCCCACTTACTCGTGGCATCCCTCTACATCCTCTCTTCCTTCCACTTTTCCTACTCTTGCTCTCCCTCTTTCTCTCTCTAATCTAAATACTTTACCCTCTATTTTCTTTCTCAACAACTCTCTTCTACATCTCTTGCTCTCCAAAAGCTACTCCCTCTTTTCCTTACTCACTTTGAATGATTCTTTCACTTGGTATATGTTAAAATGTACAGTTTATTGATTTTCCTTTTTATGATGTATTAAGTATCCTGTAAAGCGCTCTGATACTCCCGATTCCAGCAGCGCTATATAAAACTTTTTAAATAAATAAATAAACTCTTTTTTTTGGCTAGTAGAGTGAGTTGTTTAAGTGTTGAAAAACAGTATTTTTAGAGGCCTAGTTATGCCCTTACCTGCAGAACTCCAGAGTGTGGATTGAGCCTGAATAGAGGAGCAGCTCCCAGCCACCTGCCCAGTAGTCTGTGACTGAGGTCACAAGCACCTTATATAAGCTGCTATTGGACATTGCATCTGTGCACTTAATTGGTGGCCGAATCTGGTGTTTCTATTGGGCTTAGGGTTAGTGTTATGATTGGATGATAAGTTATAGGGTCCTGATTGGTCAGTGATTCTATTGGATGTAGGGCTTAGGGTGAGATATCTGATTGGTGGATAGGTTTAGGTTTTTTTGTTTGGTTTCTGAGGCTAGGGTTTCTATTGAACCTAGGGCTTAGGGTTTGATTTGTAATTGGCTGTTAGGTCTAGGGATTAAGCATGGGCGAATTTTGCGGATCTCGCGTTCGCGAATTTTGCGGATTTGCGGATTCGCAATCCGCAAAATCCGCAAATTCCCGCGAATTTGCGGATTTTTATTTTTTTTTGTGTTCGCCCGTGTTTCTGCCAGTTCGCGAGGGTTTTTACAATTTCGCAATTTGCGAACTTACCTGTCGGGTCGCAAGTTTTGCGAACTTGTTGTTTCTACATGTCCAGCCTGTTTGGGACACTCTTCTTCATCACTGCCACTCTCTGTCACCACTGCCACTCTCTGACTACTCATGCCACCCTCTGGCCCACCCATGCCACCCTCTGTTTCATCACCACACCCTCTGGTTGTCCAGTGTACATTATTTTCGGCAAAGCAAAGCACACCTTCCCTGCCTCAAGTGACCTGAATTAATTTGGGGCTGATTAATGTGTCACAGAATATTTTTTTAGCTGGCACCTGCTTCCTTAGTGCGCCCTGATTAGTGATCTTTTGCACTTGCTAAGTGCTTTCATTGTTGCAAAATTAGTTACAACACCTGCCCTGCCCCAACTGACAATAATGAATTAGGGGCTAATTAATGTGTCACTGAAAGAATTTAAAGTTCCAGCCTGGCACCTGCTTGTCTGCTCCTTTAGCTGTAAATCAGGACCTTTGTGGCATACAGTTAAGGTCAGAGCAGGGTCACACAATAGTTGCAAGCAGGCAACCGAATTCTGGAGGGCCCCCTCAGGAAGCAATACAAAGAATCGTTACACAAATCATGAGGTTGACCTTTTGCACCTGCTCATTGCTTTTGCTTTTGCTGAAATCGTTTTGCGGTTTTTTTCGCGCTATTCGCGGGGCGCGGCGTCGTGCGAAACCGACCGCGGAAGCCGCCAATTCGTGCGAATGAGCATTTTATTTTTTTGCGGCTTGTTGTTTCGCGAGTTTTTTTGCAGTATTCGCGAGCCGCTTGCAGCGCAACACGCGAATTTACCCCAAGGTCGAGTACGGGCGCGGCCATTTTGTTTGCGTGACGTATTTCCGTTTCCGCCCGCTATGTATAATCTCGCGCAGTAAGCGCATTGCGAGTAGAGGTTCGCACGAGATCGCGCGGGAAATCTAGAGGTTCGCACGAGATCGCGAGGAAAATCTCGCGCGAACTGACTTTCGCGCTCGGAAACGGGCGCCGGCCATCTTGTTTTTCATTCATTTCCTGTGTCTGGGCATGGTGTTTAATCCTCTTGATATCTTTCCCATCCTTTGCTTGTTTTCAGTTTTTTTTTTACGATTTTGCTTCTTATCTATCCCTCTCTTTTCCTAGCTGTATATTTTTGTCTTTTCTGCTATTTTTCTTTACTTTTAAACTACTTTTGTAAACTCTTTTCTTTTCTTCTTCCCTATCCTATTCTTTCTTAATTTTCTACTTCTTCCTACCTTACCTGCCCAGACCATGGTCAAGCCAGGCGCCGTGAAGCTGCCCAGGCACTTGAGGGCCGCAGCGGCGGCGGGGAGTAGTGCTGGACCCAGTGGCAGGACAGCAGGCGTGAGATCGAGGGGGGAGCAGGTGACGCGCCGGGAGATATTCAGCCCGGAGGAAGTGGGCGCGCTGGTCTACTTCGTCCAGCGCCGCCTGCCCAGGACCATCGCGGGAGGCGGCAGGATCGCGGCCGGCGGCTACAACATGCGAGAGCGCCGGAAGCGGTGGGAGAAGGTGTGCTGGGCCATATCCCACCTCTACGGGGTCCAGCGCACCTACAGCCAGGTCACCCATCGCTGGACGGACCTCCTGGACCGCGAGCGCGACCTGCTGGACCAGCTCGGCTTGGAGATCCCCGGGCTTGGTGAGTAGTAGTAGCCATTGGCATTTAATCACTCACTACTATGATGTTTTCTCCTGCTCTGTGTTGTTGTATTGCAAATATTTGTTTTTTACATGGAGCAAGCCAATAATGCCGCTGATGACGATTACATTGTAGTTAAATTATATTTCAAAATCTTCTGTGCATTTCAGGTGCACTGCTCTCCTTCTCAGTGGGGTTGCTACTATGCTTATTTGTTTTCTATTTCGTGGTCTCATTGGCCTGAGTAACTATTATGTATGAGTGTACTTAACAGAACTGCGTAATGCTAGACACTAGGGGGCAGATTACATTTACAAGCCCCTTGCGCCACGTTTACGTTGCCTTGCGTGACGCAACAGCGGCGTAAACGTGCCGCATCCCTGCAAGTCATTTACAGCATGACGCATCTAGGGAGATGCTTCACGTTATAAAGCCATGGGCCTGCACCACAATGGGTGCGTTCCTAGTACGCAGGGTGGGCGGTCCAGCGGCTGTGCGCCTCGCAAAATTGCCTGCGTGAAATCTACAAGATTTAACGCAGGCACTTCTGCGACGCTGCTACGTCAATTCAATTCCTTATGTCTGCTCGAAGCAGGCGAAAGGACTGACACAGCATGTAAAGTATTGGGTGGCCCTGAGCATTACTGGAGTTGCATTGCGTTGGCGACGTGACTCCAGCGATGCGCCGCTCTTACGTGACGAGATGCGTCACGCAAGTGCCTACCCTTGCGCCAGGGCGCGCCGCATTGTAAATGAGGCACATCTGCCGTGTCGCAAGGGTAGTTTTGCGTGACGCATTTGATCTGGCGCATCTCTGGAGATGCGCCAGAACGCGTAAGTAAGTATGCCCCTAAGGGGCAGAATTGCAATTACCGTCGCATCCCTGCAAAGTAGCAGGGATGCGCCATTAATTGTGCGGCCCGCTACCACCACCAAACATGGTGCGCCGTATTTGCAATGCGGCGCCCCATGGGCCCAAAACGTCACCGAAGCTTTACTGCTGGAGTTGCGTCGCAACGATGGCGCAGCTCCATCAATGCTCTGGGGTACCCTATCTCCCCAATGCTGGGTCAAGCCGTACGTCTGCTTCAAGCAGGTGCAGGGTTTGTGTGACGCATCATTGTCCTAAAGGTGACTGATTGATATTTTGTAGATTTCCCTCAGCCACTATTAGGATGTGTTCCAGCGCAGGAATGCCCTCCCTTGCGCCGGAACGCCCCCTGATGGCGCAGGGCTTTATAACGGGATGCATCTCCCAAATGCGTCACGTTGTTATAATATTATACGCCGCACCATGGCGCCCTTTTTTGTTTAGCTGCTGCGTCACAAAAGTCACGCAAGAACGGCGCAAAAGAGCCGCAAGGGCTTAAATCTGCCCCTTCCTTTGTAACCCTGACAATAAGAAAAATAGTGGCGGTGGATTGATAGTTTGACTATTTAAATGACTGGTAATGTAGCAGGCAACTGTTAGTGTTGTCACTGATCTGACTGAAATCACAATGGAGTTTGTCTGTCACTTTGCGTCTTGCCTGCGGACTGCTGCCTGCCAGTCCTAGGTGAACGTTTCAGTACTTTGTTTAGTGAGTTACGTGACTTTCGAAGTCACAGGTCCGCAAATAAATAAAAAGTAACCATAATCAATATAATTTCGCGGAAATATTTTGTTATTGTTCTTTTGAAATGTTTGATTTGGTTGACATTGACAAGCAACAATCATCCATGTTTTCTGTTCTTTCTTTCATGTTGTACGTCAGCTCCCCCCAGGGGCGAGAGGAGGACACAGGAGCAGCAGGCGGCGGATGCTGTTCAACAGGGCCAGGATCGGGCAGGCGAGGGCTCCTCTGCTGGCCCCAGTAAGTTTTCATTTTAGACTAGTACCTATTTTTCCTAGCGTTCCTCATTTGAATTTTTTCAAAATTGTCTTTGCTCTTCTTGTAGACTGTATCTAAATTCTTATCCTGCCTCTACTATGACTCCCTGTGGTATTACTAGATTATTCTTATTAGTCTGTCTGTGTAGCTAACTAAGATTGCACGGTTGGCGAAACTCCCATGATTCTAGTCAGCAATAGCTCTATCAACTTAGTGCAGTCCTCTGGGATTGTCCATAATGTCTTTTGAAGTGTTCTATCTGGACTCATGCTTGCAAAAATTGCAAAACCTTTCGCTCAGTCACTCTAGTCTGGAGGACCAAAAAACACAGATTGTATTTAAATTTAAAAGCTTTATTAAAAGTAAACACATTTATTAAAATGAAGTCATAATAAAACTAAACGTTTAACTGATAATGGAAAAGTGGTTAGTGCTGACGATTAATTGAAGACATTTCTTGTGGTCGAGCCGAGCTCTCACCTGGTTTCAACTTGATCTTGTTGTTAGAAGTCCATCTTCTGTCTGTGTGGAGAAAAATGGTGCGTGTTAAAAAATCAGCCTTCATCAGTTGTGCCAAAAGTGCAGCAAGACAACCTTCCCTGGAAAAAGGGACATTTTTTTTAACTTTAACGTAGACAGTCACAAATTACATTGTTTTCACATGTCTTCATTCCTAGACCAAATACTAGTGACTAGTGAGTGCTTTATTCTAAGATTCTTAAATGTACTTTGTAGGTGGAACATCTGGTGGCGGGGCCAGTGTGGTGGTGGTGCTCGACACGGAGGCGGAGGGCAGTTCATCAGGGGAGGAGGCGGCGGCGGCGGCTGTGAGAGTTGAGACGGTGGTGGCGGCCAGAGGTAAGCTCTTATATATTCCTTACTTATTGAGATTGAAGACTAGCTGGGAAGGCAAGAATATGAGATGCATGGCTGGGTGAATGATGAAGCAATGATGGGTGGAAGGACAACAGCCTGGGTGGGTGACACAGAAACTGTATGTGTCCATATACCTGGATCATGCTACTATCTGACTCTTAGATAGCATATGTGTATCTAGAGCAGGGGTACTCAGTCATAGTACGGCCCGCGGGCCGGTGGTGGCCCGGCAAGCCTTCCTTGGCGGTGCGCAGACCTTGCAGACAATCACTGCTCCCCCGGCCCCCACAGAGCAGAGGCTTTTTTGTATTTCACCTGTTAGCGCCCCTGCATCTCCACTCTGACAATCACTGCTCCCCCGGCCCCCACAGAGCAGAGTGGAGATGCAAGGCCACAAAGAGGTGAAATAGAACAAAGCCTCTGCTCTGTGGGGCCGGGCAAGCAGTGATTGTCAGGGTGGAGAAGCAGGGGCGCTAAAACAAACAAAGCCTCAATAATATGTTAATGGTCTTTTAAAGACCTGTTAAGTACTTTGGTGTTGTTGTCTGTGTGTGCGCGTTGAGGAAGCGGTCTCAACCCGGGCTGAAGGCTGACACAGATAGACACACACACAGTGAGATGACAGAGGGAGAGGGAGGGCAGGAGGGAGAGAGAGATGGAGGGAGGGCAGGAGGGACAGCAGGAGGGAGAGAGATGTATGTAAATGCTGGGTCTGGTGGCTCAGTGGATGAGGGCATCTGCTGCAGGGACCTGTGTGCAACCTCATGGTCACAAGTTATCGTTTTGCTTTAGCCCCGCCCCCTCTGACTCCGCCCCCACCAGTGCGGCCCTCGGCCCCAAACTACACTGTAAATGTAGCCCCTGAGAGAAAGTTTGTGAGTACCCATGATCTAGAGAGAGTAGATGGTCAGTGGATGAACTAAGTGTAACTTTGAAGAGCATGTAACACTGCACCCGCACGTCCGTTCCAGTGTAGGAAAGGCAAGGAAAAGAACTTTTAATTTTGTCCAAATACTACCATAAATAGTAGCAGTAGTTTGTATTGCAAGCACTGCATAGATCCGGTTATTATGGTGGCCACTCCCTACCTCTCTTAATAAGTTTAGTAGTACTCAGTCATTCATGTGTGGATGTATCACTGCCTGTCACTCAATAAAAAGCAAAGCACCTAAAGTCATCCCATATATAAGCAAAAACATCCCATGTGAAGTGATAGATAATCAGATTATTTATCTTCTTCAATTTTCCATTTCTAGTACTCATTTCCACTGTAGGGTGAAAGTTAAATTAATTAAGCAGTAGCCCTTGAGTTGTAACAGAGTATTCTCAGTGCCACCCGTAATAGAAAAGTAAGAGATTCACCACCTGCATGTACTGGACGGGTACAGTAACGCAACAGCAACGCAAGTCTAGGTCACTCCTCATGGCGTGCGTCTCTTTTTCTCGGGTGCAAGTTTACCGCGCTGGCATTATGCCGGCTTGCAGAAAATAACGTACCAATTTTCCAAAACAAGAGACAAGAAGAAGAATAAGACTGGTGTACTTTCATAGTCGACTCCAATGGAAGTCCACAGTGCTCATAGAATTTGTTCCTTAAACTCCCACTAATGTTAGAGCAAGGATGAAGAAGTGTGAGGTTAGATAGATACTGGCCTCAATAGTTATGTAATGCGCTTGCAAGTTGCTAGTTGTACTGCAGCACACATTTCTGCTGAATGATTGAGTTAATCTTAAAGAGCATTGGTTACAGACTATGTCTTTCTTTCTTCATATAGGTTCTCCTTCCAAACGAACAAGGAGGAAGGAGCTGGCTAGAGCGGCCCGGCAACGGAGAATCGAGGCCACTGTTGCGGAATATCGGCGGCTGGTGGCCCTGGAGGACGAGGAAAGTGTGCGGTCGACAACAACGACAACGTCGTCTGCATCGGCCTCCGTGGCCCCACCGGCTGCCACCCAGCACAGTGGTCCACCGAGACTGAGCCGGGCTGCCAAAGGCAAACGCCACCGCCGAGCAGCAAGGCCAACAGCTGCTTCTCACAGGCCTTGCACCTGCAAGGCAGTGAAGGCACGCCTGCGCCGCACTACCCTGATGGTGTCCCGCCTTCAGCAGGAGCTCGCCTTGCTCCGCGAGGAGCATGATGCCCTGGCCCAAAAAGTTAACAGCATCCACCCATAGTGTCCCTTGCCCCTTTTTTAGAGACTTTTGGGGGGTGGGAATTGGGAGTTGGGTTTTTGGGGACTTTTGAAGGACAATCGTTGGGGTTAGGGAGGGTCTTGCGGGAGATTATTTTGTTAGGGATATAAATATACTTTTTCAAACTTTATCTGAGCATACCTGTTTTTTACTGCTTGCCTGGTGGGTGGGGGTTTAACGTTGACTGTTTTCCTGAAAGTTTAGTTCCATTTTCTTCCTTTAAGTGTAAATGCCCAAATGTTTTCAACACTAAGTGCCTCTCACAGACTAAGTGAAGTGAATCCAAGAGTCCTAGGACTTTAGTAGTACTACCTTCAGTCTCTCGTCTCTCGTACTAATACTCCATTATACCCCCAAACCACCAAACGCTTATCTTACCTGTAATTTGTGTTTGAAAGTAGGGCTAGGCCCAGGGCTGGCTCCACGGGAAACACCGAATAACGTTGGCAATCTTGGTCGGATAAAATTTCCTCATAGCGGTGGTACTAGTGGTGTGACACAGTGGCAGTTGCATGCCTATGAAAAAAAAGAAAATGAAATCTGGTTTGTCCTCCTGAGCAATTCAACGGTACAACTGAGAATATAGCAGGTGACAGAAGTACAGTAGAGCAGTGCCACATTGTAGCCTAACAAATGGTAAAGTATAACTACTAATTCGGTTGAAGTTCTTTCACATTAGCAATGGTTCTTTGTCAAGCAGAGTAAGAATATATCATCGACAACTGTGGAAAGAAAGAATGCGACAGTACAGGGCCTGTGTGGAATTATTGATAACTATATTCAACATAAGGTCTCTGTAGCCAGATACCCGAGAGCCTTGCTGGTCACTATAAATCCATTCACAACAACACTCAATGGGGTTGGTCTGGAAGGTGTCACGTTTACTCCCCGTGATCCAGTCGATGCAAATATGGTTCCACCTCCAAATGTCACCAACACCCAGAAGTGTAAACACAGGGTGTTCGAGGCATTAGGCGAGGGAGAAAAATAACAAACTAAAATAAAAAATGTGGGATGGGTAAAGGTAGGGTCAGCAGGGAAAGGATACCTGTAAGAGAAGACAAGACAGGCATCAGTGAAGTGATGTCCTAACATACAAGGGTACTCTCATATAGTCTCACTAAATAGTCTGCAAGTCTCCCGCCTACTCATGGGAAATGTAGTTTCATAGTACGGTAGGCGCTTAGGGGCTGCGTAACCTGACAGAAGGTATAGTAGATAGAAAAGGAGAAATTGCTTTTTTTCTAGGTGTCCCCTCACTCACCAGGGTTGCCCCTTGGTGACATGCTTCATCATTGGGGCCATCCCAGTCCTCTACGGCCTGGGGCGTGCTGCGACTTGCGAATTACGTAGGAGCACTTACAAATGACTATGTGTGGTGCAGATAGTGGAGTGGACTAAGTGATGTGTTAAGGGATCAATGTAGAAGCCGAGAGAGAGCAAAGAAATGCAGTCACAGTCAGAGAAAAAGGCAAGGGATACTGTATCTATGTGGTTGTAGTGGTCCTGTTGGAAGTGGTAAGTAAGTTGCCCGCAGAAAAAAAATCCTCCTATTAGCGGCACTCCTCCATTGCAGCCGACGCTTCGTCCACCGATGTTGGTCACCAGAAGACACCCTGTCCACTGCCTGCCTGATGCTGAATTGTGGCTCGCTACTGTGAAGCCTGACTCCATCCTTTTTTCCCCATTGCAGAGACTGAAACCCGGCCTGTAATTATTCAACGAAAAACAGGAAGTGATATAATATTACAACACCACTGATAAATAAATATAAGGTATGTAGGCTGTGGAGTGCAAAAAGTCACAATTTGTTTTTCCTAGTAGACAGACAGTACAATGTTTTTGAAAGTGCGTACTCTGAGTCACCTTTTGAAGGATAAATAAGTATGGGCAAATTAATGTAGCGGATCTTGCCCCTCAAGCTAGGTGTACTGTAAACTGTGTTTTAGAACAAAAATAGATCTTCCTAGCAGTGCTCCCACCCAAAAAACGAGGCCTAGCAGAAAACTGGAGACAAAACTTACTTTGAAAGTAAAAGTAGGCCGAAGTACCCTAATTACCCATTACCCCCCGTGGATTGCATTCAAACCACTTGCAAGCAACCAAGCAAAAGTAGCCATAGCCAGCATCGCTCCAAGACTCGAAATCCCCCTCACTCAAACACATGCAATAGAAATACTGCTAACCCTAACGAACCCTAAGTTAAGAATAGTGGCAAAGGCTTTCTTTAACTATGCCAAATCCCCCCTTTCCCACCATGGATTTTCTTCAAATGACTTGCAACCAAAATTACACATTCTCACGAGTGCTCTAAGACCCCAGAACTCAGTTTGAAAAATCTAGAACACCCCGATACACATGCAATCCTGCTGCTAGGGCTAACCCTAACGAACCCTAAGTTACAAAAAGTGCCAAAACTAAAGGCTTTTCCGCGCGGATTTTGTCCCAACCACTTCTACCCGGTATTAGACCTTCCCAGGAATGCCCCAAGACCCGGCAACCCACCCGCCAAGAAGTATAACACCCCCAAACAGGCCAAAAGCAAACTCTCATACTTGCAATATTTCTGGGCCTTCGGTCCAAACGCGCTGCGTAGCTGGGCCATAAGTCGGGGTTGGCACGACGGATTTCCTGAAAAGCAAATGCAATCAAGATTAGAGTGTCCCAGCAGTGCTCCCAGACCACGAAACTCACCCAGAAACACCAGGAAGCCCCCCAAACAGGCCCCCGAAAACGCTACATAGAGCAAAATGTCAGAAATAGCCCAAAAAAAAATCGGCCTGGATTTAGTCCCAACCACTTCTACCCGGTATTAGACCTTCCCAGGAATGCCCCAAGACCCGGCAACCCACCCGCCAAGAAGCATAACACCCCCAAACAGGCCAAAAGCAAAATCTCATACTTGCAATATTTCTGGGCCTTCGGTCCAAACGCGCTGCGTAGCTAGGCCATAAGTCGGGGTTGGCACGACGGATTTCCTGAAAAGCAAATGCAATCAAGATTAGAGTGTCCCAGCAGTGCTCCCAGACCACGAAACTCACCCAGAAACACCAGGAAGCCCCCCAAACAGGCCCCCGAAAACGCTACATAGAGCAAAATGTCAGAAATAGCCCAAAAAAAAAATCGGCCTGGATTTAGTCCCAACCACTTCTACCCGGTATTAGACCTTCCCAGGAATGCCCCAAGACCCGGCAACCCACCCGCCAAGAAGTATAACACCCCCAAACAGGCCAAAAGCAAACTCTCATACTTGCAATATTTCTGGGCCTTCGGTCCAAACGCGCTGCGTAGCTGGGCCATAAGTCGGGGTTGGCACGACGGATTTCCTGAAAAGCAAATGCAATCAAGATTAGAGTGTCCCAGCAATGCTCCCAGACCACGAAACTCACCCACAAACAGACGGAACCCCCCCTAAGAGCACCTCAAAGGCAAGCAAGTCATCAAAAACACAAAAAATTTTCCGCCTGGGATTTGGTCCAAAACACTTTTATCCGGTATTAGAGCTTCCCAGCAATGGCCCCAGAGCCGTCAACCCAGGAGAAAACGAGTAGAAGACCCCCAAACAGCCAAAGAGCAAAAGTACAAAAATGGGGACTTAGTCAATTTTTCACAAATTTCCCAAATCACTCCGCGCGCGCTCTGCAGCTAGGCCCTAAGTCCCCTCTGCCACCATGGATTTGCTTCAAACCTCTTGCAAAGTAAAGTAGATATAGCCAGCAGTGCTCCCAGACCACGAAACTCACCCAGAAACACCAGGAAGCCCCCCAAACAGGCCCCCGAAAACGCTACATAGAGCAAAATGTCAGAAATAGCCCAAAAAAAAATCGGCCTGGATTTAGTCCCAACCACTTCTACCCGGTATTAGACCTTCCCAGGAATGCCCCAAGACCCGGCAACCCACCCGCCAAGAAGCATAACACCCCCAAACAGGCCAAAAGCAAAATCTCATACTTGCAATATTTCTGGGCCTTCGGTCCAAACGCGCTGCGTAGCTAGGCCATAAGTCGGGGTTGGCACGACGGATTTCCTGAAAAGCAAATGCAATCAAGATTAGAGTGTCCCAGCAGTGCTCCCAGACCACGAAACTCACCCAGAAACACCAGGAAGCCCCCCAAACAGGCCCCCGAAAACGCTACATAGAGCAAAATGTCAGAAATAGCCCCAAAAAAAATCGGCCTGGATTTAGTCCCAACCACTTCTACCCGGTATTAGACCTTCCCAGGAATGCCCCAAGACCCGGCAACCCACCCGCCAAGAAGTATAACACCCCCAAACAGGCCAAAAGCAAACTCTCATACTTGCAATATTTCTGGGCCTTCGGTCCAAACGCGCTGCGTAGCTAGGCCATAAGTCGGGGTTGGCACGACGGATTTCCTGAAAAGCAAATGCAATCAAGATTAGAGTGTCCCAGCAATGCTCTCAGACCATGAAACTCACCCACAAACAGACGGAACCCCCCCTAAGAGCACCTCAAAGGCAAGCAAGTCATCAAAAACACAAAAAAATTTCCGCCTCGGATTTGGCACAAACCACTTTTAGTGCTTCCCAGCAATGGCCCCAGACCCGTCAACTCACCTGCAAAGAGGTAGAACAACACCCCCACAAGTGCTGAGTCTTTCTTCATTGGGCGTAAACCAGCCCTCTGCTTTGATGGAAATAGGAGTCTGGAGGAGGAGGATAGAGGAGCATGTTCTTCTGAACTTGTGAACCTGAGGAATGCAGACTGCGGCACCTTCAAATAAATTAGCAAACAAGTGAAGACAGTTCTGCTGATGGGCTTGTCTTTGTGATTATCTGATTAAAGTTTGAATTATATTAACTGTGCACAACAAAGAAAGACAGACACACAGGAATAAAAGTGAATAAGGATGAAAAAGAAAGTTATTGATTTGTTGTCTCATTTTCAGGGCTCGAAGTCGGAATCACGGTCCAGGAATAAGAATAAGGCTTCGTCATCATACTCTGCGAATTCAGCCCGGGTGAGGTCAGTGCCACCTGACAGAGTAGAAATTCCCTCATCTATGGTGCTGGCCACCTCCTCTTCATCCGGCACGCTCTCTCGTACTCTTATATCTGGTGGTATGAGGTGCTGATTCATCTTGATCATTGTTAACCTCTCCACATTTTTGGGCGAGAGGCGGCTCCGTTTGGGAGTTACAATCCCACCAGCCGCACTGAAAACCCGTTCAGAAGACACACTTGCGAGTGGGCAAGACAAGTAGTTTAAAGCCAGGTTGGTGAGCTGTGGCCACAATTCTTTTTTCCCATGCCAATACGCCAATGGGTCAGAATTAACATAGACCTCTGTGGAGTCATTCAGATAGTCCTTCACCATCGACTCAAGGTCCTCCTCCAAGGTTCCTCCACTTTGCGTAGCTCTTGCTGTGCCTCTGACCTTTTGAGAACCAAACCCACGCAGAGCTAGCCAATCCTCTTCAGCCTCCAATGTTTCTGCTGTCTTTCGTGCAGATGATGCGGTTGCCGGTGTCTTTAACGGCTGAGAGGTCACTTGTGCCACAGCCACAGGTGCAGAAGTGGATTGTTTTGACTGGGGATGGCCTGCTGATGTACTGCCATTTCCTTCAATTTCCAGCCGTTCTGTTTCAAACTTCTTGGCTGACAAGGCTAGCCAACGTTTGTACTTTGTAACATCTTCATCAGCAAAAGGAAAGAATGCTCTGCCTGCCAGCGCCTTTTTGTAGCGTGGATCCAGAATAGTAGCACAAATGTAATGCTGTTCTGAGTGGATCTTTTGAAGACGTTCATCACCTTGTAGGAGCTCTAATAATTTCTCAGCCAGAAGCAAAGAGTCTTTCTTTTTGTCATCTTTTCGAAACACAGAACACACCTCCTTCAGTTGGTCCTCCAGCATGTACAACAATGGGATAGCTTTTCCCAAATTAGAGTCCTCCTTGCTGACTGCACGTGTGAAGACCTCAAAAGGACGAAGCATGCGTGTTAGGCTTTCAACTATGTTCCATTGCGGCCCACCCATCCTCAGCTCCTCTATACCCTCTTTCAAGAAATATTGATCGAGTTGCGTATACTGCTCATACAGACGCTCAAGCATGTAGAAGGTTGAGTTCCAACGTGTTACCACCTCCTGGATGAGTGCTTTCACTGGCATTTGACTTTGATATAGCATGCTCCTCAGCTGCTTGCGGGCCTTAAAAGAATGCCTGAAATGCTTGCAAATTTTTCGGCAGTTCTCCAATACACTGTACGCTGCACTGCGTTTATTACCCAAGAATTTTTGGACAACCAGGTTTATACAGTGCGCCAAACACGGCACTCTGAAATAGTAACCGTCCCTCATGGCCTTAACTATATTGGAGCCATTGTCTGTGGAAACATAACCAACCTTGCGTTTTAGTGGGGACAGACAGTTAAGGACCTTTGTGTTAAAGACATCCAAAATGTTTTCTGCTGTGTGACGTTTCTCCAAACCAAACATGGCTAGTGTTGCATGTTTCCGAGCACCTTTAAAAACAATGTTAGTGTCAACACCTGAGTTTAGCTTTGCTTTAGCCCCTGAAAAAGAGACCCAGTGTGCAGTGATGCACATGTAATCAGCGCCTGCGCCACTGGTCCACATGTCTGTTGTCAGATGTATAGTGTGAACAGCACTCTTCTGCAAAGCTGCCCCAATCACCTTCAGAACATCTTCATGTAGTGCTGGAACCGCAACTCGGGCAAAATAGAACCGGCTAGGAACCTTCCATTTAGGGCAGAGCGCTGTCACTAATTCTAGAAAACCAACCCCTTCTACAAAAGAAAAAGGGAGAAGGTCCAGAGCTAGCATTTTAGCCAGCTTAGTGTTATACAGACGGGTCATTGGGTGGTTGCGTTCATATTGCGCTTCTGTAAACAACATCTTTTTAATGTTGCCCTGGACCAATGATTTACGGGATGATGATGATCTCTTCGACCCAGTTACGCTCGCTGATGAACTTTTCCGCATTGATGTCTCACTCTCTCCCACACTCTTAGTGTGGCTCCCATGGGGTGTGCTGCTGACATGGGAACTGGGTGTAAGTGAAGTGTTTGAATCGTCTTCTACCTCCTCGTCATCAGCAGATGACAAATCAACGTTTTCATTACGTGCAATTCCGGCTTTCTTGACCGCCTCTAGGTGCGGAAACCATTCGACAGGGTGCCTTCTCTCAAGATGACCTCTCTGGCCTCCGGTACCATAGTTAGAACCAAGCTTACCACGACTAAATCGAAGCTTACAAAGGCTACAAATGGCTACGTTTTCCTTTTTTGGGCAAACACTAAAGAAGTCCCAAACTGGAGACTTGAAATGTCTTCGGGGGCCGGAGGAGGCGGCGATACTGGTGGTGGTGGTCCTGCTGCTAATGACAGATGAAGTGGAGGATGTGGATTGCCGAACTTCAGTACGTTTTGCACTTTCACCACCACGAATTGAGGTCGAGGACGAGGTGGGTACCTTCTTGCGAAGAAATATGGAAGCGGTAGGTTTTGGTGTACTACTTAACTCCAAATCTAATGATTCCATTTCCATTGCCTCCTCGCCGACATCATCATCACGCTCAGCAGCTTCTCGGGATAGGGTCAAAATGTCTCTTTGCTGCATGCCCGGTGGGGCTGCAGTGACCTTTGTGATGACTGGCTCGTCGTCATCGTGAGAGGCTTCATCACCAGCAGTATCTGTCACTTCTTGTTCAGCCTCATCACACTCCATAGGTTTGAGTTTTTGGACGACCTTCCTTTTACGCTTAGGTACCGGTGGCAGATCATGGTGTGCCTCTGCCTCACTGTCAGACCGCAGTTGTGGTGGTTCCCAAGACAGATCACTTGCACCAGAACGAGGTGGGCTTGAAGAAGATGTAGACACCCCCCTTGATCTTTTCCTTGCTAGGGATGTGGAAGACAATGAATGATCATCAGGAGGAGTGGCTTCCAATGATACCTCAGCTTCATTGTCGATTTCCAAATGTGCCCCTACTTCGGGAGGAACAACTATTGTGGGCACTTGTGAACGTCCATGCACCTTTGCTTGCGCATCTCCTTTTGCTGCCTCTCCTTCCACATGTACTTGGGCGTGTACTTGCACATGGTGTTGTTGTTGCGGCTGTGGTTGTTCAACACTTGTCAGATGAGTTACAACAACCTGTGTTGATTCAGGGACATTGCTGCTACTTTCTTGCGATGAGCCAACATCACTGGTCGATGGTGATTGGAGAAGTACACTGACTGCCTCTGAAGCACTCAAGGGCTTTGACTTAAGTTGGCGTGGTGGTGGAGGCACTGAACCCAATGGAGCAGGGGTGCTGCTCTCAGGTTGGTCCCCAGCAGATCCTGCTGCTGCAGGCGTACTTTTTTTTTTGCTCCCAAAAAAAGTGGCGGGTGGCACACCAGCCTCCTTGGTAACTTGCTTCTTCTGCTCCTTACTAGCAACTTTCTTGCTAGAGGAGCTACGGAGAACTTTCTTTGGGGCCATCTTCTTCAGAGCAGGTCAGACAGCAGGCCGCAGTTGCACGAATTGTAGAGTTGTCTGAGGCCAGACGTGACGTCGCGTGACGTTATGCTGCACACACACACCGCTGCAGGACTTCTTCCTGGCACTGGTGGTTCTCTTGAGTCTTGTGCACCTAAAAAAAATGGAAGACAGAGGAACATCAGTTCAGTTATAGAGCACAAAAAAATCGAAAAACACTGCAAAATCAGCACAATCCCAATCCATCCATGCCCTCCATAATGTTTAAATTCAAGACAACCCACAGAAAGACTAGGCCCATGCAAGACTCACTACCCCTGGGCATAAATAAAGGTTGAAAAGTAGGCAAAATGGTTGGAGGCCTAACAACAAAGCCTGCATTCAAAATGGCCACTTGCCTGCCAAGCACATGGCCAGTGCCTGTAGCTGCACTCAAAATGGCCACCAGCCACATGGCATGTCCCTCCCCATGAACACACCCAAAAATCGAAAAACACTGCAAAATCAGCACAATCCCATTCAATCCATGGCCTCCATGATGTTTAAATTCAAGACAACCCACAGAAATACTAGGCCCATGCTAGACTCAAATACCCCTGGTGAAAAGGCCACAAGTACAGGCCCAAAAATCGAAAAACACTGCAAAATCAGCACAATCCTATTCCATCCATGGCCTCCATGATGTTTAAATTCAAGACAGCCCACAGAAAGACTAGGCCCATGCTAGACTCAAATACCCCTGGTGAAAAGGCCACAAGTACAGGCCCAAAAATCGAAAAACACTGCAAAATCAGCACAATCCTATTCCATCCATGGCCTCCATGATGTTTAAATTCAAGACAGCCCACAGAAAGACTAGGCCCATGCTAGACTCAAATACCCCTGGTGAAAAGGCCACAAGTACAGGCCCAAAAATCGAAAAACACTGCAAAATCAGCACAATCCTATTCCATCCATGGCCTCCATGATGTTTAAATTCAAGACAGCCCACAGAAAGACTAGGCCCATGCTAGACTCAAATACCCCTGGTGAAAAGGCCCCAACAACAGGTCAAAAATCGAAAAACACAAAATTTTACAAAAAAAAAAAATCGAAAAACACAGAAAAATCAGCACAATCCCAATTCATCTATGGCCTCCATGATGTTTAAATTCAAGACAACCCACAGAAATACTAGGCCCATGCAAGACTCACTACCCCTGCCATAAATAAAGGTTGAAAAGTAGGCAAAATGGTTGGAGGCCTAACAACAAAGCCTGCATTCAAAATGGCCACTTGCCTGCCAGCACATGGCCAGTGCCTGTAGCTGCACTCAAAATGGCCACCAGCCACATGGCATGTCCCTCCCCATGAACACCCCCAAAAATCGAAAAACACTGCAAAATCAGCACAATCCCATTCCATCCATGGCCTCCATGATGTTTAAATTCAAGACAACCCACAGAAAGACTAGGCCCACACCCTGGCATAAATAAAGGTTGAAAAGTAGGCAAAATGGTTGGAGGCCTAACAACAAAGCCTGCATTCAAAATGGCCACTTGCCTGCCAGCACATGGCCAGTGCCTGTAGCTGCACTCAAAATGGCCACCAGCCACATGGCATGTCCCTCCCCATGAACACCCCCAAAAATCGAAAAACACTGCAAAATCAGCACAATCCCATTCAATCCATGGCCTCCATGATGTTTAAATTCAAGACAACCCACAGAAAGACTAGGCCCATGCTAGACTCAAATACCCCTGGTGAAAAGGCCACAAGTACAGGCCCAAAAATCGAAAAACACTGCAAAATCAGCACAATCCTATTCCATCCATGGCCTCCATGATGTTTAAATTCAAGACAGCCCACAGAAAGACTAGGCCCATGCTAGACTCAAATACCCCTGGTGAAAAGGCCACAAGTACAGGCCCAAAAATCGAAAAACACTGCAAAATCAGCACAATCCTATTCCATCCATGGTCTCCATGATGTTTTAATTCAAGACAGCCCACAGAAAGACTAGGCCCATGCTAGACTCAAATACCCCTGGTGAAAAGGCCACAAGTACAGGCCCAAAAATCGAAAAACACTGCAAAATCAGCACAATCCTATTCCATCCATGGCCTCCATGATGTTTAAATTCAAGACAGCCCACAGAAAGACTAGGCCCATGCTAGACTCAAATACCCCTGGTGAAAAGGCCACAAGTACAGGCCCAAAAATCGAAAAACACTGCAAAATCAGCACAATCCTATTCCATCCATGGCCTCCATGATGTTTAAATTCAAGACAGCCCACAGAAAGACTAGGCCCATGCTAGACTCAAATACCCCTGGTGAAAAGGCCACAAGTACAGGCCCAAAAATCGAAAAACACTGCAAAATCAGCACAATCCTATTCCATCCATGGCCTCCATGATGTTTAAATTCAAGACAGCCCACAGAAAGACTAGGCCCATGCTAGACTCAAATACCCCTGGTGAAAAGGCCCCAACAACAGGTCAAAAATCGAAAAACACAAAATTTTACACAAAAAAAAAATCGAAAAACACAGAAAAATCAGCACAATCCCAATTCATCTATGGCCTCCATGATGTTTAAATTCAAGACAACCCACAGAAATACTAGGCCCATGCAAGACTCACTACCCCTGGCATAAATAAAGGTTGAAAAGTAGGCAAAATGGTTGGAGGCCTAACAACAAAGCCTGCATTCAAAATGGCCACTTGCCTGCCAGCACATGGCCAGTGCCTGTAGCTGCACTCAAAATGGCCACCAGCCACATGGCATGTCCCTCCCCATGAACACCCCCAAAAATCGAAAAACACTGCAAAATCAGCACAATCCCATTCCATCCATGGCCTCCATGATGTTTAAATTCAAGACAACCCACAGAAATACTAGGCCCATGCAAGACTCACTACCCCTGGCATAAATAAAGGTTGAAAAGTAGGCAAAATGGTTGGAGGCCTAACAACAAAGCCTGCATTCAAAATGGCCACTTGCCTGCCAGCACATGGCCAGTGCCTGTAGCTGCACTCAAAATGGCCACCAGCCACATGGCATGTCCCTCCCCATGAACACCCCCAAAAATCGAAAAACACTGCAAAATCAGCACAATCCCATTCCATCCATGGCCTCCATGATGTTTAAATTCAAGACAGCCCACAGAAAGACTAGGCCCATGCACCACTCACTACCCCTGGTCAAGGCCCCAACAACAGGTCAAAAATCGAAAAACACAAAATTTTACAAAAAAAAAAAATCGAAAAACACAGAAAAATCAGCACAATCCCAATTCATCTATGGCCTCCATGATGTTTAAATTCAAGACAACCCACAGAAAGAATCAGTCCACCCACCACTGAGTACCCCTGGGAAAAGGCCCCAAAACAGCCCAAAAATCGAAAATCCCAAAATTTTAGTTGCAGCAACTGTAATGCCCCAAACAAACTTACTTGTAAAATTTCTAATCCAACAGTGATCCAAAGAAAGTCAAAAAGGCCTCAAATCCAAAGATCCAGCAGCATCCACAAAAGGTAATCCTTCCAGGTCCACATCCGAATGAAAAGTGACCAGGAGATGGACAAAGCACTGGGAGGAGCCTGCTGAACAGGAACAGGAAGTTGAAGACTATGGGGCACTTCCTTCCTCCCACCCCCCTGCCCCCCTCCCCAAAATGGACTCCTCGCTAAAAAAGTGCAGGCAAATGTCAAACTAAGGAGTTATTCACATAAAAATCATCATTTCTAGAAGGTTTATGCTGCTTGCTGGTGGATTTCTTGTGCAGAATTGCAAATTTATATTTTCGCGCGCCGCATCTCAAATCTCGCAATTGCGAAGTACCGCGAGACGTGATCTCGTCGTACTCGCGTTGACAAACTATCGCTGGCAAGCCGCGATGACGTAATCGCGCTCGCCAATTCCCGCGGGATCACACAGCAAGATCCAAAATGGCGCAGCACTCGCAAACTATCGAAAAAAACAACTCGGCAAACGATGATAAACGCCGCGCGCCGCAAAAATTGTATCACCAACGCCGCGCGCCGCCAAAAAAATCCGCTGCGTGCGAATTTGCGGATTTTGCGGGAAATCCGCAAATCTCGCGGATTGCGGATTTCCCGAAAATCCGCAAAATCCGCGAGCGGAACGGATTTTCCGCCCACGCTTACTAGGGATGTGATTGGCTTTAAGGGCTTGGTCTTCTATTGGTCATAGGGTTTAGGGCTAGGAATTTCATTGGTTAGGGTTAGCGCTAGGGCAAAAGGGTCACATGGCCACTAGGGCTATTTAAGGCCAGGGTTCAGGGCATCTCAGCCTTGGCATCGAGAATAAGGGCTAAGAGGACAAGGGTAGCTGCCTGTTTTAGCCTGTTTGGGACTGGTTGGGCCTAGGGCCAGAGATGCTGCCATTTTCTCCTTCACCAGCACCCACCCTAACCCATCCACAGCACCAATCAGAGTGCCACACTCACAGCAAATGTACTCTACTCATTTACTACAAATTAACTCTACACAATTTTCAATGTCTCAGCACCCACTACAAACCCCACAAACCACAACTGTTCACCCTTCTAGCCCAACTACCACACATTTTCACCTTCACTTATACACAAACATTACTCTATCCTGTACCACTAATCAATCCACTCATCACAAACACAACCCAAATCCACACCATACCAAATTATATCACATCCAGACACACACTCCCTACCCTAATTACTCCTAACAGACCCATTTCTGTCACTACAAATCTATACTCAACCTTCAATCTTTGTATCCACTAACACCCTCCTCTTCTTCCTACCATGATAACACAACCATACAACACTTACACTCCACTGCACAACACATTATACCTCTTTTAGCATTCAAATCTAACACAAACACTCTTAACTATTGTTCAACCCCTCTCACACACCACATACACTCTTTTTAAAAATGCATCACCACCCCTTTACCTTGCAGCTACCTCTCACCAACAATACTTTACATACAAATCCTTCTCAGAAAACAAATACATCATCACCTCCTTTCACTTCTCCTCAAAAACAAAACATAGCACAGACATACCAGAACAACAAAATCCCTCACACACTATTCCTCATAATTCTTTCCCTCACAAACTACAGGCACCCACTCCCACCTTCCTGACTATACAAATAATACACACCATAATCAAAATCCAATGCCATGCTTTCTCTCTTCCCCCCCACCTAAACAATATACAGCAAAACATTTACTCTTTTTTAATCACCTCTAATCCATTGGACAATTTAGAACCTCAAAACATGACCCACATGCTGCAAAACCACCCCTAAGTCATACACCTTCTAGCCTAAACAGACGCTAACAAAATAAGAAATATGCCTCTCCTCACAACTTTGCATCTTCATGTCTACTGCACAACAAGGCTACTCTACAAAAACAACACAGCTCATCAAATCACCCTCAACCACCATATCCACCACCTAAGCATGCAGACCCATCAAAATGCCTTCTTAGCCTGCTGGATGAGAAACACGGAGCAGAAAAGCTACACTATAGTTATCCTCATACAGCTAATACCAGCACTAAGGACACACCTGCTACAACAAGTCCACAAAATGCTGCTCACTCTTCTACAAAACAAAGTCACACTATCACCAAAGCACAGTCTCCAAACTGCCTACTAATAAATGCTTGATCACTCTAAAAAACAAGTGTCACATCTACCTTCTCACTGACACACAACCTGACATACACTTCATAAGTAAATCATGGTTGGGAGATAATATGGTTCCAGTCTTGCATGAAACCATTCCTCTAGGCTATCAAACGAGTATGCAAAATTGTATAGGCAAAAGAGGAGGTTGTCTAGCTGTTGAGCTCAAGCAAACATTAAATATTGCTAAAGCTAATGACTGCTCCATACGAGGTTGTGAGGCCCTCTTCACCAGATGCAACCCCACACCATCTTCTTCCTGTAGCTTCCTGCTCCTTCACAGACCTCCACCTAGCAATGCAACATTTCCAGACACACTTCTAGACACAGTTTCAAACCTGATAACACTGCACTCCAACCCACGCATTCTGGGTGACCTAAACATTTGGTTTGACAAACCCAATATTCCCCAACGAAAACAGTCATCACTAGCCTAGTAGCACTGACCCTACATCAGATCGTTCACAAAGCCACACACATCACTGGACACATCCTAGATGTAATTTTTGCAAATACAGAATAAGTTACCTTTCAAACAATAAATCCAGTCACATGGTCAGACCACCATTTGCTTGCTTTCCAACATAAACAACACAAAGCAACACACCTAAAACCACTTTAAATGCGACCACCTATCAACCGTGGAACAAACTCAATTATGAACACTTAGAAACACAGCTAACATCCATTACAGATCTAGACAGAATAAATTCAGTTCAAAACTATATGAGTGGCTACAGGAAGCTTTTAATATCCTAATAGCACTAAGAACAACACAACAGAACAAATGAAAACAGGCACCTTGCAGAAATACAGAGATAAAAGAGATCAAACAGCAAATTAGAAAGCTGCAATGTACCTGGCTCAAAACAAACACCATCAAGACAAACTTCATCTACAGACACCTGACAGATTTTACAAGTCAGCTATCAAAAATGCAAAAAAAGATACGATTCAGACAGAATTCAAAATGCTAAATGTGCAAATAAAGAACTTCAATAAAATGTTCACAGAATTTTGGAAACCTAATTACCTAGAAGGAGCTCATACCATTATTCAGGATTTCACTGATAAACTGGCAAATATGTACATGACCAAAGGAGACAGTTTGGACTCCTATTTAAAACAAAGAAAATCCACCAGCACCAACCCTTTTCCAAAACAACAATCCAAAAATATGCCAACCCAGTCTCTCCATTCCTTCCAACAACAAAACAAACCTGGACCCACTTAACCCTCACAATTACAGACCAATTACAAATGAACCTTTCCTGGGCAAACTGATAGAAAGAGCAGCATTCACACAGATGTCACAATTCATTGAAGATAATTCCATACTTTCAGACTTCCAAACTGGATTCTGTCCGGGAAGAGGCACAACATCTGCCCTTATTGCCATCTGGGGTGACCTTAAGAACACAGTGGACCGGAATGTGGTTGCTGCACTACTTCTCTTGGACCTCTCAGCTGCCTTTGAACCAGTTGCCTATGAAACTCTAATACAAAGAGTCTATGAAGCCAACATAGAGGGGAATGCTCTAGCCTGGATCACATCCTACCTTAAGAACAAAACTAATTTCATCCATTGCCCACTTTTCTCTTCCAAACTGTACTTCACAAAAGCAGGACTACCTCAAGGCTCTATCATATCACCTATGCTTTTCAACATTTACATGAAGTCATTACCAGCACTGATCAATCAATTTTACCTCCCATGCTATAACTATGCAGATGATACACAAATACCCCTTAAACTGGAAAGCCCCAAAGGAATTGGAAACTCACCAATTTTCAGTTATCTTAGAGCCATGGTTCAATGGATGATGACATGGAGCTATATCAATGTGAATGCTTTCAAAACAGATATACTCACATCTAACAATTGGAAAAATTATGACCCACTTGCCACCTGACCTGATGATCTAGGAACACCGCCTAAAGTATCAAAGTAAGTAAGAAATATTGGAAATATAATGGACTCCAAACTATCAACGAATGCCCAAGTGGATAAACTAACAAGATCAAGCTTCGTTACTATAAACACTCTGCGACGCATCTTCCCCCACCTGGGATTTCCACACAAGGTCCAGGCTACTATCTCTCTTGTTCTGTCTAAACTCCATAAAGTCAAAAGCCTCTACCATGGATCGCCTTTAACAACTATGAAAAGACTACAACAGATTCAGAACGCTGCTGCTAGACTACTCCTACCTATAAAGCCACAAGGCCACATCTCCCCTGCCTTGAAAGCCCTATATAGGTTACCGGTTGCCAGAAGATCCACATTCAAGCTGCTTTATATCATCCATAAAGTGATACATGGAACAGGACCACTCTTCATCAGGAATAAAATCACCAAATACATTCCACAAAGAAACCTCTGCTCTAAATTGGCACCTCACCTCAAAATCCCACCATACAAGAAAAAAAAAACATAGGTGGCACATCCTTCTCTGTTCAAGCAACCAAACTATGGAACTCTTTAGCCCCATACAAAAGATCCATGGCGAACCACCTTATCTTCAGAAGACTACTTAAGAGTCCACACTTCACCACCATACTCAAACATAAATACACAGAATATCCCTCTTTACATAAGCATTTATTTGGACTATAGAAGTGTACCCACATAAGTGTATTGGGTAGTACGAACATGTTTAATAATTATGTTTCAAATATATAGATATTCGTTAGTTCTACTTAACAAATGTTCATATTACTTATAGTTACATTATACTATTTTTAACATGTAAATAGGTGACTGCATAAATAAGTAAATCTTTTATCATAACTATTTATCTACAATTGCTTCACTATTGAACTACCAAAAAATAATAATACTAGATTAACTAAAGTACAGCAACACTTGAAAGTCTAAGTTTATTAAATACAACTTTAATCTACATTTATTACCTTCCTTATACATATGTAGCTTCCATGTACTTATGTATCTTTATATTTAATAATTTGCTTCTAATTCAGCATATCCAATGCACTACCCTATCTCTCTTGCAATATATCCTCTACCTCCACTCTCTCTCATCCCAAACCCCATACCACTACTATGTTCCCCCAAATAACCCTTTCTAGCCTCTTCCCTTCACTACCGCTTCTTGCAACATCTCATACCTCTTTTACTATTCAGATCTTCCAAATAAGCCTTTCTAAGCCCTTCCCTGTACTCGCCGGAAAACGCTTCAACACCTCATCAGGGGTAGCAAGAGCTGTATAAATGCAAACACATCCCTCTTCGATCCTTCCATTATCCTTTTTCAATCCAAATTACAGACTAACATGTCCACCGCTCAAATTAATTTCATAATTCCCTATACTAATTCACCACTAATCCTTTTTGTGTTCCGCAGTAGTGTGCTACTGGCTGAAAAGCTCTTCAACACCTAATCAGGGCTAGCAAGTGCTATATACATGCAAACATTTCCCTCTTCTATCCCTCCACTGCCTTTCAATACAAATAACCGACTAACATGTCAACCGCTCAAATTAATTTCACATTTCCCCATACTAATCCTTTTTGGCTTCCTGAGTAACATGCTACTCACCAAAAAGCGCTTTAACACCTCATCAGGGGTAGCAAGCGCTATTTAAATGGAAACCAACCACGGCCGCTGCAAGTAAGAGAGGCGGGGTGGTGGGGGCGGCTGGGGGGATTTCGAGAGACGACCATGAGGAGAAATTAATTATTTATTTAATTTTCCATTGTGGCCGTCTCTCGAAACCCCCCCAGCCGGCCCCACCGCCCCACCGTTTTTACCAGCAGCGGATGCGGCTGATAGAAACCCTTCCCTCTTCTATCCCTCCAATATCCTTTCAATCTAAATAACAGACTAACTTCTCCACCGCTCAAATTAATTTTGTATTTCACTATACTAATTCACCACTAATACGTTTTGGGTTCTGTAGTAGCATGCTACTCACTGAAAAAGCACTTTGACACATTGTATGGGGTAGTAAGCACTATATGAATGCCGCTTCAAGGCCGCATTCGAGCCTACAAGTTATTGTACTTCCCTCATTTTGCCACATCCAATTTACGGCAGCGCTGTACACTCAAAATACTTTACTAGCAGTGCTTGCTTAATGATTTGTGAAAGACGGCTGCATTCTTCATTGTGATTACTGCACTTTATTGGATATTGCGCTCCCAAGGCACTGCGGACAGTTACTTGCGAACAGTTACCTCTTTGACTATTGTTGCTGCAAACAGTTATTTCCTTGATTATTGTTGACTCATGGCCATGCCCTACCATGGATACATTGTGCAAAACTATGTTTGGGAATTACATGTCTTAGAGGCTATGAACATAGTAAACTAATCAAGGATGCGTGTGTGCAATGAACACAGTGTATTTCTGGTATTCCTGCCTCATGTATGCACCTCGTCCCTTGCGGTAGAGAACCTTGTTACTTGATGTGCAAAACACACGTGTCCCATTGAAACCTAGGTATGGTTTTATAACGTGCACCTGCTCAAACATTGTTAAGGCTGACCAAGCGTGATAACACAAACTGTACCTGTCCTGCACAGATATAATGCTGACCTGTGTTCCAGAACCCATGAACCCAGAATCACGTACCCGACAAAGCATCTCCCTAAGTGCCTGTAACTGACCCTGCACACTCCAACATGAAGACTTATCCACACCGGTACGGTTGTCTTCTTACTCTATCGCAACCCTCCTTCCCTTTGGGAACTTCTGCTGGTGCAGTGTTCAATAGCTTCTACGAGGTTAGTTCTTAGAGGGTGTTGGGTCCAGTCGGTACCCCATCGGAACTGCCTGGAATTCAGGTGAGTGGCTTGTGACAAGTAGCACATAGTGGCATAGAGTGTCATTGAGTGGAGGTGTCGTAGAGTGTCAGAGTGGAGGAGAGTGTTGTAGAGTGGATTTGAGTGTTGCAGAGTTTATTGGCATAGAGTGGAGTGTCACAGAGTGGAGTGGCATAGAGTGTTGTAGAGTGCAATAGAGCAGAGCAGATTGGTGTAGAGTGCTGTAGAGTTGAGTAGCCTAGAGTGGATTACAGTGTTGTTGAGTAGAATGTCGTAGAGTAGCGTATGAAAGAGTGGGATGTCGTAGAATGGGTGGAGCAGTGTATCCTAGAGTAAAGAGGCATGAGCGGAGTGGCGTAGAGTGGAGTAAAGTAGTGAGGACTGGTGTGGAGTGGATTGGAGTGTCGAAGAGTGTAGTGGTATGGAGTGGAGTAGAGTGTAGTGGCATAGAGTAGAGTGGAATGTGTAGAGGGGGATGTCCTAGAGTGGAGTAGAGTGCCACAGAGTAGTAATGTCATAGAGTGGATTGGCATATAGTGGAGATGGGTAGAGTGGAGTAAAGTATCGTGGAGTGGAGCAGAATGGAGTGGAGTTTCGTAGAGTAGAGTGTCATAGAGTGGAGTGTCATAGAGTAGAGTTGAGTGTTGTGGAGTGTCATGGAGTGGAGTTTTTAGGTCGAGCCTTTACCATTCCGCAGGAATGGGAAATGGGGAGAATTCAAGTCGGCTATTTTCTCTTCAAACCAAAGGGCTTTCAGCCCGCGGTTTTCATGCAGTGCCCGTCAACATGCACGCGCATCGCATGCAAGCCCAGCCCAGTCCTCCCCTCATTCACGCCCACCCACCAGGCTCTCCCGCCCCCATCAGGCTTCTCTCCCAATCCGCATGCAAGCCCAGCCCAGTCCTCCCCTCATTCACGCCCACCCACCAGGCTCTCCCGCCCCCATCAGGCTTCTCTCCCAATCCGCATGCAAGCCCAGCCCAGTCCTCCCCTCATTCACGCCCACCCACCAGGCTCTCCCGCCCCCATCAGGCTTCTCTCCCAATCCGCCTGCCTCCCCTCGCGCATTCACGCCTCCCACCAGGCTTTCCCGCCCCCATCCGGCGTTTCATTTTTTTGTTTCTGGTGCACGTCGCGTTTCTCCTGTCCGAGTGCTCGCACCGCTTCCACCGCCTGGCTGGCTGCTCGCTGGCTCCCTCTCCCTCCATTCATGGTTTTTCATGCATGGCAAAAATCAATCGTGTTTATCAACATCGTGAAAGGCGTCTGCTTTCGTTTTGCACGCGCGCCCTTTTCTCGCGTGCACCTGGGTCAGAAAAGGACGCCATGCTTCTTCTGTCGATTGCTTTGGAGGGGTGGGCTGTGCGCTGCAGCCCCCCACCCCCTTGTTTTGCAGCGCACATGCCGCCATTTGCAGCAAACGGTTCGGGTTGGCCCGACAGATGGTCGTGTCCGTTGTGGTGGTGGTTCAGTCCCCATGTTCCGTTTTCTACTCCCATGTTGGGATCTATAGACGAGCATTTTCTGTACGCATCTGCAGAATACGCGACTGAGGTCCACGAAAATGCTAGGAAGTGCCACGCTGTTTCTCAGCGCTCAGCGTTGGTATCTCCTTTTCAAAAGGAACAAGGCAACGCGGGCAGAATATTCAAGTAGAATTTCAGCCTCTCGTTAGTTGTGCTTTTATCGTTTGGCTCTCTGTGGCCGCTTCTTAGTCGTCTGGAGCAGAAATGCCAGTCTGTGTCCCAATTAGGTCCTGGGTCCTCCCCCTCACCCTCACTCACTCACCCTCACTCACCCTCACTCACCCTCACTCACCCTCAACCCCTCACTCACCCTCACTCACCCTCACTCACCCTCACTCACCCTCACTCGCCCTCACTCACCCTCACTCACCCTCACTCACCCTCACTCATCCTCACTCACCCTCAACCCCTCACCCTCACCCACCCTCAACCCCTCACCCTAACTCACACTCACTCCTCACTCACCCTCACTCATCCTCACTCACCCTCAACGCCTCACCCACCCTCAACACCTCACCCAAACTCACACTCACCCTCACTCACCCTCACACTCACTCACTCTCACTCACCCTCAACCCCTCAATCACCCTCAACACCTCACTCATCCTCAACACCTCACTCACCCTCAACACCTCACTCACCCTCAACTCCACAGTCACCCTCACACGCACTCACCCTCAACTCCTCACCCTCACACTCACACACTCACACCCCCTCACTCACACTCACACACACTCAATGACAATAACTCACACTCAGACTCACACACGCTCACACACCCTCACCATCACCCCCCATCACCCTCACACCCCCTCACTCACACTCACTCACACTCAATGACAATACCTCACACTCACCCTCACTCACACTCAACGCCTCCACCTCAACTCCTCACCCGCACTCACCCTCAACACCTCAATCACCCTCAACACCTCACCCTCAACACCTCACCATCACTCACCCTCAACACCTCACTCACCCTCAACTCCTCACTCACCCTCAACACCTCACTCACCCTCACTCTCACTCATCCTTACTCACCCTCAACACCTCACCCTCATCTACGCAACGCCACTCATCTACTAAAAGACACTCAACTACGCAACGCCACTCAACTACGCAATGCCACTCAACTATGCAACGCCACTCAACTATGCAACGCCACTCAACTATGCAACGCCACTCAACTATGCAACGCCACTCAACTATGCAACGACACTCAACTACGCAACGCCACTCACACATGCAACACCACTCACACATGCAACGCCACTAAACAACGCAACACCACTCAACTACGCAACAACACTCAACTACGCAACGACACTCAACTACGCAACGACACTCACACATGCAACGCCACTCACACATGCAACACCACTCACACATGCAACGCCACTAAACAACGCAACACCACTCAACTATGCAACGCCACTCAACTACGCACACATGCAACGCCACTGCCACATGCAACGCCACTCACACTGCCAACGCCACTCACACAGGCAACGCCACTCACACAGGCAACGCCACTCACACAGGCAACACAAATCACACAGCCAACGCCTCACACACAGGCAACACCTCTCACACACGCAATGCCACTCACACACGCAATGCCACTCACACACGCAACGCCACTCACACACGCAACGCCACTCACACACGCAACGCCACACACGCAACGCCACTCACACACGCAACGCCACTCACACACACAACGCCACTCACACACGAACAACACTCACGTTGCCAATAGATCGCGCAGTACGACAGGTGGAACTATTACAATGGCAAATAACAATGCCTTTCACTGTTGTTATCATTTAGAATACATAAAGGGCTTTGTCATTTACACAACCAATAGCTCAAACTTTCCTACTGCGAGACCTATTGGCAACGCCAGTGCTTGTTTAGAGTGGATTGTCGTAATGTGTCATTAGGAGAAATGGCTTGAAGTGGCATAGAGCGGAGTAAAGTAGCATAGATTGGAGTAGAGTAGAGTGGAGTACAGTAGCATACAGTCGATTGCCATAAAGTGTGGTAGAGTGGAGTGCAAATGGAGGAAAGCGTATGATAAGAAGGTGAAGGCTGCTTATAAGGCTGCTCTGAAGAGGCATCGTACCTCCATTCGTAGGTCTCGCAAGGCACATATTTTTTCAACAAATGCTGAGGCAACTAATAAGCCTCATGAGCATTTTTAAATTGCTAACTTTTTTCTTACCCCTAATGCATCAAAGAACTCTCTCATTACCTCTTTTGAGGTATGTGAGTACCTCTCGGACTTTTTCTTTAAGAAAGTGCAGACCATAAATGGGCACTTTCCTCCATGGGCCTACAAACAGGGGATTGAAGATTCCACCTCTTGCTCTGGACTGATAATTTCAGCTTTTGATCAAATATCTTTGAAGGAGTCTTCCGCGGAATTAGCTAAAAGCAAATCACGCTCTCCTCTTGATCCATTTTAAAATATGCATCTTCACTTCTATTTTAAATAAGCTGATGAACTGGTGTTTGGAATCTGCTTTTGTGTCTAGGTGTTGGAAGCAGGCACTTCTGATTCCTTTTCTAAAGAAACCTAATGCTGAACCCAAGGTTTTAAACAACTTTCAACCTCTTTTACTTCTGCCAACTATGGCTACCTGCTAAAGAAGATAGTAAATAGGCAACCCTCTCATATTTTAGAATCTAACTCTTTGTTGCATAGCTCTCAATCGGGATTCTGCTATTGCACTTAGTATGCTTTACAACAAGTGACATAGTTTACTATGGAGAACCTACATGAAAACTCTTCTGCAGTGGTGGTTCCATTGGATTTTGTTTTCTGCGTTTGATACTGTATTGCATCCTATCCTACTTGAGAGACTTAGTAGGAATGGAATCAGAGATCAAGTGTTGTCCTGTCTTAAGTCTCATATTGAGGATACATCGCAGGCAGTTTTTTTCGCACCCTTTAACTCTTTCTCTAGACCTTTAGATTGTGTCTCACCCATTTTAATATTTATCTAGAGCCTCCAGCCAAGTAGGTTAAATCTTGAAGTGTGTGTTTTGTCTCTTATGCTGACGATATGCAGCTCCTTTTGGCCTTTCATTAAAACAAGACTAAAGCACTGTGTTCTTAAGGTGTTGTCTTAAGTCAGTGGTTGAATGGATGAATGATAACTGTCTTAAGCTTAATTCTGCTGAAAGGAGTTCCTTTTTTTGGTACCAAGATTGCGTCTGATGCCCACATCTGGTGACCAGTTGAGATGAGGTTCCCCCTCCCTTCACCTGCACCTACAGTCAGAAATTTGGAGGTTAAATTTGATTTCAGCCTGGCTTGAATCCCAAGTGAAAGCTATAACTGGCAACTGTTTTGCTAAGTTTTAGGTGATAAAAAGAATGCTGCACTTAGTTTCTGAAGATACTCATAAGACAAATATTCAAGCAATGGTGACATCCAAACTGGATAATGTTAGTAGTCTGTTTTTGGGGCTACCGGCTTATTAAATGCGGAGTCTTCGGACAATTCATAATTCTGCAGCTCATCTCATCCTGAAGATTCCGGCGTGGGTCTCCGTGACTGCCTATTTACGTCAACTTCACTGGCTACCATCAGGTTAAAGCTCTGAGATCCAACAATCTTAAACTTCTTCAAACTCCTCTGATTTGCAAGGCCAGGAGACGGGGGAAATACTTTGTTTTCCTTGCTTCTAAGCTTTGGAATGCTCTTCCTCACTGCATATGCTTCATCCCATCTGAAATGGTCTTTAGAAAGAATTTAAAAGCTCTACTCTTTGACTCCTGCCTGGTGGGCATTTGACTGCTACTGTACAGTCTGCCACACTTTTTTACCTTTACGGCTAGCACTGGGACACTTCTTTGGGGACAGCTGTGTGCTTTATAAGTGATTTTGTATTGTACTGTAGAGTGGAGTGGTGTAGAATAGAGTGACTTAGAATGGAATAGAGTGGTGTAGAGTGGAGTGGTGGGAGTTACGTAGAGTAGAGGAAAATTATGTGGCATAGGGTGTAGTAGAGTGGAGAAGAATGATGCAGAGTTGAGTCGAGTGACATAGAGTAGAGTGGAGTGTCATAGGGTGGAGTGCTGTACAGTAGAGCAGAGTAAAGTGACACAGAGTGGAGTGGCATAGAGTGGAGTAAAATGGCATGGAGTGTTATGGAGTGTCATTGAGTGGAGTGTCATGGATGGAGTATCGTAGAGTAGAGTAGAGTAGAGTGGAGAGGCATAGAGTGGAGTAAAATGGCATGGAGTGGTGTAAAGTGGGGTAGACTGTTGTGGAGTAGCTTGGCATAGAGTGGAATAGAGTGTCAAAGACCAGAATGGCATAGAGTTAAGTACAGTGGCATAGAGTGGAGTGCATAGAGTGGAGTAGAGTGGCTTAGAGTGGAGTTGAGTGTCCTAGAATGGAGTGGAGAGACAGACAAAGCAAATGCACAAACTATGTGTTGCTTTGCACAATTGCTGTCAGGCATAAAGCTCCCAAAAACCCTGCCCCCAAAAGCACATGCTAAACTTATGCGAGCAGAGCAAAAGCTCCCATGGCTAGGGGGCGTGGCTTGCGCGCCGCTTCAGCATGGCGTGTCGCGCTTGAGCTCCGGGGTGAGAGTGTCCTGTCGGGCTAATTTCTCTGTTCCTTGACTGCCCCTGTGTGTGGAAAAGGCAGCCTTCAGCAGCGGAACATTCAGAGAGCTGTTAGACGATGTTTTCCTGACGTTTTGGTCACCGGCTGCATGATTTCTATTTCACGATCCAGAGACGCTCGTTTTCCTCACAGACGGCCGCCATTTTCCCGCTCCTGACGCAATCAGCATTTTCTCCTCAGAAGTGCAGTTTTGGTTACAATCTTACAGGTCGTGGTGGCTGTCCAGGACGTTTCTTCTATGATGCCTACAATTGGTAACATTTTTTCCTTTTTTCTGTTATTTTATTGCTGCTTGGCTGGAAATTAAGTTGCCCACGCGCTGTTTTTTCTCAGTGCAGTTATCTCATACAGGTGTACATCTTTTTCCTACGAACTCATTGCTGTGCCCTTCTGCTCTAATTGTAGCTATATCATTAATTTGCTACCTGCCTGCCCTGCATATAAGTCTGCCGCTATTACTTAATTAGCGCCCATTGAGCTCAGTGTGCTATATTTCTTTTTTTGGATACAGACTGCGCAGTTTTTGCTCTCCTCTTCCCCTCAAGTGGTGGTATATTTTTTTCTTGGAGGCTGCTCCTTCATGGCTGCAAATATGGGTCGTTCCTCGAGCAACAAAGACTCAAAAGATGTTGGCACGCCGCTGAAAAGACTTAAGTCAGTGTCTCCTACGCCTGAGTCTGCTCAGTCAGACACTACCTCCACGCTGGACACAATATTAACGCGCCTGAATGAAGTGCATGATATTGCGCAGTCAACAAAAACTAATACAGATTTACTGCAAGTGGAGGTGTCTGCTATCAGAAATGACTTTAAAGCCCTCTCTCTTCGTGTATCTGCCAGCAGCGGTGCGTCCATTGGGGCGTAGGGGCGTAGCCCCACCAGCCCTGCCTGGACCCGCGGCTGCCGTAAAATAATTAAAATAAAAGTTTTTACTCACTGTGTGACATTAAATATATTTAGCACGATATTGATTCGGCGCCGCCGGGCAGCACCCAACTGAATCGGGAGTGCGCGGGGGTGGGGGCGGGCTGGTGTGGTCACGCCGGTGATTGATTGACATCACAACGTCACGACGAGTCTTCTTCTAGCTGTTTTCCCGCATGTATGCTTCGGGCAGCAACTTGCCCCAGCATGCGCATGAAAGTCCCCAGGGCCCATTAGCTAGGGAGGGGGGGGGGTGCAGGTTTATGCTGGCGGCACCCCCTGGCAGCAAAAGGGCAACAGGGCGAGCAGTTAGGGTGCCCTCTCCAAGCCCAGGATTGGCCGGTCACCGCGCAGCACAGCAGGGGCAATCCACATTGGATGCCGAGCGTGGGTGCCCTGCAATGGCCAATCACTGTCTCTGTAGTCATGCAGTGATTGGCCCCCTGCCATTTGCTGCAGTGTCGTTGGATCCGGTTCAGCCAGGTAACGGTTCACTCGCCTCGTGGACGGTGTGTGGAGTGGAGACGAGACAGTGCCCTTTGATTGCCTGACGCCGCCGCCTTTCTTTCTGGAGTGGAGTCGACTCATTCTTCTAGTGTGTGATCGTCGACGATGTGAGTACAGCTCGTCGTCTCCACTCTGGTCTCTGTCTTTTTTGTCTCCTATCCTACCTTGACCTTCACGGCTTCACCCCTGTCTCTCCTTCGCTTCTCCCCCATGTCCCAACTCCGGGCCCTTCTCCTCGACCCCACTCTACGTTATCTCCGAGTCCGTGGTGTGTAACTATGCACTTGCAGCTGTGGTTTAGTCGGCTTGCCATATGCCCCCCAGTAGCGTAGAAATGAAGCCATGAGCCAGAGTTTAAGCAAGGAAAATTGTGCGTTGACTGCTGCCAGGATAGTAAAATGCAGAAATTATCAAGATTCATTGGGCCCTTTAGGAGCCTGGGTCTAGGTGCCACTGCACCTATTATAGCTACGCCCTGTTAACCCCCGCCATTTAATACCGCCAGCTTGGCATATGCCCCCCACCCCCCCCAATGTGCCACCATGATACCGCCAGCTTGGAATTCGCTCCCCCCCCCCCTGTGTGCCACCATGATACCGCCAGCTTGGCATATGCATCTAGCTGTGTGCACCCTTGAAATAGCGCCCATTCTTGCTCCAGTTCCATCTCCCAGCTAAGTAGCACAATTTATGTAGTCTCCTCTCTTCCTGACTCCCGCTTTGTGTGCCCTCATACACTACTAGGGCTGTTGTACTGATTTACATCCGTGGGCCTTTTCTTGTTATCATATGTATATTTCCACGTCGGGCTCTGAGCGGCGCTTCTCCCACTTTGTGCCTCGGGTGATGCTATTGTGCATGAGGAGCGTGAGCCACCCCTGTTGCACCAGTGCACAAGGCCTGTGCGTGTGCAAACACCCCACGTGTGCACGAGGAGCGTGAGCCGCTCCCGGCTGGCACCAGTACATAGTGAGTGTGCAAACACCACATGTGTGCACGAGGAACGTGAGCTGCCCCCGGCTGCACCAGTGCACAGGGCCTGTGCGTGTGCGTTGCATGGAGCAGTGCAAGGGGTGGTTTATGGGGCGGTGCTATTGTGAATTCAGTGCATAGGTGGGGGTGCCAGTTGATGCCTTCTACGCTGCCCTCACTCGTGAGCATGGAGTGAGGGTTGCATGGATGTCCTGTATGAGTCTCGTAGACCCACTACACATGCTTGCTACGCTGCCAAGTGTAAATGATTTGATAACTAATGTACTGAAAACAATATAGAGCTTCCTACACCTGCCGTTCAAAACATTACGTAATTACTTTATTTGTAAAAGACAGGCTCAGCTACGGTGCTGTATGCTAATTAGTTTGCGCCCCACCACTTTAAAATCTCACCCACCGCTACTGGTATCTGCTACGGAGTCACGCCTCAGTTGTGCAGAGGATGGTATGCAGAAACAATCCAGATCCCTCAACCACTTGGAGCGCTCAATGGCGGCATTGCGAAGAGATCTCACTGAGCAGGAGGACCGTAATCGTAGATCTAACCTACGCATTTTTGGTCTGCCGGAAGATTCAGAGAAATCATCTTCATCTATGATAGAGTTCTTATCTCACTGGATTCCGGACACCTTACAAATCTCATTCCACAGAGAGTTTGAGATAGAAAGAGCACATCGTGTTCCAACGTTTCGGTCTAAATCGGCAACCCAGCCAAGAGCAATCATTTTTAAGCCACTGCGGCATCAGCATACTGAACAGATTCTCTCTCATATGCGGAAAGCTAAACAAGTCATCTGGGACGGTCATCGAATCTCAATTTCTCAGGACTTTGTCAGAGATACGGTCATAAGGAGAAAGGGCTTCCTTAACCTTCGGAAACGTCTTTCTGAGATGGGCATTCCCTTTTCGTTTTCTGGACCATTGAAGTTCCGCATTACTTATAAAGGATGTCCTAGAATTTTCGATGAGCCGGCCGATTTAACTACATTCCTGGACAACCAGTTGGAGACAGAGATGGAGATTCAAAAGGCGACTTCGCAGACTTCTGGTGCCTCGGGCACTTGAAATGTCTCCTTCTTTCTTCTGGATGTATTTTTCTGTATGCCTGGTTCTCTCCTCTCTCCTGTTGAGATTATATGTCGGTCTTAACCTCCAAGACTGTTAATGGAATTTTTCTGTTCTTCTTGTGTCCACACTGATTTCTGTTCTATCTTTCTTCCTTGGATTTATTCTTGTTCGATTTTTCTAGGGTTCTCTTTCTAATATTACTCCTTCTTATCTCTCTATGGTTTTCTTGTTCTTCTATTTTACTCTGCTTCTTGCCATTTCTCCTTTCTATTTTCTTACCTCTTTTAAGAGTCATGCTTTTTATTTTTGCTCTTTAACTTGTCTTCAGCTCTTCTTCTCTTTACTTTCTGTCAATGTTTATTTCAAGTCACTTTTCTCTTTTCTTGATGCTTATCTCTTAAATAGTCAACTTCCTTTTTCTGATATGTGTCATTTTCTATCTTTCTTTTTTCTTTCTATTTTGCTATTTTTCTTCCTTTCTTTTCTTACATATTTATATGTTCCTGCTTTTTCCACTTCACCTACATATTGTTATTATATACAATTATTGTTTGTTCATTAACTACGTATTTATTTTTAGGATATACATATTGATAGTCATGCATTCATCTACTGTTCATGGTTTACCTCATGCTTTTGTTTTTCTTATCAGTTTGTCTGATAGTATTAATTACTATAGATATGTCTCTTGATATTAGATTGATAACTAAATGTGATTGTACAAATTTCTTAATTACGTTATGACTATTTACATTATTAAGCTGCTTTGCGCTGCTACTTTTGATTGTTACCAGTTCCTATTTTACTGCTATCAGCTTGCTATATTTTTGGGGCTATTGTTATCAATTACTTTTCCTCCTAGTACGGGTCCCTTACTCGCCTTTCCACGTTCTCCCTAGTATGATGTTGGTCTTTTTTAGGCCTCCCCTCCTGCTTCTTCTCTCCCTCCTTTCTTTTCTCTTTTCTTCTTCTCTTTCTTTCTCTCTATCTTGGATTCCCCACATGGATTCTCCCTCCGTGTTTCTTATGATTGATGGTTGGTTCCTTGTATTTGTGTGGCTGGTTCTTTTTCTGTCATCCATGTCGTCTTTTCTCTATTATTATGTATTTCCATGCCGGGATTAAATGTATTATCCCTTAATGTTAAGGGTTTGAATCATCCGGTGAAGAGGTCGAAAGTCTTAGATTACTATGAATCTCTGTCTTCTGACCTGGTCCTTTTTCAAGAGACCAAGGTCACTAACAGAGAAGCGTTGTTTTTGAAGAAGGATTGGGTTTCGGATGTTTGCTGTTCTGATGCCTTTGGTAAACGAAATGGGGTTATTACATTAATTTAAAAAAATTCTGGTTTATCTATGCTTTCTTCTGATCATGATTCTGAGGGTCGCTGGCTGTTATCTAGATTGTCGGATGGTCAGCATGATCTGTATGTGATGAATATCTATGCTCCTAACGTTGGCGATCCGACCTTTTGGAAATCAGTTACCAAAAAATTAAATGACACCCCTGTGGTATCTCCCTCCTCTGTCTACCCCCGGCGGCTACGCGTGTGATGGTTGCTGCTCGCGGTGACATCACCTAGAATGTCACCGCGACCAGCGTTCCAAGGCGAGCGCCGGGGACACTCGGAGGCGGCAGCTGCGAGGAAGGCTGTGGCTGAGGTCACAGGAGTTCGTACTTCTAATAAACCTTGAAGTTCATTCACCACCCTGTGTTTCGTGCGTCCTTGGTGAATGTCACACTGGCGACGAGGGTCAAGAGCCTGTGACCTCAACACGCTGAGTAGTATGCGGTCGGAAGAAGAAAAGTCAGCGAAGCAGTAACTGACTTGAGGAACACAGCCGTGGGAAGAAAAGGAAACAACAGCTGCTGACGTTGAAACTGGAAAAGAAACGAGTCGAATTGAAACCCAGACGCGAAGTGCCGGCGTTGTGAGAAAAGACTCAAGGGAAGGACGTGCAGACGGCTTGAAGGAGGACAGTGTGACCGTAGATGCCAGGGGAAGAACGCGTGACGAGAATACTTGAGGTGAGGTGTGCAAAGCATTCCGCCGCGTTCGTGTGGCGAGCCCTGACTTCAGCGGCTCACTAGGTGAGGAATCTCCCTGTTCTGTCAGAGCCTGTCAGCGGACGATCGTAGCGCCGCCAGTGCTGAACTGTAAGCGTAAGCCTGGCGTGTTGCTCCCAGCCCCCGCCAGAAATTTACACCGTGCGCCCCTTTCTCTAATGACTGAGCAGTATCGTGTAGACGACGCAGAGGTGTGAGGACTGTCCCGCACTTTGGAAGATCCTCTCTCCTCAGGGCAGCGCGAGGTGCGAAAATTAGCGGAGCGGAGGGATTATCTTCCCTACTTAACAAGGCGCTTGGCTGTTGAAAGAAGTTGACCTACCGGCGCTATGAAGAAGGAAAGAGCGCTTAGGTTGTTTTAAGATCGTGACGGAGACACCTATTGGAGCGCGTAGAGAGAGTATAAAATAGAGCATAGGAGTACAGTGTGAGAGTGCTCTTATACAGATTATCGCCACATCCCTGTATGACTGGAGGTTGATCGGCCAGCGCAGCGTGGGAAGCTGAGAAACCCTAGGGAAGACAACGTGGTGTGTTTTACTCCACAGGAGCACTACTTTGGGAACTACCTGGATTGTACACAGGTTCTGTGTTGAAGTGTTCGTCCTTGTGCACCTTTGATTCTGGGTTTTGGGTTTTGATTTGCCATCTCTGGTAGCCTATGCCAGGTCACATTGGTTTGAGGGCGTAGCGTGGTGATGGACGCCTCAGTAATGTAGCAGTCGTCTGCCTCCTCTGTGATCTACCAGCACTGGAAGCTTCAAGGGTAATCTGCACGAGGAAGTTTGTGCTCTACCTGTGTTTCCCTCCGGGTTTTCCCCTGCACTTGTGAGAGTTTTTACTAACTGTGCCCTGTGGAGCAGTTGAAGGAGAAAATACTTTGGGGGAACTGTATCGCCCTTAAGAGAGATGTCCTGGATGTGTTGAGAGACCGCACCAAGAAAACTTAAGTGATAATAACCTTTTTTTGGGTTTTCTTTTAAGAAAAAAAAAAAACCTTGTAATTGAACATTGAATTTGTTAAGGGTGGATTTCATTTACACAGTTTTGAGTAAAGTTTCTCTCTGTCTATTGTGCAGCAAACATGCAAAGTGTGACCCCCCCACCTTTTTTCTTAACAAGCCCAGGTGATCCCACCATCCTGTGGAAAAAATGGAAAAAAGTATTCCTTAACTACGCTACTGTATGTGGGCCCAACCTAGGACTAGAAAGGAAGGTTGCATTGTTGGCATATTACTTGGGCGCAGAGGGAGAAGAAGTTCTAGATCACCTCCCAGAATTAGGGGCACAGGAAGCTAGGGGTCTCAATGAATTTGAGATTAGTCTAAAGAAGTTAGATTTACACTACCTCCCCAAGACCAGCACGATTATGGAGAGGTACCATTTTGGTAAGAGGGCACAAAAAGATGGTGAATCTATAGAAGATTTTGTGTCTGGGTTAAGGAAGTTAGCTGCTACGTGTAAGTTTGGGGGAGCGAGTGAAGAGAGAATCAGGGACCAGTTCGTTTTGACCTGCAGGATGGAGCGAGTGCGAGAGGAGCTTTGGCTTAAAGATGACCCGCCACTGAGAGAAGTTCTCATTATAGCCAAGCAGGTAGAGCATATGTTGCAGTGTGTCCAGGAGATTAAGCAAGACGCAGGGGAGAAGAAGAACGATGACAAGGCCAATGTAAGTGAGGTGGTGGCCGAATGTGAGACCGTGTCGGTAGTAAGGGGTCAAAAGACAGTGGGCAAAGAGCAGAAGGAAAGTAGACCGGGTGGGTCATACAAAGGTACCTGCTATAGGTGTGGTAAACAGGGTCACCTAGCCAACGACAAAGAGTGTCCCGCCCTCAGGTTCACGTGCAATAAGTGTGGCAAGAAGGGCCATTTCAAGCAATTTTGCAAGAGTGGGCAGGGGGCCAGTAGACAGAATAGAGACAGAACAAATGTGGTGAGCGACGAGTTTGTCGTGCAAGTAACAGAGTTGAAGGCGCCAGGCCCCAGTAACCCCTTATGCAAAGAAGTTACAGCACAGATTGAAGAAGAACAAGTTGATAGTCCTAAAGACACTATAAAAGTTGGGAATGTTGACCTAGATGCATTGTTTGACTCGTGTTCTAGAATAACTATCATTAATGCCAAGGAGTTCTCACGTGTGTCCAAGGGCAAGATAGTTTTGAGGAAGTTGGACCTTAGACCAGGAGGGTATGCAGGGCGCCCCATCTCCATGAAAGGATACTTCCTGAGCAAAATTCAGTACAGAAACAGGTCTACAGTGTCCAAAGTATATGTGTCCACAGTAGGGGACAACATTTTGGGGTGGCGTGCTCAAAAGGGGTTAGGAGTGTACCTCAATCCCAACAGCAATCCCCAGATTTTGATACAGGAGATACAGGAGGGTGAGGCTAACATCACAAGAGAATTCGAGGAGGTGTTTAAGGAAGAGCTTGGGTGTTTGAGGAATTACAGTCACAAAATCAAATTGAAGGAGGATGCCAAGCCTGTTGTGGCAAAAGTCAGAAGACTCCCCATAGCCATTCAGGAAGAAGTCAGATTGGAACTGGAGAGACTGTGCAAGGCTGGAGTTATCGAACCTGTGGAAGCGACCGAATGGTTGGCGCCCATCGTAGCAGCGAAGAAAAAGGATGGGTCAGTCCGGCTCTGCATTGATTTGAGGGCACTCAACAAAGAGGTCGTCGTTGACCGGTACCCCTTGCCGAACATCACCCAAATGATGAGCATGCTGGAGGGTGCAAAGGTGTTTTCCACCCTCGATCTCACCTCGGCCTATTTCCAGATAAAACTTCACGAAGAATCTCAGGAACTTACTGCTTTTGTGACACCCATGGGTGCCTACAAGTTCAAAAGGATGCCTTTCGGTCTAGTCTCGGCGGCTGCCGTTTTCCAAAGAATCATGGGCAACATCCTGAAGGGCATCCCTGGCGTCATGTGTTACCAGGATGACGTGTTGGTCTTCGCTAAGAACCAAGCAGATCACGATGAGAGACTGAGATGTGTGCTGAGGAGGTTTTTGTCCCAGGGCCTTACTGTGAAGAAGAACAAATGTGTTTTTGGCTGTGCCGAGTTGGATTTCCTGGGTCACAAGATTACTGCAGAAGGCATACGTCCCAAGACCGAGCTGCAGAACACCATTGTGAACCTTTCACCCCCCAAAAGCAAGGACGAGATCAAATCATTCATGGGGATGTTGGAGTTTTATGGAAAATTCATTAGGAACTTAGCAGGCAGGACTTACGCCATCAGGCTGTTGCTGAAGAAAGAATGTGAATTCAAAGGGAGCCAAGAATGCCAGAGGGAATTCGAAGATGTAAAGAGAGCTCTTGCGGAAGCCCCAAGTTTGAAGTCGTACATGCCCGGCCGGACAACAATCCTCACCACTGATGCTAGCGCAAAAGGGTTGGGAGCGGTTCTTACCCAGGAAGGTGTAGAAGGGGAAGAAACCGTGGCCTTTGCCTCAAGGTCACTCCAAAATTCTGAGAACAACTACTCAGTTATTGAAAAAGAGGCATTGGCGGTATCCTGGGCAGTGGGAAAATTTAGAGACTTCCTGTGGGGTACGCAGTTCACCCTCCGAACCGACCACAAACCGCTAGTAGAAGTGTTCAGCAAGAAGGGTTTGGATGCCATCTCCAGTAGGATAAGACGTTGGGTGGTCAGTCTCCAGGAGTACACATTCAAAGTCGAGTATGTCCCAGGAACACAGAACCTTGCAGCCGACTGCCTGTCCAGACTGGTCAATGATGTGGAAGCAAGCGAGAAGCAAGACAAAACCGATGAAGACGAAGAAGGATTCATGGTCGAGAATGTCTGCACCATCCAGAGGGCGTTGGGTGAAGAAACGTGGAGAAAGGCACAGGAAGAGGACAAAATCATAGAAGAGGTATGCAGAAGAGTGAAAGAGGGGTGGAAGCACGGGGACAAACGTGATGAAGACCTGCGGCCTTTCCAGGCTGTCAAGGACGAGTTGACCATTGTTGACGGATGCCTGTTCAGGGGAACAAGACTCATACCACCAGCTACTGTGAGAGACAACCTGATCGAGATAGCTCATGAGGGGCACTTAGGAATCACCAAGACCAAGCAAAGGCTCAGAGAGAGCTATTGGTGGCCGAACATGGACCTGATCACAGAAAGAAGGATCAGGGAGTGCATCCCGTGCTGCAATAGCGACAAGGTCCTGAAACAACAGACACCACCCATGGTGTGTAGGCCGCCCCCGTCCGGACCATGGGACGAGTTGGCTTTAGACATCTTGGGCCCGATGTCTGGGGAACTGCGGACACCCTATATTTTGGTGCTCGTGGATCTGTATTCTCGGTGGCCAGAGATTAAAATCGTCAGCGAAGTCACGACCAAGACCGTCATCGGGTTCTTGCAAGAAGTATTTATTCGTGAGGGGCTTCCCAGCAACATCCTCACTGACAACGGAGTGCAACTATGCTCAAAAGAGATGGAGGACTTCCTGGAAGAAAGAGGCATCAAGCACAAGCGATGCGCATTATACCACCCAGAAACCAATGGCATGGTCGAACGCTTTAACAAAACCATCAAAGAGAGCATCCGGCTGGCCAAAGCAAGTGGTATAAGTTGGAAAGAAGAGGTATGGAGGCGTTTGGAAGCGTACAGGTTCACGCCTCATCAGACAACAGGCGTCACTCCTTTCGAATTGCTCCGCGCTAGGACACCAAACACAAAACTTGCCCCGGGGTGGATGGAATGGCACAAGGGGTGGTCTGACCGTACTAAAGAAAAGGAAGGTGAGAGGAGACATGAACAAGCCATGAGGGTGAGGAAAGAAGGTTACGACCAATGCAAGGCCGCACAGGAGGTCGGTTTTAAGGTTGGAGACAACATCAAAATCAGAGCTCCCACAGGGAAGGCGAGTTGGTCAGAGTACAGCAGTCCCACAAAAATCACAAAACTATTCAAGAATGCGGTCAAGACACAAGAAGGAAAGATATGGAATCTAGGGAGGGTTGTAAAATACCACCCTCCTGTTGTAGTCCAAGATGGTGAAAGGGTGGGGAAGAGTGGTAGAAGACTAGATAGCAGCCCCGCCAGCAAGAGGCCGTCTGGTATCCCCCTCCCAGGTCGCAGGCCCAACAGGAGAGTGATCAGGCCTCCTAGACACTTTGACCAATATGTAATGATGTAACTATTGCCATTCTGCCTAAAGTATGTTTCTCTCCAATTTGATTCCTCTTGTTTATTGTTCTATCCTATGTTTTCTATTTCTGCAGGGAAGGGGGATGTGTGGTATCTCCCTCCTCTGTCTACCCCCGGCGGCTACGCGTGTGATGGTTGCTGCTCGCGGTGACATCACCTAGAATGTCACCGCGACCAGCGTTCCAAGGCGAGCGCCGGGGACACTCGGAGGCGGCAGCTGCGAGGAAGGCTGTGGCTGAGGTCACAGGAGTTCGTACTTCTAATAAACCTTGAAGTTCATTCACCACCCTGTGTTTCGTGCGTCCTTGGTGAATGTCACAACCCCGCACTCTGGCAATCTTATTGTGGGCGGAGATTTTAATTTACCGATGGACCCTCTTTTAGACAGGAACTCTGCTTTTCAGTTTCGTCCTCCTAAATCTCACAAACAAATGCTTAACATGTGTTCCTTTACTCATCTTCAAGATATATGGCGCCTTCATAATCCCACTGGTAGTGATTTTTCCTTCTTCTCTTCGCCTCACTCTTCCTTCTCTCGTATTGACTATCTCCTGGTTCATTCTTCTCTTGTTTCATCTTCTTCTTCCCCGCTTATACATCCTATTTTGATTTCTGATCACGCTGCGGTCACTTTTACGCTGTCATCCTTTGCCCCTAAATCGGGCACTCGTTCATGGAGATTGAATACTGAAGTTTTGCATGATGCTTCTCAGGTTGATGAATTTTCTAAAGCTATAGATACTTTTTTCCATGAAAACGAAGGCTCTGTCTCTTCCCCAATCGTTCTCTGGGACTCATTTAAATGCACTTTCCGTGGTCAAGTCATTAAATGTATGTCCAAACGGAATTCTGCTATTAAAAAGGAGCTTACAGATTTATCATCTCAAATTAAAACTCTGGAAGCCACCTTTAGGCAATCTAAGGATTCATCTTGTTTACAGCTAATAAAACAACTAAAATACAAATATAATACTATTGTTACTAAAAGAGCCCATATTGGTGTACAAGCACAGAAATCCAAGAAGTTGTTGTTAAAAAATCGAGCTGGGAACATTTTGGCTGCTACATTAAAATTTCAGGATTTCTCTTTTAAGTCCTCGCAAATCTCTTCTATTACTGACCATACGGGTTCTAAAAAATTCCAAACAGGGGAAATACTTGAAGTTTTTCGTGACTTTTATAATAAATTGTATACTCCTTCTAATCAATCCTCTTTTGACCAGTGTCAGGATTTTTTAAAATCGGTTCCGATTCAGTCGGTCTCTGATGATGATCGTACTTTCTTAAATAAAATTTCCCCCGAGGAAATCGTTTCTGCAATTAAAGCTACTCGTTCTGGCAAGGCTCCAGGCCCTGATGGTTATCCAATTTTATTTTATAAAACTTTTCTCCCTACGCTTGTCCCCAAATTACAGTCTTTGACTCTTTTGTTAAGGATGGGTCTGTGTCTGGTACGGCTGCTGAAGCTACTATAGTAGTGATCCCGAAAGAAGGGAAAGACCATTCGGATCCCAAAAACTTCCGTCCTATTTCTCTCCTTAACATGGAAGCTAAGATTTTTGCTAAAATCCTGGTCAAAAGATTAGAATCCTTTATCCCTCATCTTGTTCATCCTTCTCAAACTGGTTTTGTGAAAGGTCGTCTTGCGCGAGACAATATACGCACTTTCTGTCATATTCTCGGTGCTGCTAAACAGTCTCAACTTCCTGCCGCGGCCTTGGCCCTTGATGCGGAAAAGGCCTTCGACAAGGTCTCTTGGCCATTTCTTCGTGCTGTTTTATGCGCGCACAACCTTGGCGACTCTTTCATTAATATGATAATGTCCTTATATTCTCAACCTAAAGCTGACGTTAGAGTTAATGGCGCTACGTCGTCATTTTTCAATCTTCGTCAGGGCACTAGACAGGGGTGTCCTTTATCCCCACTTTTATTTTTATTATCTATTGATCTTCTTCTTCGATTGATTGAGTTACACCCTGATATTAAGGGTTTTTCTTTTGGGCCTCACTGTATTAAAACTGCTGCATACGCAGATGATGTTCTTATTTTTTCAGATGATATCGCCTTGGCAATTCCTGCTATTTCAAATACCATTTCCCTCTTCTCATCAGTTTCAGGTTATACCCTAAATAAAGATAAGACGGAAATGTTCCCTTTGAATGCATATTGCTTCCCTTCTCATATGGGCTCAGCGGGCTTTAAGTGGCAGTCTACACACCTGAAATACTTAGGGATTTATTTCTGTTCTACTCTCTATGCCACCACTGCCTATAATGAATCCCAGACTCTCCTTAAAGTGTGTCGTCTTTTGGATTCATGGTCTCCGAAACATATTTCATGGTGGGGTCGCCTCCAGACTCTCAAAATAATGATCACGCCGATTATTTATTTTGTTTCATCCATGCTTCTGGTTAAATTATCAGATTCCTTTTTTCGCAAAATCGATGTTCTGACATCTAAATTTTTGTGGAATGACAAACGGGCTAGACTTGCATACAAATTTTTGCGTTGTCCTTGTGATATGGGAGGTTGCAATTTTCCTGATTGGGAAAAATACCAAATTGCCTTTTTGGCCTCTCAAGGTGCTTTATGGTTCTCTCCTCCATCTCTTCATGTTCCCTCTTGGTTGCTCATAGAACAAGAATTAGCATCCCCTTTGCCTACTGCCTCTTTTTGCACTGCATCTACTTTGCATATCCTGTTCTCCCGTTCTATCATTCTTGATACAATTGCTGCGGTCAGGAAGATAGACAAGAAGGTGGCAATCCCTTTACATTAAACTAGGTGGTCATCTATCTGGCGGAATTCCAAATTTAAACTCAACATTTCTCCCAACCTCATGTCCTATTGGGCAGATAAAGGGGTCTCTCTTGTTAAACATCTATATGGTGCTTCTGATGAGCCATTACCTTTTTCCACCTTGGCTCAAAAGCATTCTTTAACAAATCTTGATTTTTATACTTTTCTTAAAATTAAAGTGGCCCTTGCTAAAGTTCGTCTTCATCCTACCTCTTCTACCATCTCACTTTTTCAAATCTGGATTAAATCTGGTCACGTCGCCTCCAAAATTTATAAATTTTTGTCATCTGCTTCACTACCCGCACAGACGGTTGCTCAACAAAAATGGTTACACCATTTTGATCATGCCATTACGGATCATATTTCCTCGGATACTTGGCAATTAATTGGTAAATTCTCTCTTCGTAATAAAATCGCACCATCTTTAATGCAGTCTAAGTTTTTCTCTATCAATCTCCTCCATTGGACGCCTGTGCGTCTTCATTCGCTAAATCTTAAAGAGGACAACTTATGCTGGAGTTGTGGTTTGTTGGCAGGCGATTTTCATCATATGTTTTTGGTTGCTCCTTGCTTCAACCTTTTTGGAACCTCGTCCATAAACATCTCTCTCTTATTTTTAGTATTGAGTTCCAACTTTCTTTCCCTTTAATTTTATTGGGCCCACTGGCTGCCCCTACTCCCCTCCCATTAGACCCATTGGAATTACAGTTGATGGATCTTCTCCTGACTGTTGCGGTGAAAATCATTCTTATGGAGTGGAAATCCTTCTCTTCGGTTTCCTATCATACATGGTGGGCTTGGGTCTCCTTTTTACGCAGTGCTCACACTTCGGTGGATCAAGCTCACCTCTCTCCATCTATTTCTAGTGGGGTCTGGAAAGCTTTGGATGATTATATGGAGTTGTCCTCAAAAGGGTTGGTTCCTCAGTTTCCTTTTGATCTGTCTGTCTAATTGTTGTCTTATAATTTTTATGGTTGGGTTAGTCCTGTGGGAATCCTTCCTCTTTTTCTTCTTTTTTTTCTTCTTCTCTTTTCTCTTTCCTGTCCTCTATTCCCTTTCATCTTTTCTATTGCTCTCTCTCTTCTTTCCTCTTTTCTTCCTTTTATTCTATTTCCTCCCCTGTCCCCATCTCCAAATTTGATAGTGATACGTTTGTTTAGTGCTTTAATAGTAGCTTTTACCTAATCGGATTCTATACTCTATAACAGGCTACTTTTACTTTTATATGCATTTACTTTTTACTTTGCTTACTTCTCAAGTTTAGCCCCTGATTGTATATCTCTCTTGATTCAATTGTATCACTTGTATTGTATTTTGTTCCTTCTATTCTTTATCACTTTTTTATCAATAACATTTTCTTGAAATCAAAAAAAAAAAAAGCTCCCATGGCTAAAAAACATAATTAGGTGACCTTGTGTAATGTAACTGGTGCTCATCTAAAGCACTCCAATACAGTTCACGTTATATAAAAATGGAGAAAAAAAGAAGAAATAGTACCTCACTCACTGAGCCAGCAGTAGCGGGCACTAATTAAGAGTAATCAATTTGTACTTCATCCATGAGCCACACGAAGATAAGGAAGTGACGCAGCAACCGACGCCTAGGACATGCTGCCAAATTAGAAGATAGCAAAGAAGTGTGCTAATGATGCCAACGAATGGTAAGTAATAGGTGGACAAAAAAAACCTTTTTAGGATTTCTTTTTTAAGTATACAATCGGTCACCAAGCAACAGCAGTGCATGTGTGCTACCTGCAGGATCAACCTAAAAAAGGGACTCCAAGCAATGGTAGGGTGGGGGCATCTTGTCATAGGGGTGAAGAGTGTGTAAAACATTTGAAAGTCAGTGCATATACAAGTTTACAATAGTATGTACAAAGGTAAGTGCATTAATTAAGCTGAGCTGTTTACAGACAAAAAGAATGTAAAAATCAATGTATTTTAATATTCAAATAAGAAATGTAGAAATCAAACTTCTAATCTGGGAGCTTCAGAATATGGCACACAGATATTTGTGTATTTGACTGTCTGCAAAGAATAACAAGTATGGTTTTAAGTCTGGTGGCCGGTTGAGATGGGGTCCCCCCTCCCTTCACCTGCACCTACTGTCAGAAATTTGGAGGTTAAATTTGATTCCAGCCTGTCTTTTGAATCTCAAGTGAAGGCTATATCTGGCGGCTGTTTTGCTAAGCTTTGGGCGCTAAAATGGATGCCGCACTTAGTTTCTGAAGATACACGTAAAGCACAGGTTACTACTTGTGTTATGATATATCTGTAAGAGACATTAGCTAGTGATACATTCCTTACCTTAGAATATCCCCAGGCCTCAGACTGGATCCGGAAATTTTTGCGTAGCAGTACCCTTGCGCGTCGGTAGGCGCCGTCTGCAGCTCCGCGTCCGTCATCGGCTTCGTGGGCGCCGTGATGATGTCGTCAGAGTACTTAGATGCCGCCTCTCGTGCTGACGTCAGTTCTTAGACACAGCTTTTCATGTCAGAGCCATGTCAAAAACCAGCACTAGTGCCATTGAAACTAGGGCCCTGAAAGGGGATGACCTTAACCCTAGATATCGGTTCGCAGAACGGGGAGGATGGGTTGGTCGGTAAGGAATCTATCACTAACTAATGTCTCTTACAGATATATCGTTACACAAGTAGTAACTTGTGCATCTGAAAGAGACACGTTAGTGATAGATTCCTTACCTTAGAAGAAGGTGGGCAAGGTGATGGACTGCCCGATGTGGAAGGCTGTGTCTACCTTGGGCAGGAAAGAGGGTTTTGTCCGCAACACAACCTTGTCCGGATGGACATAAAGGAAAGGAGGTTTAGAGAATAGAGCCTGGAGCTCACTCACCCTCCTGGCAGAGGTGATGGCAACCAGGAAAGCAGTCTTCAGAGTAAGAAGGCGGATAGGACAGTTGTGAAGTGGCTCGAAGGGAGCGCACATCAGAAAAGTAAGAACCAGGTTCAAGTCCCACTGAGGCATCACGAAGGGAACAGGTGGAAACGTGTGTGTGATGCCTTTCAGAAAACAATTTACAATAGGGGACTTGAACAAAGGTGGTTGATCAGGCAGCCTTAGAAAGGCTAAAAGGGCAGAAAGGTAGCCCTTGATAGTGCCCAGAGCAGAGCCCTGCTGGGAAAGAGAAAGAAGGAAGAGAAGAACCTCAGAAAGAGGGGCAGAGAGAGGATCCACAGTCTTGCTGTGCACCATGCCACAAATCTGTTCCACCTGCAGGCATATACCGACTTAGTGGAAGGCCGCCTGGCCGCCAGAATGATATTACAGACTTCAGAAGGCAAGTCAAATGTCCTCAACTGTCGCCGCTCAATCTCCAAGCATGGAGGTGGAGACTGGACAGGTTCGGGTGGAGGACCGTCCCCTGCTGCTGCGACAGAAGGTCCTCCTGAAGAGGCAGATGAACCGGGGGATAGACTGACATACTGAGTAGCTCGGGATACCAGTACCTTCGTGCCCAGTCCGGAGCCACAAGGATGACTTGGGCTCGATCGCGTTTGATCTTCTTCAACACTTTGGGCAGAAGTGGTATAGGCGGAAAGGCGTACAACATACCGCAACTCCACTCGTGACGAAAAGCGTCTCCGAGCAAGTGCCGCCTTGGAAATTCCAATGCGCAGAACTGATGACATTGTGCGTTCTCTTCTGTGGCAAATAGATTTAACCAAGGCTCTCCCCACTGCTGAAAGAGGCCTTGCGCCACGTCCGAGTTCAGACGCCATTCGTGATCCATCATGCACCGACGGCTGAGTTTGTCCGCCCTGGCATTCAGAGAACCCGCCAGGTGTTGAACCACCAGGGTCACGCCCTGATGTTCCAGCCATTGTCAGAGGCGCAGAGCCTCCTGGCATAGGGTCCACGGCCCCACCCCACCCTGTTTGTTGCAGTACCACATGGCGGTGGTGTTGTCCGTGAACACCTGCACTACACTCCCTCGGACAGAGGGGAGGAATGCCTTCAGTGCAAGACGAATCGCCCGCAGCTCCAAAAGGTTTATATGGAGCCGGGACTCCGCCGGAGACCAGAGGCCTCTGATCTCCGCCTCTCCCATGTGGCCTCCCCAGCCCTGGAGGGACGCATCTGTCACAACTACATGCTCCGGTTGGGGAAGGGAAAGGGATCTGCCGCTGACCCAATCGTGGTCCGTGAGCCACCACTGCAGCTGTCTCACAGTGCCCTCCGAGATCAGGACATAGTCGGACAGGTTGCCCTGATGCTGGGCCCACTGAAACTTCAGGTCCCACTGCGGAGCCCGCATCTGCCAACGGGCGTGCTGCACCAGAAGGATGCAGGGAGCCATCAGCCCCAGAAGCCGCAGCGTCAACCTGACCGAGACTCGGGATAAAGGCTGAAAGATCAAAATCAGAGCCTGAATATCCAGAACCCGCAGCTCGGGGGGATACACCTGAAACTGCGCCGGGTCGAGAACCGCTCCGATGAAGAGGAGCTTTTGAGAGGGACACAGGTGTGACTTCGGCACATTGATGGAGAACCCCAGCAGGTGCAGGAGATCCGCCGTCATCTGGAGGTGGCTGACGACTGTCTAGGGCGAGCCCGCCTTCAACAACCAGTCGTCGAGGTAGGGGAAGACTGAAACTCCTAACCTGCGCAGATGAGCTGCGACCACTGCCATCACTTTCATGAACACCCGTGGGGCACTGGTAAGGCAGAAGGGGAGCACGGTAAACTGAAAGTGCTTGTGGCCTACCGTGAACCGCAGGTAGCACCGGTGGGCCGGCAGGACGGGGATATGGAAATAAGCTTCCTGCAAGTCCAATGCTACCATCCTGTCTCCTGGGTCCAGGGCAGCAAAGACCTGAACCAATGTCAGCATTTTGAACTTCTCCTTGACGTTCCATAGATCCAAGGTAGGGCGTAGGCCCCCTTTACCCTTCTTGGGTACCAGAAAGTAGCGGGAGTAAAACCACACCCTTCTTCTGGCCCAGGAACACGCTCAATGGCCCTCTTGGCCGAGAGGGCCATAACTTCCTCCTGCAGAAGCTGCATATGATCCCCCGATACGCGGTGGTATTGCGGTGGCATGGCTTGAGGGGTCGTCTTGAAGGGGAGGGAGTAGCCCCTTCGGACGATTTGCAGCACCCACCTGTCCGATGTGACAGTGCGCCAGTGGCAGGCCGCCACCGCGTTGTATGTTAGTTTGCGGTGCGTGGCTGGCAGCACGTGTGGGGGCGCCCCTTCCTTGTCCACGAAAGGAGCAAAAGGCATTCGTTTGCTGGCACGGGCCGAGAGGCCCAAGGACTTTCCCGTAGCCCTGGAGCCCTTAAAGCGCTCAAGAGCATGGTCTGCCTTGTCGCCAAAGAGGCGACGGCCATCAAATGGCATGTCCATCAGTGTATTCTGGACATCCGCTGAAAAGTTGGCGGACCTCAACCAGTCGTGGCGACGCCATCGCTCTGCCCAGTGAGTCGGTGGTATCCAGCCCACACCGGATGGAGAAACGTGCCGCATCTCGACCCTCTGCAAGGGATTGGGCGAGTTTAGCCTTGACCTCCGCCGGGCATTGTGGCAGCACGTCCGTGACCGTGTCCCACAGGGAGTGGGTGTAACGGCCCAAGAGGCATGCAGTGTTGGAAGACCGCAATCCCAAACTAAGGGAGGAGAATATTTTCATTCCATAATTCTCATACCTTTTGGATTCCCGATCAGGCGGAGCCGACGGGAATACGGTCTGGGAATTAGAGGCCTGGATGACCAGGCTCTCAGGGGTGGGGTGGGTGGACAGGAAACAAGGGTCGTCCCGAGCCGGGCTGTGGCGTCTGGCCACGTTCCTATCTACAGGCTGACCTGTAGCGGGCCTGGACCAAGTGGCCAAAAGAATGTCAGTCAAGGCCTCATTAAAAGGCAGCAGAGACTCGGTTGAGCTTGACTGCGGTTTAAGGACCTCAGTGAGTAGATTAGTCCTCACGGCCGCGACGGGGAGCTCAAAGCCCAAGGCCTTGGCTGACCGCGTCAACACCACACTGAAGGTTGCCCCCTCCTCCGTAGCCACGCTAGGAGGTGAGACAAAACCAGTGTCTGGCGAGGTGTCCAGACCACTGGCATCCCCAAGTCTACCTGTCCAGTCCTCCTGGGACTGACACTCACGTGTCAGAGGGTCCTCAGACCCCTCCCAATACTCCTCCTCATCACCCATCTCCTGGTACTCAGGGTTGACAAATGATGGGGCCGGTTAATTGAAGTAAAACTCCCCAAGCAGCGTCAAACCGGGTCGAGGGAGGTATTGGCGCTGGTGAGGTCGTCAGGTCGACCGGCGACGATCCGGAAGCGGATCCAGTGGGGTCCAGTGGCGCCGGGCCGAAGCACCCGCTGGAGTCGGGGCCGAAGCACCCGACCCACTAGGACCCCTTCTTTTGCTTAACTGATGACGACTTCGAACCTGAGGAGTGATGTCGACTCCAGGAGCTGTCATGGCTCCGCCCCCGCGACCGGTCCCTTGACCTCTGTCTGGACCGGAACCTCTCACGGCACGGGGCCGACTGCCGGAGCTCGAGCCGCTTGCGGGACCGCTCCTGCCTAGCTTTCGAGGTTAAGGCCCAACAGTCAGAGCAGGCCTTGTCATCGTGATCGACGCCGAGACAGTGGAGGCACCGACGATGAGGGTCAGTGACCGACATCAATCGGTCGCAGTCCCCACAAGGCTTGAAACCTGGCATCCCTATCGACACCGATCGGAGTCAAAGACTCTGAGAATGATCAAAAAGATCTCAAAAAAGTCTCGTCAAAAAGTGACTAAGGTACCACTTTTTCCGGATCTGCGCTGCTGGCGTGGAAAAAAGAAGAACTGACGTCAGCACGCGGAGGCGGCACCGACGCCAACGAGGGACCCTGAGCCGCAGATGACGCCTACCAACGCGCAAGGGTACTGCTACGCAAACATTTCCGGATCCAGTCTGACGCCTGGGTATATTCTAAGGTAAGGAATCTATCACTAACTTGTCTCTTTCAGATACGATTGTTCAGGCAATGGTGACATCCAAACTGGATTATGTCACTAGTCTGTATTTGGGGCTACCGGCTTATTTAATTCAGAATCTTCAGAAAATTCATAATTCTGCAGCTCATCTTATCCTGAAGATTCCGGGGTGGGTCTCGATGACTGCATATTTATGTCAACTTCACTGGCTACCTGTAATCAAGTGGATACAATTTAAGACACTAACTTTTGCCTTCAGGGCGTTTGAACAAAAATAACCCCTTTATCTAAGCAGGAGATTAAATCCTTACCATCAGGTTATAGCTTTGAGATCCAGCAATCTTAAATTTCTTCAACCTCCTCGGACTCGCAAGGCCAGGAGATGGAGGCAATCCTTTGTTTTCCTTGCCTCTAAGCTTTGGAATGCTCTTCCTCGCAGCATGCACTTCAGTACCTCTGAAACGGTCTTTAGAAAGAATTTAAAAACCCTAATTTTTTACTCCTGCCTGGAGGGCATTTGACTGCTACTGTACAGTCTGCCACACTTTTTTTACCTTTACCGCTAGCACTGGGACACCTCTTTGCCGACAGCTGTGTGGTTTATAAGTGAGTTTGTATTGTACTGTAGAGTGGAGTATTGTAGAATAGAGTGGCTAAGAATGGAACAGAGTGTTGTAGTGTGGTGTAGAGTGGATTGTGTGGAGTGATGCAGAGTAGAGTAAAATTGTGTGGCATAGAGTTAAGTAGAGTGGAGAAGGATGATGCAAAGTGGAGTAGAGTGACATAGAGTGGAGTAAAATGGCATGGAGTGTTATGGAGTGTCATTGAGTGGAGTGTTGTGGATTGGAGCATTGTAGAGTAGAGTGAAGAGGCATTGAGCGGAGTAAAGTGGCATGGAGTGGTGTAAAGAGGAGTAGACTTCTGCAGAGTAGCGTGGCTTAGAGTGGAGCAGAGTGTCAAAGAGTAGAATGGCATAGAGTGAAGTACAGTGGCATACAGTGGAGTGCTTAGAGTGGGGTAGAGTGGTATAGAGTGGAGTTGAGTGTCCTTGAATGGAGAGAAAGACAAAACAAATGCACAAACAAGGTGTCGCTTTGCACAATTGCTGTCAGGCACAAAGTTCCCGAAGCCCTGCCCCAAAGGCACATGTTAAACTTCTGCAAGCAGAGCAAAAGCTCCCATGGCTAAAAAACATAAATGATGTTACCTTGTGTAATGTAACTGGTGCTCATCTAAAGCGCTCCAATACCGGTCACGTTATATATAAAAATGAGGAAAAAAGAAGAAATAGTACCTCAATCATAGCGCGAGTAGGGGCTGGGCACTAATTAAGAGTAATCCATTTTTATTTCATCCGTGCGCCACATGAAGATAAGGAAGTGACGCAGCAACCGACGCCTAGGACATGCTGCCAAATTTGAAGATAGCAAAGAATGTGCTAATGATGCCAACGAATGGTAAGTAATAGGTGGGCTAAAAGCATAGAATACAATAGGTCGCCAAGCAACAGCAAGGAATGTGTGCTACCTGCAGGATCGACCGAAAAAAGGGACTCCAGGCAATATGTAGGGTGGAAGGCATGTTGTAATAGGGGTGAAGAGTGTGTAAAGCATTTGAAAGTAAGTGCACATACAAGTTTACAATAGTATGTACAGAGTTAAGTGCGTAAATTAAGCTGAGCTGTTTACCGACAAAAAGAATGGCAAAATCAATTTAGTTTATTATTCAATTAAGAAAGGTAGAAATCAAACTTCTATTCTGTGATCTTCAGTATATGGCACACATATATTTTTGTATTTGACTGTCTGCAAAGAATAAGGAGTATGGTTTTAAGTCGTGTTACAAAAACGTTTTATTCACTCATGAGAATTAATGTTCTTGGTACTCCTTTTGATGAAATTTTAGGGCTTTCCTTTTTTTGGGCTTCATATGTAAGGCCTAGTGCTAACTTTAGGTCTCTATTAAAGCAGGATTATGCCTGCATAGTATGTCAGACCTGGTAACACAGAAGCAGACGACAAGCAACAGAAAATGGAGAATGCAGAAAAATAGGTGTCATCAGGGTCGCAAAGGGGCAGATGTTTACAGTCGAAATCGGTGCTTGGGGTTACAGTGCTTTGAGACACTTGCAGGACGTAAATTGAGTAAGACACAGTAATGGGACTTCTGTGGAATGAGAAAGTGAAGGCAGGAGACAGGTAAGTAATGTATCTGAGTAATTCACATGGCTGATGAATAAACATACTTTTTCATCCAGGAGAATGAGTTTCAGGCACAGCTGTTAAGTCCCATGTCACGAGTGGCCCCTTTAACTGCACTGACATTTTAGTCAACCACACAATATTTGTTGATGTATCAGGAAGTCCAGGCCCAGTGGAGGTAAAATCAGAAGGCCCATGATGGGTCAGACTCAGAGGGATTCTAAACCAGGGTGACAAGGACTACATGAACCAGGGTGAATTGTAACATGGAAACAACAAGGACTAGGGCCAATGGGATGAGGAACACCAGACCAAGGAGGTCTAGTACTAGGAGAACCATTAAGAGGGGACCATGGTCAGATGGGCAAGAACAAGGTGTACCTGGAAAACCAGGAGACTAGGAGGACTAGTAGGGCTACAAAGGGACTAGTAGGGCTATATAAGCCAAGGCCAATGGGAGCTGCATCAGAAGACCAGATGCATGTGGACCAGACAAAGGAGTACCAGAACTAAGACCAGGACTGCATGGACTGGGGGGGCAAGAACAGGAGGATTAGGCAAAGTCAAACTAGGGGACTAGATAAACCAGAGAGGACTGATGGATGAGAATTAAGAGGAAGATGATCCAGCGGCAGGGAGCCTGTGCAACAGGAGACACAGGATTAAAAGGACTAAGGGTAGAGGTACATGGGAATGGCTACCAGACAGACCAGGACTTAGAGGGCTAAGAAGGCCTTAGGCTAGCCTGAAACTCAGGTAAAGGAACATCAGATCTAGGAACGTTTAGGTTGATCTGTGGTGGGGCAGGACAACTCATTAGGACAAGAAGTAGGATGACTAGGGCCAGGAGGCTCAGGAGACAGACTGAAGAGGACTATGAAGAGCAGGACCTGGATGGCAATGACCAGTAGGACCAGGAGACCAGGGTAATCAGGACAGGGACTAGGAAGGCCAGGGCACCCAGAAGAACAGAGCAAGGAAAACTAGGTGAGCTAAAAGGAACATGACCTTGAGGACAGAAAACAGGGCTAACATTGTCATGAAGATCAGGACCTAGGGGACCAGGGCTTGGATTACCTAGTTGAGCAGAGCAATCATTACAGGTAGAATGACCAGGGTGAGGAGGATCAGATGTAAGCAGGCAAACCGAAATCTGGAAGACCAAGGGGACTGAATAGTGGTGGCCAAGAAACCCAGGAGGACGCAAGCAAGGAGAACCTTGATCAAGAGGGTCAGGCTCAAAGGCTGCAGTACCAGTAGGAGTAAGAGGACAAGGAACAAATCCAAGCGGACCAGGACAACCCAAACTAGGAGGACAAAGACTAAGAAAACTAGGACAGGAGAGACCTTACGCTGGGTAATAGGGCTAAGAGGTTCATGGTGAGGAGAACCAGGACACGGAGAACAGGACCTAGAGGACCAGAAAGGAACAGGATCAGATGGGCCAAGACTGGGGGGACCAGGAAGGGCCAGGATGCCATAAAGGTAAGGCTTGTGATAAAATGAACAATAGAAGGGACAGTACTGGAGAGAAAGTGTACAGTAAATGTACATTGAGTGCAAGTCTGTCTGCATTGGTACATTACATGGAGTACTCTAAGTTTCATTTTGCGAAGCCCAGTCCTGCCTGGTGAAGACATGAGGAGTAGAGGAATCCCCCAGACAGATTTGTGTATTGCTGCATTCCTGTGAGCTGGGTGGGACACACACTTGAAGAAAGGATAAAGAGACGCTCCCTTTACATTTCAAAAGGTTGCTGTTTGATTCAGGGATAGATCACAAAGAAGGGTATAGGATACCTCTCAGGAAAGGAGATGAGGCTGATAAGGGAATCATAAAGAGCAGAAGTAGGAGCCCAGTATTAACCTTTTGATGCACATATCACTGTGGCTGTCATCTAGGTGTGAACTATGGTCACTAACATGAACTGTGTTGTGGGACAATCAGCTTCAGTTCAGAATCTTTTCTGCTGTGACAAACAGCCTCTCCAGGGGAAAGAGAAAAATGAGAAATGTACACTTCAAATTAAGCAGAACCACAACATAAAACTTCAGAGACTCAGGCCCTAAATCAAATTTGGTGTCTGGAAAAGGACTTAAGAAGAGGAGGTTGAGGCCCAAATATGTGTAATCTGGTAAGCACCCAGACAGGCTGTGTGAGAAGGGGAAGCTCTGCAGGACTTCAGCCTGTGACAAGACTGAGGTCAAGGCCTGCTAGTTTCCCTGCTGGGTGAAGGGACATCACCCAGGGAAACCAAGACCACTTCTACTGGAGCACCAGTTCCTGCATGCTTGCCAAGCTCACTGTGCCCTGTGAGGAAAAAGAGAGCATTGGAGGGAGTGAGGTCCAGTGGGGAGCCCTAAAGAGAGGACTCCCTGACCGAGGAGTGAGGAGAATGGCTCTACACCAATCGGGTCATTGCCCATGTGCAGGAAGGGTCCGTCAACAACCATATGCCATTAGCAGGCTGCTGTGATCTGAGCTCTGTAAGGAGCACGGTGCGGGAGCCCTGGGCCCACACTGACTAGTTGCAGCGACCCAGTATGCCAGGGTTGAATTTATTGAGATAGGAGTATTGAGACTGGTGTCCATCTTTATTGGTGACCCCGTATTCCAGGGGCCGCCGTGGCAAGGGCAATTGCATCAAAAAAGTCTATGCAAGACTATGATACAGCAGCAACTCTGTGCGTCAGGAGGAGCTTCTGGTATAACTTTGGACAAGAGTTCAGGTCTTTTCACAGATGGAAAGATTGCGGCTGCGCCCTGTGGGTCAAGCCCGCACACTGAGACCAGCTCCTGACTGATTACACAAGGATCACAATATGCCGCAGAAAATGTCGCACCCTGGCTGGGCTCCAGTCAGGGGCCGAAAGATGGAATCCCCCCCACGATTGAGGGGTACAGTGACTTACCTTGTGTTTGCCTAACATTACCAGTTCCAATCACTTGAATGAACTGCAGCGCTGCTCGAAGGAAAGAGTCTGCCCCTGCCAGTGTACCCTGAGCAGCCTGACTTTGCCGAAGGATCAGGACTTGGGAGCACTCACAGAGAGGGCCTTCTCAGCACCGCTGAACACTTCCATACTGCTGGGGTGGGTAAGACAGGAAAGGGGCCATAGTCCAGCCTGCTGGTGACGAGGGCCTGCATGACGGTCTGCCTGGTATTGACTGGGAGCCACCTGAAGATCTTGCGGAGCATGCAAAGGGTGTGGAAGCAGGCGGATGAGACTGCGTTGACTTGCTTCTTCAGGGATAGTTTGCTGTTCAGGATGATGCTGAGGTTTCAGGCTTGGTCTGTCAGGGTGTGGAGTGGATCAAGTTCCACGGGCCACCAAGCATTGTTCTATCTGAAGCTCAATACCATCCGGTGTGCAATAGATCACACAATTACGTTTGCAGAATTAATCACTGCCTAATAGATCGACTGGATTTAAATTGCATATTACAAACTGGTAATCTTCTTCCTGAGGCTCTGTTTTCACAAGTACTTTAGCTGAAACTGGGTTCTTTATCTAGTTATCGAAAATATCTACAACTTGGACTTGTTTTACGAAGAGGGGTGGGTTTGAGACCTCTACAGTTCTAACAGTAGAACGGGTAGCTCCGGTATCAATTAAAAATTATACAGGATGGCCATTTACTTCCCCATCTATATATGGCCCACTCTGGTCTATCTCTAAGACTGCGCAAAGCACACCATCTTCCTCCTCTCTCAGGCACCATCTTTGTGATTGATCAGAGCCTTGATCTCCAAGACAGACCTTCACAGCACATAAAGGGGTTTTGCTGAACCTTTGTGTTCTTATTTGCTTGAAACCTCTGGTTTAAATATTTCAAATATTTTACTGCATCATTTGGGTTTGAGGCACAATAGCATTACAGGATCTTTGCGTTTGCATATTTGGCATTGGCATTGCATTCATGTTTAGCATATGAACATCATTTTGGGTTCAGACTACATTTGCATTTCCACTGCCCCATTTTATTACAATAAACATTGAGTAGTCTTTTTTAATATGAATATACCTATCCCTGAATTCTGATCAACAGGCATTCCTCATCTCCTACCCAGAGGGAGGAAGTTTCCATTCTGTGTCATTTGGCCACTGACTTGATAGCCAACTACCTGCATTTCTGCTTCACCACCAGAACTGTAATCGAAATTTGCTACATACAAGCCATTCTGAAATCCTTGCTGGGTCAATTTTGTTTGTGCTAACTTGAGTTTTTCCTTAATTTTCTTCTGCCTCACTTCCAAATCATCAATGCAATACTCTGCAAGGGGGCTTTGACTGCCAATAGATTGCATTCTGCTGAATATGAGAGCTAATCCCTGGGCGCAAACTAAGAACAGAGACCCAAAATTACAAAGATTTCCTCTCGCTGGATTTTCAACGTCACTATGCTGTCTGAAAACCTGTATGAGCCCCTCAAAATAAACATGCACAGAATCTTTAGACTTTATGGTAGTTTTAGATATTTTCAACCAACTGATCTCTTTCTGTGGAACCTTGGTTTTCAAAAAGACAACCACCTGGTTGTACTTTTCCATAACAACAGGAAAAGGCACATGTTTTTGAGCATCCTTCGGCGGCTCATCAGTCAGCCACTGTACTGCTACCTTGCACTCTGCCCACAGATTGTTAAGTGCCACAATATCAAACTAAATAATAAAACCCTCCCAACGCACCTTTGAAATCTATACAAACCTCACAACTTTGGTATAATTGTGTTATAATCCAGCAAGTGTTTATGCATCCTCCCTATGATTGCCCCTTGCTCTACTGCTTGGCCTACATGATGTCATCGGAATGTTGAGAGATGGAGTAGAGGGTTTATCCCTAGTCCTGCCACTGTCCTTGATTGTGGGTGACATAGGTCTGTCACCACTTAGGTAATTTCTTCCTTTATTGTTTTCTCATCTGGTTGTGGGTTGACATATGATAGTCGCCCCATAGGCAATGTCTGCCTTCATCTTTTCTGTGGTTGTTTTGACAGCATTGTTCTCTCATTTGTTTGTGGGTTGACATAGGTTAGTCGCCCCGTAGGCAAAGTCTGTCTTTACCCCTGTGGTTGTTTTGAGAGTATTGTTCTCTCAACTGGTTGTGGGTTGACATAGATCAGTCACACCGTAAGCAATGTCTTACTTTTGTGGTTGTATTGAGAGTATGTGTTCTCTCATTGTCGGGTGAGGATAAATGTAGTCCCTGACATTTTCTGGATATACCTTAGAACCTTTGTGTGTGTCCAAGTGCTGTGAAACTTTTCATATATGGGTTTGGAATGTTTGAAGATTGAGGAATTTGAAGATTGAATATTGATGTTATTTGAGCTTTATTTTATGTCTGAAGCTTCTTGACATTCCTTTTGTGCTATTTCAACTATGCACATTCACTTATTGTTGGTCATATTGTATGTATGCATTTTGACTCAAATGTTGCTTTTGCAGTTTTCTCTTTATGCATATGTACGTCTTTGCACATCTACTTATTGTGGATTAAATTGTATGTGTGCATTATAATTCACATGTTTCTTTTGTGCTTTTGATGAAAGGGGGATGAGTTATAATCCAGCAAGTGTTTATGCATCCTCCCTATGCTTGCCCCTTGCTCTGCTGCTTGGCCTACAGGATGTCATGTCAATGTTGAGAGGGTTGGATTGTAAGAAGGAATCAGTTGGTGTGAGGGGCTGAGCAGTGATGTAGCTGCTCCTGGTGGGGTCTCTATAATATGGATCTGATCTGAAGAATAAAGCTATGATCCTGAACTACACCTCTGGACTACATATCTTTCTTTAACTTTAACAAATAGGTCTGAATTTTCTTGCAGTTCTGGAAATTGGTTTGTAAATGTGAAAAGATCACCACGATTCTAAGGTATTTCAGTCAGTCAGTCAGAATACTTTATTTCAATAAATCAATATCATAAAAAGTCAATGGTACTATACAAAACATGCATTATATACATTATTTAAAAAAAAGAATATTAAAACATTTCAAAATTTCCCAAAAATTTCATATATTTTTTTTTAAATCACAGTAAGAAGAATAAAAGCATCAACCAATTTAATTACCCTCACTATCATTTTTACGGTGCAAACTAACATCGTTCAAATTTTCATCCAAATTCATTTAGGTACAATTAATTATTTTCCTGTTCCTAATCCGGACACCGCCCACTAGATAACTAGCGACATGAAAGATGATCCGGGGGCTCTTTAATAATTGTAAGTACAAGAGGGCAGGCTTAACTTGCAGGAATCCTGCTTCCTTTTGTATAGGAACCAGGAATTTCATCCTTAATTCCGTATAGTGAACACAGAACATCAAAAAATGCATTGTGTTCTGGATAGAAAAATTGTCACAAGTACACGGCATTGCATTTTCAGGGGTACTCCAATTAGGAAAGTGACCTAAATTCAGATGGATCAGGTTGAAGCAATAACGAGTTAAAAGAAACCTGTGGTAGGGACGGTTCACCATGTTAAGGTAAAGTTCAGGTCCTGGTAAGTTAGCTACAATGAGATTAGCCCTTACAGTGGGTTTTCTAAGTTCTAGTTCCTCTCGCTCCAGAGTCAGCATCTGTTCCATGGCTCCCTTAATTTGTGTAATGTCCTTAGGTGTTATTAACTCTGGTGAGGAGAAAAGCTCCGGTCTCCCTAGTTTATGAAAGCTGTTTTTGATGTATGTCAGCCACTGAATCTTACTGGAGTTTTCTAGTAGGAGACAATCTTTCATGATGATATGGTTCAAGGAGATTTCCTGGTTCAACCAGGTCTTCATCCAGCATATTAAAGGAGCCATTCTTATCATGTCAGAAATGAAGCCTGCCCCTAATTCAGAATGGATAGTATATGAGGGAGTGGACTGTGGCACTGTTAGAACAGATCTCATGAATTTATTTTCGGTCACATGTAGGCAATCTGGGGCACTATAGCCCCATATTGAGCTACCATATGTGGCTACTGCGAGGCATTTAGCTTTATATATCTTCATTAATGCTTCTATGGGCCTTACCCCCAGTTTTTTTGTGAAGCCCTGGAGTGCGGAAGTAGTTCTTGCAAAGGATATGTTTCTATTTTTAAGTTGCGGGCCCCAGTTCCCTCTCTCATCAAAAGTAATCCCCAGGTAAGGGAATGTGGGCACTCTGCAAAGTTCTTCCTCGCAGCAGAAAAAAGTTTTAACTTATTTCTTCCTAGAGCACCTCCCCATAATCATAATTAGAGCTCCCGGTTTTCAGTTTTTACGGATTTTTACATATAAATACAGACGGAAAAGTATTTTTCCTTTGTCTGTATTTATATGTTAAAACGGCAAAATACGAGTAAATGTTGCCACATGCTGGGAATTCCTTCGGGTGACATACTGTGGTTCAGGGTCTTGAAGTACCCCTGAGCCAATCCTGGTTGTTTCGAAGTGTCACAGTGTCCTCTATGTGGCCTCAGGGCACAGATCGATCCGCCTTAAAAACCGCTCCTGCCTCTCTCTCTGTCCCTCTGCAGCCTCGAGCTCCTGCCCTCCCTCCCCCACCCCACGTATGACGTAGCAGTACCAGCTGCTTGCATCCCCCGTATTTATTTTCGTTTCACTTGTTATCTGCTTGGTTGCCGCACCGTAACCCCTGCCTTAGCACTCTATAGTCCTTCAGCCCTCACTTATTACTGTCCTCTCTGCGCACATCCTGTCTTCCTGGCTCCCGCTTTTCCTTCTCTCCCTTCTACCTGCCTTCATCTTTCTCACTCTACCCTCGCCTCACCTCCTCGCTCTCGTCTCCCTTCCCTCATCTGTGCAGTTACTTCTTTCTCTGCCGCTCTCCTTTCCCTTCTCTCACCCTCTCCATGTGAGCTCTCCTCCTCTCTCTCGGAATAATGCCCTGTCTTTCAGCGATCGCTTACAATTATGGTGCGATTCCCTGCGCTCACTAATGCTAAAGCGTATCACTAGGTAAAAAAAAAGTGCAGCCGCTTTGAGGGTCGGAAGGGGGGACCTTGATACATGTTTCTTTGTCCCCCCACCCCCCCTTTTCTCCCCGCCCAGTTAGTTATTTTTGAACAGTGGAGCAAGGCAAAATTATGCCTTCCTCTTCTCAACCAACACCTTTGCATAATGGGATGAGGGGCCCGAGTCTTCACTGGTCTTGGGGTCAATGGGTGCCCCCTGACGGGTTGAGCCAATCCTTAAAGGTGCACTCGCTGTTCCCGTTGTTTTCCAAAGTCGGCCGCCTTAGCCGTTAAACCACTGTTTATCTGTTTAAATGGGGTTTGAAGCCGCTGCAGCAATTGGCAGTGAGTTTTGCGCCAGTCCACCCTCCCCCCAACCCTGTGCGGGACTTGATCACCTCTACCCCTCCGATCGACCACAGCCTGGTCACAGAGGTGGTCGCAACCCTGGTGTTTTCCCATATGGGGCGTGGCCTCCTCCTGACCCGGGTACAGACAGTTGGCCATGCCTCTGTGGCAAGCGGCATGCGGGGTTGGCCGTACTAAGGTGGGGGCCCTGTCCAACGGTTTAGGGGGTTATGAGGATGCCCACGGAGGCTTCAGGCACATTAGGCGACAGTTTTCGCATGCGTCCATGGGTATTGATAAAATGCCTGCCACAGGAGATTACCGTCTCGATGCAGAGCGCGGATGGGTTGCAGACTTGAAACCGCATGGTATACGTGCGCTATATAAATGTTTTTAAATTCAAATTCAAATTCAAATTCTGAAGGCACCAAAAGGTTGCAAAGGACGTCAGTATCTCGGCTGCAGAGTGTCCGCTTTTTTTGGGGGAGGGGGCTGGTCGCACCTCTGCTTCCCGTGGATGTTAAATATCCCATTGGAGGGTGCAGAGCTCTTCCACCTTGCTTCGAGGAAAGCTCAACCTGGACTCCTGGGTCGGCTAGGGGTCTTATTGCTGCATGGGAGCGGTGAGCGTCGCATGGCCCTCTCTCCATGGTCATATCGCGGGTGAGTGACAAGGGCCTCGGCCCGTGTGGGCCGGGAGATGAGTGGTGGGGAGGACAGTGGGTTGCACAGAAGTGTCTTTTGCATCAAGCAAGCGTGCCCCGTCACCATGGTGAATCTGCATAGGCGAGTCCGAGCCATTGAATTGGGCACTCAATCATATTAGGAGTGAGTAGAACACTTCCGGGTCTTGGAAAACTTCAATGGCTGGTTCATTGTTCTTCTAACTGTACAGGGCCTTGACTCGGAAGCTTTCAAGGACCGAGAGGAAAGTAAATAATACTCTACCTAGTAGTCCAGAGGAGAGTTCGGTAACAAACAGGGACAGCGAGCAGACAGGAAACAGCAGATATTGTAATTGTATTTATATAGCGCTTACTCCCCCTGAATAGTCTATATGTAGCATTTGTTCCATTTTACCAAGAATCTGTTACTCTATTCTTGAGCGTTGATTTATCAATCTAATGCATTATGGGAGGTAGTCTGCTTCATACCAATCAACACTTTTTGGTATACAGAAACATGGGTTACGTAGCTCAGTGTGCCACAAACACTAAAGCCGCCATCATTCCTGGTAGGAGTGCTGAGTTCTGGCTCTGGTCCCTGATGCCTGGGTGCATCTGGTTGTTCGTTTTTTTCATCTTTAGCTAAGTCTGACTAAATGTGCAGGTTTTCATCTTTAGCTAAGTCTGACTAAATGTGCAGGTTTAATTAATACTCCTATATGTGATAGATACCAAAGACCAGAAGCCTATTTTGTCTGCCATCCAACTATTTTAGAACTGTGAAACCTCCTCAGATGTGTACATAAAATGTAACTTTGGTCCTGAATTTTGACCCTTTGTCCTGAGTTTTTACAGTCACGGCCCAGAATGTCCCTTGTTGTCAGTTGGCGACCCTCCTAGGATCCTCCAAGGTTTACAGCCTAGACCCTGGACACCTGGGGACCTGGGTTCGAGTCTTGGTAACAACGCTAAACAAAACATCCTGTGATTCTGGGCAAATCACTTAATCTCCCCGTGCCTAACAAAAAAAAATGAATGTGTGTCCTCATGGACATGGACTTGTGGGACACCCCCGCGCCGCACGGCCACCAGCTGCTGCGTGTGTTCCCCTCTGCCTGCCTTCTGCCTCGCTGACGCCGTGGTCGCTCCCCTCTGGTTTCCCAGTTGTTTTGCCCTAAATTTGTGCTTGTCTGTTTCTGCCGTCTGCTCGCGTATTTTGCTGTTTTTTCTTGTTTTGCCCTAAATTTGTGCTTGTCTGTTTCTGCCGTCTGCTCGCGTATTTTGCTGTTTTTCCTCGTTTTGCCCGTAATTTGTGCTTGTCTGTTTCTGCCGTCTGCTCGCGTATTTTGCTGTTTTTATTTGTTTTGCCCTAAATTTGTGCCTGTTAATTTCTTTGTATCCCCTGTGCCGTGTCCAGTTTCCTTCCTGATTGGCCGCCTACCTCGCCGCCCTCCGCTCTCGCTTCCCGCCACCGACATTGGCCCCGCCCCTTTTTCTCTTCTGTTCCCTCCCCGCTCCCGCCTCCCAGCTGCTCCGCCCACCCGCGCACTTGGCCTTAAATGGCGACCGTGCAGCGCAGGTGAGTGTGACCCACTTGTGGGACACCCCCGCGCCGCACGGCCACCAGCTGCTGCGTGTGTTCCCCTCTGCCTGCCTTCTGCCTCGCTGACGCCGTGGTCGCTCCCCTCTGGTTTCCCAGTTGTTTTGCCCTAAATTTGTGCTTGTCTGTTTCTGCCGTCTGCTCGCGTATTTTGCTGTTTTTTCTTGTTTTGCCCTAAATTTGTGCTTGTCTGTTTCTGCCGTCTGCTCGCGTATTTTGCTGTTTTTCCTTGTTTTGCCCGTAATTTGTGCTTGTCTGTTTCTGCCGTCTGCTCGCGTATTTTGCTGTTTTTCCTTGTTTTGCCCGTAATTTGTGCTTGTCTGTTTCTGCCGTCTGCTCGCGTATTTTGCTGTTTTTCCTCGTTTTGCCCGTAATTTGTGCTTGTCTGTTTCTGCCGTCTGCTCGCGTATTTTGCTGTTTTTATTTGTTTTGCCCTAAATTTGTGCCTGTTAATTTCTTTGTATCCCCTGTGCCGTGTCCAGTTTCCTTCCTGATTGGCCGCCTACCTCGCCGCCCTCCGCTCTCGCTTCCCGCCACCGACATTGGCCCCGCCCCTTTTTCTCTTCTGTTCCCTCCCCGCTCCCGCCTCCCAGCTGCTCCGCCCACCCGCGCACTTCGCCTTAAATGGCGACCGTGCGGACGCGCAGCGGTCACGCGCAGCGGGCGCGCCGATTGTGCGCCGAAGGCGCGCCAAAGGTAAGCCCGTCTGCGCCCGTCCGCGACCGGATCACGACCAGCGCCAGGACCCCTGGCCCACGAAGACCCCGACCGACCCGCCTGACGTACTCCGCCGCCACCCTCACCGCTCTCAACACCGGCCGACTCCCAGAATGCCATCAAGCCTCTCCACGACGTACCCACGGACCCTTCAGCTGCCACGCCTGCAAGTTCACCTGCATCCGGACCTGCCTCGCACCAGCACCCACCAAGCCGAACACCAGCAGTACCCACCTCAAGTGCATCCTGCTCAACACCCGCTCCATCCACAGACATGCCATCGAACTCTGGAACCTCCTCGACACCACAGCTCCAGACGTTGCCTTCCTCACGGAGACCTGGATGAACGCCTCTTCAGCTCCCGACATCGCCATCGCCATCCCAGAGGGCTACAAGATCGTCCGGAGGGACCGAAACGCCAACCAGATGGGAGGAGGCATCGCCATCATCCACAGGAGCACCATCCGTCTCACGACCAGCACCGACAACTCCCTGACCACCGCCGAACACCTGCATTTCCAGATCCACACCAACCCGAACACCACCCTCAGAGGCACCCTGATCTACCGACCCCCTGGACCACGCACACAATTCAGCGAGGACATCGCCGACTTCGTCAGCCCACATGCCCTCCCCTCCGCTGACTACATCCTCCTGGGAGACCTCAACTTCCATCTGGAGAACAACAACGACCGCAACACCAGCACCCTGCTCGACAACCTCACCAACCTGGGACTCAAGCAACTGGTGTCCACCCCCACCCACCTCGCCGGACACACACTCGACGCAGTCTTCTCATCCAGCAAGGACATCAACTTCAGCCACACCACAGAGCTTCAATGGACGGACCACAGCTGCGTCCACTTCACCTTCAAGAAAACAACGACCCACCACCACCAGCAACAGACCGCCCGCAGAAGCTGGAACAAGATCACAGCAGACCAGCTCGCCACCTCCCTGAGCCAGCACCCTCCTGCCAGCTCAGCGAACCCCAGCCAGGCCGCCGACAACCTCACGAAGTGGATCAGCAACTGCGCGGACGAACTCGCCCCACTGAGGACCCCGCCCAGCAGACCCGGCAGCAAGAAAGCCCCATGGTTCACCGACGAACTCAAGAGCTCCAAGAAGAACTGCCGAGCCCTCGAGAAAGTCTGGAGAAGGGAACCGACACCGGACAACAGGACCTCCTTCAAACTTGCCACCCGGAAACACCACCGGCTGATCCGCGCCGCCAAGAAAACAGCATTCAAGGACCGGTTGGACAACAACGCACACAACTGCAAGGAACTCTTCAACATCGTCAAAGAGCTTTCCAACCCCAGCGCAGGAAACAACGACATCACCCCATCGCAAGACCTCTGCAACTCCCTGGCTTCATACTTCCACAACAAGATCGCGGACATACACAACAGCTTCAACAACCAACCAACGCACACCATGACCGAACAACCACCCCCCACCACCACCCTCCGCGCCTGGACCCCGATCAGCACCGAAGACACCATCCGCACGATGAACTCCATCCACTCCGGATCACCGACCGACCCCTGCCCTCACCACGTCTTCAACAAAGCCGACGCTGTCATCGCACCCCACCTGCGAGACATCATCAACACATTCCTCGACACCACCATCTTCCCCGAGAGCTGGAAACACGCCAAACTCAGCGCCCTACTCAAGAAACCAACAGCGGACCCCACCGACCTCAAGAATTACCGCCCCATCTCGCTCCTCCCGTTTCCAGCCAAAGTCATCGAGAAGACCGTCAACAAGCAGATGGCCGCTTTCCTCGAGACGAACGGATCCCTCGACCCCTCACAGTCCGGCTTCCGAGCCAACCACAGCACCGAGACCGCCCTCATCGCCGCCACCGACGACATCCGAGCCCTGATGGACAATGGAGAAACAGCGGCCCTCATCCTCCTAGACCTCTCCGCGGCATTCGACACGGTCTGCCACCGCACCCTAGTACGGCGCCTCAGCAACGTCGGAATCCAGGACAAGGCGCTGGAGTGGATCACCTCCTTCCTCGACGGGAGAACACAGAGAGTCCGCCTACCACCGTACAAGTCAGAGGCCACCGAAGTCATCTGCGGCGTCCCCCAAGGATCATCTCTGAGCCCCACCCTCTTCAACGTCTACATGAGCCCCCTCGCGGCCATCGTACGCAAACACAACCTCAGCATAATCTCCTACGCCGACGACACCCAGCTGATCCTCTCCCTGACCAACGACCCCGCCGCCGCCAGAGCCAACCTGCACGAAGGGATGAAAGAGGTAGCCGAGTGGATGACGACCAGCCGCCTGAAACTGAACTCGGACAAGACGGAGGTCCTCATCCTGGGCTCCTCTCCCTCCGCCTGGGACGACTCCTGGTGGCCTCCCGCCCTGGGCACCGCACCCAAACCGACAGACCATGCACGCAACCTGGGCTTCATCCTGGACTCCTCCCTCTCCATGACCAGGCAAGTCAACAACGTCTCCTCGGCATGCTTCAACATCCTACGCATGCTACGGAAGATCTTCTGGTGGATCCCCACCGAGACCAGGAAGACCGTCACCCAGGCCCTCGTCACCAGCCGACTGGACTACGGCAACGCCCTCTACGCCGGGACCACCGCCAAGCTCCAGAAGAGACTCCAGCGGATCCAGAACGCCTCAGCCAGACTCATCCTCGACATCCCACGAACCAGCCACATCTCCGGACATCTGCGAGACCTTCACTGGCTCCCCGTCAACAAAAGAATCACCTTCCGCCTCCTCACCCACGCACACAAAGCCCTACACGACCAAGGCCCGAGCTACCTCAACAGCCGAGTCAACTTCTACGCTCCCAAACGCCACCTCCGATCAGCCAACCACGCCCTCGCCGCCGTCCCCCGCATCCGAAGAGCGACTACAGGAGGAAGGTCCTTCTCCCACCTGGCCGCCAAGACCTGGAACTCCCTCCCGACCGACCTGCGCCTGACCCAAGACCACCTCTCCTTCAGGAAGAAGCTGAAGACCTGGCTGTTCGAGCAGTAGCGGCTCCCCCCCCCCCCAGCGCCTTGAGACCCCACGGGTATGTAGCGCGCTTTATAAGTGTCACTGATTGATGGAACGTAACTGGTGCTATGTAAAGCGCTCTGATACCTGATTCAGTTCGGGTCTAGTTCGTGCTATATGAAACGTAAAAAAAAAATGGCAACATTTTCAGATGAATGTATTGTGTTGACCAATAACAAACGGGCGCAGGTGTGCCATGTCAATTTAAATAAATGTGGAAAAATACTAGCTGTAGCGTCATCTTTTGCTTGTGGCAAAAATAAATGTGGATAAATACAGAAAAAATACCCGAAAAATAAATATGGATAAATACAGACGGAAATGGCAAAAAAATAAATACCATAAAACTGGAAGCCCTAATCATAATTTGTGACTTCTTTGCATTCATTTTAAGGTCCAGGGATCCCATAAAATTCCCAAAGACATCTAACAGCCGTTGTAGTCCAACCCCCGTCCATGAAAGAAGGACAGCGTCATCCGCGTAGAGGAGAACTGGAATACCAAGTTCCCCTATACGCGGTATGTCAAGAGTTGCCTCCTTTAGTGCAGGTTCTAGGGCATTAATATATACCGTAAAAAGAAGGGGTGCCAGGATGCACCCTTGCCTGACCCCCCTTTCTGAGTTAAAATGGCTAGAGCAGCGCCCCTCAGCAGTAACCCGGACGGAAGCCAGTAGGCCAGAGTGTAAGTCCGCCAAGAGGTTAACCAGGGCCCAGTCAAGTCCCATGTCAAGTAAAATTTGCCATAACTTTGTCCGATTTACGAGGTCAAATGCCGAGGAGAGGTCCATGAACCCCAGGTACATTGACCCCTCCTTAGCCTTGGTATATTTGTCCAATAGCAGTTGCAGATTAAGGCATTGATCTAAAGTGCCCCTTTTCGATCTAAACCCATATTGCACGTTCGACAGTACCCCTCTGTCGTCAAGCCAGTCCTTTAGTTTATGCAGAATAACCCGTCCCAAGATTTTGACCGAGGAATCTATTAGGGAGATAGGTCTATAACAGGAGGGGTCCTGCCTATCTCGCTTCCTGAAGACTGGGATAATAATGGATTTTTTCCAGGACTCCGGTATATTATTTTGATTCAGGGCATTAAAAACACTACACAGGATCTTAGACCAGAGTTTTGGCGCACATTTAAAAATATCTGCAGGTACCCCGTCGGGACCTGGAGCCTTATTTTTTAGAGTCTGCTCAATCGCTCTTTCCACCTCTATGACCTCAAAAATCACATGGGAGCCCTGAGATCTGGGAAGGGTATTAACCATGTGGTTCACAGGACCTGGGGTAGAATATATTTTCCCAAAATGTGTTATCCATCCCTCATCTGTAATGTTGGACTCAAGGGGAGAATTCTACTCACCAGAGAACAGAGGTTAATTTACAATTTTCCAAAACTGCCCACTATTTTTTAAGGTCTCAGGGGCAAGTAATTGTGTCCAGGCCTCTTCTTTCAGCTCATTTTTTCTATCTTGAATAGCTTCATATCTATATCCATGCACCTTTCTCTGTGGGTTATCCTTGACCTCAATATTGCCTTAACTAGTCTCCCAATCAGGCCCTCCAGTATTATCTTTCTTGTTTTGTTTCCTTTCTCTTTTAGACCACCGGTTCCTGATCGTTTGACTGTCAATCTGATAGAGCGCGCAGGTCACCCGGGTCACAAGTTTACCAATTTTCCCCGCGCACTGGGCCCTGACGCGAGAGACCAAGACTGAGTTTTGCGTGAACCGGGTGATTTCTTGCACGCCACTATGAGCAATTCGGGGGGTGACTCTTACACCACTTACTATTCATGTACCTGACTTACCACAGGCACATTACTCCTGACGGATCAGGAGCTAGCAGTGGACAGGTGACAGGTTTCCTAGGAAAGAATTTACTTTATAAACCAAAATACATTGTCCACACTGTAATCTGTAAAATAACCACAGACACCTGATGGGTTTGAAAGTTTATCTAAAGATTTCAAAGTGAATATGCCAAGATAATCAAAATACAAAATAACACATCAAGCATTAAGATCACAACCAAAATATAGCTATGGATTAGGGCAAGGACCATTTGAGTATATGGGAATACTATGAGATATGAGTATTTAGGGAACACGCTATTCAACACAAGCTTAAACAAAAATGAGGGACCTAGAATGTATATTTAGACTAAGCTACTCATGCTATTCTTACTAAGTTCACTGCAACCATGCTAAGGGAAAAGGGAAAAACGGGAACACACTAATAAAATATGACAGTTTTGATAATCTCCTACAGGTGGGGAGAGAAGTGGAACAATTCCAATAAACAATTGCATATAATTTGCATTTCAAGGTGATAGGGCAATATCACAGGCAAGAGCGCTTTATTAAGGAAAAGGAGAGTAAGTGAGAGAAAGACGCAAACCCACAAAGCAATATTTACCTAATTAGGAATGAGGACTAACCCTGGCCACGGGTCAGTTTGGAAGGACGGGGACAAGGACCCTCAGAAAAGGAATGCCAGAATGCGAGCAGGTACAGCTCACGGGCAGTCAGGACAGGATACCCCTCAGGTTTGGGTCAGGACTGGGCTCACCAAGGTACGACCAACACCCACAGCTTCGGATGCAACGCCTGCGTTACCCCTCTCTGCAAGTAATCCGCCAGTAACCCCGATTGGGTTTTCGAATTTCCCAGCAAAGTGCTTCGCCAGCACTTAAGACTATTTCCACCCCTAGGAGTTTGTGGAAAGTATGGACAGAGTGCTCCGCAGCACTCTAGATTGAGCACCTATAGAGTTCGTAGGGTCAGTGACAGGTCTGCTACTCGGACAAGTCGGACAATTTTCCTAAGCTACACTAGGGCAATTATACTGTTTGGGGACCCTTAGACCACCCACCAATGTTGCAAGTGACAGTTTCGTACATTATGATTGGTCAGGAGAGGTGATTCGGTCATTGTCACCTCCTAGAATTCAACGTTCCCATCATAAATATTGAAATTTGCTTATCCGCCCCTTGGGTTCACGTTCCCATCCATAGGAATACAGTAGAAAATACGAGTGTACAGGGTATAGCAACAATGTCTCTGAGGTTCAAGGTGGAATTTCATCGTCTTGTGCTGGGTTCTCAGGCGCATCGGGCTTCAGGAGCCAGCTGGCTTGTTTCAGCTTCTGCGCAGTAGAGTTTCTCCCAGGTCACATGGCAATACTCAGAGGAGCCTCAACATGGCGTAGGTCATGTATATCCCAGCCCCCAGAGACGCGATACATGGAAAGTAAGCGAGAACAAATTAGAATCACACATAAAAATGATCACACTGTATACCGTGATAAAATTTTACACACCCCTTACTTTATAACGTCTATAGCATTAAAGTTTAGTGCGAAAAGTCAGATAGGCTAAAGCAGCAGTTGCAAGCATAGAGCGTGGTAAGAGACAAGCGGCCATGTTTGCAACAGTGCGCATGAGCAACAGATTCCCTCCAGAATGCGAGTGCGTCACATCACATGGGTATGACCGACGCATGCGCAGACTGAATTTCAGCGAAGCAGCCATTTCCTTAGTGCAAGCATTGTGAGGATGAAAAGACACACAGGCAAGCCTCTCGGGAACGCCCGCGTGTTGGGGAAAATGCTAAATATAAGACGGACAGTTGGATTAATATGATTATACGTTAGGCGAGGCTCATGAATGTGAGCAAGTCGCTTTACGTGCGAATCCTTGCTCCATCAATCCCCTCTTTGATGATATTTACTATCATCACTACAAAGGAAACAGATGCCAACTTTCATTCTTCCATATCATTCATTTCTATCTCAACAAACTTATTGTTGATTTTTCTTTCGGCTTCTCTATGAGAGTGGTGATTCTTTACCTTTTTGTATATCTCATTCCTCAATTCTTCCAATTCTAATTCATCAATGTTCCTTTTCAACCCTCTCTTATTTACAGTGTACTTCTTTTTGCATTTTTGACATTTACAGCAGATGAAAATGATCAACACAACCACACCTATTCCAATTATTGGCATCAGTATTTTCCACAGAATGTTTCTACCTAAGTTAGAAAACCAACTACCTATTGAGGAGAGACCTCCAGTCAGTCTCGTCCAGGCACTGTCAACCTTTAATGGTTTGAGTTATTTTTCCAAATTAGTTATGTTCTTTACATATTGCTTCAATTCGATACTTTTGTCAGGTATGTAGGTGCAACAATGTTGCGCCTTCAGCATTCTACAGACTCCGCCCTCTTTTGCCAATAAGGTGTCAAGAGCAAGGCGATTCTGCAAAACCATTGATCTGATCGCAACCATTTCAGTATTGACCAGCAGGAATCCAGCAGCAGTGTCAGTAGATAACCGATCCACTACTGTAGATAATTTGCAGATTCTGTGAGTGTTCAGAACTACCCCCATTCCAGGTATCAGTGCACTAAAGATATCACCTATTATTTCTCCTACACTCTCACGTTTACTACGCACTAAGCCATTAGTATCTTCATCATTGCTTCCAGCAGCATTATTCACATGGTATATTTTCGGGAAAACAATGCCAAAATAGCAGCTTCCATACCAGTGATCCGGCAATTTGAAATAAGCCTTGTTCCCACATATATAATATATTCCGGGAAACACAGGTTCTGACCCATTTTTGAAACCCCAACCTCCAATTACCTTATAATTATGTTCACACTCGCTGGAACCAATGAATACATTGTTATAATATTCTGTCCTTTCTCTATGGAGACAAAGTTTTCCTTTCCGTTCAAAATCCAGCAACAAAGCAGGATTAGCTTCGCCTTGTGAGGTGTTATCCATGTGCTCAGCCCACCTAGGGACTCTATCCTTTTCATTATTTGCCTTTTTCTGAAACTTTTCCCTCCTTCGGTCTGCCATTTTTATAAACATCTTTTCTTGCTCTTGCAAGGAACAGGTCAGATTCTCTTGTCGTGCTTCATCTAAGTCTATGTCACCTATAGTCAGGAAATATTCACCCATATAACGGGTTACCTCGCTTTTAACATGGACAAGGTTCAGATGTTCTCTAATAGGAAGTTCAGAAAATATTACGTCAGCATTTGAATAGTAGTACTGCAAAGTGCTTCTATAAAACAAGCTAGCTTGTATACTGCAGGAAATTCCGTAGGTTAGGGGCAAGTGGTGATATGTCACACCTTCAGCTACAGATGTGGGTAGCTTCATGCAGACATAACAGTCTTCTATTTCCATAGCCTCTACATAATGCACTAACAAGTTATCAAAAACATTTAAATGCGTCCGGTTTCTCATCTTGTGAAAGTGTAGTCCATCCTCATCTGATGCTTCTAAATTAGGTCGTGTGTGTCTCAGACTAACTGAATTGTCATGTCGTTCTAAGCTTCGTGGTGTTTCTGCAGTCTGTACAACGTCTGTCTCTAATACTTCAGGTTCAGTAGGGGACAGGTTAGGATCTTTACTTATCATAAAAGGTAAAAAGACTGTTAATCTTATCCACATCACTATTAGCGTGGCTATACTACATAAGCATATTTTACAGCAAGTTTTACAACATCCAAATCTGGATCTCCCAGCTACGTTTGAATCAGACATTTTAGCTTACAGGTGGCTTTTGCAACCCCTCTTTATTTCTTTACACCAAGGCTTTGCTCTGTTTTGTCTCAAGGAGGGTCTTCGTCCAAACTCCGATCAGTGATGGACTCCTCGTCACTTTTGCCACTGCGATTGGGCTCATCAATTTCTTCCAGCACCAGGTATGTCCATTCGGGGCTCCGATACAGTCTATTCTGTTTCTTCACTCTGTCGCTCTTCCTCAGAGACTTGCCTCGGGCTGCTTTTCTTTCATTTCCAGCCCTCTTACGGTCTTTCAGTTTCTCCTCGACTGTTTTGATTCGGAGTCTTAGCCTTTTGACGTACCTGGGTGTACTTTTGCTGCTGCGACTTTCAGTGGTCGAGGACACTTGGCCTTCCTCGTGTACTCTTTTAATTTTTTCCTTGTGTTTGACAGAGTCTATTTCCCTTCCTGTCTGACTAGTTCCAGGTCTTTCATCTATTTCTTCTGCCTGGTCCTCAAACTGGTCCTGTTCAGGTTCGCTTTGTAGGTTTTCTTTGCTTTCGGGTGAACTGGATTCTGATTCCTGAACACGTTCATCTATTTCTATCTGCTCTGGTTCATGCACTTCGTTCTCTTCACTTTCTTCCGCATGAACTTCAGCTTTGACCACTATCTGTCCCTTTCCAGACTTCGGAGTTTCAGGTGGAGTGTCGACGTCTTGATCTGTCCCTACTTGGCCTATTTCCTGATCAGGTGTGATGAGTGTCTCGTTGACCTGACCTTCGTCCTCTAGTTCTGTCTCACCAGGACTATCCCACTCACTGTCTAGGTAGGAATATTTCCTGGTTCGTATTGGATCATGAACCTGGTCGTCGGCAGGGTACCAATCAACGTCTCGACTTGTGCTCGGCAGTTCGATGTCAGCGAGATCCGGACTCTCCTCAGGAGTCTCCTCAGCGGTGCTGCCTTCAGCTTCAGTCGCGTTTTCTCCTGTTACCCGCTTTGTGTGGCTGGCATGGATCCACTTCGGTACACCAGCACACTTCACAGCAGTAGTGGTGACAAGGATCACTTGTCTTGGCTTTCCCCACTTTGGTCCAAGGCAACTCTTCCGGGTGTGTTTCTTTAACACCACCCAATCACCTGGTCGTAGCTTATGTGCTGGAGTCTTGGGCCAGTCGTCAGCTGTCTCTCCAATCTGGTGGGAGATAGAACGCACTTGGTCACCCAGCTGCTTGCAGTATTCTAGCACCAAATCATCAGTAATGCTTAGCAGTTTGTGTCCAGGTACCCATGCTTGTCGCATCACTCTCCCCATTAGTACCTCATGGGGGCTCAGGCCTGTTTTTCGATTTGGAATACTTCTCAGACTCATCACAAGGGGCAAAGCGTCTGTCCAGTTCATTTTGGTGGAATCACACATCTTCGCCAGCCTGGACTTTATCGTGCCATTTATCTGCTCAACCACCCCAGACGCCTCGGGATGGTAGGCACAGTGCAGTCTTTGCTTCATTTTAAAGGCCTTACAGAGCTCTTCTAGGACGTCGTTGGCAAAATGCCCACCTTGGTCCGTTTCAATCATCTCAGGGATTCCATACCTAGGTATCAACTCCCTGAGCAATAGCTTGGCTGTAGTTAGGGCATCATTTTTCTTTGCTGGGTAGGCCTCCACCCACCGGGAGAACAGACAGACTATGACCAGGATATATCTATATCCCTTGCATTTGGGCATTGTTATAAAGTCTGCCTGCATCCTAACAAAGGGACCTACTGCCTTTCCGATGGTACTTTGCTCCACTACGGTCTTCTTCCCTGCATTGAATTGCTGACACACTAGGCACCTCTGGCAAAACCTTTCCGCCTGGTTCCTGAACCTTGAATTGTAGAACACCTTGTCAAACATCCGACACATGGCGTCCCTTCCCATATGTGTTGGTTCATGTATCATCCTGACCATGGGTTCTATCAGGCTGTCGGGCAGTACAGGCATTCCAATTTTGTCTACCACCACACCGTCATCCCTCATTCTGCAGTCATTCTCACTCCATCTGCCTTTTTCTTCCCTGCCTGTTGACTGTTGTAAGTCTTTTAATTCATCCCACGTTGACACATTATCAAACAACATCAGTTGGCAGCTGTTTCCACCCCACAACCCAATTTGGAGGGACATTTGGTATCGGGCACAAAATTGGGCAATTTGATCGGCGTATCTATTTCCGGCTGTCACATCATCATTTCCTGATCTGTGAGCCGCACACTTGACCACAGCCAATTCTTTGGGCAATTCAATAGCTTCCAGTAAGTTTTGTACCACCTTTCCGTTTCTGATAGGGGTACCTGAGGAAGTCATGAATTCTCTTTGTAACCACAGTTGGCCGAAGTCATGAACAACCCCGTAACAGTACTGACTGTCAGTATAAACAGTTATTCTTTTGTTTTTACCCCTCCTACAGGCTCTTGTCATTGCGATGAGCTCGGCTACCTGTGCAGACTTCACTTCGCATAGGTAAGAGGCTTCTATGGTGTTGGTCAATGTGACGACCGCCTAGGCAGCACACAGACCTCCACTCTCATGTCTTAAACATGAGCCGTCCACAAACATGGTAAAATCCCCATCAAGCAATGCTACTTCTCGGATGTCAGGACGGGGCTTAGTGCTGAATTCTGTTAGATCAATGCAGTTATGTTCCATTTCGTCCTCATCGTCTACATCCAGAGGAACAGGTAACAGAGTGGCCGGGTTTAGGATATTGCACCGAGAAATTGTTACATTCTCAGCACCAATCAAAATTCTCTCATACTTAGTTAGCCGACTAGGTGTGAGATACTAGGTCTTGGTTCTTGTCAGTAAAATTACAACAGAATGTGGAACATATACAGTGACAGGATGTCCCATAACAATATTCTCACTTTGTTCCAGACTGACACAAGTAGCAGCTACTGCCTTCAGGCATCCGGGCAATCCAGCAGCCACCGGATCTAGAGTGGCTGAGAAGTAGGCTACGGGACGCCTGACCAGCCCATGCTCCTGGGTCAGGACTGAGAGCGCACAATTTTCTCTGGTGTCACAGAATAGTTCAAAACGCTTGGAATAGTCGGGCATACCTAATGCAGGAGCGGTACATAGACAATTTCTCAATGTTGCCCATGCGGACATGCTTTCACTGTCCCAACTGACTGGGTCTTCCACTCCTTTCTTGGTCATTTTTATCAAAGGTTTGGCTAGATTTGCGAATCCTACAATCCACTGCCTGCAGTACCCCACAACTCCTAGAAACATTCTCACTTCTTTCTGAGTTCGGGGTAGTTCCATTGCTTTAATTATTTTGATTCTCTCTGTGGTGACTTTCCTGATTCCTTTTTCTATCTGGTGCCCCGGATATTTCACTGAGTTTTTACAAAACTGTAATTTATCAGGCGACACCTTATGTCCTCCTTTTCCTAGGTGATTTAGCAAAGCAATTGTGTCGGTGACACGGTCATTTTGAGTCTTAGATGCCACCAGCAGGTCATCTATGTACTGCACCAAAACAGACTCTCTTGGCAGTACTAGAGATTCAAGGCATTTTTTCAATATCTGGTTGAAAATCGATGGACTTTCAGTGTACCCCTGAGGAACACGATTCCAGACATAGATATGGCTGTCAAATTCAAAACTATAAAGGAACTTGCTTTCGGGATGCAATGGGATGGAAAAGAATGCATGGCATAGGTCAATGACAGTGAACCATTCCGCATTCCAGGGAATCTGATATAGTATCACTGCAGGGTTGGGCACAATAGGGCAGCAAGGTACAACAATTTGGTTTACCTTGCGCAAATCCTGCACTACCCGGTACTTTCCACTAGGCTTTTTAATCCCAATGATAGGTGAATTGCAGGGACTGCTCATCACTTCCTCTATGATCTCCGCTTCGAGCAACCTGGTAATTTCAATTGCGACTCCTGCCTTTACTTCTGCGCTCATTTTGTACTGTCTGGTTTTGGGGTATACAGCATTTGTTTTTATGGCTATTTTAATTGGGTCCACATTTGCCATTAAACCTACATCTTTTCCTGTGAAATCCCATACTTCTGGTACCACTCTTAACTGTAGCTCTTCAGGTAAGTCCTCAACAGACAAGGGTTTAATATCAGAGTCAGGTCTCACTAGCATCAGTTTGTACAAACCATCTTCATCGGGGGTCTGAATTTCGACACCTTTTGGTGTGCAATAGATGGTGCAATTCATCTTGCACAACAAATCGCGTCCTAACAGGTTCACGGGACTGGAATCACAGACCACAAATCTATGCATTTCTTTAAAGTTTCCTATGGAGATTTCCATAGGCTCAGTTACTGGAGTACTTATTATTTGATTGGAGACACCCACTACTTGGATTGCTTCTCCCGAGAGGGGTAGTTTAGGAACATCCACTGTTCTCACAGTGGACCGGGTAGCACCAGTGTCCAACAGAAAGGTGATGTATTTTCCTTCAACCTTTCCTTCAATGTATGGTCCAGTCTGGTCTACCGGTAAGGAGGCGCCAAGTACGCACTCCTTGTCCTCCCCTCTCAGGCCCCGTCAATCTTGTTCATCACAGAGGAAAGAATCATTTAACAGGTACTGTGGAATTGCTGCATTGCTTCCATTCTCTCCCTCCCATATTTCCGCCCTTTCATTCTGCTGGCCCTGGTTCTTATAATTCTGTCTAGGAGCGCGAGGTACTGGAGGTAGCTTTACCTGTTGCTGGTTCTTTCTTGTCCCCTCTTTCTGCACCTGTGGAGTTAAACCATTTATAGGGGCATTACCGGCCTGCAGGTGTGGACACTCGTCTCTTCAATGCCCTAACTGGCCGCACCCGTGGCAGGGGAACTTCTTCATAGCCTCTTCCCGACTCAATTTTGCCCGGGGCTTCCCTCCTCCCCCAGCAGTGGCATTCTGAACATTATTATTGGAATTCAATTTACTTAACTGTTTTTCTTGCTGTTCAGCCAATTTCACTTGTGCCCACATCACTTTCTCCTTGAGGGCTTTCTTTTTATTTTCGATTTCATCTTCGCAGTATTTTGCGTATTTCAGGACATCATCTATGGGCTTTCCCTGCCAACTTATTTCATTATCTCGAATCCATTGAGATATTTCAGGCCTTAATCCTAGCACGAATCTGTAACTGAAATGGGTCATGTCTTTCATGTCCACATTATCGATACCACTGTAAGTCTTGAATACTTGCAGTAACCTTTCATAAAAGGAATGGACAGTTTCATCACGTTCTTGGGTGGTTCTATCTATTCTGGTCCAATCTGTCTCTTTTGCGGGCACCTTTTTCTTGAGGTACTGTATGACCTGATCATACTTCCTCATTACTTCATGTGAGGGAGCTCCTGTTTTCTCATCTCTTGCATATTCTTCACTGGGCCAATCAATTTCTATTTTACACTCGGTCCACAGATCTACCGGCACCACAATGTCGAAAAACCCATCCAGGTCTTTCAGAAGACATTTCTGGACTTTTATGAAGCGTTCAACCTGTCTGTACCAATCAACAGGCTTTTCCCGTAATTTCGGGAAGTCATTTGTAAATGACACAATATCCTGTCGGGACCAAGGGACATGGACATATTTTCCCCCTGGGACCTCTCTCATGGGGCACAATTTTTCTGCGGGGGTTACTTCTTTTAGCACGTATTTGGAAGCCTGAGATTTTGCCCTGCTGTCTTCCTTTTTCTTTGCCCATCGGGTTGTCCACTTTCCTACATCCCCCCATTTCTGCAGGAGTTTCAGCAATTCTTTTATCTGGATTTGTTTTCCTACCACATTCAAGCTCTCTAAGTCTTTGTCCGAAAAATCTACTCTGTAGGGTTTCTGAAGGATTTTGGAGCGACTGACATCGATTCCCATTTCTGTGGCTGTGTCCATTAATCTTTCATGGAGCAATCTAGCATTTCGGGTAAGATTTTTACTGATAAACAGTAACTCTTCTTCACTATAGGAGTTTAAGCGGTCTAATCCTACATTTCCAGCCATCATTTCTTCTATTTCTATCCTTAGTTTATAGATCTCTAACGGTCTGGATTGGGGAGTGGTCTCTTTCTCCAACTCTTTGGTCCATCTGTCTAACTCTTCTGGGGATACTACTGTGGCACTCCTAACCCCAGACGTGCTTTCAATCAAAACCTCTTTTGGCCTACTCTGACTTCTTGCCCCGACATGCTAGTCCTAGGTTCTCTAATGGGCAAATCCATCAGAACTACTGATTCACATTCACTCTCTTGATCGTCATCTATGAACACTTCCTTTCTCGGGGGTGGGATGCTGGGAGTAGGCATTATTGGAGAGATAACAGGAGGACGAGGACTAGCCAGGCTATCCCTATAAAGAGGAATAGCGGGTCCAATGGTTACTGGGATAGTCAGGGAATCTGGATGGGGATGTATCTGGGCTATGGTCCAGACTAAATCATCTCGCTGCCTAGCCAGGGCTTCCTTCTCCTGCTCTCGTAAAGCCTTTTCTGCAGAATTGTCATGCAATACTTGGGGTACCAAGGGAGGGTAAATACTTGGGGCAGTTGGAGTAACCAATCGAGGTGGGCCTTCTCCAAACGGCTGATAATTCGGGACCGTGGATTTAGGTCTGCAAAACCCATCCCCTTCACTGGTTTTACTGTCTGTACCTGTTCCATCTGTCTCGCTATCCCTCCGACATCTGGGATATTTCGCAAACGGGTTTGATGAATTCAAAGGCTCTGACTCAGCTGCATAGGGAGGGGGGTTTTTCATCAATAAATCTTCTAGGTGCTCATCTTCTGAGTCCCCTACGGGCATTGTGTGATGGGTTTTTTCTTTACTTTTTCCTTTCGCTTGTTCTAATACCCACATCATTGGAAACAACCCCTCCACCATCATGCTTTGTCTCCAATGTTTCATTTTCTGCTCTTTGGTCTCTCTATGGACCCTCGGATACCATTTGCTCACTCCCTTGTCCATCCGGGGTCTATCTCTTTCCAAAGCCTCAATTTCCCACTCTTCTAAGGCTTCGTACTGGGTTAATCTGGGTCTGGGATGCAATTCATTCATGCGGGTCCTTAAGTTAAACAGGATCCTACCATTAAAGGTACCATCAATAGGAAATGCTAGGACTCCGTCATCTGCAGTATACTTTGCCCAATTCTCTAGCCATACACAGGTATGATACCCCTTTTCAAACATCATGAAGGAAGCAGGAGTATTCGGTGGAGGAATGATCACCCCCTCTCTCGTTCTAATGGGCTTATCTGTTTTGAAGAAATTCTTTACCTTGTCGGCAAATGACATTTTTCTCTTTATTCCATACATCATGTGCGGTCTACCTCGTATAATCTGTTCCTTATAGAAGCCTGAGTTTTGTGGATTAGGTAAGAACTCAGGATACCACATATGCCTTTCCAGGCTCGCTTCTAACTCGGCCTGATTAAGTTTGTTTACCTTTGTACTTCCAATGCTAGCGCGACTCTTATTTTGTAGGAACCAATCAACACTGTGAATACAGAAATCCTTATCCAATGGGTGCGCGGCCTTTCGCGAGACCAAGTCTCACGCTCCGGCACTCACCCCTCCCTTACAAATTCGGCTTCACTACACACCCGCTGTTCTGACCAATACCAGCGCGGCACGGAGTGACGTCAGAGCAGCTTTCCGACCGACTCCCTCCTTCACAAGGTAACGGAAACTTTTAACTTTTCCTAAAGTGCGAGTGCAAAACTTAGTTACTAACACACAACGTCTGCCACTATGTCTGAGTGTTCTAAATAGGTAGAAAAATTTCCTCTCACTACAAGTAAACCACTTCTGTCTACTTTTCATTCACTCTGGATAGACTTCTTTGCCTAACCTCTCACACTAGTAATATAGAACCCGTTATTCTTCTGACTCATCCACTTCAGTCTGGGATATGTACTGAGCCAGGATTTCACCAGTGGACTATTTTACTTACCAGTCAAGCCTCGGAGACCCTATTACTCCTCCCACATGTGACCCTCGGAGACCCTATTACTCCTCCCACATGTGACCCTTTCTAGGTGATATCACAAGGAAAGTTTTATACAAAGGACTCGTGGCTATCAGTTATACAGTTGTAAAAAGATCCTAATTAGTGCTTCCAGGTATTCTTAACCCTACACTAATGACTCTAAACAAGTGACTTTTCCAGCTAACCGGATTCTACTCACCGTTAGCTATATACTTCCCTGGGGATTCGGACTACACTGAACGCTTACAAACAGTTCTTTGTTAATACGACATGTAACACTTATAGCAGCAATGCAAAAATCATATACATTTACCTATAAATCCTTAAAACATTGCAAAATATTTGAACCAATACAGTAGAAAATCAGCAGCACATTTTATTTTCACGGTTTGTTTATCAACTATCCTGTCTACCTATCTTAACTAGTCCTAACCATTACCTCTGCTACCAGAAAATTACTGATAGAGCGCGCAGGTCACCCGGGTCACAAGTTTACCAATTTTCCCCGCGCACTGGGCCCTGACGCGAGAGACCAAGACTGAGTTTTGCGTGAACCGGGTGATTTCTTGCACGCCACTATGAGCAATTCGGGGGTGACTCTTACACCACTTACTATTCATGTACCTGACTTACCACAGGCACATTACTCCTGACGGATCAGGAGCTAGCAGTGGACAGGTGACAGGTTTCCTATTAAAGAATATACTTTATAAACCAAAATACATTGTCCACACTGTAATCTGTAAAATAACCACAGACACCTGATGGGTTTGAAAGTTTATCTAAAGATTTCAAAGTGAATATGCCAAGATAATCAAAATACAAAATAACACATCAAGCATTAAGATCACAACCAAAATATAGCTATGGATTAGGGCAAGGACCATTTGAGTATATGGGAATACTATGAGATATGAGTATTTAGGGAACACGCTATTCAACACAAGCTTAAACTAAAATGAGGGACCTAGAATGTATATTTAGACTAAGCTACTCATGCAATTCTTACTAAGTTCACTGCAACCATGCTAAGGGAAAAGGGAAAAACGGGAACACACTAATAAAATATGACAGTTTTGAAAATCTCCTACAGGTGGGGAGAGAAGTGGAACAATTCTAATAAACAATTGCATATAATTTGCATTTCAAGGTGATAGGGCAATATCACAGGCAAGAGCGCTTTATTAAGGAAAAGGAGAGTAAGTGAGAGAAAGACGCAAACCCACAAAGCAATATTTACCTAATTAGGAATGAGGACTAACCCTGGCCACGGGTCAGTTTGGAAGGACGGGGACAAGGACCCTCAGAAAAGGAATGCCAGAATGCGAGCAGGTACAGCTCACGGGCAGTCAGGACAGGATACCCCTCAGGTTTGGGTCAGGACTGGGCTCACCAAGGTACGGCCAACACCCACAGCTTCGGATGCAACGCCTGCGTTACCCCTCTCTGCAAGTAATCCGCCAGTAACCCCGATTGGGTTTTCGAATTTCCCAGCAAAGTGCTTCGCCAGCACTTAAGACTATTTCCACCCCTAGGAGTTTGTGGAAAGTATGGACAGAGTGCTCCGCAGCACTCTAGATTGAGCACCTATAGAGTTCGTAGGGTCAGTGACAGGTCTGCTACTCGGACAAGTCGGACAATTTTCCTAAGCTACACTAGGGCAATTATACTGTTTGGGGACCCTTAGACCACCCACCAATGTTGCAAGTGACAGTTTCGTACATTATGATTGGTCAGGAGAGGTGATTCGGTCATTGTCACCTCCTAGAATTCAACGTTCCCATCATAAATATCTAAATTTGCTTATCCGCCCCTTGGGTTCACGTTCCCATCCATAGGAATACAGTAGAAAATACGAGTGTACAGGGTATAGCAACAATGTCTCTGAGGTTCAAGGTGGAATTTCATCGTCTTGTGCTGGGTTCTCAGGCGCATCGGGCTTCAGGAGCCAGCTGGCTTGTTTCAGCTTCTGCGCAGTAGAGTTTCTCCCAGGTCACATGGCAATACTCAGAGGAGCCTCAACATGGCGTAGGTCATGTATATCCCAGCCCCCAGAGACGCGATACATGAAAAGTAAGCGAGAACAAATTAGAATCACACATAAAAATGATCACACTGTATACCGTGATAAAATTTTACACACCCCTTACTTTATAACATCTATAGCATTAAAGTTTAGTGCGAAAAGTCAGATAGGCTAAAGCAGCAGTTGCAAGCATAGAGCGTGGTAAGAGACAAGCGGCCATGTTTGCAACAGTGCGCATGAGCAACAGATTCCCTCCAGAATGCGAGTGCGTCACATGACATGGGTATGACCGACGCATGCGCAGACTGAATTTCAGCGAAGCAGCCATTTCCTTAGTGCAAGCATTGTGAGGATGAAAAGACACACAGGCAAGCCTCTCGGGAACGCCCGCGTGTTGGGGAAAATGCTAAATATAAGACGGACAGTTGGGTTAATATGATTATACGTTAGGCGAGGTTCATGAATGTGAGCAAGTCGCTTTACGTGCGAATCCTTGCTCCATCAACTCCACTCCTGAATGCTACCAACTAACTCCTCCACATGTAATTTAATACCAGGTGTATGTAGCTAACCTTTCCAATTTTTCATGAGTTTCACAGGCACATCTAGCAGCTTCCTTACTAAAAAACAAAAGTTCCTCTTTGTTGTACCCATCTAATAATCCCAACTCAAGTTTTCCTTTGATAAGGTCCTCAAATTTTGCTTTTAATCTCAAAACATCCAGTCCCCTTGAAGCCCCTCTCTCTCTGGGGTATGTGACTCTTGACTTTCCTCGACCTCTTTGACAGACCAGTTCCAATACCTGATGTACCAGGGCGGGACTGCAGTAATTGTGGATTTGACTGGGGCAGTAATAATAGTAGTTGTCATGTATATATAAGGGCGTGTCCTCCAGAGGGTACTCTTCACCTTCAAAGAGGGCTATTCTAAGCAAAGCTTTCAATTTCTTGAAAAATATAATCTTTTTTCTGTATGGGGTGTAACACAAAATCAGTAAATGTTAATTAAAATAATCGTCAATTCCCAGCAAATCACAATGCAACATTGAGCAACACAAGCATCCAACTCGAGCATGACACAAAAGAACCAACCACTAACAACAAGATACCCAATAATGTAGTGACAAACACACCATTGCGGCACCCTATAGGATAACTTGCAGCACCTCACAGCAGCTCTCATTCAACGGCAATCAGCTTTGCATGAGCAAAATACTGAAAATCAAAACAAAATACCAACTCTTGTCTGTTCCACTAAAGGGAACCCAAAGTAAGCAATCACTCAAAGGGAAACAGGGAATAACGCCTTCCTGGAGCTATCATAAATTCTCCACAAGCAGAAAACTACCCTAACAAGTGTGGTCTACTTCCGTGAACTAAGGTTCAACCAAACACCAAAATCAGATAATACACCCCTACAGTAGACGTTTAGAAGTCCCTATCTTGGTGCGGCCAATAGCTCATCATGGTCCGACACCTCAAACTTAACAGACAAGTCAAAACCTTAATATAACTCAATATCTATCCTGTGATCTTGGATTACGATTAATTTGTTAACCAAACTTCAACTCTTTCTGGCAAGCATGTGCATCTTCACATGAACAAGCAATATAGATGAAAAGGCATTCCAATATTCAAGTTCAACACAGATCACTCCTAATTCCAACTGACTCTCACCACAAACACACTTATTCATCAAAATTCCCACAAACACTGCGGCTCTTGACAAAGCACAACCAAAGATGCATAGCGCTGTCTAATCTCACTCTCCAAGGATACTGCAGCAGTTTCAGGAATGCTGGCACACCATCAGTACTCCAAAATGAACCACAACAATTTAGAACAGAAGACTAGGTTGAGCAGATTTTAGCTGTGGGGCAAATTCGGATTCCCTGTGCTTCGGTAGACAACCATCCTCTGTTACTAGTTTATTTTTTTTTACAGCGCTTTGCACCATGCAAAATTCGGGTGTGAACTCAAGTACAGGCTGCACTCAAGAGGATGTACCTTTAGTTCATGAGGCTGCCCCAACAAAACAATACATTTCAATACAATGAAGCACATTTCGCCCCACAAATATAATTGAGGGTGTTAGAGTTACAAACCATGCAGATTTATTAGCAGGTTAGGAACATCACAAATTGATATCATATGTGTGTTATAAATCTGTAGTGAATGCATGAATATATTAGTGAGTATAATTCAAAGCAATTCAAAACCATAAATGCAAAGACAAACTATTTTAAAGTTGTTATAAAGTAAATCAGAGCAAGCTCAGTTCCCATGAAGGGAAATGCTCTACTTTACTAACCTAGGAAAGTCAGGAAAGTGGGGGGAAGTCAGGCATAAGATGTCAGCATGGAAAGTCTCTTAAGACAGGATCAAATTAATCAACTAAAGATTCAGTCAAACAAGTAGAAAAAAGATTTGCCCAGGAGTCTAACTCTTTTTTTAGGTGAGAGAAAAAATATAGGGGCAAATTTACAAGCCCCTTGCGCCACTTTTGCATCACTTTTAACATGGGAAAAGTGAAGCAAAAGTGGCACAAGGGGCTTGTAAATCTGCCCCATCATTTCTGAAGGGAGCAAAAACGGTATCTGCAAATGAACTATACAGTTCATTCGTTTAAATATTCTCCTTGTTGAAAGTGATATACTTCCACACAATTACCATGAAGGGAGACAATCAGGATAAAGTGCAGTTTGATACTGTAAACTCAGTTCTTTTCTATAATTAAACACAAAAGAACCTCTGCTGCACATCCTTCAGCTTGATATCTACAGCGAGCTGATACTAGTCTGCCAGAATGTTCTCATTCAGAGATGATCACTCATTATTTCACTCTCTGAGGAACATACAAAGATAAGCATTCACATGAAAACTGAAACAAGAGTTATAGTCAATTGTTGGCTGGTATAGCTTTGCTTTGCTCCTGTAACGAGAGAGAAATAGAAAATACAAGCAGGAAACATGGCATCCGAACATTTACCATTTTAAATTGAGACCTACATTAACTATGGTTAACGTAACGTGAATATCACCATAAATACATTTGCATGTTGTTGATTAATGTAAATGTAAGTGCAAAGCTTTCAATTTAAGAAAATCCCATCAGCCGGTTGATTGATAAGTGTGATGTGTCTTCCAGCTGAAGTTGAAAAAAATTACATAATCCATGAATTTCAAAAATGGCAATTGGCCACACTCTAGCTACTCTCTTACTGTTAAAGCGGTTCCATTACTTTTATTCCATATTGACTGAGAAAACCCCTTTTGGACAATCAACAATTATTCATCACAACAATTTGAGCTAAGCACCTCCTTTAGTTCACAATATTTTCTGGAATAACAGCTACCAAAAATGACAAAAACATTTTGTGGCATGAATGCCACACCCCAACACCACAATTTTGTGGGAAGTTTGCACCCTGTTCCTAGGACCCAATTTTGGTGAGTCCACACTCTATCATATACCCATTATGTTTTGGCACTTTGGGGGGGAAGGTAAGTCTCCTTTTGCTATATTGTTTAGTGCATAACTACTTAGTTTAGGGGTATGCAGTTCGAACTATGAAGAATATACAAGAGGAAGCCAATGGTATGTTCATTCAAAATGTGAAGAAACTGGAAGAACTCTATTGAAAGAAAATAAACTTAGTAGCAGATTTACAACCCCTTGCGTCACTTTTGCGCCGCCGTTGCGTCACTTTTTGTGATGCAGCAGCAGTGTAAACAATGCGCTAAGTTGCGGCCCATTCACAACGTGATGCATCTACGGAGATGTGTCACATTTTAAAGCCCTGCGCCACATTATACTTGCGTCAGGTATAATGTATGCAGAGTGGGCATTCCCACTCAGGAAAGCTCAGTCGAAGTGACTCAGGGAAATCTACAAGATTTCACTGCGCTACTTCTAGGACGCCACTGCATCAAAACCTTATGACACAGCACAATAAGTTTAGGCCTCCCCATGCACTGCTGGAGTTGCGTCGGGCTTGCGACACAACTCCAGCAATGCGTGACTTTTGCGGCGAAAGATGTATCAGAATTTCTGGCGCATCTGTCAACCCGTGTGTCGTATTGTAAATACGATGCATCAGTGGAGGCGCAAGGGTTTTGCACGCAATCGCAGGGAAACTGACGCGTCTCTGCTCTAACGCATAGATGCGTCAGTTTCTTGTAAATTTGCCCCTCAGTTTGCGGCACTTACTTTAATCATGCATCCCTGGGCCATGTAAGAGTATGAATGAGTACCACTTTTGATTTTGAGTATAACACTTATAATCAGACTTCGTGAGATCAAATTTAGCATTGAAGGTCCGAGAAAGGTAGTGTGTGTAAAGAAATATGAGTTTGCAAGTCAGGATGCTATATATGGGTCCCATAGCCATCCACTGTACGGAAAATTCTTTTCAAAATGCTGCTATTGAATGAAATTATGCCACACCAGTGAGAACCAAAGCTTGTTTTTCCTCTCTGTGCAACAATTCGCAGTCCTGTAGACGGGGCCTATTTCCTTCAGTCCATTAATATTTCTGTATTTAAAATACTACAATTTAAATTGCCTGCTCACAAGAGTGGATTGCTTTGGAGACCAAACACAACATAAAAATTGCAGATGGTTAACTGTGAATAAAAGGGGTGTTTTGTACCTCGGAATTCTGAGTGACATCATAGACAACTCAAGCTTTGCGTTTGTGGTCTTTTTGATGTGACTCAGGACCTCACAGTGAGAAACATTCCTGTTTTTCACTCTCACCCATCTTTAATTCAAAATGTATAGCTCAGTCTTAAAAGTGATAGATACTAATATGGCTGTGTGAATGGTAAAGGGAACATGTAGTAAGTGTACAAAGAAGACAAAGGAGAAGAGGTGAACAAAAGCGACAGGCTAAAAAGAGAAGGTGAGAAAAGTGTATTCAATTCAATTCAATTCATGAAGCTTTATTCAGTACATATAAAATAACCATAAAAGCACAAGGATAAAACACATTGAATAACAGATATTTACATGATTCAAATGAAGATAATAACATAAAAAAGAAATAAAAAGTAGAGACATGATTCTTAAAATAACATACTTTTCTGTGCATTAATAGACTGATTTAAAAACGTAGCAGTATAAAAACAGATATCGGCAGATTCCAGAATAAATATTAAAAGTGCATTATTTGTGGCAATTCGTAATATTGTACTGGTTTGAGAAATATTCCCACTGTTGATAAGATTCGGAACATATTAGTGAATAAGGACATTTTACCAAATCATGAAGGCTAAAAGGAAGAGTGTGGAAGAATATATCATACAGAAATATCATACTAAAAGAATATCATAGCAAAAGTATTCACCACCAAGCGATCATGGAGGTAAGTTGATATCTATACAAGTACAGGATTACTACTCTTAACTCCAAATGTACACACCTTGACAATACACATATTGCCAAGGTACGTAGTCGTGGAATTTAGAATAGTAAATCTATGCGTTTACACCATATACGTATCTTGTCAATATTTTGGTCGCTGATGTTGTTGCTAAATTTTCTTGTAGCATGATATTTAAACTTGATTCTCTGGTACCAGGCCACACTGAGGGCTTGCAGAATGTACTTCAAAGGCCTGATTCACAAAGGTAAACTTACACTTTTGTGTAAGTTTATAATTGTTTGCTATTCATAAAAGTATTTTATGAGTAGTATCTTCATGACTGCAGATTCTCTCCACATAAAAAGTTAGGACAGATCAATCTTTTGATAATGCGGACACTATGCAGTTGTAAAAATACTACTAGTAAAATACCTTTGCAAATAGCAAACAATCGTAAACTTACACAAAATTGTAAGTTTACATCTGTGAATCAAGCCCCAAGTGTACAAAAGAGTAAGTGGAAATAAAATCACACCCAGTGCAAAATGTTTTTGAATGGCAAGGAGATGGTTTTGATGACGGGTTGTAGTTCTTTAAACACAATTTATTTCACAGACATATATGGTGACCTATGGTGAAAATCTAAACTGCACGAAGACAGCATTTTTGATTTAATCATTGATTCATAATCTGATTGTTGTTTTTTTTTCTTTTAATAAAAGAAACCATGGACATGGAAAGTGTCTGTGGAAATAATAAAGCCACTTATATTAAGCTGGCCCCATTAGAACATGTTTTTGCATAAAAGGAGGGAAAGCCCATGTTACAATAATGTAGTGGTGTCAAACTGAAACTAGAAGGATAAAAATCATTAGTTGGTTATCAGATGTACATTTACCATTAATTGGAAAAAATGTGGAATTGTGGTCACATTTGACTTTCCGTGTCTCCATTCCTTAACTTTACATACGTCTCTTCTCCTTTTCAAAGCTTTCTTATAAATAATTTGAATCACAAGCACAAACAGAAGTAGACCGTGGATATTTCACAACATATTGAGTGTTATTTTTATGTTCCCCCATAAATGTGTCTGCATAAACACATTATATACATTTTTACTTAGGCATAATAGACAGTTCTCGTGTGAGGACGAGTGTACTATGACCTTGAATTATCTGCAAAACAATCTGTAATTATTTACATATTAGTTGATGTAGGAAAGTGGAATAGTATGTGGTATGCCCGGGTAGCCTTACCATGTAATATTATCACAATACCCCAAAGATGGGCCTTGGGTTCACACTAACAAATCCTTAGCTTAGTGCTGGTAGAGTAGCAAAGAGCAGTCAGGCTTTACTAGAGGAATATGTGTAAAGCATTTCAGAGTACCAACATGGACGATAAGTAATTGAAATGACTCGAGAGAAAACCAAACTATTTCATAAAAATAGAGTGTATTTTTATCCTAATTTGGACACCAAAACGAACAGACAGATAGATAACATTGCAGTCAAAGGCAAAAACCACTAGTGACAATTGGTCACTAACAGGTTGAATTACGTGGAACCCTTACAGGATTAAGATCCTGCAGTCCCCATGACCAGGCCACAACTGTCAGAACAATTTTACCTAGCCTGTGGAGTACAGGTGCAGAGTTGTCCTGGTTGTCCTTTGTGCTGAACGGGAGATGCACCGGTGTGATTTTGCCGCTTACACGGTGCGGCAAGAAACAAAATGCAAAAACACAACAGGTACACAGCTGATGATGTCAGATGATGGTCGCACGGAGTTCCCTGTAGATGCAGTGGTGGCCATCAGTTCTTGGATTTGTGACCAACCAGCCTTGGCAGCGGTACGCACAGTGAAAAGATACTGGAACTTCACTGGGTCTGGTTGAGTGAAATAGCAGCCTGAAACTTCAGGCAGGCGAGACTACAACTCTGACAATGCACTGATCGAACTGGGTTTGGGGGATCCCACAGAGGGCTCAATGATCAGAAATTCTTTGCATCTGGCAAGTGTTTTTACCTGCAGTTTGCAGGGGACTAGAGTCACTAGTCCAGGGAAGTCTGATGGTGCTACTGGCATCCACAGGGGTCCCTCTTTTCAGAAGTGCTGAGTTTTAGCCAAGTATGAGGGTAGTTCACTCAGTTCTAAGTTTGTTGCCACAGTGACAAAGTATCCTATGTTTCCTATGGTGCTGTGGGCAAAGACCTGTTGTCGGTGACACAGGTCTCCTATTGGTCCTTCCTTGATGCAAGTTGTTCAGATCTGAGTTTATGGTGTCAAGGGGGTCCCTTTAATCCTACATTTAGGGGAGTTAGAGATGTGGGAGTGAGTAGCTAATGGGCAGCTAGTCCCTGCCGCTAGTCCACCCCTGCGGTGACCACATCCGCGGGTGTAGGTAACTTTTTCTACCCAGAAGCCTCTATTTTCCCACTCCTAAAGATGGCCAAAATCAAATTGTGGTGTACAGAGCAGACTGCTCACATTGAAAGTGTGGACAGCCTTCTGGGAGTGCACACCTTCCTGCATAGCTAATTTCCCATCTGCCTGGTTGCAATTGTGCCTGGGGCAGAGGGAGGGCTGTTTCCTCCACTGGGAGTCGGCCCTGATGCATATCAGAGTGATGCAGTGTTTGAAGCTCAAAGCCTTGATGGGTGACTTAACTAGCCTGTTTGGAGGAGGGCAGTTCTGCCCAAACCTTTGTTCTTGACTTCTGGGAATGATCACACTGCTTGGCAGGAGGTAAGAATCCAGTTTTAACGGCAGCAGGTGCAGGAAAGCATGGACTGGTCAGCCAGAATACAGTGAAGCTGGACAAACTGGGTGGGAAACATCTAAGGTCGCCACCTGGGTGCATGCCACGTCACCCAGGACACATGAATCATACAAGGGGTGAAAATTCACATTGTTTGATATCAAAAATGACTTATTTTAGTGGTACCATAATGAAGATAGCAATCTCGAGAGTGCCCAGTTGGCAGCCCATGTAATCCTATGGATAGCTCACACTTGTGGTAGTTTCCAAATGGGAACACCACTATAGGGACATATAGGCTGGCACTTATATGTCCTCACCTCTAATATACTGCACCCTGCCTCCTGGGCTGAGGAGGCAGACCTTAGGGGTGTCTGACAAATAGAAAAGGTAGTGCATTTCACTGGCCAAACATGGTGAGGGCACAGTCGAGTCAAACCAGTTTGTACTGCTCTTCAAGTCTGCACCCAAGGTGGCACAAAGTCGTGCAGCAGCCATAGGGACCCTTTATCAACTATGCTCTTGGTACCCATGGTACCATGTACCATGGACCTATAAGGAAGGGAAGTCTTTGCCAATTGGGGCTGGAAATTCAAACATAACAGTTCTGGTGAAAGAGCACTGGCACTGGGGACTGGTTAGGAGGCTCCTGTTCACTGTCAAGGTCGAAAACCAGCATCTAGTAGTCCAAATGGGGGGAATAAAGTGAGGGGCATCTGCAGAAAAGCCCTGTTTTCTTACAGTTGATATTCAACATGTTTTTGCTTATAGTCCCATATAGGTATACTTAAGACAGTGTCTCTTTCAGAGAAGGCGTTTATGCCTATGTTAGTATACTTCCAATTCCCAAATCCACCATAATTAGGATAACCACCATTACCATGACAACCACTGACATCTCCACCGTTACTACCACTACCACTACCACCACCACCACTACCATTACTGCAACAATTGACACCAGGACCACTACCATTGCCACCATGTCCACCACCACCATTAGCGACACTACTATCAACCTGACGACTACCACCATCACTACCTGCACCACCACCACAATCACCATTAGCCACACCAAAGCCATTACCTCTCTACTGTTACCAAAACCTAAGCCATATCACACCAACATTCCTAAAACTACCAACATGTTATCATTACCATGTATACCACCATCATTTCCAGCATCATCATTAGCACCATTATATTTTCAACCATCATAACATTCACCTCTCAACCATCATCACTACAATTACTACAGCCATCACCACCTCCATACTTATAATCAACAACAAGTTCTTTACCACCATTATCAAAATTACCACTGTGAGAAATTGGGTTGTTGATTGAGGAGGGTGAACCCCTACTCAAGCAACAGCCACAATCCTTGTCAGGATGAACCATAAAACGTTACTAAATTAACCTGTGATTAACACTCTGGTAGCTTGGCACAAAACAGCCAGGTTTAACTTATAGGCAATGTGTAAAGTATTTATGCAGTACACAGATCGTAATAAAGTGAAAACACAACACAAGGAAAATTCCACATCAATTTAGAAAAATTGAGCAATAGTAATAAAGTGAAAACACAACACAAGGAAAATTCCACACCAATTTAGAAAAATTGAGTACATTTTAATAAATAATTTGACATCAAAACGACAGAAATCTAATCTGTAGAACCAGAGATATGAAGTTTTAAATGTTTTTAGGTAAGTATAGTGCCTAAAAGCACAAAGTGCCACTCACAGTTATCTGGTAGTGGGAGACCGGTTGAAAGTCACAAATGCAGGCAAACTACAATGGAGTGTGTGCCAGATAAAGGAACTAGGTTAGTCCCACTTAAAAAGTTACCTTCTCAAAGTCTGGGGTGAAGAATCCAGTTTGTGTGCAGGAGGCTGTGATGTGCAAAAAGTGTGCCACAATGGTTGCTGCTGTAGCAAGAGAGTTGCTGTAGTGTGAGGATCTTGCCGGGCGTCGTAGACGGTTGTCCCTGGAGCTTCTTATTGGAGGTCATTGTGGGCTGTTGATGCTGTAGCATGATGTGCAGATCTTGCATTGCCTGTTGTAGCTGGTGGCCTATTCACAGTCACGAAGAGACCAAAACTTCAGGATTTCTCCTTTTCTTCCAGGAGAAGCTAAACTGATGCCAAACCAAGGACCCAGAACCTCAAATGCACCTCTTTTGGGTCAAGGACTCACTCCAGCAGAGGCCTGTAGGGCTCAAGCAGGTCCAGCTGCAGGTCCAGGCAGGTCCAATGCAGTTGGTCAGCTGGACAGTTACAAGGGACCTCTGAAGCTTGTTATGTCCATGTAGCTCAGAACAGAAGGTCAGTCACTTCAGCCTGGGATGCAGAACGCACTGGTTTTGTCTTTCTTTTCACACTGCAGGACAGGCCTCCAGAAGTATTCCGTAGTATCCACAGATCCAGGAGTGTACTGAAATGTGGCTCTGATGGTCCTAATGTTATACCTGGTGCCAGCTTTAAAGTGGAAGAAAGTTCTGGAGTTTTCCCACCAAAGAATTGTCTGGAAATTCCTTCCTCCTGCACTGGTACCAGGCTGTCTAGAGCCACAAAAGGCTAGTGCAAATTTCTATATCCATGAGCTGAGGTAGTGTCTTTAAAGTGCTGGTGGAGCTATGCCCAGACTCACCCCCTCACCCTGCCCTTATCCTGCCAATACCATGTTCCTATATTGTACGGCAGTCTGAGAGGAATACACAATGTTCAACTGCCAACAAAACCTAGTTATGCAAGTCAGGGCACAGGATGCAGGCACCATGGGTTAGGACAAGAAAAATGCTAGCTTTGTAAAAGTGACATTTCAGAATTGTTACTTACAATCTGGCTTTACCATTAAAGAGGATGTTAAATTACAATTTCTTAGAAACCAAGCATGACATTTCTATCTGCTGCTAAACAAAAGATATCACTTATTAAATGTAAAAAGGATCCCCAATGTTATCCTATAGGACAGGTGGGCCTTGCAGTAGTCGAAAACGATTCTGAGAGTCTTTCCCCACTATAGTAGATGAAGTAGTCTGTCTGGTAAAAAATAAGACATCTGTTGATTCTGACTGTAGTAAGCCTGCTTGTGTCGCAGAAGGTACTTCTTCACAGGACAACAGATTCATCAGGCAGAACAGGCCACAGAGCGAATGCTTCTTTTTGTCCTGCGCTGTAGGTCAAATGCAATGCCTGTGGGAAGAAGGGTCACTTTGCCAAATATTGTAAGAGCAAGGTGAGAAGGAGGGATAAGCCACTTGTTAAAGAACAACCACAGGTTAAAGAAATCATGTATCAGGTAGACGGTCTTAAAGCAAAACACCCCTCTCATGTAGTTAGTATTGAAGGTATTAAGATTGAGATGAAGTTCGACTCATGCTCACATCTCACTATGATCAGCAAGGACATATTTGAAAAGCATTTTAGAGACAAAGTTGCTCTTCTAAAAAATGGTGTCTCTTCTGTTTGTTATGGTGGTTCGCCAATAAACATGATGGGTTGTTTCCTGGCTTGTATCGAAGTGAGTGGACGTTTGACTGCTGTTAAGTGTACATTGCCAGGAGAGGAGATGCGCTTTTAGGGTGGCCTCATCAATGTTTGCTTTGTGTTCTTCTTAATCCTAATGCAGTGTCACAAGTCCAAGTTCAGGTAGTTGACAATCCTGTTGCTGTTCTATCTGAACATTTTGCTGATGTTTTCAAAGATAAATTAGAATGTCTGAAGTGATACAAACATCATATAAAATTGAGAGAGGGTGCCATTCTTATTGTTGCCAAGGTTAGGAGGGTACCCTTGAATGAGCAAGCCAGTGTGCAGCAAGAGATTGAGTGTTTGGTTGACATGGGTGTCATTGAGCCTGTTGAGCTACTGAGTGGTTGGCTCCGATAGTCGTTGTGAAGAAGGCTAGTGGTAAAATATGCCTCTGTATTGATTTACGCGCACTCAACAAAGAGGTAGTCGTGGATAGGTTTCCCCCTACCTGACATCGATGAGATGGTTGGCACTTTAGCGGGTGCTAAGTACTTCACCACCCTAGATCTAGCGTCTGCCTACCATCAGGTGGAGTTGGATGAGTCATCACAGGATTTGACAGCCTTCGTGACACCCATGGGAACCTTTAAATTTTTAAGGATGCCGTTTGGGCTTGTTTCAGCTGCGTTTGTTTTTCAATGGATTATGTCAAACGTACTTAAAGGTCTTTAAGGGGTGAAGTGCTATCAAGATGAGTTGTTGATTTATGGTAGCACTAAGGCTTAGCATTTCCCAAGAAATTGTGCAGTTTTGGATTGTCTGATGAAAGCTGGTGTGATGCTTAAGAAGGAGAAATGCAAGTTTGCTGTGGAAGAAGTAAACTATCTGGGTCATTCTATCTCTGGGCTGGGTGTTTTTCCAAAGAAGGAACTAGTTAACACCAATGTGAACCTGAACGAGCCTTGTAACAAAAAGGAGTTACTGTCCTTTATAGGCATGGTCGAATTTTATTGTAAGTTCATTCCAGGGTATGCAGACAAGACACATAGTCTTAGAAGATTGACGGGCAAGAATGTGGTTTTTGATTGGAGTACGGAGTGTGCAAGGGAATTTGTCTCCATCAAGAAAGATTTGATGAAAGCGCCTTCCTTACAAGCTTTTGTGCCAGGTGATGAGACTCACATCTTAACCGATGCCAGCGCTAAAGGTGTTGGAGCGGTGTTGCTTCAAAGGAGCTGTGGAGTTGAACGATTGAGTGCTTGTGCTTCGAGATGTTTGAGGAGCTAAGAACTGAACTACTCAGTGATCCAAAAAGAGTCATTGGCCATCTTTTGGGCTTTGAGGAAGTTGAAGAATTTGATTTGAGGTACCAAGGTGAAAGTTCTCTCGGAACATAAGCTCTTGAAAGAAGTGTTTTCAAAAAAAGGAATAGATTCTTTTTCATCTAAGATAAGGAAGTGGATAATTTCACTCCAAGAGTTTGACTTTGTTGTTGATTATATTACAGGTGTAATCAACAATTCTGCTGATTGCTTTTCCCGTTTAGTCGATGTCAAGGTGATTGATTTGGATGAAGATGGTCAGGTTGATGATGTGATAAATGTCTGTGAGGTTACGTTGGTTGCAGTTGATGAGACTGAGTGGAGAACTGAGGTTCGCAAGGATCTTGACATTTCTAAGGTTATTGAGGTGCTGTTGTTTGGAAAAAACAAAGATCTTGTAAAGCCCTGGCCCTTGGTTTGTGAGGAGTTATCAGTCGTAGATAGTATGCTTGTTCGTGGTACCAAGCTTATCCCACCATTGGGTGTCCGGAGTAAGCTTCTCAAGCTTGCTCACGTTGGTCATCTAGGCATTGTATAAACTAAAGAGTACTTGAGGGTGCAAATTTGGAATGGATAAGGAGGTTGAGAGGATGGTTCGAGATTGCCTGGAGTGTTGCTCTAGTGATAACATTTTGAAAAACAAGCAGATGCCCGTGGTCTGCAGGAAGTTACCTGAACACCCCTGGGATGAGATTGCCATCGATATTGTAGGACCCTTTCATGGTGTGAGTGATACCCCCTATTTGATTGTCGTCTTAGATCTTTATTCACAATGGATTGAAGTAAGTTCAGTAAGGGATATTTCATTGGCTAGTGTCATAACATTCTTAGCAGAAATATTTAAGAGGAAAGGTATCCTAATTGTAGTCTGTCTGATAATGGGCCACAGTTTTGTTCTTCTTAATTACAGACCTTTTTAAAAGATTGTGGCATTTTTCATAAGAGAAGTTCGGTTTACCATCCAGAAACCAATGGTGCTGTAGAGAGGGTGAACAAGACTCTCAAAGAAAGCATTCAGTTGGCCTTGGTGAGTAATTTAAACTGGAAAGCTGTCCTACACGACAGGATCACTGCTTATTGCATGTCACCTCACATGACAACAGGAAGAACTTCCTTTGAGATGTTCAAGGGTAAGGCCTCAAACTCTAAGTTGTGTCCAGGATGGATGTGTTTGAGCAAAGGGTTAAAAGACAATCAGATAGGCGATAGGAGACGCAGAGAGCTGGATAAACATTTTGCCATGAAACTATACTTTGATGATAAGAAGGGTGTTCAAACCAATGATGTGAAGGTGGGTGACTATGTAAAAATTAGGGCTCCTATTGGTTGTCAACCATGGTCAAAGTATACTTCTGTAGGAAAGGTTGTTAATATATTCAAGAATGTGGTAAAGACTATTGATGTAGGATTTGGAATAAGAGCAGGGTTGTGTTGGTCAATACTAATCCGTTTTCACCTGACAGTCTAAAAGGTCACACTTGCTCTTATTTCTCAACAAGCGATGATGATTCCTCACTAACAAAGGTACATTCTTTGCATTCTAATGTTAGAGAGAGGAGTCAAAATGTGCATAGACTTCCTTTGTATATGAAGGACTATGTTTGTTAATAATAATAATAATAATAATAATAATAATAATCTTTATTTAGATATAAAACAATATCTTTAAAAGTTTTTCCCAAATCACATTGTGTACAGTTTTGTGAATAAAATGGTTAAAAGAGAAACCCATACGGGCACAAAAAGCATAAAAAGTAGAAATGTAAACTGTTTTGTGAAACATGACCTGGCGTGTCTCATACAGCTCCCATTATATTCAAATGATAAAATTGAACCATAAGCATACATGCTACAGAATTTCAATTTGTGTTGCGACCCTCCTGATAGTTGGAAATTCTGTTACAGTACATTATTTAATCTAAAAGGTGGGTGGCAAAGCCATGACAGTTTTCTTTGTATTAAGATTGCGATACGCTTGCTGGATAAATTTAGCAAATTTTATATTTAAAACAGTGTTGTCCGTGGACAAAGCAGCAATGATGGCAGGCCTACAGGTCCGAACTCCCAACCTGTTCCATTCTGACCTAAGCATACACCTGCGTTGAGAATTGAAGGTAGGGCAGATGCAAACCATGTGCAAAATTGTTTCTGTCGCTAACCCACATCCTCTACAGATTGTGTCCTCCTCCATACGACGCCAAATGGGTAGATTTTGAAGAAAGCGCCAGTCCCCCATTCTTAGGGCTATAAAAATACGCTTAAAATAGAGTGAAAATGTGGTGGAAAAATACATTGCATGGGACAGCCGTTTATAAGAGTTGACTACTGCCCAGGAATGGCTGCGTTTCGTGAGGAGAGCTTTGTCAATAGCGAGAGATGTCGATCTCACACATTTTTTGATTGCGTTTTTAAAGGCAGACTGACTGGGATTGCGGGCCCAGAGGTCAGCAGCTGACATTTGGTGGATGTAGTCCTTCAAAAGGCAGCCAAATGATCCTCCTGGATTGCTCTCGTTAATTTCTTTCCAGACTACGGATTCTAGTGTACCTGGTTCAGCCGGTCTTGATTTGTGGCAAAGCTTAAGGTATGTACCAATGTTAGAGGCTTCGTAATTAGTTAACCCCAACTCTAATCTGATCTGTGCAGGGGATGCGGAACTTGGCAGTTGGAGTACCTTTTTGTAAATTTTAGTTGTGTGTTTATTTAAAGCGGTGTTCATTTTCCCTTTAAAGGTCTCTATACCATATGATATTGTGGGGCCAATCTTTGCTCTTAAGACTTCCAGTAGGGGAGAAAGGGTTGGACCTGAGAGTTTCTTCGACAGCTTAGACAGTGATACCACTAGTGCAGTGGCTTTGGCTGCAATCACGCTACTCTGCTTTATAAAGTTGCCCCTGAAATCCAAATGAAAGCCTAGGTATTTATATGATTGGCCAGTGGTAAGGCTTATTTTGTTAAGTGACCAGCCACCACCACTGTAACGTTTCTTGCCAAACGGGACAATCAGGGTCTTTTTCATATTGACTTCTAGTTGGTTAATGATCGTGTATTGCATCAATGTTTATGACTATGACTATGTTTGTTAAGTTTGATTGTAATTTCTCTCTCGCATTTATGTTTTATTACCTATCTTTTGTTATAAAGAGGGAAGATGTGTGACATCATACCTGGTTCTGAGTGGAATCTCACTATGTGTTCTAAGTAGAACCTCTCTATGTAATGGGGTTTTACAGTTGTCAGTTACTCACGGGTTGCTGATGGATGAGGTGAATAAATTGGACCAGAGCACAATCTATCAAGAGTCTGTTCCTTCTTTATGTGGTAAACACCACAATTACAATTACTACTATTTTACCACCATCGTTCACCTTTACAATAACCACCAGTGCCCATTAACACCACAACCGTTATTGCCATTTCCATCATCACTGTTATCATTACCTCCACAACCATGATTATGTCTACCACTGCCACACGCATTATCATTAACACAATTTACATTACTACCACAATTACCATCACCAACTCTAACATCACCACCACTACTAACAACAAAACCCTTAACCCCACCTCACCACCACTCCTAACAGCAACACCACCATTACTACCACCACAGTTGACAGCATCACAACTACATTACTATCACCACTACCATTTTTTCTATTACCATCATCAAAATCAGTACCACTAGTACCATCAGTACTACCACCATTATTGCACCATTACTACCACCATTACCATTTTACCAGCACCAACAATAACATTACCACAACACTACCCCTGTCACCATCACCATTATGGCGGCAGCGCTATCATTACAGAGCTTTCTCTCATTTGCAGGGGGGCATGGCTCAATGCAAATGAGGAAATCTCTTTGCCTTTGCGCCCACATGCATTACTGAAAGGGGCACGGAGACAAACATGCCTTTCAGAAGGCGGTTTGAAAATGAGCAATAAAAAGGTATTGCACTTTTAGTAAGCCTTCTAAAGACAGCCCTTTAAAGGGATGAAAGGGGGTTCCATGGACCCCCCCCAGACATCCCCTTGCAAGCGGGAACAGTCACACACTCGCCTGCAAGGGGATCTTTAATCCCTTTTAAAAGTGAAGGCGAATTGCCGCTGGCATAGTGAAACAGGGAGCAGCTTTAAAACAGATGCTCTGCATTACTCTTGAATCCGTTGCTCTGGGGGCAGCCGACTTTGTGCTGCACCGAGGGCAATGCATTCTTTCTGATAGGGCGCACCTTTCCATGTTTGCTTTAAGGTGCACCTGGCGCCTACAGTGCTCCCTATCTGTAATACGGGACCTGGGGGCATATTACCAAGGGCCCTTATCGCCGCTTTAGCGGGACTTTTTCCCGCTAAAGCGGTGATAATTTTCTCGCCCAATTACCAAGCTGTCGCTAACACCAGTTAGCGACAGCTTGTAGGCGATAACAAGCATTTTGGGGCCCGCTTTGCATGGCTGCGATATTTATCGCTGAAAACAGTCGCTAACATCGCTATCACCTATGATCAACACACGCCTGCCCTGACCAGTTCTTAGCCATGTTATCCAATTTGAGGTGGATAACATGGCTAAGAGCATTGTCACACTAATGCGTGAATATCGCTGTATTGACAGCGATATTCACGCATTTCGCCTGATTTTTATCGCTTTTGAGATAAACCTTATATAATAGCATGTTATCTCAGCGATAAAAACAGGTGAAGGGCGGCGATAAAAATCTTACCGCTAACCCTACTTAGCGATAAATTTCGCTGTAGGTTGGTAATATGCCCCCTGGTGTTTATGTATGACTTTTCATAACATACCTTGTTGCTTCATATTGCCGGCCATCAGTGAGCATTTTAAACTGAAAGGCACATTTTCCCTCTTGTTACTAGATTTGAATTCGTGAGGCCTTCTCTTTCCAGCTGCGTGCCAGAGTAATGCTTACATGGCCGGAAAAAGGTTTATATGGTTAACCAAGGTTGTTTTTTCAAACAGAACCACAAAATAATGTGTAATCAAGGGAACCAATCACTGGAGCGCTCAAATCTTTTCTACAACCAAAATAATAGTCCTTTGTAAATCGTGGGAAGTGGTAATTGACCAGGGGTCAATTTAAGGAAGGGCTTCCAGTAATGCACACGCTTTGCTCATAAATACTTTTTGAATAATATAAACGAGGGTCTGTGCAGTCTGTGAGAGGGAAGTCTTAAATATTAACTGTAACAAAACAACCCTTTCGCTTAATGGAAACTTTTCACTCTTGAGGAATGTTGTGGTTGCTTTCTTTTCTTTTCACTTTTTTTCCTTATCACATAGTGGGAATGTCAGTTGAAGTTTTTGCTTCAGTTTTACCTGTCAGACTTGAATCTGGGACAAAGCCAAGTTGGCCTTTTAACTCTCGGGTTATATGTAATGGGTGATAACAAGTAGGGCAATAAACCCACATATCCTCCAATAAATCATATATTGTTTATTTGACTTTTTTTATACCATTGCACAGCAGGAGAGACTCGTCACTGAGATTCACAAGTGCTTGAATAGAGCAGAAACAGTATGCAAAATGGAGGGCCAAAAAACGTTGTAAAATTTTCACAGATATTTAGTCTAGAGGACCTGGCTAGGTGGAGCCTATATAGTGGGTGATATTGAAGGGCTTTTTCAATGAGCGGGTTTAAATTATAGGGTTATGTACTAAGGTTGTTCGTGGGCGCCTGTATTGCGCAGAGAAACGTAAAGTATTGCTTCAATTTACGTACCATTATAAAATCCCATAGGTGCCACACAAAGTTGAGCAGCCCCATGTGCGTGCTCATCCACCCCTTAGTAAATCTACACTGGACACTGGCATGCTAAATGCCAGGAGGATGGGTGTCATTCATAAATTGGCCCCAATGGGGGCCTATGATATGTTGGGTAACGCTGGGCAATAAGCCATGCGGTGGTAAGACGTTACTGTTATTTAGTTGAGTTTATACTCATGCACTTGAACTGGATGGTAATTGCGAAGAGATAGTGTACCTGTTATGTTGCCTCAGAGATATATACTAGCAATCAGATGATGTCCAAGTAACAGTATATGCTACAGAACATGTTCACTTCTATGTTTGTACTTTTCCATTAAATATAATACTTTTTTTAAAAAAGAATGATGTTCGCGATGTGAGAACTCAGAATGGGTTAGCCCGATCAGGAGAATGCGTTTTGGTGTGATTACTTCGGGTTGGCCATCAGTTGCCTTGCATCATAATTTTGTTGTTCTTGTGTGTGTTTAATGAATGGTCTATTTCATTGCTGTGCATATAGAGCCAACAACAACTGGACTATACATCATTGTTCATTGCTACGATGTTGCACAATGGGAACATTTGTTTTCCACAGCAGTTATGTTAATTGCAGGTTGCTCAGACTGAGTTCTCCGAGGTTAGGATAACCAGATGGCTCCATGTCACCGGCTCACCACTTTTCCATTCCTGTACTTTGCTTTTGCATGTCAGTTCATTCTGACAGTTGTAGTCTTGGTACATTTTACTAGTCTATTGGTCCAAAGCATAATGATATGTATAAGCAAAGCCCAGAAATAGAAAAGTGGTGTATCTGTCACATTGAGCTATCTGAAAAACTATCAGTGTTTCACAGGACAGAGTGGCAGTGCTCTTCACACCGAGAGTCAACTACTTGCGGCCTCCTCCAATGCAAACGGAACTCTTTGCGTCGGACTTGAGAAGGCAATACTTCAGCGGAGTAGTGTCTTTAAGATTATTAGCACTAGGACCCTCATGGTTCTGGCAGACTTTAAACACAAATTACGCAAGCTGCTGGGAGGTGTTAAGGTGTGGTTATTAAAGTCAGGATTCAATGCGTGCAGTGTGTGATCATAGGCTGAAGAATAAAGACATCTGTTACAGACATGCGTGTGTGGTGTGTTTCATTTACGTGCTCCTGGGATGGGGAGGACGCTATAACTGGTGACAAGAAGGGGATACGTGCCCCGAAGAAACAAGATTGCTCTCCCTTAGAGTTTGCAACTGTACAGCAAACTGCTTGTGCACCCCAAATTGATGCAAAGTATTCTGAGGTCGGCTTATGTGACGTCAGAACCCTGCTCCAGCCCGTAAATGGCCCTAGAAGAAGTTGAAGGCCTGACAGAGAAGCACATTTCAAAAGGCCGCTAGAATCTATAGGTAAGACCAAAAGAAGCGATATTGCACTGCGCCATTGCACTGAGCTATCATCCATGCAAAGCAAATGATAAAGGCAAGGATAACCAGGTACGAAAGCAGAAACCCACTTAACGACAGAAGAGAATGAAGTGCCACATGACCTTGAATTGAACGTGACGAGACGGGCCCAGATGAGAGGCCGATACGTGCCAATGTTGCAGGTTGCATCCATTGCAACAAAAGCGCCCTAGCAGAATATACTTGCAATGGTGACATAACAGAGCATAAAAAATGTTTCTGAAACCACCACTGGCATTTGACACTGCTAAAAAGTCGAATAATGGTGCCAGATGGGCTGCATGGATTGAAACATTTGATGACTTCATAGATGCTCTAGAAGACAAAGGTGATAAGAAGATCATTAAATACTTAAAGAACCTTGCTGATGATGGAGTGAAAGTAGTGATAAAGAAAGACTAGCCACCTGGAGCCAAATTGTATCAAAAGATAAAAGAAGCTTTAGACGCCAAGTTCAATCCAATGCCAAACGTCAACTATGAAAGATACATCTTCAACCAAGCATGAGAACTGGTTGGCAAAACGATGAGTTTGTTGAAAGACTTGTTACACTCATTATGCATTGCAAGTTCTGTGATTTCACCAATGAAAACGGCATGCATATCAGAATCATCAATGGCTGCCTTTCCGATTCATTTAAAAGAGTGCATTTTGAGAGAAACACAAAGTCTGGAGAAAATGCTAATGGCTGCGAGAGCACATGAATGAGCAGATTGACAAGCTGCTGTTTCGGAAGTGGCAACGGCCCATCATTAATCAGACCTGACTGTGAAAAGCAACCACAGGCGACAACAATATGCAAGTAAGTTGACATCTTTAAAGAAAGTTCCTATGTGGATTTTCATTTTCCCATGAAGGTAGTGTCCAGCCATAGGACAGACATGCAAAGGTTGTGTGGAAAGAAAATCACTTCATAACGGTCTGCAAAGCAAAAGAGAAATAAAATCGCCACCTCAAGAAGAGAAATTGGGTGGCAGATGGTTCCAGAAACATTCTCGTCATGCCCACAAACCCAAAAAGCAACATCAGCTATGACAAATGATAACAAGGCTGGATCAATCGCCCTCAAACTCATCGTACAAAGGCTCTTCAACATCGCTGTTGAAAACCGATTAAGATGATGGGTGTGCGCTAATGGTAGCTCCCAAAGAGACGTGTGCGCATGTAGGATTAACTGCTTGTAAAGAAGACCACAGTTCACAAGAAAGTCACCAAACGAAATGACAAACTTCATTCAGATGTTGTTCAAAACCACACATAAGTGAATGTTCAACCAGTAACTTTCATCATAGACACTAGTGCCTCGATCAACATCATCTGAGGAAATGAAGGGCGTAAGGAGCACTCCGTTAAGCCAATATCTTAGGTAGTCAGCCCGGTATTATACGCATTCCAGTATGGCGCCCAAACATTCTATCAGAATGGCTACAGCACTAAGACTAAGTCCTTTCTTTATGTTTACAAACTCCGTTCCCAGGCGGAGTTCGCGGAGTTTTAATGGCGTTTTTTCGGCACACAGTGCATGGAGATCGATAGACAGTGGAACCCCAGATACGGCGGAAATCTTTGGCAATTCAGGTATGCACTGACCCGTTTTCTCGGAGTGTATTGATATTATCGTTAGATGCCCACAAACACTTTAGTAATTGCGCTTTTTTCACCAAACAGATTAACATTCGGGTGAAGATAAGGTAAGGGTTCTCAGACCCACGTTGTTTGAGCAATCGTTATACAGGACAGGAAAACCTTTAGTCCTAATTTATGTTATTTTATCCTTGCAGCGATTACATATCATCCTATACAGGTATGTCCTCACTAGTCTTTTCAAGACTCATTCCAAAATCTTATAACCAACACAGGTTATTCATTATTACTTGTAGTGACTGAACACTGAGTCCAGCAAGTGAGGCGAATTTAGGTAACCACCTGTTATGACAAACACCAGGTATGATACCACCATAGAGTTTAGTCACATATCCCCCATGAACTACATTGAATTAAGATTCTCACACAATTTTATATGTTTTATTTTCAGACATTCCCCTGATGAAGGCACCGTAGAGGCGCCGAAATGCATTGGGCTCTTCTGTTAAATTTTTGTGTACTGTTCATTGTGTAAATATGAAGCCAAAGTATTGAATAAGTAAATATGATATAATGTTTACAAAATTGATGAATTGAATTATATGTTTGTATTATGAGAAATGAAAATAATACATGAGTAAATGAAACTAATCAAAAAACTCAAAAATAAGAATAAAAATAAGTACAAAATCTAAAAAAGTGTGTTAAGCATAATTAAGGCGCGGAGCGCCAAGTGAACAGTGCCCGATTTGACGGGTCTAAAAACCCATCATAACCTCGATCAACATCATGCCAGTGGAAAGGTTTAATAGCCTGTCCCCTGCGCCTCACTCCATCAGGCACAAAGGTATACATCTGGGCTGCTTCTGAACCACTGCAAAGCCAAGGGTCATTCACAGCAACCATTTGACACAAAATTACATCATGTCAAGCGCCGATCCATGTCCTTTCAAGGAACCTTATCCAGTGTATGCCTACTCAGCTTTGCTACGGCTGCTGACAAGGGACTGATATCACTAAATTGCAACCTTCATACTCAGTCTGTAATTGTAAGTCAGTTCCCGTCGTTCTTTCATGGTTTAGGAAAACTCAAGAAAATGAAAGTGCAACTTCATATTGTTGAGTACATTCGCCAAGCTGCACAGTGGAACTCCAAAGTCACTTTCCACTTGCAAGAGGCTGTTGAGAAAGTACTAAACATGCTGTGGAAGATTGACATCATTGAACGCTCCACCGGTCCTATGGGTCTTGCACATAGTGGTGGTGCCAAAAAAGGGCAGAGGAGGTGCAATGCACCTTTGTGTTGATGTGCACCAAGCCAACAAAGCAATCGAGAGATAAAGACATCCTGGTCCCCATATAGCAGATATGATCGTGCAAATAAATGAAGCAAAGGCTTCTCCCGCCTTGATTTGAACAAGGGATACCATCAACTCAAACTGGAAGAGAATTTCAGGTACATTACCACTTTTTCATCTCATGTTGCTTTGTTTAGATACAAAAGACTACGTTTCGGAGTGTCTAGGCTGCAGAAATATTCTAGAATGTTGTATGCCAAGTAATTCAACATGCTATACATGCATTTAATTATACTAATGACATACTGGTGTGTGGGACAACACTAAAGGAGCCTGACAAGGCTTTTACAAAAGTATGTCAGGTACTTGCTGATGCAGGCCTCACTCTGAATGGAGCCGAGTGTGAGTTTCACAAGACCAAACTTAAATTCTTTGGGCACGTATTCTCTGATGAGGCAAGGGGCCTTGACCCAGATAAGGTGAAAGTGCTGTCATCTACTTGTTCTCCACAAGATGTAAACATGCTGCAATCCTTCTTAGGCTTGGCCAGTTACTGCTCAAGGTACATTTGTGACTTTGCGACAGTGTGTGCCCCTTTGAGAGAATTAACAAAGCGAAATGTCCCATTCCAGTGATCTCCTGAATGTGACCAAAGTTTCAAAAGAATAAAACGTGCAATTGAGAATGCAACTGAAATGGCCTATTTTTACCCCAAACTCCATACTGAGCTCACAGTAGATGCCAGACCAGTGGGTCTGGGGGCCATCCTTGCTCAACACAATGGTCATCCAAATGCTTTGAGACACATTGTGGCCTTTGCCAGTCCAAACTTGTCTGAAACTGAATGTGCCTATTCCGAGCCAGAAAAGAAGAGTCTGGCTGTCGAATGGGCCTGCAAACATTTTCATGTGTTAATATATGGAAAACGTTTCACCATTATCTCGGACCACCATTTGCATTGCTCACTATGTTTGGAAATTCAAACGCTAAAATGCCCCCTTGCTTTGAGAGGTGGGAGTTGTGACTATAAGACTATTACTACAAAACTGTGCACAAGCCGGAAAAAGATCAAAACCCTGCTGATTACTTTTCATGAGTGCTGCTACATGGCCACAGTTGGACATCCATAGTGGCTGAAGAGTCTGTCAACTTCATTGTGAGGTCCAGTATGCCAGCAGCCCTTGTCATTGAACACATTACTGCGGCTACCAAAACGGATAAGAACATATATTATCCTCAAAGACCTCATTTCAACTTAAGTGTCGAAGAAAAGCATTCACCACTTTGCGAATGATGTTGAATAAAAAAAATCAAAAATGTACGGTATGAAATGTCTGTCACCAGAGAGGGTATCATATTGAGGGGCTTTAATATCATTATCCCTGAGAGCCTGCGACAGCAAGTCTTTGAGCTGGCCCATGAAAAATATGTGGCATTGCAGCTACCAAAAGAGCGCAAAGAGATCGAGTGTGGGTCCCTCGCCTAGATGACCGAGTTGAGAAAGAACTGAAACTATGCCATTTGTATAACTGCTTATTTCCCAAAGTGACGCAGGATCCACTGACCATGTCTGATCTTCCTGCGCATGCCTGAGAGAGAGACGCTGTTGATTTATTTGGGCCCTTGAAAATGGACATCATTTCATGGTAGTCATTGATGAATACTCATGCTTTCCTTTGGGGGAAGACTCATCATCAACAACCCATGACAAAGCCATTGAGAGGCTTAATGACATTTTTGCAGCGTGGGGCATCCCTGCTGTTCTCAAATTTTACAACAGCCTGCCTTTCAACAGCAAATAATTCAAGGAGTATCTTGTTTGACTCACTATCAAGCATCAAAGGAATATGCTTCTCTGGCCTCAGGCCAACGATGTTGTTAAACGATCTATGGGCATCCTCCAGACGGCAAAACAGAAGGCATAAATGCAGGGAATTAATATAAACCAAGCCATGTCTCAAGCTCTTTGTGCCTTTTGATCAACTCTACACTCCACTACTGGTGAGAGTCCTGCCATCTTGATATTTCAGAGAGCCATCGGAACTAAGCTAGCACAATGAACATCGGACCGATCAATAAACACAGAAAAGGTTCATGCTGCAGACACTTCTCAAAAGGGCAAGATGAAAACCTACTCTGTTCAGTGCCAATGCTCACAGGAAAAGGTCTTCAATAAAGGGGACTGGGTATTGGTCAAACAGAAAAGGTAGCGGAAGATGGACACTCCGTTTGCTGTCAACCATCTGAGAGTTGTAAAGACCAATGGGCTCATGGTGACTGCTCATCGTCACAGAAAGTCTATCACACAGGACTTGTCACACTTTAGACACTTGCCTTGGTGTTAGTCTGCTCCTTAGACCATGAGCGAGACAACGCTGTCTGAATGTCCAGATCAAACATCTATGCCTATGTCATCGATGAATGATCAATGTACCCATCAAATACATCTTGCCACCTGATCTGGCAGACCAGTGTCAGCACCACAATGAATCATTGAGGAAAAATGATGTTAATGTTGTTTGTACTTTTTATTTAACATAGGGGGAGATTTGGTGTATTGAAGAGTATGTGCGCTAGGGAGGTGTTAAGGTGTGTATATTAAAGTCATGATGAAATGCGTACAGTTTAAAAGATGTCTGTTATAGAGCTCTGTGTGTGGCGTCTTTCATTTACGTGTTCCAAGGCTGGGGAGGACGCCACAAGTGGGACTAACTTGGTTCCTGTATCTGACTCATGCCCCACCATGGTCACACTGAACCTGTGACTTTCCCCTAGTCTAGAGCGACCAGATAATTACGAATGGCAGTTGCTGCTTCTTAGAGCAATTTTCCCTAAAAACTTTAAAATTCAATACCTCTGGTTTTTCTGATTGTATTTTGTCGTTCCAGTACCATTTCGTTTACAAAAATCTTCTCTTTTTTTTAATGGTTTGGGATTTTTCTTGTGTTGTGTTTCCACTTTTTTACTGTTTGTGCACTGCATTAATACTTTTAATATTGCCTATAAATTTAGCCTGACTGCTTGTGTGCCAAGTACCCAGAGGATTCAACCCCGGGAAATTTAGTGTCTGCTGTGGTTCACTCTGACAAGAATTGTGGTTGTTGCTTAAGTGAGGCTCACACCCCTCTCAACAAATGGCCCAATTTCTCATACCTATCCTTTGCACAGGTTGCTGAACTCACCAGATTACAGATACCTAGAATGATTTGTAGGCATGTCATAGTTAACACAAGTAACATTATCTGTCTGGGCTATGGTTACCCAAAATGATATTGATTAATTTTACAGACTGCCTTTTGGAAACACATATCAATAAAAAGGACCAGAGTATGAGTGAGAATAAATCAAAATCACCCTCAGTTAAAATCAAGAAGCAAAAGATCCTGGAAATGGAAAACTCTACATTGGATTTTAGGAAAAATTAGTGAGTACATATACGTCTAAACCCATCAATAGAGAAAAGGCAGTACATTAGGATATTCCTATTGTACACATCATATGAGTGTCAGACGTATTGGAACTATTTCAAAAGTGACACATGTATCAAGGGAATACCAACTGTGTTCTTCTAACATTGAGTTTGGAACACTTCCGGGTTTCTCATCAATGGTGTTCTATATGCACTGTCAAAGAGAAACCCAATCATTGAAATGGTGGACAAAAAGAGGGAAACGGCCTTAACAACCTGTGCAGCAGGTACAGGGCACACGTGAGGTAAAATAACTTTTAAGTGATTTAGTCAATTTGAGACAAAATATTGGACACTGGTTGTTTGGTGAAGACAGTATGTTAAGCTTTATAAACATCTTCTTTCTTTTGAATATGTACAGAACGCCAGCCGACACGTGTTTCGTCAACAGGGCAGTGCCTGTGAATCATCAGGCTGAGAGCGGCGCTTGTATTCTGTGCGATGGTTCCGGAATATGGACAAATCACGAGGAGGAAATGAAGGGCAAGGGATCAGAGTTTCATACCCACTCACTTATCAGCATGGGTTTCATTGGTCTGACATTGATGTATGTGCTTATGCTATCTATCACCTTAAAACGTGTGACAACCGTTTTCATTTACGCATATTTGCTTGCACCTTTTAATGTTACCATAATATTGTTTAAACATTTGTTATTATTCGCATTAACACCCGCTGAATGTTTTGTAGAACACTATATTTATGGTTTTGCAACTTATGGCTCATATGTCTTAGGAATTACGCATTATTATGATGGAGCATCATTTACGAGCTTATCCTGCACTATCAGGATTCTCCGGTTCTTGTCATTTATTCAAATACTGGAACATATGGACCACCTTCTGTAATGTTATCTTCTTTTTCCATGTCACAGGCACTTTAGAGAAACACCTCATGCCCGCCCACCGCAATTGAATTAAACTTCTGTCAAATACATCCTAAAACCACGCCACCACCGGCATCTCTAGTCCGCCTTTCTCTCCAGTGCAACACTCAATCCAGCAAGTATTGTAGAATCACCTGTCATTAGCACCTTTCTCCTGATCCACTCAGGAGCCATCATGCTTGTTATTCGTACCTTCCCCTCATCCCGGTTTTGCACCTATTTAGTTATGATCTGGCCCCACACCCCTGCCGCGCTTCCACATCCACCTCCTTGATTTTCACTTATTCCCACCCTCACATGTACACGCCCAGGATCCTCAACCTTCACCGCACACTCACCCTTCACGCTGATTTTCACAGACATCGGGCCCGATTCACAAAATGAATTTAAGACTAAATCCTAAACTTACTACTATTTGGTATTCACAGAATGCACTTACTACTTTCGGGATTCACAAAGTGAACTTACTACTTTCGGGATTCACAGAATGAACTTACTACTTTCGGTATTCACAGAATACATTTAAGACTACTAACTTTACGTCCGCACTCGGGCTGTAAATTCTGGCCCTGAGGCGGATTTTCCGGCTTGGGGGTGGAGCTTACGGCCCGGAGGCGGAGCTTCCGGGCCGGAGGTGGAGCTTGTGGGCCGGAGGCGGAGCTTGCGGCTTGGAGGCGGAGCTTCAGACTCGGAGGTGGTTATTTAGCCATGGCTGAAATCTCCACCTCTGGGCCGGAAACTCCGCCTCCAGGCCGGGATTTACGGCCCGAGTGCGGACGTAAAGTTAGTAGTCTTAAATCTATTCTGTGAATTCCGAAAGTAGTAAATTCATTCTGTGAATCCCGAAAGTAGTAAGTTCACTCTGTGAATCCCGAAAGTAGTAGTTGCATTCTGTGAATACCAAATAGTAGTAAGTTTAGGATTTAGTCTTAAGTTCATTCTGTGAATTGGGCCCACTATGTCATACATAGTTGTCTATGTACAATAGTTTTCCCATTTCCTGTCTCCAATTCAGTCGTTAAACACATCTTCTGTGGTTTTTCATTGCACCAATAAACACACGTCACGCACCTCTTTAAGGACTGTGCTTAAATCCAGAATGTTTGTTTTTCATGATCAGGCATTTTTCTTTTCTTTTATTAATATTTTCCTTGTATTATAATGTATTTTACAGCCCTGATGAGTCACAGGCACTGCCCTGTTGACGAAACACGTGTCCGTCATCCACATGACCCTTGCCCTTCATTTCCTCCTCGTGATTTGTCCATATTCCGGAACCATCGCACAGAATACAAGCACCGCTCTCAGCCCTGATGAGTCACAGGCACTGCCCTGTTGACGAAACACGTGTCTGCTGGCGTTCTGTACATATTCAAAAGTAAGAAGACGTATATCAAGCTTAATATATTGTCTTCACCAAACAACTGGTGTCCAATATTTTGTCTCAAATAGACTAAATCACTTAAATGTTATTTGTACCTCACGTGTGCCCAGTACCTGCTGCATATTTTGTGTGGTGTTCCGGCATCCCTTGCCTGACCACCTCTGAGAGGTTTTAGGGTTTCCCTCTTTACTGGCAGCACCGTTATACACTTGTTTTTTCCATCCATCACTACATACTCCTACTGCATTTTGTGAGCGCCCCATACTGTACAATCCAAACCCCCAGCGGAACCGCCTTAACAACCTGGACTGATCCATGTGTGCTGTGTCCCTGAAAACCGAACCACACTTGCCTTAACCACGCATATGCGTGGTTAAGGCACTGCGCAGTCTAGATGTGGGACTGGGTCGGCACAGGAAGAGGAAGGATAGGGAGAGGACGTGGTCAGGTAAGTGGTCCTGGGGCCCGATTTTGGGGAGTGGGGGAGTATTTCTTCATGGTGGGGTAGTTTTTAGGGCTCAGGGGTGTATGTTGTTTATGGGGCAGGGGCCGGGTATTAGGGATAAGGGCAGGGGGGGTCAGGGTAATTTTCAGGGGTAGGGGTCAGTTTTTAAGACTCAGGGCAGGGCAGGGCTGGGGTCGGGGTAGGTTTTAGGGCATGGTGTCAGTCTTTAGACCTCAAGGCGGTGGGAAAGGGACAGTCTTCACGGGCGGGGGCAGTTTTAGACCTCAGGACAAGAGGGGGCTGGGTCGGGTAGTATAAAGGGATAGGGGTCAGTTTTTAGGGCTCACGGCGGGGGTGCTGGGGTTGGAATAGTTTAAGGGCGTGTTGTCAGTTTTTAGGGCTCTGGGCGGGGGGCTCGGGTCAGGGTAGTTCTAAGGGCATGGGAACAGTTTTCAGGCTCAGGGTGGGGTGGGCGAAAAGGGACAGTTTTCATAGGTGAAGGCAATTTTAGGCCTCAGGGCCTGTGTTGGGGTAGTTTACAGGTGTGTAGGACAGCTTTTATGGCTCAGGGTGGAAGGGCTGGAGTCAGGGTTCATTTGTAGGGCCTGGGGTCAAATTTTAGGCGAGAGTAAAGGGACAGATTTCAGGGCTGGGGCATGGGTGTGATCTTTACCACAAATGTCCCTTTACCAATCATGTCTTTACCACAAAATTGCGTGGGAAAGGCGTGTGTGGTAAAGGCATGTGTGGTAAAGACGTGGTCATGGTTGAGACCGTGTGGTTTAGGCATGCATTGTTGAGGCATGCGTTGTACCATCATACAACCAAAACAAGAATTCTATGTGAGTCAAGACTAACTAAGACTCACCAAAATACCAACATATGAGATTCTAGGCAGATCATTTTAGGTTTCTGTGCCTCAGTTTATAAATATACGTAGAGAAAGTATGTAAAAAACTGTACCTTGTACTGTCCACCACTACCTTAACTACATGCACCTTCTGTCCACACACAGGCCCACATCACATCCTGGTGTCTAGGACTCTGCACATCTTACTAATCTATGTGCAGCATATCATATATGGGGCACTCATGCTACAATATTTAGAGATGTTCTTCGCAAATCACTCCACTACTCGCAGTTTGAAACACCTAAAAAAGAGGTCACATGAGAAGGATTAATTGGAATGGGAAACATAGATAAAGGATTAAATATGCAAGGAAAGGAACCCATAGAAAATAATGGAATTTAAAACAGCAATTGGTCCACAAGGAGAAGAAGATAAATAGAGAGGGCAACGGCAGCAGTAAGAGTCAGTGATGTTGTGGTGGGGACTAATTATCACTATGTATGGTCTTAGACACTCTTGCTGCGCCTGGCCAGAGGATGCAGTGCAATAAAACCAGGCAGGAGGTCCCTTCTGTATAGTCGAGGTGGTCCATTACATCCCTCCCCAACTTGGCTCCAAAACATATCTTTGGACATGGTGCACAAAGTCCTTGAATTCTGAGTTTGGTCTTGGGTTTGGCCTCAGGTTGTACAGCTAATGACATGAGCGGCTGAGACTTACATGCCTGTCCTGATCTCTTTGGGTAACTCTATCCCTGTCCTGGGCTCCCCACATTGGGGACTGGCTTAAGGTTTCTGCTGCCTCTGGGATGCTTTGACTACAGCAGATCCGTCGTCCTCCAGTTCTTCCTGGTTCACCACTCTCAACTTCTGGAACCAAGAACCATTCTGACTGACTGTCTTGTCACTTCCGTGCAGTTACCATGGTGCCGTTGATGCTCAGTACTCTCCACACCCTAGATTTAAATGGTGTTCTGAGCTTCCACCAAGGTCTTTGATCTTTCAGAATCACTCTATCTCCTGGCACTAGCAGTCGCAATGTTGCTCAGCTCCTGAGGCTGGCTCTTGTGTTGTTCTCCATGCGTCTCACCTGGGCACCCACAGGGTCGTACTCTGCAGGGTGAGTTGAGATAGTGTCTCTCTGGGCCCCTTTTACCATGAGTGTCCATGGGGGTCACTGGGTGGTGCAGTGAGGCATTCCTCGGTATTCCTCAAGAATCCCTGAAGGCTGATTTCCCGGTTGTCTCCTTCGACCATGGTAATCCGGCGCGGCATGTTGAAGGTCCGTGTCAAGTACTCATCCTCTCTGTTTGCTTGAGGTCACTGCAGCATGATGCAGTGGTGTTTTATCTCTTGGCTTTCAAGCAGCCCCTTGAACTCTGACCCTTGAAAGGGTGGATCACTGTTCATCTTGATTTTTTTTGGCAACCCAAACAGTGTGAAGACCCTTTCTAGCACAGGTGCAAAATTTTTAAATGCTATTGACTCTACTAGTTCAACTACAGGTTATTTGGAATGACTTTCCATGATGACCAGGGTGACCCTGTCATCTGAAAACTCCTGAAGTCCATGCTTACTTTAGACCATGGCGTGATGCATGATCCCTCTGAGATGACTGGTGCAGAGGTCTCTGGGTTGCTTGTAATTTGGAAACCGGGACATGGTCTTACTAGGTCATCTACAACTGCTTCCTGGCCTGGAAACAACACTTCTTCCTAGATTTCATCTTCGCTGTACCTTGATGTCTGCCATGGGCTAACACAGTCACTTGGTGCTGCAGGCTTTCAGGAATAACTAGCCTGTGGTCTTGCAGGACTAGCCCCTGCTGAGTGGCACTTAATACATCTCAAGCTCTCTATATTTGAGTGAATCTTTCTTTGTCTGGCACGTTACAATCATTAGCGTGGCGAAGAAAGTTGTGTCATGATCCATGTTGGAGTACCTCTAATGCTCTCATCAGCATAGAGTCTCCTGCCATCGTTGCTTCAATGTCACTCAGACTCAGGGCACTCAGACATGCGTATGTACTCTTCCATTGGCTCCACCTCATCTTCAGCGTGTATTTGCCCTTGGAGCGGGTAGCGGGAGAGGAAGTCTGCCAGGTTTGTGGACCCTTGGTGGTAGAGCACTTCAGACTGCTAGTGTTGCAGCTGGATGGCCCATCGCTTGATGCAAGGGTGCTGGTGAGGCACTGCACCGTGGAACAGTTGATCCAGTGGCTGGTGGTCGGGGACTACTCTGAAAGGCCTTCCACAAAGGTACAACTGAAAATGCCTGGATGCCCACTTGATGGCTAGTGCTTCTATTTCTATCTCAGCATACCTGCCTTCCTTCGGCGTGAGAGCTATGATTGTGAAAGCTAGTGGTTCCCACCTTCCCGGCTCTGCCTCCTGCGTGAGCACTGCCCGAGGCCTTTGGGCTCACATCAACTTGCAGTTCTGTCCTTTTTTTCTGGTCAAAGTTCTCCATAATTGCCTTGATTAAGAGGGCCTTCTTCACATTCTGGAATGCATGTTCTTCATTTGGGCCCCACACCCAGTGGACATGCTTTAGTCATTGCCCACAGCAGCTAGGTTGGGAAAAAAACTCCCACAATATGCGGCCATGCCAAGGAAGCTGCATTTGCCTGTGCAGGAGCCTGCTTGATGATCTAAGACTTCTGGGGGTCAACCTGCACCCTGTCCTGGGTGAAGACGTACCCAAAGAACTCTTTGGATGTTTTAAAGAAAGAAAACTTCTAATTGTGGAGCGTGACGTCATGTTCCCATAGCCGTTTCAGCTTTGCTCTTAGGTGCTTATTGTGCTTCTCTACAGTTGCGGAATAGATCAGAATGTTGTTGCTTCCATTCATGATGCCCTGCAAGCCTTATGTGGTCTCTCAAATGGCGTCCTGGCCTTCAGTTGGGGATGAGATGCCAAAGTCTAGATGCCTATTCCTGTACAGGCCTAGGTGTGTAGGAAAGTGGTTATATACAGACTTTCTTCTGACAGTTGAAGTTGGTGATATCCTGCATTTACATCCAAATTCGAGTGCCACTTGGCTCCATTAAAATCTGCTATAATATCATCCATTGTGGGTGATATGTCTCTCATATTTGATGGTTTTATTCGAAGAGGCATATTGATGCACAAACGCACATTGCCAGGTTGTTTTGGCTTTTCAGCTATTACCATAGGGGACACCCAGGGAGTTGGTCATGACACCTTCTCAATTACACCCAGACTCTTGAGTTTGTCAAGCTCCTGTTCGACTAGTGGTCTTAGTTGTTATGGCACGTGTCTATGATGCAGGGCTACTGGTTTGACTGGTTGGTCAATGTGCAGCTTGATTAGTGGGGCTCTTAAACACCCTAGTCCGGTGAACAGTTCTGGGAATTGGCTTAGTAGCTCATCAGTTTGATGGGCTTGCACAGTCTGAGTAAACAAGACTAGACCAAGGTCTTCTGCAGTGTGGCTTCCCAGTAGTGTATCCACTTCCTTGGTGACTACATGGAAAGCTACTAGGAGTTCTTGACCATGGACCTCACATGTACTTTCATGACACCTTTGAGGGGCTACAGAGCCTAGCCCCTGTATGTGTAGATCTTGGCGTGTGTCAGAGGCAGTGCTGGCCTCAGGCGGAGGCACCTGTATTGTTGTTTGCCCATCACATTTACTGACGCCCTTGTGTTGATGAGGTCTTTGATTTCAGACCATGCAATCTCAACTACAGATGTGGAATGCATCTTCTGTGTTGCTTCAGGTCTCCTGCAAATGATATGCGGAACACTACCTGTTCTTCTTCCTCGAATGGTGACACTTCATCTTTCCACCCTTCGCCAAGCTGTGGATGTCTGCATGTGTAGTGATTTTCTCAGTCGGTCAAAGATAGCTGTCGCACGGCTATCACTGAAGCCCACCTTCCTCGGTTACCTCTTCCTCTCAGGCCACTGTGACATACTTTCGCGAAGTGGCTCATTTATACACAGTTCGAGCATGTGCACTATTGCACCAGGCATTCATCCAAAGAAGTGTTCTTCCTGGGCTACGATATCTACAGCTCTTGAGGGCTTTGGCTCCATGGGTTTGGACTCTTTCTCATTCCCAGCATCTGCCTATTCGAGTTTCACATTGTGGTTTTTTGTAGTTGTGTGAGTGAGTGCACTGTCCATCTCTGTGGCTCTTGCAGCGGATAGCTCATGAGATCTGGCCATGATTGGGATATCCTCCAGGCTGATGTTCGGTTGCTGTAAGAGGAGAATTCTGAGGGTTTTGTTCCGACACCCTTGAATGATCAATGCTCTACTTTCTTTAGGCTGATCGTCAGCTGAGCACGTGCAGGCTAGCTCATTGAGGTGTGCATAGAAAGCGTCAATCGACTAAACCACTTGCTGGTGGGCCTGTGGGAGCGTGAATCTTTCAAAGTCTGGATTTAATTTTGGATCAAAATGTGCATGTAGCGCCCTCAAAGCTGAACAGTAGTCATCTCCTGCACCAGTGTTCGGAAGAAGTTCAAATAGCTTATAGATCTATTCACCAGCGTACTGGAAGAGTAGTGAGTGCTTGACTGTGCCATCAGTCTCTCATATAGCAATAAAGTAATTGTCCGGCCTCCCCTCCCATGTCTTCCCTCATGAAGCAGCAGTGTCAGGGTTGACTAATTCGCTGAATGGCTAAATCACACTTACTAGTGTATGCTGTTTTGATGTCTGTCTTGCTGGGGACCCTGAGGGGATGCTGCATTTGCATCATGATTCAGAAAAGGGGGTGGTGATGAAAAGAGTGTCTGAATTAAGCAGACCACTCTTACCCAGTCCAAAGATCAGGGCTTGATCCATCACCGTTTTTTAGCTCACTGCACCATCCCAGCTCAGAACCTGGCTATATGCAAATTAGTCTGTCCCTGGCCCAGTGCATCATGGGAACAGGGCAGACCAAACTACCAAGCCAATTCTTGTACTGGGAAGGAAACAAGCTTCCGGGGACCGGTTTCTAGCATTTCAGCCGTCTTCGGCCTGGCTTGCCTGAATCCTGATGGTGCAATGGGCAAGGGACTCACATCTGAGTATACCCTTCCACGCTTATGGTGGACAAAAACGATTCAGAAAAGGGGGTGGTGATGAACAGAGTGTCTGAATTAAGCAGACCACTCTTACCCAGTCCAAAGATCAGGGCTTGATCCATCACCGTTTTTTAGCTCACTGCACCATCCCAGCTCAGAACCTGGCTATATGCAAATTAGTCTGTCCCTGGCCCAGTGCATCATGGGAACAGGGCAGACCAAACTACCAACCCAATTCTTGTACTGGGAAGGAAATAAGCTTCCGGGGACCGGTTTCTGGCATTTCAGCCGTCTTCGGCCCGGCTTGCCTGAATCCTGATTGTGCAATGGGCAAGGGACTCACATCTGAGTATACCCTTCCACGCTTATGGTGGACAAAAACGATTCAGAAAAGGGGGTGGTGATGAACAGAGTGTCTGAATTAAGCAGACCACTCTTACCCAGTCCAAAGATCAGGGCTTGATCCATCACCGTTTTTTAGCTCACTGCACCATCCCAGCTCAGAACCTGGCTATATGCAAATTAGTCTGTCCCTGGTCAGACATGAGTCCCTTTCTCACTGCACCATCAGGATTCAAGCAAGCCGGGCCGACGACGGCTGAAATTCCAGAAACCGGTCCCCGGTAGCTTGTCTCCTTTCTGGTGAAGAATTGGCTTGGTAGTTTAGTCTGCCCTGTTCCCATGATGCACTGGGCCAGGGACAGACTGATTTGCACATAGCCAGGTTCTGAACTGGAATGGTGCAGTGAGATGAATAACGGGGATGGATCAGGCCCTGATCTTTGGACTGGGTGGGAGTGGTCTGCTTAATTCGGACACTCTGTTCATCACCGCCCCCTTTTCTAAATCGTTTTTGGCCACTATAGGTGTGGCAGGGTATACTTAGACATGAGTCCCTTTCTCACTGCACTATCAGGATTCAAGCAAGCCGGACCGACGACGGCTGAAATGCCAGAAACCGGTCCCCGGTAGCTTGTCTCCTTTCTGGTGAAGAATTGACTTGGTAGTTTAGTCTGCCCTGTTCCCATGATGCACTGGGCCAGGGACAGACTGATTTGCATATAGCCAGGTTCTGAACTGGGATGGTGCAGTGAGATGAATAACGGTGATGGATCAGGCCCTGATCTTTGGACTGGGTGGGAGTGGTCTGCTTAATTCGGACACTCTGTTCATCACCGCCCCCTTTTCTGAATCGTTTTTGGCCACTGTAGGTGTGGCAGGGTATACTCAGACATGAGTCCCTTTCTCACTGCACCATCAGAATTCAAGCAAGCCGGGCCGACGACGGCTGAAATGCAAGAAACCGGTCCCCGGTAGCTTGTCTCCTTTCTGGTGAAGAATTGGCTTGGTAGTTTAGTCTGCCCTGTTCCCATGATGCACTGGGCCAGGGACAGACTGATTTGCATATAGCCAGGTTCTGAACTGGGATGGTGCAGTGAGATGAATAACGGTGATGGATCAGGCCCTGATCTTTGGACTGGGTGGGAGTGGTCTGCTTAATTTGGACACTCTGTTCATCACCGCCCCCTTTTCTGAATCGTTTTTGGCCACTATAGTGTGGCAGGGTATACTCAGACATGAGTCCCTTTCTCACTGCACCATCAGGATTCAAGCAAGCCGGGCCGACGACGGCTGAAATGCCAGAAACCGGTCCCTGGTAGCTTTTCTCCTTTCTGGTGAAGAATTGGCTTGGTAGTTTAGTCTGCCCTGTTCCCATGATGCACTGGGCCAGGTACAGACTGATTTGCATATAGCCAGGTTCTGAACTGGGATGGTGCAGTGAGATTAATAACGGTGATGGATCAGGCCCTGATCTTTGGACTGGGTGGGAGTGGTCTGCTTAATTCGGACACTCTGTTCATCACCGCCGCCTTTTCTGAATCGTTTTTGGCAACTATAGGTGTGGCAGGGTATATTTAGACATGAGTCCCTTTCTCACTGCACCATCAGGATTCAAGCAAGCCGGGCCGACTACAGCTGAAATGCCAGAAACACCTCCCCGGTAGCTTGTCTCCTTTCTGGTGAAGAATTGGCTTGGTAGTTTAGTCTGCCCTGTTCCCATGATGCACTGGGCCAGGGACAGACTGATTTGCATATAGCCAGGTTGTGAACTGGGATGGTGCAGTGAGATGAATAACGGTGATGGATCAGGCCCTGATCTTTGGACTGGGTGGGAGTGGTCTGCTTAATTCGGACACTCTGTTCATCCCCGCCCCCTTTTCTGAATCATTTTTGGCCACTGTAGGTGTGGCAGGGTATACTCAGACATGAGTCCCTTTCTCACTGCACCATCAGGATTCAAGCAAGCCAGGCCGACGACGGCTGAAATGCCAGAAATCGGTCCCCGGTAGCTTGTCTCCTTTCTGGTGAAGAATTGACTTGGTAGTTTAGTCTGCCCTGTTCCCATGATGCACTGGGCCAGGGACAGACTGATTTGCATATAGCCAGGTTCTGAACTGGGATGGTGCAGTGAGATGAATAACGGTGATGGATCAGGCCCAGATCTTTGGACTGGGTGGGAGTGGTCTGCTTAATTCGGACACTCTGTTCATCACCGCCCCCTTTTCTGAATCGCATTTGCATCGTGACACTGGGCTGCCCAGGAAGGCTGTATGATAATGTCTCCATGGCATGGTTCATGTGGCTTATTGTGTGTAAACAGTGAATTATTTGCTCACTCTATGTATTCCTGTCCTTTTATTTTCATTTTCAGAGTGTTAAACACAGTGTCATTATAGCACAGCTTGAAACTTACTGATCTCCAACATTGGGTTGCTCAAGGAATGTGTTGATCAGCCTCAAGCGCTTGCAAGGTCTTGTTGGACTCACCGCAATGGCCAGGGAATCTTCGGTGCAGCTGTGTGAGGCTCTGTGTCAGACAGCATTCAGCGGGCCACTCTTCCTAATCATGGCGTGGCCACCACCATAGCAGGCTGCTCAGAACAGCCAGGAACCACCCCCTTGGAGCGCGGCTTGCAGCTCCAACTGGAGTATCGCCAACCTCCGACGGTGTGCAGTTAATTCATGGACCTCTCACTCGGCACAAGGAATAGGGTACCGTCCTTCATGTGCAGTTTCTGTAGAGTGCTCAATGTCTTGTGGCTTTCGTGACTCACTCCTTGGCTGAACTATGGGCCGGCAGTGTTCAACTTCCCCTTCAGCCCCCAATGTTGGGTCACCGTCTCAAACCCCTCGAGGCAGCTAGTGAGCTAGGGGGGCACATGGGTGAATCCTTGTCACCAATGTCATGGTGGGGCCTAATTATCACTGCACACTCTCACCCTGCTGCTGACACCATCAGACAAAATGAGCCACACCTTTGCATGTGCAGCCGGGCAAAAGATCATGTGCAGACTAAGACCACTGTGTTTATAACCTCTGGCCGCACCCATCCAGAGGGTGCGGTGCAATAACATCCAAGGCCCTTCTGTATAGTCAGGGTAGTCCCTTACAGTTGACAGGACAACACAATTGGCTTATTGAAGATATATATGTAGTTCAGGTTGTGAGGGAGTCGGAGAAAGAGTGACAATGATCTCAGATTGAGCAGGTTTTTGTCATCATCTACTAAAATATTCAACCGAGAAAAAGCACATTGCACAGCATACACTTTATCCCAGAAAAATTACCAGACATTTGGGAAATGTTTTAGAGGAGTTCCCTCTAATTTATTAATTTATTTCAACCATGTATATGTAGGTGGGCATTCACTCACTCAAATTTGACCCCTTCCCATCCTGGAAATGGTTGGAAATTTACTTAAGACTCTTATTTACTGGGGGGAGGGGTGCACAGAAATTTCTGCTCCAAAAAAAAAGAGGAAAAAAAGAAAAACTGCATTTGCACAAGGGACGTCATTCTTTCTGTGTCGAAAACTACGCTGAGGGAGGACTAGGAGCCCTTGGTATATTTCACATGACAATCTCAGTAGTACAGTTGGAACCTTGCACCTGGCAGAGCTTTCCAAGTGAACTACTTGCACTGTTTTTTTTTTAATTTGAAAACAAGTGAATCAAAACTAACCCTTAAAAGCAAATTCCTGCTTAGATGTAAATCTCTGTCTTTGCTTTTAAGTTTATTTTCATGAATCGAGCTACACAATATCAGGAAGCATAAAATAGTGAATGTCACCGAAATCCATCTATGGAATTATAATTTGCATTTTTTTTGTGAGTGTACATTAAGGTCTATTGGTTTTATTTGTTAATTTTATTAAATCAACAGAATTCCCATGCTGTTTTTATATAAGCATAATTTCCCCCATTCCAAAAAAACAGGTGAAAATAATAACATGCACAATTAAGTCTTTGCAAGATCCTAATTTACACTGGTGCACCAAAGACAGTGGCCATAAACTCACCCTGATACAATTACAAATGTCTGAAATGATTTTACAGGTCAGATGTGAGATTACATATCACATTACTATTAACACTGTACATTAGTACAATCTCCCCATGACGCAGGCATCAAGGGTGCCTGTGCAGGCGCATGGCAGCAGTTTGTGCCCCATCGCAGGGGGAAGCACAGAGATGCGCTATATTGTAAATATCTTGCATCCCTGTGCATTGAAAATGACTCCGTGCGGCACAGCCAAATGTCTTGCGGCACGCACTGTCGCTTTCCTTGTAAATCTGCCCCTTAGACCTTTTAAAATGTTATTTTAGTTTTATTAAGTAGGATGGGAAGGTGTCATGGGTGAAAGTCCAGTACCTAATCTTTACTTAGAAGGTTATTCTTATGTTTTTTTAATGCAGTGCAATGTTGCTTTCCTTTCTCCTTTTCATACTTCCTTACTTTTTGCATTGTTCTGTATGTCTACATTTGTTTCCTTTTATGTTAACTTATGTACATCTTTCTATTTTCTTTTTTTGGGTCCTCATTTCACCTTTTAAGCCTCTGCGGATCTTGTGAAGCCGTTTTCACTAACTGAGAACCTCTCGGGTTACCGCACACGCTTGAGTCACCCGACCCATCCCCTTTTGTACGGAACTTGGTGTAATCATAGGACCAGCTAGATTAATCTTAGGCTGCGTCCCCAACTCATAAAAGGATGCCAGATGTTTAATGACTTATCCTCTACGCCTTCATATTCTAGATGGGCCATAGCAAACGAGGCTTTGAGCCAGTCCTCTCATTTTGGTGGGAGGGGATCTTTCCATTTCTTACAGATCTCTCTCCGCGCCAACAGAATCATATATAGTAAAAGACCTCTGTGTAGCTGTGAGGCTGTCTGGCAGAAGAAACCATCATCTCCGAATAAGACTAAGGAAAGATTAACATCAATTCTGGTTTTAAAAATATCCCAAAGTGAGTCGCCCACCTCTTTCCAGAAAGATTCCAATTCTGAACACTCAAAAAAGACGTGGAGGTCATTAGCTAGAAGTGTGAGACATCTTGAACATTTAGGAGGAGGTACTGGAGCGAACCTTGCTATCCTTGCAGGGGTATAATAGAGTCTATTAATGACAAAAAATTATGCTTTTTCAGGCAAGCAGGTTTTACATACTTATATAGTGACTTTCATGATAGCTCAAAGAGGGACTCTACTGAGGATTCTAAGGGGGTTCGGTTCCACACCGCCTCTAAGGAAGGAATCACAAGATCTTCAGCTTCTAGTAGGTGGTGATACCATATCGAGATTTCCTTTTTAATTGGGAAAGCAGATTGACACAGCCTCTCAATCAACCCATTTCCCCTTACTTCCTCCTTCTCCCCATCATACCAAGACGCTAGCTGTAAGTATTTGAATCTAGATAGTCCTGTACCTATTTTAGCTCCCAGATATTCCCAGGGGTGTACTCCTTCGGAGTCTGCTAGCTCAATCCAGGTGTTAATACCTGCCCTCTTTATAGGCAAAGCCAGACTTTCTCTCAGGCACTTCGGAGTTCCGGGCGATTCCCAGACAGGTGCGAGGTACGAGTAATAGCCTATCCCCAACTGAGTCTCGCCCTGTGCCACAACGCCAGAGCTGCCCTCAAAACCTTCAGACATACCCGCTTAAAGAATCTGGGGGACCCAAACTTGTACAGAAAAGCCTCGCCTCCTCCTCCTCCTTCAGCTCTCAGCCTACCCCAGGCTGACTTGTCGGGTTTCACAAGTGGCATCCGGATGCTCTTAAACTGAAATTCTACTGCATACAGGCCGATGTCAGGAAGGGCCATCCCTCCTTTGATTAGTCTACGTCTGAGTTTTTTCCAGGCCAGTCGGACCCTCTTGTCCCCCCACACAAAGCTCCCAATCTTGCTCTGTACCTTACTAATGCTCTTTTTCGAGAAGGTTAGAGGTATAGTGGTAAATAGATAGGAAAGCTTAGGAATAATGACCATCTTTACCAGATTGATTTTCCCATAAATGGTTAAGGGGAGATTTCTCCATCTACTAAAAAGCCGGTCTATTTCTTTGGTCACTCTGTTTAGATTAATCTGAGGAATTGTTTCCAGATCTTTCACAACATAAATCCCCTGATATCTAAACTCTGTGCTAACTGGTCCCCTCCACTGCTCCAAATTCCAACACATAACCTCTGTTTTTGATCTATTAACTGCATAGCCTTACATGGACCCTTATTCGACCAATAACTCCTCCACCCGAGCAATCGCCACCTCCTGGTTGCTCGTGTATAATATCAGGTCATCTGCATACAGAGCTAATTTAGAGCTATAATGTTCAGACCTATACGGGCAGATTGATTCACTTAGCCTTATAGCTTGCACCAAGGGTTCTATATAGATATTAAATAAAAGAGGGGAGATGGGACACCCCTGCCTAGTTCCTCGCTGGATATCAATACTTCATGGTAATAGACCATTTAAGAGAATCCGCGCAGAGGCTCCCTGATAGCAATTTCGTAAGGTTTGGATGAAAATGGGACCGAATCCCATTACCACCAAAACCTCCCAAAGGTACACCCAGAAGACTCTATCAAATGCCTAATGCGACTAAGGCCAAAGGGTCAGATCTCCAAATGGCTAGATCTATATTGCCTATTATTATATGTGTCTGCTCCTGGATATGCCTTCTAGCCACGAACCCCTTCTGATCTGTATGTATCAGCTTGGGGACCAGTTTTGCCAATCTCCCCACCAAAATGCCCATAAAGATCTTATAATCGGTATTTAGCAAGGAGATTGGCCGATATGAGTCTGCCCTTAAAGGATCCTTGCCTGGCTTTAAAATCAGAACGATTATTGCTTCCTTCCACGAGTTGGGTACTCTACCAGCAAGACAATATACTGAGTTAAAAATAGTGCCCAGCACGGGAGACAACTCTTCTGCAAGATGCTTATATACTTTACTTGGAAGTGAGTCCCTGCCAGCAGCTTTTTTATTCTTAGACTTTTTAATCTGCCCTGTGATTTCATCCAAAGTAATAGGAGCATCTAAACTGTTCCTACACTCCTCGGACAAGAGAGCAGCAGTTTATTGTCAACCATGAGCGGATGGAACGCGGGGATGGAACCAAATCCTCTTTATAGAGGTCTGAGAACAGCGAAAGAAGGCAGGTTTGCATATCCTAATTTTTACTTGATGTCTCTCCGTTACCATTAATGATCAGTTCTTTAATGTCGTTTCTGGTATGGTCAACTCTGGCTTTCCATGCCAGTAAAGCTCCTGCTTTTTCCCCATTCTCAAAATTTTGCATATTTCGAGCGTCCCATTGCGCTCTACACCTTACATCCGACTTTCCTCTATACTCCTGTCGTGCCTCGTCCAGGTCCTGCAAAACCTGCGAAAGATGCTCCCCATTATTTAAGCCATTTCTGTCCTTCTCTAACTGACTTATTCTATCCTCAATATTTTTTAGTACCCCGGCCTCTGCCCTATTCTTAGAGCATATGATGCCATGTAGTCTCCCCCTACGGCATGCCTTGTATGCATCCCAGATAAAATCCATAGTTGAAGATCCCATATTCAAGGGAAAAAAATCTAAAGAGAAAGACTTCATAGTCTCAATAACTTCAGGGTCGAGACGCATGGCCCTCTTTAGTGTCCATTTTGACTGTAACTGCAACCCTTTATTCTGAAATATAAACTGCAATGGTGCTTAGTCTGAAAGGTTGCTTGGCATAACGGTAATCACCTCTATGTCATTCGAGAACTGTCTATCTGTAAAGACATGATCGATCCTAGAGGATTGACTGTATTTCTTACTATAGAACATAAAGCCCTGTTGTTTACCCTTCAGAGCTCTCCATACATCGATCAGATCTACATCTTGGATCAGGGTTAATAATGCACGACGTATCTTTGGGGCGCCTATATAATGATTCAAATTAGACCTCACTTTTGAGGGGTCCAATAGGACATTAAAATTCCCACCTAAAATATAAGGAGGTGACCCCAATGTCAGTTTTTTATTTGTAGCTTAAGTATATAGGTCGAATCGTCAATATTAGGACCATAAAACGAGGCACACACCACGTCCGTGTTATTTACTGTAATTTGAGCCACTAACTATCTCCCAGAGGAGTCTGTTTGTGTTTTTTAATGGAGCATAAGCTACCATGTTTTACCAGTATTGCCACGCCCCTGCTATGAGACATCTGATGAGACACACTAAAACATTTTATCCATGGGACTTTAAAAAAAATTAAACAACTTTCTGTAAAACTCAGATGTGTCTCTTGCAATAAACAAACCTGGGCAGTGGATAATTCCAGATATTTAAGGATTAGCCTTTGCCTCTGAGGGCACCTCAATCCATTCACGTTCCAAGAGATAAAGATGGTCCTTTCATCCCTTAGACCTTGGTTTCCTGCCAACTTCCCAATCTACCTGTATGGCCTGTATGGCTAACTCCTCAACTCAGCATGATGCATTACAAACTAAGGTGAGATTACATTGTTTTTTATTTTTTACCCAATGCTCCCAACCCATGTGCCTCCCCCTACTCCCCTCCCCAGTCCCCTGTGCCTGTGCCCCCTCTTCTCATGAGGAACCCTCCCTTCCAAAAGGCAAAGCCTATTTGGCTCCTCCTCCCCCCAGGAGATGCAAAATCCTAGTTTAACTAGGTTCCTGCTAGTACCAGTACAATACAGTCTAAAGCTTTTTACCTATCTTTTACCTCCCCCCCTACATTTTTAACCCCCGCTCCTCCTTAATCTTTACAATGCGGGTGTCGGCTTCCTAGCCTGATTTTATCTGGTACATGCGATTGCTCCACATCACATGAAGCAGTGCTGGGAACTTCAGCTGTGCCTAGGCCCCCATACTATTCAGCTCTTCCAGCCTTACTCCCACTACCTAGTAGCGGTTACATGGGAAATATCTGATCTGATTTGAAAGGAGAAGGGATTAGAACTATTGAAAGAGATGGAACCTTCTTTTAGGGCGGAGGAGAGGATCTGCTCTTTAACTGAATATGTTCGAAAATTGACCATAATCTCCCTTGGTTTTTGCTAAGCCGGTTTTCTTCTGAAGGGATCACGATGCATCCTTTGGATTTCATGCACTAGATCTACTTCTTGCGCTCCTTTCAGGACTGTTCTTTTTAACAAAGAAATAACAAACCCCTTAAGATCAGACCACTCAAAAGCTTCAGGAACATTTAAAAGCCTTAGGTTGTTCCGCCGAGAATGATTTTCTAAGCGTTCAATGTCCTCTTTCAATTCTCTATTCTGAGTGGATAATTTGGCTACCTCCACTTCGGTCGAACGCATAGAGTCCTTCACCTTCGGGATTTCTTTCTCCATGGCCTCAGTTCCTAATGTGTCTTTGTCTAGTCTTTTTGATAGTATTTCACAGGAGGCTTGAATTGCTGCATGATTGGCCTCTGAGGTTAGAAATATACTGGTCATCTCTGCTTGATTATTTTCAGGGACTGTAAATCTACAGGCTATTTCATCCTTCATTGCCAAAAGGATATCCGCCAGAATGGTTGAAGCTGCATCAGATTTCCTTATTATATCTGCTACACCCTTATTAGTAGTACCATTGTCCTCTACAACTCCTACAGCTCCTTGTTGTTCTAAATTACCAGCACCAAACAGCTCCATAGAGGAACTTCCTGGGTCGTTGCTTGCCAAAACTGTATATTTATTTGATAGGTTTACTGCAGGATGTATCATTATCGGGGCTGTAACTACTTGATGATCCCTCGTCTCTTTATTTGCTGGACTTATGATATTGCCAGTGTTGGCAATGTTAGGACCCCCCCGACTTACATTTTCTACGGTAACACCTGCATAATTTGATTGGGTGGGGGATGTTGAGGTGGTACTGGTAGACATAACTTTATAAAACGTTTTAAGCAAAGGGGTAACTTTTATCTTAGGAGGAGATCCCTTCTTACCCTTTCCTTTTCTTCTACCAGCAATATCTCCCTTTTTGATTTTAGACACAACGCCTTCGTCAGAGTTGCACCCTTTAGTTTTGCTCATCTGGCGCAAACCCTTACTTCAGAGATAGGGGGGGAGACACGTGGAAGGTAGACCGGTTTTTCGTTTAGAGGATCAAAAACTGACCATGCACGGAGGGCATACCTATTGACTTTAAGGGCCTGGACCTCCTTTGGTGGTGCCACTTCCGTGCTTCCAGGATCATCCAGTTCAGCAAAACTACCAATATTGAACCCTCCCTCTGCATCCATCCATCTGTCCAAAGCCTCAAAGACTCTCTTCCCCCTTTCTTCAGGCACAGTAGATTTCTCCAGGGTCCGACTCTCATACAAGTCCTCCCCGCAATATAGCCTCTAATGGAGAGAAAGAAAAGCCGACTCCCTACCTCGGTGATGGCATCCGCTGCGAGAGCTGAGAAAAAACTCACTCCTCTCTCCGCTGCCTCTGCCGCATTCGAAGACAAGCCTGCGCTACCTCCTTCGCTGCTTCCCGCGACTCGGAACAGGAACAGAACCGAGTCGCGTCTCCTTCGCGCTCGAGCTAGGTTCCACCCACCACCAGCGCCAGCCGCGACTGCCGTGTCCTTTCCGCCAGGACCACTCTGCTCGCTGCACAGGGGTCCAGGATCTAGCGCAACACGCTCCAGCAGCATAACAGGTAATGGGGGGGTTTATAGGGGGGTTTGACTGCAATTTTCGAACTTATGTATAACCTAGTAGGAACAGCATAACAAACTAAAAAAACATCTCAAGAGGGGAGCCGAGCCGAGGCAGTTAGGCTGGCGGTCGCCATGTTCCTCCGCCTCAAGTTTTCCATATTTCTATTTTCAACTTTTTCTTTCTTTCCTTATTTTTTCATCCTTAATACTTTCTTCTTTCTTCATTCTGTGTTTTTCTTTTTTGCATTTGTCCCTTCATTTTTGCACTTTATTCTTCCCTTCTTTTTTATTTCTTTTATCTTATATATTTTCTCGTTTCTTTCTTTTTAGTCTTTCTTTATTTCAAATATCCTTTAGTTTATCTTTTTTTCTTTCTTTCTTTCTTTCTTTTCACGTTTTCACTCATTCATACTTTCTTTCGTGAATCATATCCAGGGCCACTGGAATTGTGCGGCAGGGGAGGGTGAAATTATGTGGCAGGGTTGAGTAAATTATGCAGCAAAAAAGGGCAAGTTATGCTGCATAATATGGCACATTTTGCGATAGTATTACTTCATTATGTTGTAATATGTACCCTGATTAACAATGTCCAGGCATGGGTTGCACCTCATTAGTACCAGTTTAACACTAAAATATAGAAATAAGCAACAGAAAAATGGCCAATCAACCTATGCAAAGGGTCTTCAACTTAGTGGTGACAAGCATCACTGTATTTTTAGTACCGTTTGAACTGTTTGAGCTATAAACAAACATTGTTTTTGTTAAAATCTGCAGACTATGCAACAGATGATGGATTATGTGGCAAATCTACAATAATGCCAAATACGCCACGGCCGCACAATCGCATAAGAGTAGTGGCCCTGATCATATCCTTTGTTCTCCTTCCTTACTTTTCTTCTTCATTTATTTCATCCTTCCTTATTTTAATAATTTAATTCATACTTTCATCTTTTCATTGTACCATTCCAGAATTTCTTTCTTTCTTTCACACTCACTCACAACATTTGTATCTCTCACTTCATTTTCATTCTAGTTTTCATAATCGGTCTTCCTAACTCTCATCATCGCTCTCTCATGCTATCACAGCATTTGGCTTCTTTGGCATTCAGTGCCCCCACCCTTCTGATCCATAATGTTATTCTTTTGCAGTATTATTTATATTCTTCTGTTTGAAGAACTGCGTCTCCAAAAACAGGTTTAAGGTGACAAAAGAGCTGCAATAGTTGGGCGAAACCAGAAATTATGCAAGACGTCGGAAGAGCCGCGGAATGAAGTAAGCTCTTCAGCGCTCTTTTAAACGCGGCGGAAATGCTTTCATTCGACAAGTGAGTTTCCCAAACGTCCTCAAGGAGTCACGACCACCATTTTAGAATTGCCGCGCTGCCGCTCACCTGTTACTCCCATGCAGCTTTTGATTCTCTGGCTGCTTTTTTGTGTATGTTTTACGAGCATTCCTGGCAGTTGTAATGAGGCATATTGAGACTATTTGGATGTTTCTTCAGCATTCTTTGACTGACAGTTATTTTTAGGGGCCATTTTGAGTCTGTCCTTGTTTCTTTATGGAGCACTTAACTCAGGGCAATGGAACTCTTTGAAAACCACACCGCCCATGTGCTTTACTAATCCTCAATGTTTGTGCTATATTAATCCTCTTTTTCGCGCTTAAGACCTTCTCCTTGAGGCTTCGATTTTTCTACCTGTGACTCATCTGACGCTTTGAAATTGCTTTGAATGATATAACTGCATTTTCAGTAGTTCCTCACTCGATTTCCTGCCTCAGCTTAACCTAACTACATAGAGACAATTTTTGCGCCTACTGCTGTTCGACGGATGTGCTGGTGTCTCTATGGGAAGAACGAAAGGTACTCTTTCTTCAACAGCGCAACAAAAGCATGTTTTCATTAAAAACTCTAAGCTTTTCTCTGCTTACTCTAAGTTGGAGGATTCTCAGCAGTCTGTACCAAATTCCTCGGAAGTCGACATGGATTCCTTACCTTCACCATCAGGGAAGGCAATCACCAAGCACCTAAAGCAGAATCCTCCCTCTCCTCCTATATCAGCTTCTCCGGTCTCTATGGAGATGCTGTTGGACGAGATCAGAGCTCTCAGGCCCTTTATGGAGGAAACCAACTCTAAGCTACAAATCCTTACGGATAACTGGTCCCAACTCGACACAAAAGTCACTGCTGTTGAACAAAGCATCTCCACCCTTAGTGATACAAACGCGAATGTCTCCCAGCTTCAATCTCAAGTATCAACGCTCCAGAAGCACATTGAAGACCTTGAAAATCGCAGTAGGAGAAACAATCTACGTATTTATGGTCTACAGGAGGGAGTTGAGGGGTCATACCCTCTCGACTTCTTCACTTCCTTCCTACCCAAGGTGTTGCATCTGGCAGAAGGCACTTCACTCAACATCCAAAGAGCACATAGAGTAGTTCGTCCTCCTCTAACATGTCATCATCACATAGACCGAGAGCAGTAATTATATACTTTCTGGAATACACACACCTGTTGTTGGTGCTATCTGCGGTCAAATCGCTCAACGCATTACCTGGTCTGGTTCAACTTTGGTTTTCACACAGGACTACGCCAAGGCTACTGCTGCCAGACGAAAAGCTTTTCTCAATTTGAGGCCAGCTCTCCGATCACTGGGTGCCCCTTATGGCCTTTTACACCCTTGCCTGTTGAAGGTTACGTATAATAATATAACAATAACTTATGAAGACCCAGTAAGGCTACAAAGTTTTATCAATTCATGTAACCCGACTGCTATGGACAATGAACGGCCTTCTTCATCGGATAATGTTTGAATTTGTCTACTTCTTGAATTTACGCAATCCCTAACCCCTCATGGGTAAAGTGTTTAATCTCTTCCATGTTCAAATATTCATTCACTGTTGGTTTTGTTTATGCTATTCTCAAATTATTTATATTTCAATCTTTCCAGTACGGAGTTGTTCACACAAGTTGTTTCCTTAGTTTGCCTAGGCTTTGTTTCCTATTTTCCCCCTTGTCCTGAATTTTGTTTGATTTACTGGTTTGCTGTGTTCTCTTTTTTCTTTTGCCCTCTTGTTAATTTTATATTAGACTCTCTGATCCTCTCCTTTAACTGTTGTCCTCTGTTTTTATGAATTGTATATTATGGGCTCACTCAGCCTCGTTTATTAGTATACTATTGACGTATGTGTTTTTGTTTATCTCAAAATACATCCTAATCAAATGTTTCAATATTTAACCGAACCCTTATTTTCCTTCACCCCCACAGAATTCTTACTCCTGTAGCGTGGTCTCTTCTGGATCCCCCTGTTCTGCTGACCCTAGATGTGTCGCCTACTCTATGTGGTTCCACCCCCCCCTCACGTATCTCCCTGAGTCTCCCTTTATGTAGGTGTGTTATTTGTTAGTACGTTGTTTATGTTCCTTGTTTCAAGTTTTGCATTACATCCTTTTATCTCTTTCTTTAACTATCTAGTTTACGAACAAACTTTTTCTCTTGTGACTTCTTTCTCTCTATTCTTTTGGCTATGTTTATACATCTTTTATCACCTGCATTATTCTAAGCTCATTTAACTCTTCCTACTTTATCTTTCTCCTTCTCATATTATGCAATGTTCTTATACAGTTTTAGATTTTAGTATCACAAGTTTGAATTATTTTATTATTGTTGCTCATTCCATTGCATTGAATTGAACTATAGTTTTAAAGCGTTATCGGCACCTTGATCTCATGTGTAATGACACTTAAGTTGGTTTCTTGGAACATTAGGGGATTAAACTCTCCGATTAAAAGGCAGAGAATTTTAACACATTTAGCTAAGTTATATGCTGACATTGTCTTCTTACAAGAAACACATCTTACGGAAACTGAATCTATGAAATTAAAAAGGGGTTGGGTGGGTGAGGCTTTTTTTTCTCCTAGGGATGGTAAACGAAATGGAGTTGTAATATTATGTCGCAAATCTCTCCCAGTCATATTATTGTCACAAGAAATAGATGTGGAAGGTAGGCTTATTGTTAAATTATCGCTGAAAGGTGTTCCAATATCTCTCCTTAATATCTATGCACCTACAGGTGGGGATACCTCCTTTTGACCTGCTTTAACTGCACGCATATCCAGTTTTATTGAAGAGAATAACAAAAATAACAAAGCTAAATTGGAATTTAATAAAAAGTCAACGGAAGACGCCTTGCTGAACTTGTTGAAATCCAGTGCTAAATTCTATGGGGGTAAAAATAAAGCAGGAAAAATATCAGCTAACTATTTAAAGATACGCCAAAACAAATTAAATATTGATTCTGTCTTTGACGAACACTCAGTCTTAAAGTTTGAGGATGCTGACATATTAAATGAATGTTCTCTTTTCTATAAATCCTTATATTCCTCAGAAACTCAACCTACGGATCACTCATTAGCGCAATTCTTTTCTGTCATCCAAAAGCCCCAGCAGGTACCGCCAGATTTATTTCAATGAGATTCTGATCTCTCCTAGCAGGAATTATTTAATGCTCTTCAAAATCTTAAAAAGGACAAAGCCCCCGGTTCAGATGGCTTTACAGTTGAGCTTTGCACTCATTTTTCTAAGCCCTTACTTCCCAAGCTATATTCACTCATTCGTTTTTTTCTCTCTTCCCACAATTCCTCTGGTTCTTTTTCAGAGGCCCACATTTGCCTTATCCATAAGGAAGGTAAGGATTCCAAGTACTGCAAAAATTATAAACCAATTTCACTTGTTAATATCTACTATAAAAATCTTCTCCAAAGCCTTAGCCATGAGTCTAGACCCATATTTACCGAATTTTTGGCCTCATTAGGATGGCGGTGAATCCTCATCCTCCGGGCCGGCGGAAGTCACCGCCACGGCCACAGAATGCACCCACCGCCAGATTAGGATGGAGGTGGGATTGCGGTGGGCCCTGCGGCGGACGGCAGGTCCGTCCGCCGGCGATCCGCGAGGTGTGGAGGGCCATTTGGTGGCGGTGTCTGCAAGACACCGTCAGCCAAATTAGGATGTGCATGGTCACATGCTTTTCCACGGCGGCTTTTCCGCTGTGGAAAAGCATGTGGTCTTTGGTGTTTGGGGGCCCGTTGCGGGCCCCCAGGGTGTCAGCGGGTGGGGGGTGCACATGAGGGGTACCTATGGTATCCCCCAGCATTTACATGCACAAAGCGGCAGGCACCGCACGGTGTGCCGCCATGTGCATGTAAATGTTAACCATGCATTTTTAACCTTGCGGCGGCTGCTGCTTCAAGCAGCACCCGCCGCAAGGTTAAAGATACAGGATGTGATCGCCAGGGTGGCGGTCACATCCTAATTGCACCGGAGGGACCGCCACTGCCCCTGCGGACGGTCCCTCCACCTTGGGGGTGGCGGACGGACGCAGGTCCGTCCGCCATCCTAATGAGGCCCCTAATAGGGAAAGAATAATCTGGCTTTGTCAAGGGTCGAGTCATTTCTGATAACACACAACTCTTTTTCGACATTTTATCCAAATCGTCCCATTTTGATTATTCTTTGGTGGCAATAGCGCTAGACGCTGAAAAAGCTTTTGATAGAGTTGAATGGAAATATTTATTCCCCCCTTTTTTAATTTGGGCAGAGGAGTGCTTCAAGGCTGCCCTTTATCTCCTTTCCATTTTAATTTAACCCTTGAGCCGTTTCTATCCAAATTACGCCAAAATCCCAATATCTGTGGGTTTCAAACACCAATGCCCAGATGCATCAACCTTTTTAGGAAGTGCAAACGGTGCGATTCGCATAAATCGGCCTTTTGCACTTCCTAAATTGGTTACTGGGATGCATCAAGCATTTTTTGGAAATCGCTTTTTTTTTGCGAGTTCCAAAAAATGCGATTGCTGTTAAGGAATCGCAAATTTGCGATTCCTTAACAGCAATGCATCATCCTCAAAACATTTGCGATTTTAAAAATTGCAAATGCAAATTACCACGAAGTTGAACTTCGTGGTAATTTGCAAAAATGTTTAAAAACGCATAAAAATGCATTTTTTAAACGTGTACGTTACAGGCACACATGTCCTTAGGACATGTGTGTATGTAACTCACATGTAAAAGTGCATTTCATGGGTGCAGGGGGGGGTCCTTTGGACCCCCCTCTCCACCCTTGAAAGGCTTTGATGCATTCCGATTTGAAATTGCGAATTCGCAATTCCCATTCATTCCTATGGGCATTTCAGCCCATAGGAATGAATGGGAATATCGGATTCGCTATTTGGAACTCGCAATTTTATTGGAATTCGGTAAAAATTGCGATTTTTACCGAATTTCAATAAAATAGCGAAATTAATGTTGCATTGCCATTTGCGAATCCTTAATTGCGATTCCTTATTTTTCGCAATTAAGGAATCGCAAATGACAACGTTGATGCATCTAGGGGCAAATGCTCATATCAAACTTGCAGCTTATGCCGACGACATTCTGCTTTTCATATCCAAAACAGAACAATCAATTCCTGCCTTTTTGGCAGAGGTGACAGCTTATTGTTCTATTTCTGGTTACAAGTTGAACAAAGACAAAAGCGAAATATTGCCTTTAACAAAATATACTTTTAGTTCAGCACTTCAAATCTCCCTTTTTAAATGGAGTCCAAATAACATTAAATATCTATATCTACACTTTACATCTTCAATTTCAGAAACAGTAATCTTATGTATGAATAAGTCAAAGTCAAAGTCAAATGGTCTTTATTCGGATATAAAATATCCATAAAAGTACAAATCATCACCACCAATAGGACATAAATATACAATCAACATAAAACACATACATTAAAAACGGGTTGGATGTGTCAATCGAACATCATTAATGACATGAGACCAATGTGCAAGAATAGCAATAAAGTGCAAATAAGTGCTATATATACATTATGTAAACAACAGAGCTATCAATATCATTGTGTAAATTCGCAATACGTAAACTTTGGGCTAGGTACAAAAAATGGCAAATATATGTACAAACGATTCACATAATCTATGGTGTATTCATAGAAACTCGCGAGCGTACTACAGATTGCAAAAATGAGCTTACTCGGAAAATCATATCATCACTTCCTAGCTGCAATATTTCATAAAATGCCAGCTTGTAATCAATGATAGCATGTACCTTAAAATAAGGAATTAAATACTGTTTAGTGTATCTAACATAAAATTTACAGAAGAACAGAAAATGTAACAGTGTTTGTTTACAGCCAATGCCACACGGGCAAGACAGATTCTCCAAGTTATTATTAAAACCAAATGGAAAACAAAGTGAATATTTTATGCTCCCGTCCCTGAGACAAAAGAGCAAACTCCTGTTCCATCTCCCGATGTTTTTTCTGAGATATTCCTGTGGCGTGTTATATTTATTGCCTGATAACGCCAAAATAGGGGTATATCTGATAATTGATGGTTTATGGAGCTCCGTATGTCCTCTTTCCTTGCGGTATAAATCATACAATGTCCCTCGCCCAGTTTTTAAATTTATACCGTTTGTAACTCGGGGTAGAAAAAAGTATGCTCCAGCATCACACTGGCTAGGCTCTTCTTTATTGCGCCATGCCAAGGTATACGGCTACCCCTGTCACAATTAAGGCAATCTATGATTATTTCCTGTGTTAAGATTGCAGCCGGATTTCGCCATATCTTTAGCCAGAATAATGCGGGCCATGATTTAATGAAATCCTCCACATAATGTAAATTTAATTCTTCATGGCATATATAAGTAGTCGATGAGATTTGGGCCCCTAGTACCTTTCTACAAAATCTATTTTCCTCGGTTTGGATCTTGCTACAGTTTGTATACCCCCACACCTCGGCGCCATAAGTCGCCATTGGTATACATTGGGATTTGTAAATCTGTAATAACGGTATCACAACCTCTGCCTGCTTGGGCTGTCGTAGGCTAACAATGGAATTAACCACCTTACTGAGTTTATTTCTACCAAGGGCCACATGTGCTTGCCATGATCCTGAATCTGAGAAAACAAAATCCAGGTAAGGAAAAGTGCTAGTGCTTTTTAGGAGATCATTTCCTGACGTGATGTGGTTAATGCGATGTTTTTTAGGCCCGCAGGACATTATGAATGATTTTTTAAAATTAGTACACAGGTCCAAATCTGCCATGAAAGATACAATACCCGTAATTAAAGTGTGAAGTGCTTTTGGTGTCCGGCCCATCAGGACTGCATAGTCCGCATATAAAAGTACGGGGAGCAGTTTGCCATTAATTTTTGGTACATCACAAGTCGTTTTAGACAGGGATTTGTTTAATTCATTTATATAAAGAATAAAAAGTAGGGGGGCTAAGACACAACCTTGTCTGACCCCCCTACCAATTAAAATATCCCAGGAGACCTCTCCTTCATTGTTTATCCTCACCTGTGCTTTCAGGTCTCTGTGCAAGTGCGCCAAAAAATGCATGAGTGACTCGTCCAACCCATAATTTAAAAGAATCTCCCATAATCGTGAACGGTTAACAAAATCAAAGGCTGAAGTTAAATCCATAAAACCCAAATATAGTGGGACTTTTTTAGCAACAGTATATTTGCCCAGTATAAGATTTAGGTTCAAACACTGTTCTTCAGTTCCCACATTACTCCTAAATCCCAACTGGCAAGAATTTAAAATGTGGTTGTCCTCTGTCCAATTCCTGATCTTATTAAAAACCACCCTGCCCAAAATCTTCAGAGTATTATCTATCAAAGATATGGGGCGATAACAACTAGGATTGAGTCTATCGCCCTTCTTAAAGATGGGCACAATGATTCTAGTTGACTAGGTTTTTGGGATAGTGGTATTGGACAAATTATTAAAAACATTACATAATAAAGGGGACCAGAAATCGGGTTCAGATTTGATGAGATCAATTGATAATCCATCAGGACCTGGCACCTTATTCCCTGCACTTTGGTATATGGCATCTTCAACTTCGGTTACAGATATAGCAACCTTGTTTACTGGGCAATAACTATCAACAGTCATTGTTGGGGCTGTGTATATTGAGGAAATATGAATTTTTATGATCAATTGTGTCCCCTATCTTAGACCCCAACGACTCCGTGTACGCGTTACAAGTACATGTATGTTCCCTCCACTTCCAGTTATGAAGACGCAAATACATTTGCGTCCAACGTTAACATGTCCTCTTTCAGATCCACCATGAATGGGTTGAATATTCCGTTCCTAAGTATGACTTGCCAACGTCTTTATGTGGTGTACTTTACACGTTTTTCAGCTCTGGCGAAGTAGGCCCTGAATTCTGCCATCGAGCCTTTTCCTGCCTCCTGACTCTGAATGCTTCAGCCTGGGCCTGCATCTGTACCCGTGACCTCTGCCTTACTCTCTGCGCGGCTAACGGTGCTTGGTTCAGCCTGTTGCCTGCCAAGACTGTAGTCAGCCTTCAAGTTATCTGCTCCACTCCTCGAAAATACATTCCTGTCTAGTAGTTCAAGTAAACATCCTTCCAGCTGCAGAGCAAAGGGCCCGGCCTCACTGTCTCCGTGCAAGTAATTCATAGCTCCCGTTACCATGGTAGGCCCATGCCCCCTCGCATCTCATGCAGACACGTAGACGCTTATACACGCACTCACAGTCAGTATAGAATAGCCTCTGTCCGAGAGACCTTTCCTTCCAGATAATGTAGTTCCTTAAACACAAGATATTAGATACGATTTGGGATTAGGTTGTTCTGACATCCCAGACTTCTGTCTCCTCATGTAGGGCTAAATGTCAAGTCCCCTTCACCCTCCAGTTACACGTCATGCTGCCTGCGCGCGCATCCCTGCCATGTATTTTTGCTGACACTGCAGGATTCTCTTATGGATCCACCTACTTGTGACATCATGTTAATGACGTTTCTAGTACACGCCTTCATGCACACCTATTGTAACACCTTTTCATTACGTATGTGTATTCTTATCTCTCCTCACAGCTGTTATGCCTTCTGCATATGCCTTTACTGTAATGCATTGACTATATATATGAATGATTATCAATAAAGTATTGTCTGTCAGTCCCTTCCCGAACCTACGTGGTGACGGAATGGTATGCCACCTTGGCTCGAGCCAAATACCCAATTCCTTTTTAAGGAATAAAACCCCTTTTGAAAACCTCAAATATCACGGATTTTGCCTCTTATTTTTCTGAGTTATTCTTATTGAACTTTACCGCATAAATTAAGTATAGGTAATTTAAATTTACCACATAATTGGCGCCCGAATAGGGACCCCTCCCCCATCTCACGCGCCGGAGGTGCATTGCAGGCCTAGCCCCCTGCCACAGCCGGACGGACAACTACGCGTACCCGCAGGATTTCCTGTATCTCCCTCAGGCCAACGGAGGTGACTGAGGCTGCGATCAACACCCAGACGAGGCGGTGAGGAGTGCGGAGGATCCTGACCAGAGCCTAGCTGAGAGAGCAAGATCCGAGGTATACAGAGGCCCACCAGGTTCCGAAGTTCCGAAGTATCTGCGTCACGAGTCGGGTCCAGTCCAGTCCAGTTTCCGAGGCCTTCCGTTCCGTGCTTCCCTGTGAGTACCATTGCTGGGGACGCATCTAGACGTGCGCATTAATTTGTGCCGGTCAAGACGGGTTTGGGTACACAGACCTGGTCTGCACTGTTTAGCAGTGTATCTGTACTGTTTAGCAGTATATCCTGTCTGCACTGTTTAGCAGTGTATCTGTACTGTTTAGCAGTACATCTAGTATCATGCAGTTAGCTAGTTTTCTTCTAATCATTGTTGTTCGTTTTAAAATGTTTTAATGTGTTTTCAAGATGTCGTGGTATGAGTGATTGTTCGACCTTCATTATTGTGATTATTGTGTTAATTGTGTTCATATCTAAGTAAGAACCAAGTAGCCTGAGTTTCAAGATGCCGTTATTCTCCAAATTAAGACAGATAAAAACTAGAAAAGGGATACTCGAGGAAGCTGTTCCCATTCCACCTAGGGACACTCCAGGGTACTTTATGTACCACAAACATGGCCTAGATGCCGTTTTATATCTCGATTTATGGGTGGACTACACCAAGGATCTGGCAGAGAATCAGAGATGGCCCGCTGCTGGGACATGGGATGCAGATTGCATCATGAGAGTAGAAGAAGCATTATGGAAAAAGAAAGCCAGACAGTCACAGAAAGATGCCATTGAATTATGGCGTAAAGAATTGCATAGGCGTACAGAAAAAGCACACAGAAAAGAAGAGAAAAGTAGAGAGGATTCAGAAAAAGCCCGAGAAAACGTATTAGTTGAGGAAGGTATCCGAGTAAAATTAGAACAAGTAGATAGACAACGAAACACCCTTATGAATGGTATGTATCCTCTTCTGGCTGAGGGTTTACCTAAGGCCACCCCGGAAGTACCAAAAGATCTGCCACCTCCATTGCTCCCGACTAAAATGCATCAGAAAACCGCAAAGGACATTTTCCTTTCCTCCTATCTAGACGATGTAGCCCCCGAATATGTTAATACCGTACCACCGCACACACCCCCTACTGGCGGCGCTCGACCCCGAGATAGTCAGCCCCCACCTCCGCGACAAGCTACTCCTCCTCCCGTCCCAACCCTTCCAGCGGTCCTTCCATCACTGCCTGCACCTATTCCTCCTACTTTACACCCAAACAATCCTTTCGGAGCCGGCGCCTCAGGAGGCGCGTCCGGAGGGGCGACAGTTTTCCAAACCCCGCCACCAACACATCGGTGGACTTATAGAGAACTAGCACAACAACGTACACCTCGAGCAGCCGGTTTTGACATATATGGAGACCGTCTTGCAGACTGTAGATATGATCCGGTACCTGGTAAAAAGAAAGACGAGGAAATGTTGCTCGCATCAGTACGATTGCGACGAGTCACAAACTTTTTGTTGACACTACCTGGAATGGTAGATCATCTAGATAAAATATATCATTTTGTTCAAACAGGGGCAGGGCCTGAAAGTATTAAGGAAGCATTGGCCTACCAGAAAGTTGATACTCAAGGCAAGATACTACGGTTTCTTATAAACTGTCTAATAAGAGAAGCGGATAGGCCGGGCACAAACCCGGAGGACATAAAAGCACTTCATAGATGGGGTCAGAAGATAGCAGATGGGAATAATGATAAACAGGCTTGCATAGAAAATATGTACCGAAGGATCAGGAATGTAGTAATAAAGATGCATGAAAGAAGACAGCCAGTGCCAGAAATAGATTCAGACAAACTTGAATCCTCAGGGGAGGAGGACGAACCAGAAGAAGTAACAGGACAAGTACAATTACCAGTTAGAGAAACGATAGCTTATGTAGGTAAAGGAAGACCCTTTAATAATTCAATGCGTCCAGTACGTCCAGAAAGTAAAAGAATTTTTCAGGAAGCCATGTGTAATCCGAGAACTCCTGAACACTTATTTCAAGCCACAGATAACAGACTTCGAGAACGAATGGGGTACCATGTACTCGATTCTATGGATGAACAGGAATTAGCTAGGTCAGCAGTACAATGGGCTGACAATCCTGAGAAATATAGCGATAATGCGTTAGCACACACATTTTTTAATATGACACCAAGCGAACAGCGTTTAGCTGGTACATACATGATACAACACCTACTCCTATTGTATAGAAGCCAACATTCCGATCCAGGTCCCCTGCCTGATATATTAGCAGAACTGCTCATGAATAAATGGAGAGGTCTAGGTACCGATCTAATTAAAGTAATTCTAGAACATCGGCACAGATATAGTGCCTTCCTATGTCCACAATCTGATTTACCGCACTCCATGGAAAGAAAAATGTATTACATAGACAGACAGAATCCGTTACGAGAAGTGCACCCAGTCCAGAATACTGACAATACGCTTAGACGCGTGTTTGTGTACACGCCCATAACTAAAATAGAATTATTGGAAATGAAAAAATTAGTACCTAGCCATGACAAAGATCCTGCAGGTTTTCACCGTGAAATAAAAGACATGTTACTCATGGGTGATTACACTTATCCAGACCTTATGAAAATATTGAAAGTACTACTGCCTGCTGGTATTTACGAGAAACTCAAAGAAAAAGAATGGGAAGTGGGAACTGCAAAGATTGATTGGACTGCATTAGAAAACGAAGAAAATACCCGAGTTCCAGGCCTAGGGCTTGGGGACAAAGTTAAAGCGTTACCAGGATTGTTAGTACAAGTATTGCCACGTTTATTAAGTACGAAAAAGGAAGACTGGGGTGCAATCTCAGCCTGTAAACAGAAACCTGATGAAGACACTAGTGATTTTTATTCCCGATTTGAAAAATGTTTTGGTATTAATAGCGGCCTGAAAGCAAGTAGCGAATCGTACCCACATCTTTTTGTAACGAAATTAGTCGAGAATTCCCTGCCCCAGGTTAAGAACAGAGTACTGAAAGTCGAAAGCACTTGGCAAGCTAATACTCCTTCACAGATGCTGCAAATGTTACAGTACCACCAGAATAGAATCAGAGAAGAACAAGAACACGCACAAAGACGTATGAAAGACACGAAATGAAAATGTTAGTTGCTCAGTCAGTTCCAGCTGACGGTCACAAAAAGGGTACGACCCAGCCCAGTAATTCGACGGCTCCTGTTAAAGGAGTATGTAACTATTGTAAGCAGCCAGGTCACTATATAAACGATTGTGCAGTTCTGAAACACAATATCTCCACGGGTAAGACCAAGGAGAGACCACGTCCACCTAGACAAGATCAAGCCCAACAGCAAGTACCCCAGAATATACAGCATATACCACCTATGCCAGCTTCACAGCAGACCGTAGCAGTACCACAGCAACAGCCTATTGCCGCAACACAAAACACGACACAACAGATGTACCAGTATGCACAAAATGACTACCCCGATTACCAGCGATACACATGAAACAGCCTAGAGAGGGAGGTTGGCTTGCCTCTTATTGAGGTTCCTGTAGATCAAGAGGGTCCTTATGTACACAGTCAAGTATTAGGGAAAGACAGAAAGTTTTTAATTGATACAGGGGCAAGCCGTACAACGATTAGTCATGATGAGGTTCCAGGGGCACCCCTCTCAGGCTCACAGAATGTTTCCCTTGGTTTCTCAGGAAAACCTATTATTAACGAAGTATCACAACCTCTTCCTCTTGCAGTCGGTCCTCTGACACGGACTACAGATTTATTGCTTACAAAATCATGCCCAGAAAACTTGCTAGGTATAAAGACACTGAAAGCTCTAGGAGCTATAATATGCTGTTCTCCGGAAGGAGTACGATTATTCTTGCGAGATTTTAAAGGTCACTATGTATTGAGAGACATGGATCACCGATTACAGAATGTCCCTGCACATTTGTGGGCACAAGGCCCAACTGATGTAGGTTGTATGCACATTACACCATATCGAGTCACACTCAAAGCAGTAGTGGTATTACCACGAATTCGCCAATACAAGTTACCCCCAGATGCTGTAGTGGCTTTACTGAAAATCATTGACGAGCTCATTGCACAAGGAGTGGTTGTAGAGACCGACTCCAATGTATGTAATTCTCCTATCATTCCAGTCCTTAAACGTACTGATCCAAAAGCACCACCAGTTTATCGATTAGTTATTGATCTGCGCGAATTGAATAAATGCATTGTACCACAGTATCCTGTGGTTCCAGATATCTCTTCATTACTGACAGCTATTGATCCAGAAGCAGCGTTCTTTACTGTAATTGACCTCAAGAACGCCTTCTTTAGCGTCCCAATCGATCCGGAAAGCCAATACTTGTTCGGATTCTGTTTAAATGGACGAAGTTTCAAATTTGCACGCGCACCTCAAGGATTCACAGAAAGCCCCAGTATCTATAGCCAAGCACTGAAAAGACAACTCGACAGTATCCACATGCCTGTTAACACCGCCCTACTTCAGTATGTCGATGATCTGCTGATCACCGCCCGAAGCGAACCTGAATGTGAAAAAGCATCACTGACGGTTTTAAATTTCCTGGCTGACAAGGGGCACAAGGTATCCCCTTCGAAGCTGCAATTCTGTGTTCAGCAAGTTGTGTACCTTGGTCACTTGCTGTCCAAAGTGGGGAGACAGCTCACACCTGATCGCATCCAGTTAATTGTAAACATGACACCACCCAAGACACAAAAGGAGGTGCGGGCCTTTATAGGCCTCACTTCGTACTGTAGACAATGGATTCCCCAATACGCATTCCTAGCAAAGCCACTCATTCAGTTGACAACACAGGAGGCAGCGACATCGACTGTCCTCCCTTGGACTCAAGAACATACACAAGCTTTTGAAGACTTAAAGAAAGCCTTATGTCAAGCACCAGTTTTAGCAACACCATGTTACAGTAAGCCTTTTACACTTTTTGTCACAGAACGTGAAGGTACTGCCTTGTCAGTACTCACTCAGGAACAAGCAGGCTCACACAAACCGTGTGCTTACTTTTCTAGCACATTAGATCCAGTAGCCCAGGCTCTGCCTGCGTGCTTGAAATCAGTTGCAGCGACAGCTTTAGCAATCAGACAAAGCGATTCCATAGTACTAGGACATCAATTGACAGTGCAAGTTCCACATTCCGTGGAAGTACTTTTAAATCGTACACAGACCCAACACTTGACTATAGCAAGACTAACAGGTTATGAATTGACATTGTTTCAGCCACACATAGAAATCAGACGCTGTAGTACATTGAATCCTGCCACACTTTTGCCATTAAGTGGCGTAGACCCATTGGCACATGATTGCATTGAAGTCATTACTATTACGACGAAACCCAGACAAGACTTGACAGATGTTCCATTACCAGATCCAGACCTGACACTTTATGTGGATGGTTCATGTATGAGAACAGGTACAGGTGAATTAGTGGCCGCCTACGCAGTCACGACAGACACCGAAGTTATTGAAACCAATTGTATTGACACCCTGTCAGCTCAAGCAGCAGAGCTCATCGCTCTGACACAAGCCTGTATTCAAGCCAAAAATAAGAAAGTTAACATATACACTGATTCACGTTATGCATTCGGAGTTGTTCACGACTTCAGAGTCCTCTGGCGAGAGAGAGGTTACTTAACTTCTCACGGTGCCAACATTCAACATGGTCCCCTCATTCAAGCCCTGTTAGATGCAATACATCTGCCTACTGCAATATCTATTATGAAGTGTAAAGCACATACAAAAGTCACCGATACTATTTCCCAGGGTAACGAGCTGGCAGATCGAACAGCTAAGCAAACTGCTCAGAATCGAACTCATGTAACGAACTTGACAAAGACAATAGTTCCGACATCGACACACTGTATGACAGTTAGAGATCCCGCACATGATGTAATCGACATACAGACACATGCTACACCAGATGAAATCAAGAAATGGACTGAACTAGGAGGGATCCAAACAGATCAGGGATGGATGACGAAGGGAAAATCTACATGGTTTCTCCCCGACTCTATGGTTCAAGTCATCATTAACACGATACAGAGCCCAGCACACCTAGGAGAAAAAGCCATGCTAGACAGTATTCAACATATATGGTTCAATAAAAACTTACGAGCAGCAGCCAAACAAAAAGTGCGTACTTGCATGATATGTTGTCAGTTCAACCCAGGTAAAAGCATTCCCGTAGAGCAAGGTGGATTTCAGCCTCCCGATCACCCTTTTGAAGTCCTCCAGATGGATTATATCCAGATGGAACGTTGTCGAGGATTCAAATATGTCCTCGTAGTCGTATGTGCACTTTCCCGATGGACAGAAGCATATCCAGTCCCAGATTACACTGCTCCGACCACTGCCAAGCAGCTGGTTCGTGAATTTTTCCCACGGTATGGTTTGCCCCGTATAGTGTACTCAGATAACGGTCAGCCATTCTCATCCGAGCTTGTGAAACACATTACACTTCTGTTAGGCTATCAGTGGAAGTTCCACTGTGTCCGGTATCCCGAGGCAGCAGGTCTCGTGGAGCGCCATAATCAGACTCTGAAAATCCGACTTTCAAAAATCTGCAGAGAGAAAGGCGTTGACTGGATAGTAGCCTTGCCAGTTGCCCTTTTCTATATGAGGATGGTAGCGCATTCTCGAACCGGGCTATCCCCGTATGAAGTGGTCTTTGGTAGGCCACCAAATATGTGGGGGACGCCTATACCTCGTAAAATAACAGATGTTGACTGTATTATGCTGACAGATTACCTTGCCTCCTTGATGTCTGCACTACAATCTTGTCGTTCACAGGTAGCTGCAGCCTTTCCCGACAACACCGAGGTGAAGCCCCATGAAGTGGTCCCCGGCGACTTTGTCTTCGTTCGTAACTTCGACCGGAGAAGTCCGTTGGAGCCCCGCTGGCAAACTCCGAAATTGGTTCTTCTGACGACGAGGACCGCTGTGAAGGTTTAGGGCAGAAAAGGGTGGCTACACTCTAGCCACATTAAGAAGTTTCACGGACTCCCTTCGGACTTGGACTCTAAGCCCTGCCCTCCTCCACAGACTGATTCAAAACTCCCCCTGGTTGAGAAAACCGCCTCCGAGGAATATAGACTAAAACTACGGTCTAGCAAGTCAGACAGTTTAATTGTTTAAGTCCTCCCCTAGGTGAATCGGTTAAATTAGTTTCTGACATGTATCCCCTAGACCGAGATAGAGAGAGAGATAGACAGAAACAACTCAAGAAACGTGCATATTGTAAATCACTTCGTAGTCACTGTATAGTGACATTATTGATTATGTTTTTTCTAAGTCTGCTGATTATTGCTGCCAGTATATTATTGCATATATATTACCCTATTTTCAAGCGTGCACCATCTGCTTACAACGTCACTGCTGAACATTCTTTTAGCGAATTACCTCCACACGAATTGTCTTACAGACTTGCGCTGCGCAACAACACATTCATTAGTATGTTACATCACTCCCATCAGACCAACAACGCTACAAATTGTTGGATATGTGGCCGACTCCCTCCCTACCAGAAATACAAGGGAGTTCTGCCCCTCTTTCCGTACCCGTTCACTCACAATGGCTCATGCGGTGCATGGTTTAGATTGATTAATTCTTTAGATTCTGACACTATAGTTTATGCAGGAAATTGGGTTTGGGGAAACCTGAACTTAGTTTTGCTTAAAGCCTGCTACCCTAACAAGGAGGGACTTCCCACAAGGACAGGAACTGATCTGGAAAATGAAGTATATGGATTAGGTAATTATACAATTAACCTCATGATTTTAACGGTTGAATCCGAAGCTGCACCAGTATTGCCTGCTATGTCAGTATTACCAGTCACAGGTGAATTATGTATCAGAAAGAATGGTTCAGTACACTTAGGTCATAGTAAATGTACTACTGTGGTCGAATTCAGTGATCAAGGCAAGTCTACATTCAGAGCTACTCGTCATTCCTACTTCGTTTGTGGTCATACCGCATACATACGCTTACCTTTAGATTGGGATGGTACCTGTTATATTGCATTCCTTCTGCCACCTGTTTTCCTAGCCCCTCCTGATTACCACAGAAATACCAATCTAGTAAACAATAGACTTCGAAGAGATCTCCCGATTGTCGACTACACTGAAACGGCATGGGAACAATACACAGACTTCAATAAAGGTTTCTTTCCCTACTTAGGTGCTGTCTTTAATAGTAAACTGATACGCAAATTAACTAGAACCCTCGAAGCAGTAGTGAATGAAACTACTTCCGCCCTAGGCAACTTGACAGAGGAGCAGTCTGCTATGCGGGTTGTTGTTCTTCAAAATCGTCTTGTCATTGACGTCATCCTAGCAGATAGGGGCGGAGCCTGTAAGGTCATCGGGTTGAGCTGCTGTGTTTTCATTCCAGAAAACGCGCCAACAGTATATAAGGCTATAACACGTCTCCATAAGATTGCAAGTTTGATACATCAGAATCCAGGCACCTGGACTTGGTCCGGTTGGTTCTGGACAACGTTGACCGCCTGGGGATGGAAGATCCTATCCTTCCTAGGTATTGGCCTTCTTATAGTATTTAGTTGCTGCCTATGTCTGCAATGTGGGCCAGCGATTCGCGGCCTGTGTGCCACATCATGTATTCCACACTCAAGTTCCCATTCAAAACGCGAAAAGAAGAAAGAAGAGCAAATGATGTTACGTGAACAGATTGATCGATTCATGAGGATCGATATATCATGAAGGGTCCGTAGGGGACAAGGAGGGAATGATGAAATATGAATTTTTATGATCAATTGTGTCCCCTATCTTAGACCCCAACGACTCCGTGTACGCGTTACAAGTACATGTATGTTCCCTCCACTTCCAGTTATGAAGACGCAAATACATTTGCGTCCAACGTTAACATGTCCTCTTTCAGATCCACCATGAATGGGTAGAATATTCCGTTCCTAAGTATGCCTTGCCAACGTCTTTATGTGGTGTACTTTACACGTTTTTCAGCTCTGGCGAAGTAGGCCCTGAATTCTGCCATCGAGCCTTTTCCTGCCTCCTGACTCTGAATGCTTCAGCCTGGGCCTGCATCTGTACCCGTGACCTCTGCCTTACTCTCTGCGCGGCTAACGGTGCTTGGTTCAGCCTGTTGCCTGCCAAGACTGTAGTCAGCCTTCAAGTTATCTGCTCCACTCCTCGAAAATACATTCCTGTCTAGTAGTTCAAGTAAACATCCTTCCAGCTGCAGAGCAAAGGGCCCGGCCTCACTGTCTCCGTGCAAGTAATTCATAGCTCCCGTTACCATGGTAGGCCCATGCCCCCTCGCATCTCATGCAGACACGTAGACGCTTATACACGCACTCACAGTCAGTATAGAATAGCCTCTGTACGAGAGACCTTTCCTTCCAGATAATGTAGTTCCTTAAACACAAGATATTAGATACGATTTGGGATTAGGTTGTTCTGACATCCCAGACTTCTGTCTCCTCATGTAGGGCTAAATGTCAAGTCCCCTTCACCCTCCAGTTACACGTCAATCACACGTCATGCTGCCTGCACGCGCATCCCTGCCATGTATTTTTGCTGACACTGCAGGATTCTCTTATGGATCCACCTACTTGTGACATCATGTTAATGACGTTTCTAGTACACGCCTTCATGCACACCTATTGTAACGCCTTTTCATTACGTATGTGTATTCTTATCTCTCCTCACAGCTGTTACGCCTTCTGCATATGCCTTTACTGTAATGCATTGACTATATATACAAATGATTATCAATAAAGTATTGTCTGTCAGTCCCTTCCCGAACCTACGTGGTGACGGAATGGTATGCCACTTTGGCTCGAGCCAAATACCCAATTCCTTTTTAAGGAATAAAACCCCTTTTGAAAACCTCAAATATCACGGATTTTGCCTCTTATTTTTCTGAGTTATTCTTATTGAACTTTACCGCATAAATTAAGTATAGGTAATTTAAATTTACCACAATATTCTTGAAAAATGCTCCTCCCATGACTTACTATATTACAGTTTATAGGGGTGATGGTCAATCCCATAGACCTCATGGATTTTACCTCGCCCCAAAACCAAGTTACATCTTTAAGTGCGGCGGCGCATGCAAGAGAATCCCACGCTCCTTCAGTATCTCCTCTGTGCGCAATTTAGTTGCTTTCTTGTAACGTTCTCTCAGAGCTCTAACCAGAGTCATATCCCTAGGTTCCCCAGCTAGTGCTTCACATAGTTCTCGGTTCGGCAGTGAACAAATGCCATTGAACCATCTAGGGTTCTTACTCAAGTTTGGGACAGGTTTAGAAATTTCTTGTTTAATACCAGGGCATAACCCAGTAAAGGCCTGAATAATCTCTGTGCCTGAGCATCTACTGGACAAGCACGTTTCCACAAATAAGGGATAGGATTTTATAGTGCGTGCAAGTAGGGCCTTGTTATCTATGCCCTTCCAGATCACTTTAAGTTTGTCGGTCGATGCAACCAGATTCTTTGCCCCTATTTCTTTACGTTTTATAAATTTATTAACAAATCTAATAGTTGTCAGGATTGGGTTGTGGTCACTGTAGCTAGTGCATAAAACGTCAGCCTTAACTAAACAATTCTCGCGGGAGGAGGATATAAAAACATAATCAATGGTCGATAAACAACCAGGTCCTCTAAAGGTGGGCAATGAACCTTTATCAGACTTACAACCAACTTTGTCCATGATGTTGGTTAGATCCCGAGTGGATAGGTGATTATGCAGTTCTTCCCCTCTTTTACACAGAAATACCCGAACAGGTGTAACAGCAGGGTTATCCATTCCTTTATGCAAATGCGCATTAACCCCTTCCATGCTGATGACGGCCCCCATCCGTCATGTATTACGGTGCTCGTGTGCTCATGGCGGCTGGGGGCCGTCATAAAGCCATTGATTCTATAAAAGCCTAGCACACGAGCGAAATCGGCCCAGCATGGAAGGGGTTAAAATCACCCCCCAAACAGATTCCGTCCAATTTGCCATACCTCTGTTCATCTACCATATTATCAATAAAATCAAATAGATTGATACAATTCCTATTAGGCAGTGATGTAAAATCACTATTGTAAAAATTTATTAAACATAACGTAATCCCATTTGAATGGATTGTGGCCTGAAAGTTGCTATCATTTGTCTCCAGGGGTTTAATATTACTTCCTGCAGTTATCTTTATCCATGTGGATAATCCCCCACTTGGTCGGCCGACTTCAGGGCTGGGTACAATATTATTATAACAAGCGAATCCCTCGAGAAGCAAGCCACTAGTACACTATGTTTCTTGAAACATTAAGATGTCAAAATTACTAATCAGGTTAGTCCACTCTACTATATTCATTTTTGATTTTAGGCCGGCGATATTCCAGCTCAGTATATTTAAATTTTGATCTAAAGATCTGGATTCGCTAATCACAGGACAAGATGGCAACAATTCTACCAAGCGGACTTTTTGACAAATACTGGTAGACCTAGGTTTGATCACAAACTGATTAACCATTTGTACATCCCGGTGCCATTCTACGATATTCAAGGGTTCGCTCAGTAGTCAGTCCTGTCTCTCTAGGTCAGACAGAGCACTGAACCGGTTATGTACAGAATATGTCGAGTTAGCTGGGTTGTAAACTCTCTGAGATGGTCTATAAAAGAAACCGAGTGGTAATGAAGTTATGACAGTTGGGGAGCTAAAGTGGTCGGTATTACCTTTTAATATATATCTCACCAGGGAAGGATGCCTAAAGTTCACTACTATGCAGTCGCCCAGGATGTTCTTAACTGAGGGTCCTACCCATCCCACCCGACGCACCATCAAGATTTCATTAGTAATCTCCATAACCAGTCGATACACTTATTTTTAAGTTGGTCCCAGGACTCGCTTTGGTCCTCTTTCAGAGAAGGTACTCCAGCTAAAATTATGACATAAGGGCATGCTTCTGGTGGCAAATGAAGGACAGCCTCAGCATGTTTTTTAACCCGTATAACAGAAATAGGCTTATTGTTTGAGTCTGACACCAATTTTGTGGGGGCTGACACAGATAAAGCAGGTGGGGCTGCTGTAAGCGATGAGGTATGACATGGGGGCCTGTTAGCCATGGTTACCTTTGACTGAGGTGGCGTGCCAACCATAGTACTGGCTGTGAGGTTAGAGGACAGACTGTTCTTATTGCCATCATACTTTCCACATACATTGTTGGTGCCAGATATGATACAGTTACCACCTCCCCCCACAGTGCCCTTGTTAACAGCCTCCATGTCTTTCAAAAGCCGTTCACCCCTATTTTGATCGATAATAGTAGCTCCTTTTCTTTCGGCATCTTCTTTCTTCACCAGGCTTTCCAATCTATCCAAACGTTTAAAAATAAGATTAAACTGTTTATCCATAAGACTTTTCAATTGATTAAAAGTTGAGTCCACTATGGTGCCAATTACATTTTCATTTGGCCTTCCTTGTGTGCCATTTACAGATGTTGGTTCAGTTTGTGTGCAGATGGAATTAAATGCTGCTCCCGTTGAGGTTAAATCTACAGTGCTGTCATCTGGTTGCATGGTCGTACTAATTGACACCCCACTTGTTACAGTTTTTCCTCGTGACCACATACTCTGAGGAGTTGGTTGAGTTTTATTGCGGGGGGGTTGTTTCCTCTTATTAATAATCATTTTTGAAGGTTCTCTCTTCCTTTTCTCCCCTACAGTCTTTGTATTTGAGGCCGGGTTGGTGGTGCTGGTATTAACTTCAATGTCCTGCTGAGAATCAGGAATGTCAATTACGTTTTTGTCAGTCACCGAGCCCATAGGTGACTTATCGTGATGGACAGGATTAAGAATTATTATGCTCAGTGATAGCGGTAAAGGGGCTATAGGACCACCATTCTCTTGACCATCAGACGTATGTAGATGACGTGCTATGTGGCCGATGGAAAGTCTCCTTTCTTCTCTGAGGTAACCATATTGAAGGCAGTTTCAAGCATGCTTTCAAAAGAGGAGGAGATAATGGAAGAACTCTTGGGGACCTGGGCGGATGTAATAACAGTACGTTTCCCTATAGTGCTATTGTACCCTCACCTCACTCAGGGCTTAGAGGGGAGGCCCAGCCCGGCCGCTGCCGGCCGCGGACGGCTGCAGACGGTCCCGCCCTTGTCCCCGGCTTAGCCCGGCGCGGCCCGCTCGCGGTCCCGCGACGCGGGGGCTGCCCTCTGTTTAAAGCGCCTCCGGGCGTGGAAATGGCAGTGGTGTCTTCCGCCGCAAAGGAGCCTGGGGGATGTAGTCCCCCTCCGCACTGCGGCCGCGAGTATGTGGAGTTGCGGCGGCGGGAGGGAGACCAGACGACCAGCGGCAAGGCAGGGAGCAAGGGTGAGTTCAAAAATGCCCACACGAGTGTCCAGAGAGAATAAGTGTATTCAAAAGATTTCAGGTTTGACTGCTAAGTGGCATCCTCTTTATTTGTCTTGGTGGGGTCGTTTGGACACCATAAAGATGATGCTATTGTCCATAGTTTTATATACCATCTCCAATATCCCAGTTCCAAGTTCAACTAAATTACTTTAAAAATTCAACTCCATTTTATCCTCCTTTTTGAGGGGTAACAAAAAACCTAGAATATCCTTGCTCAAATTAATCTCTCCTAAATCAGAAGGAGGAGTTAATTTCCCAGATTTCCATGCTTACCAGAAAGCTTTCCTATTGCGTCAGGCCTCTCTATGGCTGCTTGACTCTACTGACGATTGTCCTCTATAGACGTCAGTGGAACGCCTCTTTCTAACTCCTTACTCATTCTGTGAATATCTTTCCTTTTCTCACAAACCTCAGTCCATGTCAACTCCCATCATAAAGCACACTTCCAAATTACTTGAGACACCTTCACACTTTATTCATGACTCTAAACAATCCTTCTTAAACTCAACCATTTGGCATAACAAAAACGTATTGATCCGCAACAAACCCTTTCACTGGAAGACCTGGAGACAGAGAGGCTTAATATGGATATACCAACTATTTTCAGACTCACAGTTTATTCCTTTTGATGCGCTTAAGCTGTCTTTTAATCTACCTGCCTCCTTTATCAGTAAATATAATTTACTTAAAATAACTGTGCTAGAATCCCTTTCCCACTTCCCCACTACACTTAACGTTTCTGCGACTTCAAAACCCTTTATTGACCTTCAGACCTTATTACTGACCACACCCAAAACCTCTATTATTTACAAAAACCTTCAAGGTAATGATATCAACAGACAGAAGACAAAAACTGAAGAAGCTTGGGAACACAACTTCACTACATGTTGGCTATTATCACTGTGGAGAGGCATATGGACTAAACTACGTAAGGCCTCTAGAGCAGCAAACATTACCCAAACATTATTCTTTGTATATAATCGACTGTTACTCACTCCAGCCACTCTATTTAAACGCTTCTCATCTACTTCACATACATGTTGGACATGTTCTTCCCCCGATGCTGACCTATTTCATATGTTATTCAAAGGCTCACATGTACACCGCTAATGGAAACAAGTATGGTCTCAAATTAACTTTATTCTTGACACTTTGGGGCCCATTAGGATGGCCGGCCTGGCGGGGGCGATCGGCCCACCATCCGTCCCGGAATGACCCCCCCCATATTAGTATGGCTGTGGGTCCGCAGCAGACGGAAAGACCGTCCGCCGCTTTTGCGCCCCGGTCGGAAAAGGGTTTCTATGGTGGCGGTGCATTGGGGGCCGATGCGGGCCCGCATGGACTCCGGGGAGGTTGGGGAGTGCACATGGGGGTCCCTATGGTACCCCCCAGCAGTCCCATGCACAGCATGGCAGGCACTGCGCGGTGCCTGCCATGCTGTGCATGGAAGTGCACTGCATGCCTTCCTGCAATTGTGGTGGGCGGTGCTGAGTGCACCGCCCACCACAATGGTAGATATGCAGGATGCGCCCGCCACTGTGGCGGGCGCATCCTAATGTCAGGCACGGGACCCCCGCCCTTATGGTGGGCGGTCCCTGGTACCGTGAGGATGGCGGGCGGGCAAAGTCCACCCGCCATCCTAATGGGGGCCTAAGTTTCCTTTTTCTTTTACCCACATCTTCTTAGGTAGTCTTTCACCAATTTGGGATGATAATCTTCTTAATGTCAAGATTATCGAATTATTATTGGCGGTTGCCTTGCAACAAATTACTGTCAATTGGAAAGATTCATCAAAAATTTCTTTTAGAGCTTGGTGGTATAATGTTTGCCACAATCACAGGTTAGAGACTGCTTTTGTATACCCTCCTCATATGGCCGTCAAGCGTGCTAACTTATGGTCCCCTGTTACAATTTTTATTGATGTATAAATTCCTTATTATGTAACAATTCCTTATTATGTAACTGTTTTCTAATTATGTATTGTAACAAAAAATGTTTTAAAATCATAGGTTTCAGATTTGAATGTGTGGCTCCTGAAGAAGGCGTTTTTTCTACGCCGAAACGCTCGTTGAGTTTATTTGACACTGCTCCAGGACATCTACGATAATTGTACAAAATTTCTTTTTGAGGGTGTCCATGTGTTAGGATTAACACTGTGAATGAATTTTAAGATTTTTTATTATTGTACTGTCATCATATAGTTTCTGTTGTCTAGTATTCTATATGATTTTTAACTATGTTCATTAAAACTGTGATTGTTTTTATATGATTGTGGTCTTACCTTTCTTTGCTGTCATTTTAAGTCACTTGTTTTTCAATATTTGATTTGTCTAGGAATTTTTATTCACACATTGTTATCCCTGTCCTAGAAGTTTGTTTTACACCACTGTTCAGGGGGTCCTTGTTTTTTTCAATCCTCTCTACAAATTTTATTGATACAAGTGCCAAAAAATGTTCATTGCCACAAACCTCTCAACAGGAGGTTCCTAAACCACCCTAGATTCCCTAATAGTTCCATATGTTTCTACTTTATACCTAGCTGACAGATGTATTTCATTTATTCTGCTTTTTTCTGTCTCATTTTCGGTTTTATTTTCAGTCTGATTCCTTTATTCTGTGTGTAATGAGCTCGGAAGGTAAACTTGTATAATTTATTTTGTATAATGTATGTAAGTCACTTTGAATTCTTTTCAATAAAAGTTATCTGAACTTAAAAAAAATCTGGATAAATAAATTATGCTTATCAACTGGAATTCCCAGAGGATTAATTATATATACATCGTTGCTTTACAGTTAAACAAAATAAAAACACATTTTATTTCACTTTTTACCACTGTGGAAAATAATGCATATCATATTGGAATGCTATTGGAAAGCTTGCTTGAGGCAAAAGTTAAGTTATGTGTTTTAAAATCTGGAATTCTTTATCCACCCTCATTTTTTAAAATGTAATGTTGTGAACAAAATTGGGTTCTCTTTTCAAATTCTAGCTTTATATTTATTTGTATTGTTTTTTTTATCCAGAAGTCGAACATACATAGGACAGTATAAAATACACACCGTATTTTACAATAAAACAAGAGATACACAATGCACATTTATATTAATGCCCCAGAGTAAACAATATTTAATAATGCTTATATGTATGTAATCAAATAATGCTTATATATATAATCAATAATTAATTATACCATGGCACACATTTATTCAGGTATCTGAGTAAAGTGATTGCAGAGTTTAAAAAATGCTTGAATCAGTGCTCAGGTTTCTAATTTTGCTCAGGAGTTTACATGTGTTTACTTTATTGAAAGCACAATAATAATCAACAAGCCAGCAAAATAATTTGCTGCTAGTAGTCTGTATTTTTGAAGCAACTCTGCTACTATATGCATTTTTGTCCAGTGCGGATGCACCCAGGCAAAAGCTCGACTGGATATAAATTGCTCTGTTCAATCCATGCTGTAAAACATTTTAAAACCTGCTTCACGTGTAATTTTCCTTCACATATCAGTAGTGCAATTAGCAGAAGTTAGCAGAACATTTCTGCAGATCATTCTGGAACCAGCTGCGGGCATTCTCTTTCTCAAGGTAGCACAGTAAGGGTCTGATTACAACTTTAGCTGTGCTGGGCTGGGTCTGCCCCGCCACCGCACCACCAAAGCTGTGTCAGATTAGCAGTTTCCTCCTGTCTGGTCAGTTGATTTATGGCATTCCCACAGCGGTGCCAATAAAAATGGGAACTGCAATGGGAACGTCAAAAACAGTTCCTGCACGGCATGGACTGAAAAGTCCATGCTGTGCAGGAACTGGGGCGCATGCACACTTGTGTGCATCCCCATGTGGAGGAGGCACAGGGGGCCCTGCAGGGCCCCTTTGTTCCCTCTAGGTCACAGTGTTTATGGAGGGCGGAGAGGGAACTCAAAATATGCTTGGCGGGACTGTGTGGTCCCGCAAGCATATTATGGCCTCTAGGCTGCCCCAACACCATCAGGGAAAAGCGATTCCCTGGCGGCTGCGGCCTGGCTGTGGCGGTCCAACCGCCTGACTCATAATCGGGCGGTTGGGAGACCACCACCACCGTGCCCCGCAAGTCTGGTGGTCCGTGGACCACCAGACTTGTAAATGGGGCCTTAGACAAATGGTCCTACTGGTCCAAAACAAATAAGCATTACTGATCATTTAAAAATAAAAAAATCAATTTAGAAAAAGAAAACAGGTATTCACGAGATTGAATTATATCAATTGCATATATTATGGTGTAAGTACATTTAGAATCTATATGTATAATATACGGTAGAGTGCTCCAATAGTGTGAAAGTGAAAAAAAGTTCTCAAGCTGCGTGACAAGTGAGAACGTAGTGACTGAGAACATATGATAAAAGATCAAAGTGCTACAACCGCCTGTGTGTTGCCTGTCTAAAATAATATGTTATTAAATTCCCATGCATCCAGGGCAAACAGATAATTCTTCTTTGATGCTCTTGCTGGGGTTTGAATCAGTAGTGGCATATATTAAGATTGTAAACATTTCGACCCCATTTGGGTGAGCCTTCATTAGAACGTGAGAAGGGGCAACCTGTGTAGTGATATATGAGTCTATTAATATCAATGTCTGGTGTATTGTCTAAATTGCTTTCTACTCATGGTCATGCAAAACACACTTAGATTTGTATGAAACTCCTTTTGGGATGTTCTTTTATCTTGTATAGGTGGTAGCACAACTCTGTAGGCTGGATAACTCACTATGGGAGGTCTAGGTACAGAGTCATGAATAAAAAAGTGAAATAAATAAATTTGACCAGTGTAGTTTTACAGGTGCACAAGGGTAAGTGAATGAAGAAACTCTAATCACCTAAATTGCAGTCTCCCTGGAATGTTTTTTAGGTAAAAGAATGAAGGCTAAAAGCAGAAATATGAGTAACCTATGGGCTGAGTAAATGTAAGAAGAAGGCAGAAGTGTTTAAAGTCTCTTCCTACCACTGTCTGAATGGCAGAGTCCATGCTCGCTCTGAGCGTACTGGGCGTGAGTCGTCCAATGACCGATAGATACGATAGATAAAGAGGTTTCAGCCCGTGGCGTGAGCATGCATGCCGGCGTGACAATGCAAAAGTCCAACTACCAAAATGCCACTGTAGCGATGTGTGGTCTATTCTCTGGGGCTAGATCGCACCTGTCAATACATGATCAGGTGAAAAGAATCATTCCAATTGGTGTTTACAAGTGACTTATGGCTTGAAAAAGATTGCAGATTTGCAATTCGGAAAGGCTTAAAAAATTCGGAATGTTTCTAAGGCAATTTGAAACAATGATTAAAAACAATGATTTAAACATGTAAGAGTTCTCGGAGAATGGATAGATTCATCCATTACAGCTTGAAATATGCAATAACGTGATTTAGAGTTTAACATTCAGTAGTTTGATTATACAAATCACATAAATTTATAAACTTCCACCACAGGGAACTCGTAATAAGGCCCAGACTCTCTACCTGTCTAGATCATCAGGACATTATCTATGTATCTCTTCCATGTGTGATGTCAGCAGAGAAAGGATTGGTATCAGGGTGCATGTGGGTACATTAATACTGGTCCATTAAAAGAATGGCCAGATATGGGGCAAATCCAGCTCCCATTGCGATTCTCTTGGTTTGAAAATAGTAGTCGCCTTGGAATACAAAGAAATTCTTTGCCTTAGCTATTTTCAAAAGTTCACTGATAAAATCAATGGGGCCCTGCATCGGGTGTTCTCTTTGGTTGAAGACCTCTGTGATAGTTTCTAAGGAAGGCCCTTGTGGAATGTTTGTGTATAATGAGGCAATGTCCAAGTCGTTGGACAGATGGGACAAAGGAGTGGTTTTCTATCAATTTTATGACCTCCATGGTGTCTCTAAGATAGGATCTTGTAGACTGAGCCCATTGTTTCAGGAAACAATTGACATATTTGCAATAGGGTTCAAGGATAGATCCACATCCAAAGACTACAGGGCATCCTGGTGGTTTATCTATATGTTTGTGAATTTTAAGTAGGTTGTAGATAGTGGGCATCCGTGGATGTTTTTTGTTGAGATATTCAAATTCAAGAACACTAAGGAATTCTTCCAGGAATCCAGCATGTGTCACTTGGTTAATCAATTTTGATACTTCGTTAGTAGGGTTCCCCTTCAATGTTTGGTAATGTTCCTGTACCCCTAGTTGAGTCAAGACTTCAATTTTGTAGTCTTCAACATTCTGTACCACAATAGACCTGCTCTTGTCTGCTGATTTGTTCAGAATTCGCTGTTCTTTTTAAGAGATTCCAAACATGTGCACTCATCTTTAGTGATGTTATAATTGATCCTTTCCTTATGTGAAAGAAGATTCATCACATCACAGAATACAACTTGCTCGAAGGCAAGCACTTTATGGGACATCAGATTTGGGTAAGGTGTAAATGTAGAGGGCGTTCTGAGTCCTGTGTCAGATTTGGTGTGTTGAGTTTTGCCCTTATTAAAATTAGGCCTGGGTGGAACTTGCAGAATTTTTTTCTGTGGATTTCCACAGAGTGGCCAAAAAGATTCAGCGATATTCCACTGAACTCTGCGAGTGGTTGGAAGTGTTCATCTTCCTGTTCATACTTTTTTTTTACATAGAAGTAGCACGATCTGCACTTTCACACTGAAAAATGAGCTCAAACGGCACCATGCAATCCGAATGGGCGTGACCATTTCTTTTAACCTGTTTTCTGTTCTCTGCAAATGTGCTGGGCCTGATGTTTTGTATCCCTCCAATAACTTCTTAATCCTCCCCTTATCCCCCCATCATTTTCCTTTACTTCATAAGTGTCTGCTGTTGTCTTTGTTTATTTTACATTTTTGTCTTTTTCTTTACTTTTTTATTGTTTTCCATTTCTATTTCCCTTAGTTCTTACTTTCTGCTTCTTTTCTATTTTTCCACCCCATTGTCATGTCTGGGCACCACCATGGAGCAAGCGGCGGTACCAGTGTGGTTGCTAGTACAAGACTTGATGTCACCAGCACTGTCAAGTTGTGCAGCCCTGCCCCATTTTATCTGAGACAGAGATGACCGCATTTGTTTTTTTGGTGCAGCGCCACCTGCCCTCTATGCTGGCAGGAGGCGGCAGGCCTGAAAGAGGGCAAACCCTGCAGGAGCGTTAGCTGCTGTCAGGGAGAGTGAGCCAGTGTGTGCACCAGTAAACTGGGGGTGCAGAGTGTGGTGCAGCAGCTGATGCACCACTGGATGGACACCATTGAACGCTAATAGGAGCTGCTGGGTGTCGAGGTTGTGGGCCTCGGTGAGTAATTATTTATTGTTTGTTTTCTAAAATTATAATATTTATTTTTCAAGTAGCATGCTGCTCACACTCAGAGGTAGGTCAAGTTTATGTAACGTTATTATTATTTTGTGATTCAGCTTTAGCTAGCCAGTTACTCTGTGCTACCTAATTGTACTCGTAGGTGCTCGCTTAGGCTGATTATTTAAGAAGTCATGCACACTCCTCTGTCCTGTCACTAAGATTGTGGTAGTAAATAATATCAGTGAGTTAGTGTTCTCTGTGTCTTTCTTTATGTAGCTCATACATGCCCAATCTCCCGGTGATATGTAGTATGCATCTATGCACTCAAAAGGGAGACTGAGTTGGCCCATCATGGGGGTGAGAAAGAAGCAAAGATCACTTGTTGCAATGTGTCAGTAGTTCCATATGTAGTTTAGGTTTATTTATTTTATTTGTATTTATTTTATTCATTTCTAGAGCGTCTGGTTACACCAACCGGCGTGTCCCCGCGCTAATTTGACTAGTTACTAGAAGATTGGTACAGGCAACTCCCAGAACTTACATGGGGGTGATAGACCTGCCTTTATTCATATCACAATACAGAGGAGAAGAGCAAAGTTTTCAGCTTTTTGCTAAATGTGGTTTCACATTGTTTCATTCTTAGAGTTTCAGGGAGCTTGTTCCACGATTTTGCCGCCAGGTATCTAAAGGACCTTGCCCCATTCTAGTGGTCCGTATTCTGGGGATTTTTACCAGCGCCCTTCCTTTTGATCGCAGATTGCGGCCAGGGATGTAGTGTGTTATTAAAGAGTGCAGGTATTTTGGTCCTTTTTTTGCAAGAATTTTATGGCAGTGACACAGTGCCTTAAATTGTACTCTTTTTTCTACCGGTAGCCAGTGTAAGTCCTTCAAAGCATTTTTTGCAGACGCTCTTTTGGGAAGACTCAGTACCAACCGAGCTGCCGCATTTTGTACTAACTGTAGCTTGGTTAGCCCCTTTTTTGGCGCTCCCAGGTATAAAGCATTCCCATAATCTAATTGGGAGGTTACTAGAGCGTGCACTATGGTTTTCCTAGTGCTGGATGGAAGTAGGTCCAGTATTTTCCTCAAAGTTTTTAGGGTGCCGAAGCATTTACCCACTACCTTCCGTATCTGGGCATCGAAAGACAGTTTAGTGCCTAGCCAGACTCCCAAATTTTTAACCTCTGTTTTTGGTGTGGGTACGGAGGCTAATCTTTCTGGCCACCACGCAGAGGACCACATATTTAGGGTTTTGCCCACTGTCATCCCCTCTGTTTTATTTCCATTCAATTTCAAGCAATGATTGGACATCCATTTTGTCACATCCTCCAAGCATTTCGAGAAGTTGAGCGCTTTCTGTTTGTTGTTTCCCGAGAATGTTACAATCAGCTGGGTATCATCAGCATATGATATGATTTTTACCTGATGCTTTTCCACCAGTTCTGCTAATGGTCACACATATAGGTTGAAGAGCGTGGGGCTCAAGATTGATCCCTGAGGGACTCCGTGGGATAGTGCCACACTTTTCGGCCAGGGGGTGATTATTGGGGGGGCAGTTGAAATTTTTTTTTTAAACCGCACTTACCTTTTCCGCTGACCACATCTCTCCTCCTCTTCTCTGTTCTTCCAGACTTCAGTCCATAAAAAGCTGCAGAAAGCACCCGGGCACACATGCTCCCCACAGCCAATCAAAACGGCTAGCCAAGCAGTCATGTGCACTTAGTGTGCATAGTCCACTCCTCCCCGAGCCACCTGCTCCGCCTCGCCCTAACCCAGCTGCGCTGCAACCAAAAATAAAATGATAATAACTTTCAGTTATTGTCATTTTATTTTCCCCTCTTTCACTGCTCACACAGTGAGGGCGACGCTCCTCCGCCTTAGCGGCGGAGCCGTTGAAGAAATAAAAACCTTTTAAGGGGTTCACTGATACACCTGGTCCTTTAAACCAACAAAGAGGAAATTGGCACGAAAGCTGTAATATAAAAACAATGCATTTATTAACCTCAGATGAGGGAGAGACTGCGTCATACGGTACCCTCAGGCCACTGTAGGAGCCAGTCTAAGGAGTACAGAGAACAGGGGCCTTATATATGCATAGGTTACATAGTCAGCATAAAACCAAGGGGAGGTCCTGGCACATACAATCATGCTTATTGACTAATATGGGTAAACAAATTTTGCATGCTCAACAAAGTGGGAGGGGAGACTAAACTGAACACATCAGTAAGAATAGCCTGACAGTTCTATACTAGGAGTAGGTGCATTCTATCAGCTAGGCCTTTCTGAGCATGTGCAGTGCTCTGGAAGAGGGAGAAAGCACATGGCGAGTACATGGCTAACTAAAATGGCTGCCAAGAACAAAATGGCTTTCAGCTCATGCTAACAGTGATTCCTGCAATCTTTAACAGATGGGCCTTTTAGCATGAGCTAAAGACATTCCTATGATCGAGTAGGAACATAGAAAATATTTTGCAAATTTATTCTCATAAATTCATCAATATCCTAATCCATTGCTAGGTGGGTATTTTTCATTCTAAACATTTCATTAAGCGGGTATATATAAGGTATAAGCAGGAGTACAAAGGGAACAAAGCATTGGGTCATAATTAACATACAGCAGGAGAGTAATGACTATTATCACAAACAGAACTATCAATATTTTTCAACCCCAAGCAGAAAGCAAATCCTAGAACCATCTAGTCCAATTCTAAGTAAAAAACATGTTCAATAGACTTTTCCAGTGTTCCTTTTATGAGGGCTATCAATTAATATAGTCAAAAATAATCCTGGTTCCAGGGGACCAGGAGGACCACACAGGGCATAGGAATTAGGACGAGGAGCCGCAAAGGGCTGCTCCTCCTCAAAACCGGGACGTCCGAAAGGGGTACATTACTAACCAAAAAAAGTCCTTGGGAAACTGAAGCCGCTGTAAAACCAGCCAGAAGGGAGTCTTCTCCCTGTGTCTGTTTGAGCCTCAAAGGCAGGCTCTTGTTATTCCCACGGTGGAGCTATACAACTCGCAAATCAGGAATGACGGCCCAGTATGAGAAGAAAAATTCTTTCAACGATCCTGTCCAGTGTCTCAGGCAGTGCACCAGTTTTTCTTCACTTCAATCTAACAGGCACCAGAGACACAGCACCTGTACCCTGAACTCAAGTCCTTCCCTAACTCCTGTATTGCTCTGCTGGCGCACTGCTCTTTTGTTTGGGCCAAAGACTGTATTCGGTATGCCTAGGCACTCTTGATCAACAAACAAAGGTGCAAACTTTTCATTCACTTTGGGACCAGGATTCAAGGACCTGATGCTAGGATCTCTGAAGCAACCCTCGTTTCAAAAGGGGTCACCTCAAGCAAAAGCCTCCTTGCCGTTCTGGTCAGTCTGTGACTCTCTCAGCTGGGCATCAAAAACTTGATCCACAACTTCTCCTTTCTGATTTGTGACCCCATCTTTTTGCCCAAGACAGTGGCAAGGGTACACACTTCACATCCCAGTGCTTCAGCCTTCACTGAGGTCCTAGTTGCCTTGGGTTCAAGCTGGGCTGGTGCTGACTCCCCAGGCTGGATCTGATGTCCGGGCCCCTCTGGCAATGGTTGTAAGGCAGAAAATATCTATTGGTGGACAGAAAAAAGGTCTTTAGACAAGGCACACAAATAATCTATCAACAGAGAGGATAGTCTCAGAATACTTCCTAGTCTTGGTACGCCCCATGTATTAGCAAGGCACCCAACAACCACTTCATCTATCTGAGAGTAAAAACCCTGGACCTATTACACTATTTGAAGCAGCTAAGGAAGTCTGTGTTCATTTACTAAATTCTGAGGAAAAGAGAAAAACAATGCAGACATACTCTAAATCCTTACATTTGTGTATCCCTATAATATTCATCTGAAGACCCTCAAGAAAAAAGGAAATGTTCTACGCTGTTACTCAAAGACCTTACATTACTTGTACAGGACTGCAAACCCTTCTAAAATGATTTCTCTTAATAAAAGCACCTACACTGTACGCTTAGGACCATGCTCTCATGTTATAGGTGCAGCAGGAAAATCTAAAACTGCTTATTTAACAGGGATTCCTGTTACATAAAGAACTAAAAAAAAAACTTCAACATATTGGGTACATACATTTCTCCAGCAGAACATGTTATGACAAACAAACTCCTATAAAACAATATTTACTTTATAAATCTTTGCTGAGGATCACATGCGCATCTTTCCTGCATTCTACTTTTCACAATCCAGACTATGCAACATCAGATCTAATAAGGGCTGTCAGCTTATTTACACAGAATAGCTAAAAAAACTAGCAATGCCCTTGCAAAGCTGTATATAACATGAGAATAACAAACAATAATGGTGTTATTACCTAAGAATTTTAGAACAAAAACTACCCACACCTATTTCCCTTTAAAGGTCAAATAAGGGAACAGCAATCTAGACTACTCATCCTTTCATAATTTCATCAGACAGGATGGGCAGTAACAGAGCATATTTATTTATTCATTTTATTAATGTTAACAATTTTTAAAACAGTATTACTGAATAGCCAATTAAATGTCTCATGGCCATTTCCTAGACAGCTTAGACAGGCTAAAAAGAGAGTGAGAAAAAGAGAGAGAAAACATAAATTTGCCTACCCTTAATTTGTAGAGCAGCCAACCTCATTCCCCCATTTCGACAGTAGGAAACCTGAAACAGGTTTCACTTCTGTCGACACAATTAACCCCTATTTGTAGCAACCGGGCATAAACATAGTTGTAGGAGGTAAACAGCACATTTAGCTAGCTAGAAAACATTAATAACTGACCACCAATTCCTTTAGCAATTGTAGTAGTTGTAACATGAGGGCTCATGAATTCAAACTAAATCCCATTGTCTCCTTATCTCAGCCCTTGCACAGTAATCTTTAAGCTGAAACCATTAGTGCTATATACATGGCAGGGCTATTGCTGCATATAACTTACAAATGCTGCTATCCCTTGATAATGTTATTCAATAGGATAACCCCACCTGCACATTTCCTACACTTGTATTATATCTCAAGAAAACAGTGATATCCCTGTGTGCTCCTAACAAAATATGCAATATTTCCTTTAGCTAATGTTATCTAAAACATTACTAATAGTGCTCTACCCTACAGTGTGAGAATCAGGATATTTAAGTAACACAAAGAAGTCACATACTGTCACAGTCGCTCCCTACGTGGGAATTGCACCTTCAGTTGGTTAGTTCTAAAAACAGACTTTGGCCTTTGACCCTTAAACCTGTTGTCCCCTGTCTGAGCAGGCTTACGTCATGCAGACTTTCCAATTCAAAGCAACTATGAAGAATTACAGTTGAAAGGCAGTCCTGTTCCATTCCTGTTTTCCAGTAATTTAGAGGTAGGATAATAACTTCTGCTGTTTTTTTTATTTATTTACATTTGTAAGCAGTGTGCGGTGTGCTTTTCTAGCAGTATAGAGGTCAGCTGTTCATTCTATACTTACATGTGGGCATTTACTGAAGCCTAAGATCAGTTGGAAAACTGCTCTGTGTGGCAGAACGGCTTTTAAACAGTAAATGTTGCTCAATTTTGACTTTGGTGTTAGGGGCACTTAAAAATGAATAACCTACAATGTTTTACATATTAGTCATCCCCAGAGTGTCCCCTAGATATCCCAGGAATGGGAAATCAGAAATGTATAAGGTACACCCTTATAAAAATGAGTTTTGTATGCCTGGGTAAAGTGACATTTTCCATTTTAGTTCCCCCCATTACGGTAAAGCACTGCTTAAATTCAACTTTGATGCTAGGAGTTCACAGTATGATTATTAGGCATTATAGAGATTAAAAAACGAATTGAGTTCACTTATTTTTAATAAACTTTTTTCATATAATCAAAATTCCCCTTTTTTGTTTTTTGATAACACCAACCTTTTTGATGGTTCCACATACGAAAAACAAGCCTCATTCCTTTCCTATCATTTTTAAATGCATTCATTTATAACACTAAGCACAAAAGCCTTCCTTTAAACATGAAAAGTCTGCGCCACTTTTTAAAGGACAGTTATTATTTAACATCAGAACCACAGATTTGCTTATGTAAAAAGGCATTAAGAAAGGAAATCCCTACTTTCAATCTTTTCTCTGTTATCCAAAATAATGAAACTATCTTTTGTAACTTTTAAAATCAGCACTCTGTATTCTAGTAAAATCTAGTTAACTCAGCAGTTTTTCTATGTGGCTTGGGACCAGAAATAGCCATGTGTTATTGACGCAGCTGTTGCTCTGACCAGCAGGCGTAAAATTCTCACGCCTTTCAGGCAGCACAAATCTATCGTTCTGTAATGTTGTGTTTGGTTCAGCAACAACCAATTCACTCAGATGATGTGAATGCCTTTCAATATCTAATACAATGTATCTAAGGAGATTGCTGTAACATTTTGTATTTTAATCCTAGTTATTGCAAAGCACACAATTTCGTTTTTTCCCTTCCTTTCAATGAGGCCTATTGTATTCCTATTGAATGTGAATTCTAATTTTATCTGCAGCATTGTGGCAATTTGCACATATCTACTGCTTCTTACTTTGTCAAGGTTAATGGTAGCGTGCAGCTATTTAGCATATGTTATATAATTCATTTCTGGATCTTTTTTATTTAACATGCAGAATGATGACAAAAAAACCAAACACATTGCCCTCAATCCAGACATTTTCAGAAGGGGGTCATACACTCAGAACACACAATACAGCGCACTTAAGGCTAGCCATTCTTGCACAAAGAACGCAAACACTACTTACGCACACAAGTACCACCGGTGTCAAACCACAAACCATATAGACATCTAAACACACAATTAACCCACAAATCAACACTTAGGACAGAAACAAAAGACAGCGCACAGACTGTACTTAAACAAAACCATTTGTAAATACTAATTGTTAGTCATAGTTACAAGAAAAGCTTCTCAAAAGTAGAATACAAAAATGCACCAAAAAACAGCCCAAAGACTGTTGCATGTTCAAGAAGCCAAAATACACCAAATTCGCCAGTTTTGGCTGGGCGAACACTCAAAAAGCGCTCTGCATATCATTACTAAGTGCACAGACCACAATTATTTTTATGTACATATTTAGTTCCATGGGGTACTTAGTCACCAAGGAAGAAATATGTTTTTTATACCTAAACCTATTTAGGTATCCCCTCTAGGGGAGCCAGCTGAGTTCATTCAAGATTCACGTTGGTACCTCCAAGAAAGCAGTACATTCTTCGATGTGCGCTTGAAACAGGCATGCCAAAAATATTGTAGCATATACAATAGTATACAGCAGTGGCACATAACACAATATGTGCCATTACAAATTATTCAAAAGTTAGAGAAAAGTCTCCTCATTACCTGCCTACATAAATTGCAATTTACACATTTCCTGTTTCCCTGAATATTACTGTATTTCAGTTTGAACAGAGAACAGGTTGCCAATTTCCTTCCTTGCACTAGGGCCTGTGACAAACTGCCTTCCCCACTGATAGCAGCAGGCAACTGTAGGTCACTCTACTAAAGGTGCAAAGAGGCATTTTGTACACCATCATTGGTGTACAATGCTCCCACTATTCATAGGGAGCAGCAGATGGAAAGGACCTTGAAGGCATTGTTCTCATTTTATATTAATTTTAACAACTTGTAATAGAAAAGTCAAGTAGTTTGTGATAAGGAGAGTATTTGTCACTGATAATATAGTGTAGCTGCCCATCGTACCATAAAATTATGATTTTTCTTTTGCACCAAGATGATGTGCAGTCAATTATTATCCAATTTTTTTAACAGGGCATCCCTATTTGGACTTATATAGACTCGGAAAAAGCACACTTCTGCAGCATCTGTTCTTTTTTGGTTTGAATTAAAAGATTATAAAATTTGAGGAGTTCTTGTGTTTGTTTAGGTGCCTCTCGAACCCGATTCTGAATTAATATATTGATTGATATCTGTGAGACGGGAAAATAAACAATTTAAATTCAAGCAAGAAGCTCTTTGTACAAATATTTAAAGCAAGAAACTCTTTGTAAAAATACTTAAAGCAAGAAACTTTGTAAAAAGGCCTCTCTCGCCTCTCCTTAGAAAAGTGTTGAACTCCCGCTGTCCTCAAATCCACAGCCGGTTGGTGTTGATGGTCTATGGTGTTCACGTGACAAATGTTCCATGCTGGCTCTTATTTTCAAAAGGTTGCGTAAGTGCTCGCGTGACACAACGCAATGCAACTCTTAATTTTTTTCAAAGGTTAGTACATTTATTTCATCTCAATGCATTGTACAACAGTTTGTGCAAATCTTTAGTTAGCAGGGTTGTCTGGGGGATGAAAAGGTGGTACAGCCAAAAAAGCATAACTAGGAATCGTTTCTAAGAGGCATGGTACATATAATTAGGGGCGTGGCTTAATACTTGTAAACTAAAATCCCAATGCTTTGCAGGGCATGCCACATGACCGGTATTTGGGTGCCTCCCAGTGAGTTTACTGTTATAGTGTCAAGCTATGTCAAATAACAACAAAGACACATACCATAAAAAAACTGGTAGCTTGTCCGCAGTAGCAAATAAATGAATAACAACAATGATTTAATTTCGAATAATTACAACTGAAAATGGTTTAATTCACTACATGCTTGGGTGTTTGATAATGCCAGTCTACCTCAAATCGGATTTTTTCAATGATATTCAAAGTGTATGTGGGGGAAAGGCTGGTGTACAGACTCTCAATGTCCAGACCCATGAGTATGTGGTGGTCTAGGTTGAATTGTATGTCTTTCAGAAGATGAAGTACATCTTTTGTATCTTTCAGATGTGTCTTGGTATTTTGAACTGTAGGCCTTAAGAAAGTATCCTTGAACCTCGTTAGAGGTTCGTGGATACTTTCTTAAGGTCTATAGTTAAAAAAATACCAACACATTTCTGAAAGATACAGACGGAGACTTTGAATATTGGCTGACTGTACAAAATTAGTTTCTAAAGTTTACCCATACCCTGAGTAGGAAAGAACTGGTATTCCTGGATTTTAATATATCATCGGATCAGGGAATGCTCAGGAAAACCACACATGAAAAACGAACTGCCCAGAAATATCCAACAGTTTCTGTCCTCATCACCTCGGAGAAAACCTCCCTTTCTGACAGTTCCTAACATTTAGGAAGAACTATTCTGACCTAAAGGACTATAGAACACAGGCTGACAGTCTGGAAACCAAATTAGAGTCCAGAAAATGCCTACCAAAGATTCCGTCTTGAGCAATGGAACAGGCAAAAAACAATAGAGAAGCCTTACTTGATATCCTTCCTCAGAAAGAAAAAGAGGAAAGACCGATTTGCATCCCCACTTTCAACATTGTATCCAACCAATTAACTAAGATTATCAACATACACAGGCGCATTCTAAATATTGGCGCTATTAAGTTCCCAAAACCCATGTTCTCCCACACACAAAGGCAGAGCCTATGAGACATGTTGGTACACACATGCCCCTGAAAAACGCCCACAGGCAGAACGTAATCACAGGGTACAATATCACCTGTCATGGGCCACTCCCCATCTGGGGGCTGCAGTGTCTGCAATTTGACAAAGCTGACAAAAACAGTTTCTTTCAATAATAACATGACATGGCTACTGAGGCAATTAACAAATTATAACATACAATGGGTAGTATACTTGATAACTTGCCCCTGCAACTTGCACTATGTAGAGATAATGACTCTTAGATAAAAAACAGAATCTGCGAACATCGCAGCAACCTGTGATGAGGCCGTGCAACCACGAAAATGTCTACTCACTACATAGACAAAAGACACACAGCACAGGATTACCAATAGGTGATCTTGGAACATATTAATGATCCAGGAAACTGTGAGTCCGGACTGTTCGAAAAAGAACAGCGTGGGGTGTTTAAACTCAAGACAGATTTAGAGGGCCTGAATGATAACATACCATGGGGCCATTTTACACCATGATCTCTTTGCTGACCGTATGACAGGACCAAAATAGAAAATATTGAGGATCTCTTTTTGGTGCCCAAATATGCCTCTCTACACCGATAACCATGCCCAACTCACACCTGGGTATAGCTTCTATGATATAAGTGTGTACAGTATACCAATCACACACTGGTATCTAAACACACCAGTAGACCAGAGTGTTTCTCCTGCACCAACATTTTTTATGCATTTTCAATATATTTTCAAATACATTTTCAATTTCACTAGCAGGCTGGTGCATTCATTCCTGCTCCCATCATGGACATTTTAAAAAACAAGACTCAAAATCACCAGGCAGGCTGACAGGCACTTTTGCCCATCCACAGCTGTCTTATGTTTAAACAGCTGATAGGCACCCCAAGCACATCAAAGGAACGCAGAAGTGGTTCCCTTGATGGAGGCTATTTTGGGGACGTGGTCTAATTTATTTCTCATGATCTCACTACGGCGGCTCATCTCCTATCTCGTGCATTCCCCATAAAACATCCCTGTGCCAGCAATGAGGGTAAGATGCGGTTCCTGAGCTGGAAATCCTATGTCATTGAACAGCGGCATAGCCTTGATGTAATAAGTATGGCATAGCCGCTTTGAAAAAGAGTTGTATACCGCTTAAACAACTACTTTTTCTGACATATCGTGATTTTTTTCCATTTTTACTTCATAGAGCATGGCTACAGGTTCCCCTCTCAACTGGAGAACCCATGATGCAAGGATTCTGAAGTATCTATGCACATGGTGTGTTTTTAATTGTGTATTGTGCTCTATGTGTGGTTTGTTTGATCAATCGCAAGCCTCATTTGGTTTCACTAGAAGTGCTCACCTCTTTTCAGCTTTCGAACTAATTTTGTCCCAAGGATTTGTTCACATTGAAGGAAAGACAGGACGTGCTCAATGATTAAGGCACATATACTGGTTTATTAATCTTTTAAAATAATGTATTCTGCCAGAGGTATCTGGCAAACTAACTCTCCCATTACCTATTTGCAGAATTACAAGCAGTGACACCAAGTAGGTGGTGTATGTATGTGCATATATTTTTTAGCATGCAGTGTGTGTACAGTAAAAAGCAGGAGTGGTGTCAGGGAGTTAGTTTCCTTGGGCCTGAAGAAAAGCATCAGGGTACAGTTTGAAACATGAACTCCTTTTAGAAAGGCAGGCACATTATGACCTATAATTTCTATTTTGTTTCCCCTGTTTTTAATCATACTGACTAGAGGCCAGAATAAAATAGTAATTTGCCTACTAGGCAGGTTTTTTTAAACCCCTTTCCCTCATAAGACCCCCACTCCTATTTTTGTCATCAGTTTGCATCATCTAATAAACAACAAAAAAGTACTTCCATGTATCACGTAGATCACACCACGCCCCGTTTGGCGGCGAAATGGGATGGATCCAATGATGAAGCATACCACCAAGGAGCAACCCTGGTGGGTGATTTTATGTTAGAAAACCTACTGCTTTCTTTTTCTCATGGAGAGTTATTCCATACAAACAGTAGGGCTCTTTTTGGTTCTGATAAAATTGATAAGAGGATGAGCCCCTCTGATTTGGTCTCGTCTTTCTTCCCCTTTGTATGATGAACTATTTGAGTAGCCTTCTGGTATCACTGTCAAAAGTGGTCAGCAGTACAAGTCAGGTTCTAGCCAGACCCAACATGCCAGCCAGTTTCTGGGAGGCACAGTCAGGTACTTATTCATTCCCGGACACTCCCTTTGCAGATAAGAGAGACCTCTGTCTGGACCTCAGGTTTAGATAACAGCCTTCTCCACTGGCGGCTCACCTCCCCGTTCTCTTTTGCTCCCTACTCCTACACTTCTCACTAATTGAAATTCTGGAATTTCCCAGGACCTGAATCATCTTTTTTCATATTAAACCCAATTATGTGCCGGGCCGCCGATTCATTTCATTTAAAAGTCTGATTAATGCACTTACTGTAAATACTCTTCATTTGTTGTTCACTGATGCTGAACTCTAATCCCATGGTCACCTCTGTCTCTAATTCATGATTTCAATTTAATGTATCATTAGTTCTATACAGTGGTGTAAGATTAGCCCCAGCAGCCCCCGCAGTGGGGGGGGGTCCAAGCTCCAGGGGGCCCCCTCCAGCATTGTGCACGGGAGGAAGGCTTTGCAGGGGAGCCCCCTCAAGTTATTTGTTACACACTTTACAATATTTACAAGTAATTATTGTAATGTATCTTATCTAATTAATATGCACTTTATTATGATATACGGCTACTTTAGCGATGAACTTTCATCTTCTTAGTAATTCTCGATTATGCACTGTATTGTACGTGCAAGATGTAGGAGAAATTAAATGAATATTTTTCTAATACTTATATGCACATTCTTAGGGAATCTTATAATGACTTTCTGTTTGTTTTTTGTGCATTTTCACTATAACTCAAGCTGTCCTATTTGGAAAGAAAGTATTATTTTTAATGTATGCTATTGCACAACTACATATTACCAATTGTACATTTATATGAATTTTTGATTGATGATTGAAATGTTTTTGATCAGCTCAAATAAAAAATGTTTTTTTAACAAAAGGTTTGTTACACCACTGATTCTGTATGGGTTACAAATAGACCATTTAAAACAGTATTAAACATCCACCTCTTCACATCATGATCTTAATGTTCCTGTGGACCGCGCATCCGTAGATTGCTTAAAACCTTTTCCGAAACTCACAAACTGCCTTGAAAATATGTCCTTCCACTCAAGCAATAATAACACAGATTTATACTGATGTTCAGGCAAGGTTAAAACATATATTTGGGACTGGATAAAGTCAATAAACTAAGATATTTGCACAAAAAAAACATAGGCATAACAAAATTAATCATTGGCTCCGGTGCGACACTAAGACAAAATCTTCAGTAGTAATTTTCGCACTGATACTCATCCACGCACCAGTATGCTCCAACACGCTCACATAGGCCCAGCAAATCTTCAGATGTTGTAGTCATGGCTGAGGCTTTATCAATAAAGTTACAGAAGCCTTGCCTGATCAACATTTCCAATTGTAGAACATAGCCAGCGTCGGATTGGTAACACGGGCACTCGGGTAATGCCCGAGGGGCCAATATCTGAATTCCACCTGTGGGCTGCTTTTTTGAGCAGCCTGTGGGCCGATTTGGCGTTTTCTGCATTGTTTGATGCCGCCAGCAGCCCATTGGGTGCCTGAGTGGGCTTTCTGGAGGTAGATGAGCGTCCATTACCTCCCTTTTATCAACAGCAGAGGTGTCACTCCCGCTCTCTCGCTGGCCGGCCCATTAATATATGCATATTGAGCAGAAAAAGGGGGCCAGAGCAAAAGTGGCCTCACTTGTTTTCAGGTGTTTTTCACCAGTGTAACCAAATTTTAACCCCCCACCTTTTTTTTAAAAAAATCGCTGAAGCAGTGTTTTTCTGAAAGGCAATATGCAAATGTGGGCCACTTTTTGTTAGCGTGCCCAGCCGATTTTTATCACAATCCAACCCTGAACATAGCATGTAGGACTGCCTACCTTTTACTACATTATCACCAGCCGATTGTGTATCAAGCTTAGTTAAAGCCAATGTCCTGTACTTACACTGTTTAAAGAGTCTGCGGAGAGTTACCTGGGGAAAGTCAACTTCTGTAGGGAGAGGGGCTGGATGAGATCACATGTCAAGATTTTAAGACTCTAGTGTAAAGCACCTGCCAGGACTGGAGAAGCTGTTTCTGCTGGTGACAAATCTACTACGGCTGTGTGTCCAGTAATGAAGTACTTTGCCACAGCACCAAACTGACGGTGTAAGTCAGTGTCACGGTGAAACCATCAGTAAAATCCTGTGGCCTAGTATTTATCACATGAGCACTTGCAACAGCCAGCTAAAGCTATCTGTAGTCAGATGATAAAAACAAATGAATTACCTTATGACTACGACCATGATCCTTCTGATAGTAACTAAAGGATCCTGAAAGATTCCTGCCTGATTAAAATTGTCTAAACCAAACATTGAAATTGTGGACATCAGTGTTTTTGATGCGCCTCATATTTACTCTCTCAACTTCTAGGAGCCTAAGGGGGAATATCGAGGTTTAAACAGGTCGACCCCCACTCTATACCATCTCAACACCAACAGACCTGCCCCTATATAATGTGAAGTTAGTTAACTCCCATGTACTTTAACTATGTACTCAACAGTTGGCATCTATCTAAACCTAACTGTGTTAATGTGCTCATTGAGGTCACAGATTTAAAATAAAAAACGTGTGTGCGATAATACTGTGACAACGAACTTCCCTCACTCTACCTTTCCAAGACGGTGTTAGCCTATGAAAAAAGGGGGAGAGGAGTTGGCAGAGCCTCATGGGAGCAACACCCGGGGGAGGAATACACAGACTGGTACTCGCCTGTGTCCTCATGTTCTCATCATCAGCATCTGCCAACTTACAACATAAAGGGGATAAAAACTGTGCAGACAAAAACCATACATGTGCTCTGTGAAAGAAACCCAATGTGGATGGCCCAACTCTGACAACGAGATCTGGTTCCACCACCGTTTAAAAAGAGCCAAGCTACACTAGCTAAACTGATTTTATTCCATGCTGTGTGCCAACTCTGCTAAAAACCAACATGTTTCATTGCCTAGTCATAATTACCGGCAATTTCATCAGGGTTTTGGGTCTGCGCTATCTTTGCACGTCTCGATTCTCCATTTATTGTACCTGTGGTTGTACACATATAAAATCACACACATACGTTAACTCAATGTATCTTGGTTAGAACACCCACATATCAGTTAAAAACAGCTGCTCGGTATGTCATTCAGTATTTACCAGGTGGCTGCTGTACTTTCGCCTACCACTGCTCCGTAGAAGAATCTGGGTTGTCAGGGACCTGTCGCTTCGTTACAGGTTCTCAAGACTGCCCTCGGTCAGTTCTAGGGTGGAGGAAAAAACACTATTAACAGAGATCTTGGCATGCTATGTCCCTCTTATCGTCTCCTGTCTTTCATCTTACTGTGGTCATGCTTTCTCACATTCTCACTTGCACTATCTCAAACACCTCTGTACCCGTGTTTCTTCTATGCGAGATGTATTGCTTCCGAATGACTATGATATGCAGCCTACTCTCATAATTAACTTTGCTATTGAAAAAGGGGGACTGCCTTCTTACAGCCTCTCGTACATCTCCGTCTCAGGAGTTATTGCACTTATGCTTCTTTTGTGCCGGGTACGCTGCTGCCAAGCATTAAAGGTATGAGTCTATGTTGCCGCCTCGCATAGTGAAAATGTCCTCACCCGCGGTTTTCTAAACACTCATCCGTTCAGCCTTACCAGTGTCCGTGCAAGGTGGAAGGCCTCCGCTCAACCCTCGTTACGGTTTCCAAATCGGCTCACTTCTTAAAGAACGCCGACCCGGCAGCAATGCACCTCCACAATGGTGAAGGAGCATTACACCACTGGCTCAGAGCCACCAGCAGAAAAATAAAACAATATTTTATTATCGTTTTTATAGTTCAGCTGTTGGCTGAGCCAGCATGTGCAGGGAGGGGCAGAGCCAGGCCATGGGAAGGGCGAGGAGAAGTGGTTGGTGCACTTTTACCAGTCTTAGGCCGGCCAAACTGACATGCACACTAAGACTTCTCCAACCCAGCTGTATTGCACAGCCAGGTTGGAGAAACAGCATAGACTCTCTGTGCCTGAGTGAGCGTTATTCCAGCCCACTCAGGCTGATCCCCACGCTGCTCTCACGCTTGAGAGCAGGTCGGGGATTGGATGTGGAGCTTGTGATGCTGTGCCTGGGACTGCTGGGTCCACCAGCTGGATGCAGAGGAGAGCGAGATGGCCGGCAGCACCAGGTAAATCTTTTTTTTTTATTAAACTCCCACCACACGCTTCCCCCTGAATGCTCTAGCCGTGGTACCTCCGCTTACCCTCCACATCACTCTTTATCTTCGTTGGCCACCACTAATGCCAGGGTGTGTGCATGGTGCAAGGGAGTTTAAAGTGTGCCTAGAGCTGTGCCTAGGCTGCACTGCACTGTGTTGCGTGACTTCTAAGTATATGTGCTCCTAGAAATTTTAAGTGTATGCAATTTTACTGCCTTCATTTTTGCACCGTGTGGTTTTCCAGCAGCAAGCAAATCACGGTTCAAATTTTGTCTGCACATTCTTAAGGCAAATACACTTTTTAGCTGCTGTAAGACAGCACTGTTCACTGAAATAAATGGAACACAACATTATACTTTTACAATATGTAGTATGGTATGAAAAAGCACCATAGTACTACTTTTCTCTATTCTTTTCTATGGCTTAAAGTGCTTGTTAGGGTATAAAGACCTAATATTCATATTTTTGCGAAAATAAAGTAGAAATATTTAATTTTGCAGCTACAAAACAGCCCTGTCTACCACAAAAAGCTCTGGAATCCAAAAGCCCATCTTTAGAGTATGCAAATCTGGGTTAAACAAAACCCTGGTGTAAAATGTCTCTATGTGGGCAGTCTGGATTGTCGATATATACTTTTCAAGTTTCCTTGCTAGATTGTGTCCTCACCTAAGACTGGTAACAATGGGCCCGATTCACAAAAGTAATATGAGACCAAGGGCTAGATGTAGGTAGGAAAGATTTACCGATTTTAAATTACCGAATTTTACCGATTCGGTAATTTAAAATCGGTAAATCTATGGGTCCGACATGTAGGTATTCCAGATGTGCTGGAATACCGAATCGGATGAATTCGGTATTTACCGATTCGGTAAATACCGAATCGGTAATGCCCATTCATTCCTATCGGCTTTGAAGCCCATAGGAATGAATGAGCATTACCGATTCGGTATTTACCGAATCGGTAAATACCGATTCACACAAGGGTGCAGGGGGTGTCACTTTGACACCCTCTGGCACCCCCAAAACAGGCACGGGTGCCATGTGGCAGGCATACTTGCCCTAAGGGCAGGTCTGCCTGTCACATGGCATAGGTGTGCATGCACACATGTGCATGCACACCGGAATCGGTATTTTACCATCAAATTGGATTTGATGGTAAAATACCAATTCGTTAAGGCTCCTGGGACTCTGAATAGTCCCAGCTACATATGGGTGGCTCCGAATCAGTAAATTTACCGATTACTTATTTTACCGAATCAGTAAAATTACCAAATCGGTAATTTTACCGATTCGGTAAAATAATGCCCCCTACATACCATTCGCCTATTTACCGATTGGTAACGGCCGAAAATACCGATTTTCGGCCGTTACCGACCGACCTACATCGGTTTAGAAAAGGGGGTGGTGATGAACAGAGTGTCTGAGTTAAACAGACCACTCTTACCCAGTCCAAAGATCAGGGCTTGATCCATCACCGTTATTTATCTCACTGCCCCATCCCAGCTCAGAACCTGGCTATATGCAAATCAGTCTGTCCCTGGCCCAGTGCATCATGGGAACAGGGCAGACTAAACTACCAAGCCAATTCTTCACCAGAAAGGAGACAAGCTACCGGGGACCGGTTTCTGGCATTTCAGCCTTCTTCGGCCCGGCTTGCTTGAATCCTGATGGAGCAGTGAGAAAGGGACTCATGTCTGAGTATACCCTGCCACACCTATAGTGGCCAAAAACGATTTAGAAAAGGGGGTGGTGATGAACAGAGTGTCTGAGTTAAACAGACCACTCTTACCCAGTCCAAAGATCAGGGCTTGATCCATCACCGTTATTTATCTCACTGCCCCATCCCAGCTCAGAACCTGGCTATATGCAAATCAGTCTGTCCCTGGCCCAGTGCATCATGGGAACAGGGCAGACTAAACTACCAAGCCAATTCTTCACCAGAAAGGAGACAAGCTACCGGGGACCGGTTTCTGGCATTTCAGCCTTCTTCGGCCCGGCTTGCTTGAATCCTGATGGAGCAGTGAGAAAGGGACTCATGTCTGAGTATACCCTGCCACACCTATAGTGGCCAAAAACGATTTAGAAAAGGGGGTGGTGATGAACAGAGTGTCTGAGTTAAACAGACCACTCTTACCCAGTCCAAAGATCAGGGCTTGATCCATCACCGTTATTTATCTCACTGCCCCATCCCAGCTCAGAACCTGGCTATATGCAAATCAGTCTGTCCCTGGCCCAGTGCATCATGGGAACAGGGCAGACTAAACTACCAAGCCAATTCTTCACCAGAAAGGAGACAAGCTACCGGGGACCGGTTTCTGGCATTTCAGCCTTCTTCGGCCCGGCTTGCTTGAATCCTGATGGAGCAGTGAGAAAGGGACTCATGTCTGAGTATACCCTGCCACACCTATAGTGGCCAAAAACGATTTAGAAAAGGGGGTGGTGATGAACAGAGTGTCTGAGTTAAACAGACCACTCTTACCCAGTCCAAAGATCAGGGCTTGATCCATCACCGTTATTTATCTCACTGCCCCATCCCAGCTCAGAACCTGGCTATATGCAAATCAGTCTGTCCCTGGCCCAGTGCATCATGGGAACAGGGCAGACTAAACTACCAAGCCAATTCTTCACCAGAAAGGAGACAAGCTACCGGGGACCGGTTTCTGGCATTTCAGCCTTCTTCGGCCCGGCTTGCTTGAATCCTGATGGAGCAGTGAGAAAGGGACTCATGTCTGAGTATACCCTGCCACACCTATAGTGGCCAAAAACGATTTAGAAAAGGGGGTGGTGATGAACAGAGTGTCTGAGTTAAACAGACCACTCTTACCCAGTCCAAAGATCAGGGCTTGATCCATCACCGTTATTTATCTCACTGCCCCATCCCAGCTCAGAACCTGGCTATATGCAAATCAGTCTGTCCCTGGCCCAGTGCATCATGGGAACAGGGCAGACTAAACTACCAAGCCAATTCTTCACCAGAAAGGAGACAAGCTACCGGGGACCGGTTTCTGGCATTTCAGCCTTCTTCGGCCCGGCTTGCTTGAATCCTGATGGAGCAGTGAGAAAGGGACTCATGTCTGAGTATACCCTGCCACACCTATAGTGGCCAAAAACGATTTAGAAAAGGGGGTGGTGATGAACAGAGTGTCTGAGTTAAACAGACCACTCTTACCCAGTCCAAAGATCAGGGCTTGATCCATCACCGTTATTTATCTCACTGCCCCATCCCAGCTCAGAACCTGGCTATATGCAAATCAGTCTGTCCCTGGCCCAGTGCATCATGGGAACAGGGCAGACTAAACTACCAAGCCAATTCTTCACCAGAAAGGAGACAAGCTACCGGGGACCGGTTTCTGGCATTTCAGCCTTCTTCGGCCCGGCTTGCTTGAATCCTGATGGAGCAGTGAGAAAGGGACTCATGTCTGAGTATACCCTGCCACACCTATAGTGGCCAAAAACGATTTAGAAAAGGGGGTGGTGATGAACAGAGTGTCTGAGTTAAACAGACCACTCTTACCCAGTCCAAAGATCAGGGCTTGATCCATCACCGTTATTTATCTCACTGCCCCATCCCAGCTCAGAACCTGGCTATATGCAAATCAGTCTGTCCCTGGCCCAGTGCATCATGGGAACAGGGCAGACTAAACTACCAAGCCAATTCTTCACCAGAAAGGAGACAAGCTACCGGGGACCGGTTTCTGGCATTTCAGCCTTCTTCGGCCCGGCTTGCTTGAATCCTGATGGAGCAGTGAGAAAGGGACTCATGTCTGAGTATACCCTGCCACACCTATAGTGGCCAAAAACGATTTAGAAAAGGGGGTGGTGATGAACAGAGTGTCTGAGTTAAACAGACCACTCTTACCCAGTCCAAAGATCAGGGCTTGATCCATCACCGTTATTTATCTCACTGCCCCATCCCAGCTCAGAACCTGGCTATATGCAAATCAGTCTGTCCCTGGCCCAGTGCATCATGGGAACAGGGCAGACTAAACTACCAAGCCAATTCTTCACCAGAAAGGAGACAAGCTACCGGGGACCGGTTTCTGGCATTTCAGCCTTCTTCGGCCCGGCTTGCTTGAATCCTGATGGAGCAGTGAGAAAGGGACTCATGTCTGAGTATACCCTGCCACACCTATAGTGGCCAAAAACGATTTAGAAAAGGGGGTGGTGATGAACAGAGTGTCTGAGTTAAACAGACCACTCTTACCCAGTCCAAAGATCAGGGCTTGATCCATCACCGTTATTTATCTCACTGCCCCATCCCAGCTCAGAACCTGGCTATATGCAAATCAGTCTGTCCCTGGCCCAGTGCATCATGGGAACAGGGCAGACTAAACTACCAAGCCAATTCTTCACCAGAAAGGAGACAAGCTACCGGGGACCGGTTTCTGGCATTTCAGCCTTCTTCGGCCCGGCTTGCTTGAATCCTGATGGAGCAGTGAGAAAGGGACTCATGTCTGAGTATACCCTGCCACACCTATAGTGGCCAAAAACGATTTAGAAAAGGGGGTGGTGATGAACAGAGTGTCTGAGTTAAACAGACCACTCTTACCCAGTCCAAAGATCAGGGCTTGATCCATCACCGTTATTTATCTCACTGCCCCATCCCAGCTCAGAACCTGGCTATATGCAAATCAGTCTGTCCCTGGCCCAGTGCATCATGGGAACAGGGCAGACTAAACTACCAAGCCAATTCTTCACCAGAAAGGAGACAAGCTACCGGGGACCGGTTTCTGGCATTTCAGCCTTCTTCGGCCCGGCTTGCTTGAATCCTGATGGAGCAGTGAGAAAGGGACTCATGTCTGAGTATACCCTGCCACACCTATAGTGGCCAAAAACGATTTAGAAAAGGGGGTGGTGATGAACAGAGTGTCTGAGTTAAACAGACCACTCTTACCCAGTCCAAAGATCAGGGCTTGATCCATCACCGTTATTTATCTCACTGCCCCATCCCAGCTCAGAACCTGGCTATATGCAAATCAGTCTGTCCCTGGCCCAGTGCATCATGGGAACAGGGCAGACTAAACTACCAAGCCAATTCTTCACCAGAAAGGAGACAAGCTACCGGGGACCGGTTTCTGGCATTTCAGCCTTCTTCGGCCCGGCTTGCTTGAATCCTGATGGAGCAGTGAGAAAGGGACTCATGTCTGAGTATACCCTGCCACACCTATAGTGGCCAAAAACGATTTAGAAAAGGGGGTGGTGATGAACAGAGTGTCTGAGTTAAACAGACCACTCTTACCCAGTCCAAAGATCAGGGCTTGATCCATCACCGTTATTTATCTCACTGCCCCATCCCAGCTCAGAACCTGGCTATATGCAAATCAGTCTGTCCCTGGCCCAGTGCATCATGGGAACAGGGCAGACTAAACTACCAAGCCAATTCTTCACCAGAAAGGAGACAAGCTACCGGGGACCGGTTTCTGGCATTTCAGCCTTCTTCGGCCCGGCTTGCTTGAATCCTGATGGAGCAGTGAGAAAGGGACTCATGTCTGAGTATACCCTGCCACACCTATAGTGGCCAAAAACGATTTAGAAAAGGGGGTGGTGATGAACAGAGTGTCTGAGTTAAACAGACCACTCTTACCCAGTCCAAAGATCAGGGCTTGATCCATCACCGTTATTTATCTCACTGCCCCATCCCAGCTCAGAACCTGGCTATATGCAAATCAGTCTGTCCCTGGCCCAGTGCATCATGGGAACAGGGCAGACTAAACTACCAAGCCAATTCTTCACCAGAAAGGAGACAAGCTACCGGGGACCGGTTTCTGGCATTTCAGCCTTCTTCGGCCCGGCTTGCTTGAATCCTGATGGAGCAGTGAGAAAGGGACTCATGTCTGAGTATACCCTGCCACACCTATAGTGGCCAAAAACGATTTAGAAAAGGGGGTGGTGATGAACAGAGTGTCTGAGTTAAACAGACCACTCTTACCCAGTCCAAAGATCAGGGCTTGATCCATCACCGTTATTTATCTCACTGCCCCATCCCAGCTCAGAACCTGGCTATATGCAAATCAGTCTGTCCCTGGCCCAGTGCATCATGGGAACAGGGCAGACTAAACTACCAAGCCAATTCTTCACCAGAAAGGAGACAAGCTACCGGGGACCGGTTTCTGGCATTTCAGCCTTCTTCGGCCCGGCTTGCTTGAATCCTGATGGAGCAGTGAGAAAGGGACTCATGTCTGAGTATACCCTGCCACACCTATAGTGGCCAAAAACGATTTAGAAAAGGGGGTGGTGATGAACAGAGTGTCTGAGTTAAACAGACCACTCTTACCCAGTCCAAAGATCAGGGCTTGATCCATCACCGTTATTTATCTCACTGCCCCATCCCAGCTCAGAACCTGGCTATATGCAAATCAGTCTGTCCCTGGCCCAGTGCATCATGGGAACAGGGCAGACTAAACTACCAAGCCAATTCTTCACCAGAAAGGAGACAAGCTACCGGGGACCGGTTTCTGGCATTTCAGCCTTCTTCGGCCCGGCTTGCTTGAATCCTGATGGAGCAGTGAGAAAGGGACTCATGTCTGAGTATACCCTGCCACACCTATAGTGGCCAAAAACGATTTAGAAAAGGGGGTGGTGATGAACAGAGTGTCTGAGTTAAACAGACCACTCTTACCCAGTCCAAAGATCAGGGCTTGATCCATCACCGTTATTTATCTCACTGCCCCATCCCAGCTCAGAACCTGGCTATATGCAAATCAGTCTGTCCCTGGCCCAGTGCATCATGGGAACAGGGCAGACTAAACTACCAAGCCAATTCTTCACCAGAAAGGAGACAAGCTACCGGGGACCGGTTTCTGGCATTTCAGCCTTCTTCGGCCCGGCTTGCTTGAATCCTGATGGAGCAGTGAGAAAGGGACTCATGTCTGAGTATACCCTGCCACACCTATAGTGGCCAAAAACGATTTAGAAAAGGGGGTGGTGATGAACAGAGTGTCTGAGTTAAACAGACCACTCTTACCCAGTCCAAAGATCAGGGCTTGATCCATCACCGTTATTTATCTCACTGCCCCATCCCAGCTCAGAACCTGGCTATATGCAAATCAGTCTGTCCCTGGCCCAGTGCATCATGGGAACAGGGCAGACTAAACTACCAAGCCAATTCTTCACCAGAAAGGAGACAAGCTACCGGGGACCGGTTTCTGGCATTTCAGCCTTCTTCGGCCCGGCTTGCTTGAATCCTGATGGAGCAGTGAGAAAGGGACTCATGTCTGAGTATACCCTGCCACACCTATAGTGGCCAAAAACGATTTAGAAAAGGGGGTGGTGATGAACAGAGTGTCTGAGTTAAACAGACCACTCTTACCCAGTCCAAAGATCAGGGCTTGATCCATCACCGTTATTTATCTCACTGCCCCATCCCAGCTCAGAACCTGGCTATATGCAAATCAGTCTGTCCCTGGCCCAGTGCATCATGGGAACAGGGCAGACTAAACTACCAAGCCAATTCTTCACCAGAAAGGAGACAAGCTACCGGGGACCGGTTTCTGGCATTTCAGCCTTCTTCGGCCCGGCTTGCTTGAATCCTGATGGAGCAGTGAGAAAGGGACTCATGTCTGAGTATACCCTGCCACACCTATAGTGGCCAAAAACGATTTAGAAAAGGGGGTGGTGATGAACAGAGTGTCTGAGTTAAACAGACCACTCTTACCCAGTCCAAAGATCAGGGCTTGATCCATCACCGTTATTTATCTCACTGCCCCATCCCAGCTCAGAACCTGGCTATATGCAAATCAGTCTGTCCCTGGCCCAGTGCATCATGGGAACAGGGCAGACTAAACTACCAAGCCAATTCTTCACCAGAAAGGAGACAAGCTACCGGGGACCGGTTTCTGGCATTTCAGCCTTCTTCGGCCCGGCTTGCTTGAATCCTGATGGAGCAGTGAGAAAGGGACTCATGTCTGAGTATACCCTGCCACACCTATAGTGGCCAAAAACGATTTAGAAAAGGGGGTGGTGATGAACAGAGTGTCTGAGTTAAACAGACCACTCTTACCCAGTCCAAAGATCAGGGCCCCAAATCCTTACTTTACGACTTTCGGTATTCACAAAGGGCATTTAGGAGTAGTAAAGTTAGAATGTTGTCTCAGATTACTTTTGTGAATGGGCCCAGTATTCCTCACTCTACTTTTGGAATCTTTTGGTTTATGGATCTCCATTTGCTTTCTATTTTCTTCACCCCTTTTATCTACCATATTCTGAAGTCAGTTTGTCCTTGGACTACAGAAATTTAACTATATGATGGCAATGTTGTACTTCTTTGACATTTCTTGGTCCTGAAAGCTAGTTTAATGTTAACATTCAGCTAGATGGAGTGTGTTGGGCAGTGGGCGGCTGCCAGAGAGACCAGATGCTGTATCATGAACCCATTTGCATGCATTGAACTGAGCTGTGTACCTGGAGCTGAACAAACTGTGTTGTCACAGTTGTTATACACAGGGTCTAATTCAAAGCTTTTTTATTACTAGATGTGTCTCACTCACGCTTAAATGTCTCGTTTTTGTATTTCCATCATTAAAACATGTTTACTCAAGGAAAAATGCCTTGTGACTCACAAAATATTTTCTATTTAGGAAACTCACTAATAAGTCGCTCAGAAGCATAGGATAGGATACAAACTCTCACAGAATTTGTTTTATGACTCCGCATGGATACCCAGGGGTGTTTCAGATTTAATACTGGCATAAGACAAAACTATTAGTAGAAAAAGCTTTGTGAATTAGGCCTTATTCAGAAACCGTATGTGTTAGTGTAGCAGCTGCAACACAGCAGTCAACACAACTCGAAATTTCGAAGTAAGAAGATGAACTGTCTGAATTGTATGCACTAACTTTAGCAAAAGACTACAAGTTAGATGGTAAATTCAGATACTTAGGAAATGCCAACTTCCTGTTTGTACAGGTTTCAGAATTCCATGACTCGTAATCTGGTGGGAGGCTTGTGGTCGAGTTTGGCAGAGTGGGAGTGGAACACTGGTGTGGCGGATATTTCCCACACCACCAATCTCGTAATCAGGCCCTAAAACTAAGGAAAGTTATAATGTACTCATGCTGTCTGCATAACAACTATGGAATTCTAGGATTTTCATAAAATTATTGATACACCCTGCTATGTGTCTCTAGTGAATTTTGGCAGTCAAAGTATTGCTGGTCACCAGATGGAAAACATGTCGTATATTCTTCATTAAATGGTAGAGAAAACACCAAATTCAACACGTGTTTCCTTTTTTCCAGTTGATAACTAGGAATAACAGGTATTTACCCAGTGCTTAATTTGTAAGAAACCATAAGTGGCAGGGCCATTGTCAGGAGGCCACTGCAGCTTGCACCATCCAGTGCCGCAGTCAGCACAGCTAGTGGCAGGACAAACATGCCTACTAATATCACACTTCTAAAAGTGTGGCACTACAGACTATTCCAGGCCCCCAAATCTAGCAGAATTGCTTGGGTGGCAGGTCTTAGTCATTTTTCAATGTATATTGAATTAATAAACAACGGTGTTGAGCTCATCTCTAAATAAAACAAACAGCGCCACCATACAGCAGACTGTTTTAAGTGCCAGTGCTGAGCACCGGAAACCACCAGCACAAATTGATCACTGTATGTACTGTATGTACTGTAGGAGAGTAGGGTCTGCTTCCTATGGTTACCCCCACTTTTTGCTGTGATTCTCTGGTTTTTCGACTTTAGTGTGGCTGTGGGCATGCCAATCAGACCCACAGCCCAGCTGTTCTTTCTCTAAATTGATACCCTGTACTTTAGGCACATACCAGATTGGTTACTGGGTCACCCTTGTGAGCCCCTGTATAGTGTACCATGGGTACCCAGGGCATAGGTGCATCTTAGGCCTACCAGGGGCTGCAGCATGTATTGTGCCACCCCTGGTTTGCCTTCCAAACTGACACCACAGGTCTGTTCACACAGCCTGGGTAAGGTGGTGTAATCACCCCTTACTTAGATATAGTATACCTATATCTATATATACATATAGTCGGATATACACCTCTAAGTCACTCCTAGAGAGGGTGCCCTAGCATGAGCTGAGCCCCTCTGCAGCTTTCGGAACCATCTCCTTATAGCTGTTCTATGATATAGCCATACCATATACTCTTAAATGCATTATAATCCTTGCGGTTAATGCTAAATTTGGTTTGGCTTTATCAAAACATGTTGTGTAAAGTGTCAAACACTTTGGAAAACAACCCTCCCTGCCCGCCAGTCCTGGTAGCGGGGGTAGCATTCCGCCCTTCTAGAGGGAGAAGACATGTAGTTACTGTTAAACCCGTTTAAAGTGAAACAGAGCCCCTGCATCACAAAATGGATGCTGCTGCCACAGTCACAAGTCTGACCTCCTGCTGCTGGATGAAACTCTGGCAGGGAAGGCTTGGACAATAGGTTTCCTGTCCTGGAAGGTGCCAGCACCTCCCCAGACAGGCTTGTAGTGTATGCTTTCCAGACACTGCCTGGGGCACACAAGGTGCTCCATGCATAGCCCGGTTCAAACCAGTTGCTGGGGCACTCAGCCCCAGCTCTGGTGCGAAACTGGACAAAGGGAAGGGGGTGTAAGCACCCCCTGCCCAGGTCCACCCATAGGAGGGACCTTTTCAGGTAGTCCAGTCCACAAACTTAGTATAAGTATGGGAGCTGTGTCCCTGGGACTTTAGATTACCTTGGACGAAGCTTTGATACAGAAATCCTGGACCTTTGACATTCCATTTTGACTGGAAGATGGAAGACATCTCCCTTGTGATCAAGGAGTGACCACCCTGTTCAAACAGGCACCAACAGCAACTTTGCCAGACTGCATTTTCGAGACTCCCACCGGATCCCGAAGAATCCGTGACACAGGACATGGACTTCCAGACATCTCTGACCCCGACCCACACCCACAGCAAAGCAGAGACACGTGGCGGACACGAGAGACGTTGGACCGGAACTCCTGGACATCTTGCATTTTGCAAGCTGCACTCCTTCAACGAGGTATTTCGAAGTTTTGCTTTGGGGTGCTTGAAGCCTCAACTCCGAGCACCATTTGCACTGAAGCCCAGGCCTCCACACTCTGTGAGTGTTCCATGGGCCCCGCTTTAGCATTTGGGCTTGACGCATCTTCCCGGTTCCTTGCCCATTGGCTAGTGAGCCCCCCGAAGACCTTTCTTTACAACAAACTTGCTTTTCTGGTTGCTCCAGGCTTGCTTCAGCTTCCCTGGAAAGGAGAAGCGCCACAGACCTTGCTGGTATGCAACAGAGCCAATCTTGATATCCTGCATGGGTTGTGGTTGCTAAGGCTTATTGGGTCCAATCCGGATACCAACATGGCAGTCAACTAGACCCAATGTGGGACAGCTCGAATCCAGTGCCTGGTCATCGTCTATGCGTCCTGGACCTCGTGGCTGAAGAGACAATTTTGACTTCTTAACCTGAAATCACCCGACATCGTCTGGTTCCTTCCTGGTCACTGGCTAGTGACCCAGACTCTGTCCCTTCTGCTTTCAGGTTCTTCAGATCTTTGATCCACCCTTGTATCCACCTGACACTTTTCCTCTGGTCGCCTGCAGCACTTCTTTGCAGCTCTCCATAGAAAACGATGACGAAACCCGACACGAAAAGACACCTATGCACCCGGCTTCCCTGGGTGAGGTAACACGAGTACTCCGGTGCTCCCGTGGGTCTTGACTCTCGAAGTGTCCTAGTTTAAAAGGGTTCCATCCTAGTCCATCAGGAAGTGTCCTTAAATTGTTTATTTGTAACTTTTACGTTTCCCATAGAAAATCAATGGTAACCCGGGTCTGTGTTTAGACACTGCACGCGTCTCCCGTGGGCCTCCTACTTCCTAACCTTTGGTTAATTAGAGTAGCCCCAGCGATTCCACAGGCTCCAGGCATGCTTTCTAATTCTCTCGTGGTTCTTATACCACTTTTTTAGTATATGGTTTGTGAGGCCCCTAGGGCATAACGTATACTGTGCAACTTATTGTATATTCATTGTGTGACTTGTATGGTATTTTTACCTCTGACCTCATTAAGAGTGCAGAGAGGTTGTGTTTAGATTAAATACATATATATATTTGATATATACCTTGTGTGGTGTCCTTTCATTTGGTGCTCAAGGGATTATAATTGGTAAAACAACTTGCTTAACTCGCCTACTGAAGTCTTAGCCTGATGACTGCTGGTTCATGCTACCACTAGGATAGCTTTATGTAAGGTTGACTTTACAACCACCATCAATAAGGGTCGATTAGACTGGTGCAAGGTGCCCACTAGAACTAGTGGACATCATATGCCAGGCTAACTTCTCACATGTACCACATTTTACAAATACCACAACCTGCAGTGTTGGTGCATACAAGGGGCCGAGTGTACTCCACTTTTCCCCAACCTACTTGGAGTCCCTCTGTCTCTATTGTCTTTCCCACTTACATTTGCTCTCACTTTGTACTCACTTCTTGAACAGTTGCATACCTCGTCTTACCTATTACTACTTATACACATATCTCACTACTGAGTGAAAGTCAAACATGCTGTTCACCTACAAGATGTATCCCTGGGTCACAACATCCCCTTCTGAACTCCAGTTTTAGAGGACAGTATAGCTGGTGCGTATCATAATGAGTTCTGGTCTTGAGTGGCCATTTTGTTGATGTACTGTTATATACATCTGTTCAGTTGGATATAACCAATGATCTTCAATGTAATACACCATCTTTTTTTTCTTACACTCACACTTTCCCTAGGTTTGTTCTACCGTCCCCCTGCCATAGTTACTGAATTGTGTTTTTGACTCAAAGCCTAGCCCTGCATTAAAAAATCTGAAGTTGAGTGTAACTTTGAGGCTCAGCGGTTTGTGTTCTGATTTCTGCGCTAGAACCTCCAGTCTTATGGTGGGAAAGGGGCCTCAGATCTCTTGCTATAGCAACCTCGATCATTGTTGATCTGGACGAGCCAATGAAAAGGAGGAAATGGCAGAGACTGACAGCTGGAGTCCATAGCCGAATCAATTCTAACTTGCTTGAGGTCCAGGAATCAGCGTCTACCTATCTGCAGCGGAGACGGTGCAAGATATATTTGACTGTATGTATGTATGTATGTATGTATGTATTGGCATACTTCTATAGCGCAATGACTGTCACCCTGCGGGTATCCTGGCGCTTTAGACTTTTGCGATCCATACACGATGTTTCCAGCTACTGCCCAACTTACATTGTTCTAGGAAAAAGATGTGTTTTTAAAGCTTTCTTAAAAGAGAGGAGATCCTCCCCCCGGGGAGGTGGCCATATCAGCGCGACTCCGCCTTGTTCAGTTGAAGATACCACACAGGGTGTATGTAACCGGCCCCAGACTCCTACATATGGGACTTTCAACGGATGGCCTGTGTCGGAGGGGTTGTGGTATGCTTGCTACCTTCCTGCACATCATATGGGAATGTCCTGGAGTTGCCCGGTATTGGACACGAGTGCACGAGGTGATGGAAGAAGTGACTGGGGTGGCCCTACCGGCTGAGGCCCGGCGATGCCTTCTCAATGTTTGGTGTCCGAATGACTACAGTGTAGCCCAGACCCGTTGGGTCACCCTGGGCAACATGGTGGCCAAGAGGGACATCGCCCAGAAATGGGGTGCGCCTGCTCCCCCCTCGCTCAGTTTATGGGAAACCAGTATGGACTGGTGCATGCTGCGTGAGAAGACGGTGTATGTGGCCAGGGGCAAGCCTAAAATGTGGAGGTCTGTGTGGGGAGCCTGGAACTCCTATAGAGGTGGTATTTGCGACCCCCCAGTAGAGATTGACCCTGATGTCCAGCTTTCCCCATAGGACCCCTTACCCGCAGTTCCAGAGAGGTTATCCTGGTGTGCTACCCCCCACGTGCCTCACTGTTGTCACTGTTATTGTGTGCTGTCTTGGGTGTACGGCCCTCGACCCCCTCCCGCTACACAAGTCCACTGCTTCTGTACCGTCCTCAGCCTTCCTTTCTCCTCTTTGACTCTCTTTCGTGCCTAGTGCACACCTCTTTCTCCTAGCCTTTTTTGAGGCTTTCTTATTCTTGGTTTATTTATTATTAAGTTCAATGCTATTGAAAATTAAACCTGATTGCTTCTGCGAACAGTATTGTACACGATTTTACTTGCTACCATGATGCTGCCTGGCCTCCGGGATGTATGGCTGAATAGCAGTGTACTTTTTCCACAAATAAAGGTTTTCAAAAAAAAAAAAAAAAAAAAGAGAGGAGATCTCCCACTGTGCATATGTGAGATAGAATGATGGAACAGAGAAGGCAGTTACTTCTAGAACAGGGTTTGGAAAAGAGTTGCCAAGCTTGAGTAAGCTATGTGTACGAGAAGGCAAAAATATTCATATTTAAATACTGTCCTCAAGCCATTTTCTCTGAGGAATAAGTTGTGACATTTTGGAGCGAGACTATAAATACTTTGGAAGCAGTTGCTATATATGTAATTTTCTTAAAATAATTAAATAAAATGCCTGCAGTAAGTACATTGATTTGATTATTTTCTTTGATGGAGGGCCCATTTGGCATATTCACAACTGACAGAAAGCTATCTAGTAGGATTAGAGTAACCAATGACTGGAAGAAATTGTTTTGTTTGTTTGGTTATGTTGTAAATGTAACTTTGTTTTGCTACTTTGTGATGTATCACTTTTATGTATTACAGGCATATGTAGTAATTAAGATACTAAAGAAATACGCAGGAAGCTATCAATACTGAAACTCGCCTGTTTTCAACTCATCCACGGTGCCAGAATATATTTCCAAATACCTGCAATCGCTTCTGTGATTCAAGTGAACATCAGACCGCGGGTGTGCGAATGTTTACAATATTGCAAACAGGGGTCAACAAATATGATCAGAGCAAAAAGGATACACTGTTCCCCCTATGTTGGAGAGATGAAAGAACCACGAACAGTGATATGATCTAATTTATTTTAGTCCACTTCTGAACGTGAATGTGCTTTATGATTTCAACTGCATTTCCTGTACTATGGGAAGTAGGGTATGCATCAACAAATAGCTCTGGACAGTGTTGCTGGAGGCCCCGAACATGGATATCCCCTGAGTACAGGGCTGTCTTTGGGGCAGTGCGACTGGTGCAGCTGCACTGGGCGCTGACCCCTGGAGGGGCGCTGACCTCGGGGCGGAACTATGTTTAGCAATAATTTATGATTGAAAAGATGTGGGGAACTTTTGCCCGGTGGTAGTGAGAGAATCCGAGGAGGCGGTCCTGGGATGTGGGGGCCCCAAAAAGATTGTGGCATTGGGCATCACCAGAGCTAAAGCTGGCCCTGCCTGAGTAAGCTCTACCTAGGAGTGCACTCAGTTCTAGAATGTTAGGCCTGTTGGTACTCAATGGTGTTGCATCTGCCAGAAGCAAAGCTAAAGATTTGGATCATGTGTGGGGCTTCTGACCTTCAGTGCACAAAAGAGGTGAACCCCAAGGCTGTGCAGTTTGAGAAAACTGGGTAAGCTTACACCCAGGATGTGTGTGGGAGAAAGGATGCTGGTCCGTTCAGAAATTAAAAACAGTAGCCAAGTATTGGCCCAGCACCTGTGGAACTGGGTTTCATTTATTTTTAGGCAGATGAGCACATGTGAAAAGGTAAAAAGCTACCATTCGCGGTGCAAAACAGCCAATCGCTGCAGTGCCAGTGGGCTGACCCACTACCCTCTATTGTATCGTGAGCAGAAACAAAATGATAATGACAGCTGAACAGACCAATGGAGGAATCAGGCCGATGCATAGACCCTCCCTGTAGGCAGACGTATGTACTTCTAATTAATGTTTTTGTTACAGAAAGCTGGCGAGACGCTGCATCAGGCAAGCATTAGCATTAACAAGGCCTTTGAGCCTGGCACTGCTTGTCTGTCTTTTGGCTTGATCAATGCTCGTTTTGTCATGGTTTTGTACAACTTTTTTGGGGGGAAAACTGAAAGATAAAGAGAATGGATGTGTGTGTCTGAGCGAGAGAGAGAGAGAGGGAAAGAGAAAGAAATAGAGACGCAGAAAAAGAAAGAGAAAGACGCTGGCTAAGAGCAAAACAATTCTTGGCGTCTCACAGGGGCATGTTGACACAGTAATTAGTCCCTGGCTCTGATGGAAAGAGCAAAATGTCATCACTCACAGTGGAGCTTGCCAACGGCTGAAGTGGGCTGGCCCACTGCCCCATTTTGTGGGATGCAGTGGGCACAGGTAGAATTGGAATGACACAATGCAGACCAGTGGAAAAACATGTCTAGCTGAATGCTCCTATAAGAATGCTTCACATTTTAATAAAAACCAAAAGGACTGGGCTAACGCCAGGCCATATAATAATAAAAAATAAGGTATATTTCCTTGTTTGCTGCTGCTTGCTAATAAATTCCCGCCACATTGCTCGAGGCTCTTAATTAATTTTCAGCACAGAGTTGTATTTTTATTTATTTATTATTTATTTATGCATTTTTATATAGCGCGGACTTTACCCGAAGGCGTCAGAGCGCTTCACATTAGGAACAGACATGAACATAATGAGAAACATTGCAAAAGAACAGATTACAAAAGCATACGTTACGTTACATAAGGTAATAGGGACAATTGTGAGCAAACAAAATACATGAGGTAGTAAAAATTTAGTAAAAAAATGTTCGCCCCTTGTTCACAAGGCAGGACCTTCCGAAGGCGGAGAGAGTGCCCGGGCACGCCCTCTCAGCACACCTGCCGGCTACCAGCAGGATGTGTGTGGGAGGTTTACGGACAGGCCGTCAGGAGGAAAGATAACGCCGGCTGGAGTGCACTGTAGGACATCCCAACATCCGAGTGAGTCAGCCGACAGGGATGCGTGAAGGCCCTGGCGGGGAGTGAGCAGAGGGGGTGGGCGGGGATGACGCGCCAAGCTGAGGGGCTGGGGAATTCTACCCAGGGCACGAGCACAAAGGAATGACGTGCAGTGCAACACGGAAACAAGTATTCCCGCAGCTTCCGGCTTCAACAGGCACTTCGCTTCTTTCTGTCCCTGTTAATCCTCTGCGGAACACTATGCAGGCCTAGCAGGGCTGACGTGGTTGAGAATCTGGGCGATAACAATAGGTTTCAGTGTACCTTTGTCCCAGAGAGCGAGGCAGGCAGGAGGGGAAAGAAAGACTTGAGAGGGAAATAGATCACAGATAGAGAAAGAGATTGGAGATAGAGAGAGAGCGTGTTGGGGAGAGAGGGAGGGAGAAGGATCATGCAGGGAAAAGGGATCGAAAGAGAGAGAGAGAAAGAAAGAGAGGGGTAGAAAAAGGGGAAGAGAGAGAGAGAGGTGCCACAGTGAGGCTAAGAGAGTGAGACAGGGTGGGCTAGTGTCACATTTTCTGTCCCTATTTTACACAGGTAGCTTGTGTTATGTGCTTGGAGTAAGAAAACGTGAGTATTTATAGTGCAAGTAAGAAAAGTATCTCTGGACAGTTCTCAAGCTATAAAATTAGCATTATTGTTTTGCGCAAATGTAATGCATTTATATAATGCTTACTACCTCTGACGAAGCATCAAAGCGCTTTTCAGCTAGTAGGATCCTACTCCAGAACCCAAAAAGGATTAGTGGTGAAATAGTATGGGGAGATACGAATAATATTGAGAGGTGGACATGTGAGTCTGTTAGTTGGATTGAAGAGGATTGTGAAGGGATACAAGAGAGAAGGGTCACTCTAGAAAGTGCTAATTGGAGATCATAGCAGTAGGAGGAGGTTTGGGATGACTAAAGGAGCGATGGAGGGGGAAGAGTCTCTAGAAGTGGATTAGGGAGAAAGATGAGGTATCAGATGAGTCTATGAGGGATAAATAATTAAAGGGTTTAGAAAGCGTAGCTTCCAAGTTGCTCAGCACCAGCATATGTCAGAGAGCATTCCTTGCATGCAAGGGGTCCCACAGGGACATACTGAGCCCTACTCTATTTAATCTATATATCCTTGCAGAAGTTGTGGATAAACACAATGTAACAATTGTGTCATATGCGGACGATACACAGCTCTAGCCTCATGGATGTCCAATAATTGCTTAACACTAACAGTGCTCTAGCTAAAAAGTCGATTTTGGGAAGCACTTTACCACAATGTTGAGAGTGAAATGTGCAATTTCACTAAACCCAGGGCATATAAAACTCATTTTATAAGCATCCTCCTTATAAATACCCGACCCCCAACCCCTGGGACACCTAGGGGAGACCCTGGGGGTACGTAATATGCCCAAACATTGTATTTAATCAATTCTTAGGTGCCCCAAACACCAAAGTCGAGTTTGGGGATGATTTGCATTTTAAGCGCAGTCCTGCAACACAGTGCTGCTTGTAAACTGACCTCAGGCTTCAGCAGTGCACACATACAAGTGCAGAAAAGCAGGTGGCCTTTAAACTGCCATGCCCTGTTATATGCTAGTGTCTTAAAGGTAGCTTTAATCCCCCTGCCCTATTATGTAATAGGGCCCTATAGGGGAGGTCATGCCAATCATAGGGGTACCCTAACCCATAGTGTACCCTAGTGTATGTAGGTGTTTTCAGTGTCCTTTCAGCATAGTACTGGCCCTGGGCCTGGTTAGGCAGAGCCCAGGGACAGTCAGAGTCAGTTACCACCAGTACCAGTCAGTAAAACGTTTGCGGGTGGCCAAGGCACTGGATGACTTTGCAACCGTGTCTCATCTGCATAGTAGTTGCATCGGTACACCTCGCCCCACAACCCTCGCCACCCAAATGAAACACAGACAAGTGAGTTTGGGAATAAGAAGTTGCAGGTTTATTTGAGATACAAATAACAGAGCGGGTTAACTGACAGGCGACCCCCCTAGCCCCGCAACCCCTTGTTGCAGGGCGCCTGAGGTTGAGCCAATTACACAGACACCCTGGCCCTGGCCAGGTGTCGATTCTGGGAGGCACCAGCCTCCCACCGGTGTACCTATCGTCCACCTGCCCCACCCTCCAGACAAGGGAGAGTCAACTCACACCTTGCCCATCCAGGCGGGGCGTTTATTAGCAAACCCCCGGTTGTTCAGGCTTACAACCGCCCTAAGGACTAACGGGGTGCCGTTGAACCAAGTCCCCGAGAAGGGCCCCTCGGCTTAATATGACTCAGCTGTGCCTTTGCACTGGGGCTTCAGGTCCTGTTCCTGCGCCTGTTCTGCATGTGGGGGGGGTCGCCTTGTAACACCTCCTGCAACCTAGAAAACAAAATACAACATTAATATTCCCCCCTCACCACTTCCCCCCTTCCAGCGGGTGAGCGGTAGGGAGGGGAGCTGGAAATTGCGGGCCTCGCATCCGGAGTCGTGGGGGTGAGGGAGAGGGCCTAGAGGGGGGCTAACGGGCCTAAGGCTGGCGAGGGGCAGCCTAGCGACCGCAGTGGTAGGGGGACAGCAGCAAAGAGGACGCCGGGAGGGAGGAGCTCCCATATAACCTCCCAGGAAAGGGGGGTGGCCTGACCTAACGTGACCCGCCTCCCCCGCCCCTTCCCTCCCCCGCCCCTTCCCTCCCACGGGCTGGCCTCGGTTCCCTGCGCCCTACTACAGGGTTTGCCCTCCCATGGGGGTCCCTTGCAGGGACCTCGGGCATCCTTCATAGTTATAGCATGTGAGGTGATGACAGTGCTAAGAATGACTTCATGTAGATGTTGAACAGCATGGGTGAGATGATAAGAGCTTTTAGGGACACCAGCTTTTGTGAAGTAGTATTTGGATGAGAAAGGGGGGTATCAATGACATTTGTTCTGTTTTGAAAGTAGGATTTGATCTAGCAATCCCCAGTATGCCGGCTTGCTAGAGTCTTTGTATTAGAGTTTCATGGTCAACTGTGTCAAAGGCAGCTTAGAGGTCCAAAATAAGTAGTGCAGCAACCACGTTCCAGTCAACTGTGTTCTTAAGGTCATCCCAGATGATAATGAAGGCAGATTCTGTGCCTCTTTGTGGATGGAATCCTGTTTGGAAGAATGAAAGTATGGAATTATCTTCAATGAATTGTGACATCTATGCAAATGTTGCTCTTTCTATCAGTTTGACCAGGAAAGGTCCATTTGTAATTGATATGTAGTTGTCGGTGTTAAGCAGGTCTAGGTTTGTTTTCTTTGATAATGGGCGTATATATTACTTTTTTAGGTCTTCTGGAAATATTCCTGTAGCTAAGGAATTGTTGATCATTCGTCTTACTGGAGTGGCACCAGAGGCCGTTAGAAGAATTTTCTTGAAGGTTTGTGGTGGGCACGGGCCAGACAGTTCTCGTCAGCTTAATTTGACGCAGAATAATGTTTCACAAGCATTTTTCTGCCAAACTACAGTAGTTTGAAGATGCAGGACACAGCGGCGCACTTACTACACATGAGGGAGTGGTGGTACAGAACCTCTACAGTGACACTGTCTTACAATGCACTCGGAGAAACTGATCATTGAGAAATTTGCTTTAGTCAGCATAGGTGTACCTCTGGTTAGACATAACTTATATATGCAGGCATCACATAGATGAGCTTTCTCTCAGTGTACCCATAGGCCAGGGAATAGACACCTGAGCTATCCCTCAGGTGACAGTCCTCCATCACCAAAGGACATGCCAAACCGTTAATTTCTGCTCAATTTCTTCTAAAATTACCACCGGCCCTGCCTTTAGTACCTGACGGAACAAACTAAGGGGTTATTATTAGAAAACAGAGTTAAGATTATCGCCGCTTTAGCGGCAGGAAACTGCCGCTAAAGCTGCGATAATGGGCTTGATAATATGCCCGTGTGAACATGGCCCTCTATTGGAATCTTCTATGGCATATAATCAAGCCCATTATCACCGCTTTAGCGGCAATTTCCTGTCGCTAAAGCAGCGATAATCTGAACTGTTCTTGATAATATGCCCCTAAATATGATGAAAACCTACACATGCAAGACATGTTTTGAGTTGTTACTTATAAAGTGAAGTGCAATGAATGCGCTAAGGCATCTTGGCACTGAACTCACTAAGAGCACTCAAAAAGATATGAAGATAATCAATAAGATAGATACCCTTTAAGAGCCTTCCTAAACATAGAAGTGTCCTATATTTTGCTCAGGCCAAGACAGGGTGCATTCCAAATAGAGGATTCAACACAAGAGCAGGAGCTTAATAGAGCCATGCCATGCAATATACAGACAGGGAAAATGTAAAATGGTTCCCACCCGCATGAAGAAAGCTTTATGCATGTCAGGCAATCTGTGTTTTGTTTATTTTTTCAATAAAAGGAAGTTGGCTGACTGGCTGTTTTAAAAATAATGCCCTCTAAGCAAGCTCACAGTGCATCTGCCATCGCAGCACATAAATCTCAGCCAGTCAGATGGGAATCTCTAAATAGGGCAGACACGCCTCTGCCTGAGTGTTGTGGCCAGCTGCTTATGCCTCCAGCAGATTTGTCAACAGTCCAGAAGGTTCTATATGTCATCCTTGGCATTGTCTACAAGATAATATTGGAAAGGGCATTTTACATATCAGGTATGTCTGGTGGTCTGTGTGTATCATCAATATCTATGTCTAGCTTATCTATTAAGCTATCCTCTATTGTGTAGTACAAGAGCAAAGACAGAGTGGTGACTATAGGAAGATGGATAGAACTGTTGCGTTCCATCACTCTCCCATCCGTGTGCACACACACGCACACGCATGCACGTACGCGCACAGCCACGCACGCACACATTCAGTCTAAACATCCACATCCCACACTCCACAACCAACTCCTCAATCCTCCTCATTCATTTATAATACGTAATTGTATTGTCAGGGCAAAAACAGAGGTGAAGATGTATTAGACACTATGAGGTACAGCTACAACAGGTAGAAAGATGGGCAAACTCAGAGTAACATGTTATAAGCAATGTACCTGTGTGGAAATAATCATGATTGAAGCACAATGACTTTTTTGGAGACTAAGGCCAAAATTCAAAGTCATGTGGAATTTTGTTGATAATTAGTGCCCATGTTCATGGCTGCTACCCGACTGTAGCATATTTATTTGGTAAAGCAATTATGTTCTCCTGAGTTTGCTCCCTCAGAATAAAGTGGAATTGGTAATTACCACCTTAAATAATCCATGTTTTGCATTTATATCTTCGCATTTTATCCTGAAAGATTTTCTCAGGCTTTTTCTGGTGAAATCTGTCAGGAGAAATTTTAGGAGAGTAGCATTGGTGCACAACTTAGAATATTTATTTTGTATTTTTGTATTTCTAAAGCGCAACACTTATCCCCTAGGTGATGTCATGGAGCTAGGTAGTTATCACTCCTATACAACGAAAGAACTTGACTATAGATAATACATTAACCTGGGAAAAGCCAGGATTTTCTTTTTTTCCTAGATCTGCTGTGGTTATCAATAAGCCGGATGTCCAGTCAAATAAATGCCACCAGTTCTAGTTCTCCTTATGTATTTGGTTTTTGAAAGGGCACAGGTAGGGAGTAGGAATATAGAATTCTACTCCATTTCGAAGAATCTCCGGTCCTGAGTTATGAAGGACTTTATGTGCATAGCATGAACGTATGAAATTAGCTCTTTGATTTATAGGTAGTCAATGTAAGGCTACTAAAGAAGCTGAAGCAGAGTTAAATCTGCCCATGTTATAGATTAACTTTTGCATTACCTGTAATCTCGTGAACAGTTAGTCCGCCATGCCTACAAGAAGGGCATTACTGTACTCCAGCACACTCTTTATAAAAGCCTGGACCATTATTTTGCACCAATCTATTGGAATCCAAATGAGCAGTCTTCTCAAAAGTTCGAGGATACCAAAGCATTTGCCACAGTCAACTCTGATATGTTCCTGCATAGAAATACGATCGTCAAAGATGACTCCCACTTTTTTTGGCCAATTTCTTGGGGGAGGGCATCTTTCCCAAAGATGCCTGCCACCAAGAGATATCCGTGATCAGCTGCGCCTCACTGAAACAGGATCTCAACTTTTTCTGCATTTAGTTTTAAGCACTGATTTGTCATCCAGCCTGATACTTCGGTGAGGCACTCATAAAGTTTGCCTTGTCAGGCTTCTCACGGAGTGAGTTAATAAACTGGGTGTCATCTGGGTGTCATCCATGTAGGACGCGGCCTCATAGCCTAATTTTCTGTTGATCGTTGCAAGTGGACAGACGTATATATTAAACAAAGTAGGGCTCAACGAGTTCTATTCATTAGAAAAGAGCTCAACCACTTAAAAGCATGTTCATGTAGACCCACTTATGGAGTCTGTTAATCAGCAAACTGTGGGAAACAGTATCGAAAGCTGCAGACAGGTCAAGTAGGATCAGGACCGCAGCCTTGCCCTGATCAACTACTGACCTGATATTATCCAATATGGCCACCAACATGGACTCCATGCTGTTGTTTGTCCAAAAGCCCATCTGAGAATGATCCAATAGCTTGTTATTTTCCCAAAAATTGGTCAGCTGGCTATTCACAATTTTTTTTAAAATATTAGACATGAAAGGAAGGAGTGATATGGGCCAATACTTGGAAAGAATTGACATGTCTATACTAGTTTTGTTTGCCAGGGGCAGTGGTCCTGCTTCCTTCCAAATCCTTGGGTAGGTTGCCTCTTCGAGAGATTTGTTAACATTTTTAGTAAAATGGGGACTTAATATATGAGCTAAATGAGAATATATGAACTGAGGGCTGGGATCAAATGGAGAGCTGGATTTGACCTTCCACATCAGCTGAAGTACCTGAGATTCTGAAAATTGTTCAAAGGCTCCCTGAAGAATGTTAGTATATGGGTGGGGATCTAAAAAAGTCGATACATTGATATAAGACGATGGTTGGTTCTCAAACGACAAATACATTTTTTCAATTTCCTCACAGAAGATTTGTTCGGGGAGATTGACTGCTAGTGGCACGCAGGGTTGGACCCACTCCTTCACAATCTTAAAATGTTCTTTCGGGCACCTAGTATTCTCTTGTAATCTGTGAATAACGTAACCTTTCTTTGCTCTCCTTAACACCTTATAATATGTTTTTGTTCATCTTTAAATTTAAAGTGATCTATTTTAGTTCTAGAAAACCTCCACTTTTGTTCAAGATTTTTACTCTTTCTTTTCAAAGTTCTTAGTGCCACAGAATCTTAGTTCTACAGAATACCATTTTTCTGAAGGTACATTTCTGGTGGATTTATACATTTTCCATGGAGAACAATTATCTAGAGAGTCTAGCTCCATTCAGGGAATCGATTAGATTGGATAGGGGATGTTAGCATCCTTCTTCGGGGCATTAAAATAGTCAGCAGAGGTTTGTTCTATTATGTTTCTCTAGGATCTACTGGGGATAGAAGAGGCATCATCAGAGTTTATTTTAACATCAGGGAGCTTGAGCGAGAAATTAGAGTATGAGCTGTTCACATAAGGGGGAAAATGTTTAATATTTTTGTAGACGCAATATTAGAAAACAATAGATCTAATGTATGTCCTGCTCTGTGGGGTTTGACCTGTCATGCATTGTTTGAATTGTAACATACCCATATCCTTCCCTAACTGTCTGCCTAGTTCATTCTCAGAATGATCAAAATGCACATTAAAATTGTCAATGTTAAGGTACGGTTTGGGTGTTATACTTAGCTTCATCAAGTGGGCAAAAAGATTATGAATCCACATCATATCTTGATCCAAAGGTCTATAAAGGACCACACCTCCGAGTAGCTTTCGTTTGCTATGGGTGAGTTAGAAAGCTAAAATCTCACTCTCCTTAGACATGGACTTGCGTTCCACTGTGCAAGTGAAACTTTCTTTAAATATAATAGAATTGTCCCGCTCCCAATACCCCCTGGTTCGTCCTCTCTATCACAGTTTAACATTTTGTAGCCTACTGGTGGAGATTTCAGGTAGAAGAGATACCTTAAGCCAAGTTTCAGTAATGAATACCTAATCTGGTTTGACCTCCAAAATCATATCCCAGATCTCTAGGTAGTGTTTTGGCAGAGACCTGGTATTAGCATATATACAATGTTAGATCTGGCATCTTTTGCTGTGTTTCCCCAATCTTTTTGCTTTCTGACCTCTTGGTTTTGACTTTGTTTTTGCTGGTTTAGTGTCTCTGCACACTTTCTCACTGCTTATCAGTGTTAAAGTGCAAGTACTCCTATGGTAAAATATTTATTTATGGGTTTATATAGCGCTAGAATCGACTCCCGTAGGATTGTCTTATGTTTATGGATTGGTGTTTCCATGTTTGGCTTATTTGATTTACTGCTAAGTCCCTAGTATAGTGCACTGTGTGTGCCCAGGGCCTGTAATCAAATGCTGCTAGTGGGCCTGCAGCACAGGTTGTGCCACCCTCACAAGCAGCCCTTCAAAGGGTACTCATACCTGCCACTGCAGTGTCTGCACCCAGTTGTGACTGCCATGTCGACCTGGCAAGGGCACCTTCTTGCCAGGCCCCAAACCTTCCCGTTTCTTACATGTAAGGCAACCCTCAGGAAGGCCAAGGTACCCCCATGGCCAGGGTGCACTGTAGGTGAAAGGTAGGACATGTACTGTTGTGTGTGACACGTCCTGATAGTGAAAAACAGTGTATTTCGTTTTTCACTATTGAAAGGCTACCTGTCCCATAGGATAGAATGGAAGATACATCTTACAAGTATAACTTCCCATTGATGGTTTTTAAATTATGTGTTTGAAAAGGCCTCTTTTAGAAAGAAGGCCTTTTGTTACTTAACCATTCTGTGTGCCTCTGCTGGGTTTTGGATTGACTGTCTGGATTTGGAGTGGCTGGGGATGTGCATTCACTGTAGACAGCCACTGGGGGGAGTTGAGGTGTGTCCTGCCTTCCTGGATGAGTCAGGGGTGTGCTGAATAGACCTGTGCTGCATTCAGAGTTGAGGGAGGAGATTTCCTTGTACCTGAATAGGCCTGGTCTGGCTTACACAATGGCGTTTTCTCCTCATGCCAGGAAGCTGGGCCAGAGAGGACAGAACTGGTTCGGACTAAGCTCAGAGACTCTCTGCCACAAGAGAACAAAGGGATATGTGGTATAAATATTGGGGCCCAGACCCCAGGACTTTAGAACTCTTTTGTTCTCAGAAACCTGCTAAGAAGAAGAGCTGGAGAAGCAACTACAACTTTGCTTTGTGCGTTGCTATGTTGGCCCGCAGTGGCTGTTTCTGTCTTGGGCAGAGAAAGGACTGGACTAAATATTCTGCAACTTCTTTCTTTGAGTTCCTCCAAGGGCTTGAGGTAGAGCTTGCCCCTGTTCAAGAAGTCTCAGGGACAGCAAAGACTTCAAGTTCATCTGCTATCAGCACTGGGAACTGTGTGTTTTGTGCGGCAACAGAAGAAAAATCAACCCAACGCCGTCAACGATGCAGCTGCTGGCACCGCAGGGGGCACCCCCACACTTCGCACCGCAACCCTGGTCTCACTGATGCCGCCGGTCGATGCAGCCACCGAGCTACTGCTTATACTGGGACCTGTGAGCACTGCATTTCACACCGCCTCACTGCACGCCGCCGCCCTGATATACCCGACGATGACGCTCCACGCCAACATCGACACTGATTCTTGCACCATGGATTGAGGGTGCAATTCCTAAGTTACACGATGCACCACCCTCATCACGCAGCCTTGGCCTACCGATGCCAGCGCCATCAATTCCGGGTCGTCAGCCGACAAAATCGCTTCTGTAATGATGACGCCACTACTTGTACCGTGACCTGCCAGCACCAAGACGAGCATTGCATCACTTTGCACTGCAGCCCTGGTTTCACCGACGCCGCTGGATGACTGCCACCGAGCCGCTCTGAGAACTGTATGGTGGATTTTGATCAGTTTTGGTCTTGTTTTTCACAGATAAAGATCAGATATTTTTCTAAAACTGGTTTGGTGTCCTTTTGTAGTGTTTCCACTCTGACTGTTGGTTATGTGCAAATGCTTCACACACTGCCTCTGAAATAAGCCTGACTGCTCGTGCCAAGCTACCAAGGGGGTGAGCACGGTTTATTCTAGGAGTGTAACTCCCTTATCCTGACTAGGAAAAAAGGTCCCTACTTGGACAGGGTAACAGCCTGCCGACTAGAGACCCCTATTTCAAAGAGGCAGTGTAATTTTGAAACTGTCCCAGTGTTTGGTGTGTCTGTGGAATACGCACTCACTGGCCCACTATTTCATTCACAGTGCAAACATGCAAAAGGTCCCTCTGTTTTATTGGGCAGGCCTCTCCCACACTTGTAAGTATTATTATTGGAAACTTTACCTAAATCCAGGTGGCTATCACAGTAATAGGTAATTATATATTTACCTGAGTTGGACCCAGCAGGGTCCATGGCCCCATGTGGGCGCAGACAGATGCAAATGGACTTGCCTTAGGAATAAGTTATATCAATAAATGTTTGCCTAACTCTGTATTGCATTTATTCGGGACTCCCATGGTTCAGCTGCATGCAGGGAGGTCGGCCCCTGCTGGGGCAGCCACTGGGGACTCCTTGTCCCACAACCCCCTCCTCATCATCACCTGTGGCCAGTGAAGTGCTACTTAAGAGTACTGCAGTCCTGATGCACAGGCCACGCCAGGGTCAAGGACGGGCCCATCCATTCCCATCCGTGGCTGGGTTGGGCCACCTCCCTTGGCGCCTGGATATATGCCGCTTATGAGTGACCACTTAGTGATCTAAAGGAGGAAGAAATCAGGTACTGTGCTTGGGTATTTTATTAATCCCTTTTGATCTCTTAGAGGTTTCCCCTCCTGGAACAGCCCAAACCCTTAGTCACTTTGGTAACTTAACTGCATAACTTTTGTATTTTTGCCTGAGCAACTGGGACCAAAACCATTCGATTTGGCCATAAGAAGGAGTTGGGTTTAAATCAGGTTTGGAAGGCTTTGATAGAAGCAGGGCGGTTGGATGTTCTTGTGATACTTTCGGCCATCCGACTCTTGGGCTGGTTCTCTTGCCAGCATGGGCAAAAGAAAAGTGAAAGGGAGCCCCCAGGAGACTACCAATATGACTAAACTATCAGGTCCTGATGCAGCTAATGAATGCGTATTCAACAACATTGCCGATTTAATCGCAGAGTCTCTACTTAATGGAGGGTGCTCTTATAAATCTAGCACCACAGGACAGAAACTTCCAGATATCTTTAAAATGAAAGAACTTGTTGTTTCCTGTTCAGGTGGGAAAGTGCCCCCAATGCCTCAAGTTAATGAAGTTGGCAACAAATAAGGGTCTGCAACTACAGAAGGCGGCATAGGAGCTGCTGAAATTTCCCATACAATGCCATCCACTGACACATCAGCTAATGTTCCAGGGGGCACTACCTCGACCTTAGTTGTGGACCCGGATATTCCTTGGTCAAACTGCTTTCTCCCCCTACCTCATCTGAACGGTGACTCTGAGAACAATGTTGCTGCTCCATGTATTGTTGAACCTATGGGCGGGGGGGTTAAGGGAAAGGTTGGAGACACCAAAGAATGTCTTAATTGTGCATGACTGAGCGAAGCCAGGAGGCTCCAAGAAACAATTGGGAAATTAACAAATGAAGTCTACCTTTTAAAGAGCAAATTTGGGGTCTCTTACTGTTAAGATTGATACACTAATTTCATGTGCAACTGGTAAGATCAGTGATAAGGCGATGTAGGGTGAAGTAAATTAAAATTGCCTACAACTCCTTCCCAAGAAAACTTTTTCGATTGGAGAAGAGGCAAGGTTAAAAGCAGTGCGGTGCTTTCATAGAAATAGTTATGTTCTATAGTACCTTGTTGTCCATGTGAGAGGTTGACATGTTTCAGGACCTTTTCAAATGTGAGGTAGCTAATTAAGCTCCTAGTTAGGTTAGGGAACGTGACTTACCCTTCTTCTTTTAAGGTACTGGTCAATAATAGTACCTATAACATGCAATTCCCCAGCCGGGCTTCCTTGGGGGACCGGTGGGCTCGTAGACCTGAAGTTGGCAGTTTGGTTGACTTGTGCTCGCTCTATTTTCGCACCGAAAACAGAGTGAGCACAAGTCGAGCAACCTACCCTTACTAGGAGCTTATCTGGAATAAAAGATAGAAAGCCCCTTTGCCAGTACCCGTTGGGAATTGCATCGCCGTCCAGACCAGGAGTAATCCCTAGGATGATGCATGACACCCATCTGGGTGTGTGAGGGCCTTAGTTTTTAAAGAAGCAGCCCCTGTTCCTTCCTTTAGACAATTGACTGACCGCATATTCTCTTTTCTTCAATTCTTGAGCAACTGCATACTCAGTTGACACACTAGAGAGAGCGCAATCCCATGATGCTCTAGTGGCAACGCGAAAACAAACAAAGTCTCTTTTACTTGTTCATTGCTCTTGGACGCCCTCAGTGGTTGAAGTTGGTGGGATCTATTGGGAACAACATTGCCTTTTCATGACTGTTCTTACAATACATTAATTTCCAAGCTCTTAGTTTAGCTTTCAAGGTTTTCTCAGGACTATCCAAGTTCTCAAGGTGCTATTCGGATTGCCTGGCTTTCCTTATACCATCTTGGCTCTTCAGGTGCTTCTATTGCTCTAGTGATCCTACTTGCAGGGTCAGACCGTAGTGGTCATCGGGTGTTTCCCAGAGAGGGTGGAAGGGTGGAGGCTGGTTTTCCAGTGGTTGGGCCAGTTTTGTTACTGGGGGCCAGTTTTGCAGGAGTACTACAATAGTGGCCCCCAGTAACAAAAGCAGCAGTGCTTCATACTTGCCGCCGGTGGAGCTGGTCTCACTAAATTGCCAGGGCTGCTTTGCGCTCCCAGTCCGGCCCAGCCTACTGGCACCAGCATGGTTCTCCATATGTAATGCTGGCTTTGATTAGTCTCCTTGCACCATTATTGTCCTACGAGATGGCAGGGTCGGACTGACCGTAGCGGGCACCTGGCATTTCCCCAGTGAGCCGGCGGGGTGGGGGCCAGGTTTGTGCTGCGGGACCCTTTTTGTCACTGGGGATTAGTTTTGCAGCAGTGCTGAACTATTGGCATCCTGTAACAAAAGCGAGAGCAGTGCTGCTTGCTAGCACCCCTACCCCCTCTCAGGGCCGGTGGATCAGCAATCTGCCAGGGCTGGATGTTGTTCCCAGTCGAGCCTTGGCAAGTGCTATTTTAGCTTTTATGACTTTCTTTGCACAATCTTGGCCATGTATCTGTAATAGTTTTTTTTGTCTTACCAGATGTCTTTTCCTGGTCATTCTTACATCATGTTAGCTTTCCACGCGCTATATAGTTTCATGGCTTTGTTTTCACTATCCAGGTTGTCCAGTTGGTTTTCCACCATCTTGTTCTTCCAGGTGCCAGTTCAGCTTTCTTGAATTTACTATTCTAGCTCGGCTCTGGGTGCTATAGTGGCCGTTCTGGTGCTCTAGGTGTAATCTTTGTTTTTCTTCTCCTCTTTGTACCTACCATACTAGAGTTTCAAGCGCTGTTAACTTTCTTGGCCTTCCTTGCGCTCTCCTAGCACTGCAGATGTGGCCTTGGTTTTCCAGAGGTATAACAGCATCATTTTGACTTTCAAGTGGCTCCATTCCATTTACCGTGTCCGCTTGCACACATCCCCCTTCTTGTCTTTCCCCTAGAAAGGAGGCTTAGTGATGTCTTGGTTTTAAATTTCCCCCAGGCTCTTCTCAAGGGCCTCGAGAAATCTTCAAAGGATTTTCATTTCACTGGGCCAGTTTCACATTCTTCTTGCGAGGAATAAAAATGCGTATATTCAGTTTTGTCGACGTTTAGCCCCACATCAACCAGAGCGACCATACAGGTTTAGCTCGTATGAAATTATTTACATTTTACACAATGATTGTAAGAAACATATTTCCGAATATTTTCCAAAGGGGGACTTGGATGCTGGGGAAGGGGCGGGAGGAGCCAGGCCGAGAAGTTTATACTGAATTCAGAGCAGCATTTAAACTTGTAAGATATTTTAGTGAGGCCCTCATCACCGTTTTCGGTTTAACTAGCTACAGTTTTTACTTTCACTTCTGCTTCAGTTGTGTTTTCCGTTGATTTCTCTATAGTTTCTCATGTTTCGTTCTCAAGCGTCTGATTCATTTCGTTTCTATTTCTAACCCAGAGTCTGGTCTGCTTTTCTTGCCATTTCCAATTCAGTTCCCGCTACTCTCTCTCATGTTAGAAATACTTATGATTTTCGTTTTACTGCAATCTGTTTAACCCCTCCCCTGCTGATGACGGAACCGCTCCGTCATCAGCTTCGGTTGGGCTGTGCTGATGACGGAGCGGTTCCGCCATGGCCCGGCCGCCGCGCCTGCGCGGCGCTGATTTCGCGCCTGCGAGGCAGTTTTAAATAGCGGGGCGGATCATGACGGAACCGCTCCGTCACCAGCACAGCTCAGCCGCGGCTGGTGACGGAGCGGTTCTGTCACCAGCATGCAGCCGCTGAGCGGCCGCCCCGCCCACTTAGCGCTGCGGCGGAATAGCTGCCGCAGCGAAAGGGTTAATTTAAAGCCATTGCTGTGTAACATACAGTGGCCGAAGAGCATTAAAAAAAGTATGGAACTGTCATTCTGCATGCAAGGGGGGCGGATTCAAAGGTATGGCTAAAAACCCAAATCTTCTAGACTCTTTTTGGTCTTTCATCTTTAGGTAGTGACTGGCTGGTCACGGTCTTGTGTTCCTACAAATGCTGTGTTTCCACCAACCGCTCCTTGAGGACTGGTTTCCACACTGACCCCACACCCATCCATCACAGGTGTCACTGGTCAGGTGACCTTGCTAATAAAAGGGTCTGGGCCGCAGTGCCCTGGGCCAGTTCCAGATAGTATGCCACTGTGTTTGCGTGATTATTCTAACGGTATGGGGGCCTAGGGCCCTAAACCAATGGCGACGAGTGGGACCTGCCCCGCATGTAAGCTGCCAGCCCCTCGCAGTTCCTGGTGGAAGAGATGTGTAGTCTGGTAATCGAACGCACCCCGTACCTGCTGCCAGCACCACGTCTGTGTGAAAAGGGGACGGAGTCCAACCCCTATATACTGTAGCCACGTGCCTGCTATGACCCCCAAGAAGGCAGGACCGGACCACTGGGTATGAGGTGAGTCCACCACCATAAATGTACGCAGCAGGCAAGAAAATAAATTGAGTATGGATTGCGGGCTGCACCATGTGTGAGGTGCCTGCGGGTGGCTGGCAAGCTCAGCTTCTGAAATATGTGTTAAAAAATGTGATGTCTCTGCCACGCCCAGCATGAAGGATAGCCCTTTAGCACGGTAAAGGATGCCCAGCGCAATGCTGCCAGCATGAGGGGCATGAGGGAGGAGTAAATGCACAGCAGCAGTAGCACCAGCAGCCGTAACATCCTTACCTGTTCTGGTACTTGTAAGCTGCCTCGCCTGCCGCCAGCTGCTCCGGCTAGGAATAGCCATGGGCCTGTACCAAAAGGGATTAAAGCCCAGCACCAGCATCTCCTGCACTGTTGTTGTATCCCCCGGAAAAGAGACAAAGGAGCGGGGCCAAAGATTTTTCAGCGGATGATAGAGCGCCTCATGAGGCATCCCTGCTGCCACAGCTGAAAGGGCATGGAGGCTAGTCCGCCTCTTATGCTGATGTAACTGTGCCCAGAGAGGTGATGCTCTGGAGGTAGCAGCTGAGGAGTTTGGCGGCTCATCCAGGTAAATGCTCAGGACAAACAACCCTGCAGCCAGCGGAATGTCAATAATCCCCAGCTACAGCCAACAAAGCTCAGCACCCCTCAGGAGAGCGACCCAAACCAGGCCCAGCAATGGAAGAAGGGAGCGTAGGTGTCAGGACCAATTCTCTTTAGTTCCCAACCAGCACAGGAGCAGAAAAAAGGTACATTCCCAATGCCCCTTTTGGAACATTTCTGCTAGTTTTCTAGTAGACCTTCACAGGTAAATACCAAGGGGGGAAAGGGGATGGGGATAAGAAGAGACTGCCAATGCTCTTGTATTCTGCCTGTTCTTGTTTCGTTTTCTTCTTTCTTCTTTTGAATAGCTGAAAAGTTGAGGGGTCTAAAAAGCACATTCTTATACTCTGAGCCTTGCTACATTAGCTTGATAAATAACTAATAATCTTACCAGAATAGCCATTTGCCTTTGCCTCTCTTCTATGATCTTCTCTTGCAGAAATAACTGTGACCTTGCAATGTCTTGAAGCGAGAGAAGTTTTAAATGACTAATTAGCGAATTCTTATCTCTTACAGAAAGCACCAGATGAAGATGCCTCGTTACAGGAAACTCTTCAACCAGGAGATTCTCAGGTAAGTGTCAATGTGTGTCAGCTCTAACTGGTCAGGATAAACTTAGCCTCTCATTCATGACCTATTTAGAGAATGCCTAAAGTTTATGTATTATTGTTTATTGTAGCCTCTCGCAAGCTCTACAGCTGGAAATGCCAATACTTTTACAGGAACCACTTCTAGTATTCATGGAATACCATATGAGAATATTTGCCTTAAGCAGCCCAATAAGTAACAGAATAAGCAAGTGACGTGAGGAAAATTCTCACACACAAGTAGTCTCTACTAATATGCCATACGCGTAGCTTGGAACACTTCTCTAAGACTAACATGCGCAAAACCTCAGAGCTAGTGAAAGTTGGGGCATGCGCTGAAGGCACTGACCTCTAGACAACAGGAACTCAGGGGAAACAGGCACTGGCGAAGCTAAACGTCGCCCCGACGACACTACCCTCTCTGACTAGAGTGCGAAGGAAGAACGCAGGTAAGCTGTTGACTCTGGAAAATCTCCGGTGATGTGCACAGTAGAATGTTAGCGCACGCTTCACCAACACGGAGAATTCTACAAGAAACTAGACTGCTAATCAGCTAGTGAGTTGGCAGCCATCTTAGAGTTCTAGCGCCGCCAACTCATCTGTCAGCTGAGACCATGACGAGACTTAAGGCTCTCTCTATGGAGTCTGGAGATTGAAGTACCAGCTACAATGAGCTCATGAGGAGGAAACCTCCAGTGAACCCTGACAGTAGGGTGCCACTGTGCTTTTGGGAATGCAGCTGCATGGCATATCCCTACCTGCAGCAGTGGGCAAATTCATCTGTCGGTGCAGCTGGTATCTGTGACCGTTGGAGGAGGGTGACTGCAGGGCCACTGTGCCATCAGCTGCTGCATCACATTGGGGCCCAGGGAGATTGCCGGAAAAGCGCATGCACAGAGTGGAGGCACCAAGAGGACTGAAACTGCACGGCCTAAGACAGGCGTATTGGGGAGAGATTAGCTCCCCTCAAAGAGACTGTTTGTGAACTGGCAGGCCTCCAAGGCAGAAAAACCAAAATATATAAAATGAGGAGAGAGGCTGCCAGGCCCTATGAGGAGGGCTGATGTGACGCCTAGAGGCCATGGGTAGTCACTGTATCAGTTAAGGACATCTGTGGCACAGAAAAGCACCTGCAGCACTAGGAAAGCTGCTGTGGCAATGGTGGATGGACTAACTGGCAAGAACTGCCAAGACAAGAGACTGCTGAGAGGGAAGCGAGACCCCTATGGGCTGCAGTGTGTGGAGAGAAAGTGGGGACGGACTGTGCGCCCCGGTAGAGGGAGAGGCTCAAAGAAGCCCACAACAGGAAAGTTGCCAAGAGTATGGTGACAAAAAAAGGGAGTGACACCAAAGGCAGCGGAGGAGAGTGGTAACTCTGTAAATGCAGCAAGAGATGGGGGCACAGTGTGAATTTGGTCAGAATGCAGAGGTCACCCATCGGCAGGGAAAGTCACCGATGAAAGGAGACAGGTCCTAGTGGTAAACACAGACTGATGCAAAGCATGGAAGTGCAAGGCGCCAGTGTAGAGCACCCAAGAAGAGAAAGAAAGGGCATGAAGTCAAAGAGGTGTCAAGGGCTGCAGCTGGAGATTGGACAGTACAGGCATGAGCCCAGGAGTGAGCGCCCTGCGAGGAAGAGGACCAATGCCGTCACAGGGTAGGACAGGCCCTGCTTAGCCTGCCTGCTACAAAATGTGTATAACGTTTTAAGATAAAAGGGTGCTACCAAAATGACGATTTAGTAATGCCAGATTGCACCTAATGCAATTTTTAAATTATAATTGTCCCTTAGAACCACACACTTCACAGCCCAGCTGGTAACTTCCTTGCACTACCACTCAAAAAGAATAAATCTTTGCAATCACAAACCATAGAGTGATTCCATCAATTAAAGCCTGTACTGCTCCCAAACACTCGTTAAGTTTGCAGATAAAAAAGCTTTGTACATTTGCATTTCTTTCAGGTAGCAGGCACCCTGTTGTGAAGGCTTGTTTAGCTGTCTGCTCCATCTTGGTTTCACAGCACAGGAGACTCCCTGAATGACACTTCAGCTGAAGTATTGAAACTTTTGGAATGTATCAGAATTACTAGTTTGGAAGGGTTGTCTTTTCACAAAAAGTGGGGAACGTTTTTTCATCAATTGAAAAAGTATGGGCCCATCGTACACCTTTAATCCCAGTCACTTCGACCTCTGGTAACATATCAAGCACTATTTTATTAATCTTCCTTGTAACTTCTTTTCATTTTTTTCACCTTAGTTGGCCTATAGACACAAACATTGTACATTTTCTTCTAATTTGTGTAGTATTCCCTTTAAGGACAATATTTTTCTATATAATTACAGGTACCGTACAAGTGTTCCTAGAGGTTTTCCTGAAGAAGGCACCCAGTGCCGAAACGCACGTAGATGATGAAAGAAATTCTACTGTTAAGCCACCAACTGTTTTTCGGATCAAATACTTCTACTTGTTATATATCATTAGTCCCTAAGGAACATTATTGTATTACAAGTATTAAGCACAAACTTTAGTGCTTTACAGTACATATTTGTTCAAGTTCTTGATTGGGGACCGTGTTTTTATTATGTGGTGGAACTTATTGTGAATGTTGCTATGATTGGAATCATGCCAGAAAGAAGCGGGGAGATCGGGCACCATCCCGAAAACTAAAATGCCACCTCCTGCCAAACGATCGACTCCTACAATATCTACAGCGACTAAAGCCCAACAGCGTAAGTTGGAGAAAGCCAGCGAGAAGGAGAAAGAGCTCAAGCAGAGCAAAGACACACGAAGCGGTAACAGCAATCAAGCGGCACGAGACAATCTAGATAAGAAGAAGAATGAGAAAGACCCCATTTACCGGCAGCCCTCAGTATCAGAAGTCTTCAGCGTCAAGGCACCTTCGGGGGCGTCAGGATCTGTCACGGTAACCTCGCCGAGCACGGCAGCCCTACCGCCCGATGGATCAGGCAGCAACGTCCTCGAGGACGCAAGCGGAAGCGTCGCCAGGCAACCGGGATACACAGAACTCACGCTTCCCGCGGAGCTCCCGTCGGCGAGTTGGATGCACGACGCTGGGAGAGAGCTGGAGCAGGGGAGCCAAGACGAGCGATCTGATGCTGAGAAAGAGGTGAGAGAGGCCGCTGGCGGGGCAGAGGTTTTGAACACGGGACCAATGCTAGAAGCCCTCAAAGAGGTGGAGGCAGAGATGCGCGAGGAGCAATTCCAACAAAAAAGAGATAGCGCTACATTGAGGGGGGCGCTGAGAGCCCCAGACCACAGAAAGAGCAGGCAGAGGCTGACTTCACGGAGGGAGCTGAGGGGGATAGGTTCTTCTCAGTTCCCGAAGAGTCGGAATCAACGATGGCAAGCAGCGACGAGGAAAGCAACTCTTCAGACTCATGCTCGAGCTCTGGTGACAGTGGTGGCTCCAGGGGGAGAGGTACTCAAAAAAGGCGCAAGATGGTATCTAGAAAAGCAGGCTCCCCACTGAGTTCACATAAGAGTACTCATAAGAAACTGTTATGGGACTATTCTGCTACCTCTAACATGTATAAAGAAGATGGTCAGGATGTTCAAAACGAAGGAGGGAAATTGGATATAATGTTTGCCACATTAAAACAGATGCAAACAGAAGCTAGAGCTGAAAGTCGGAGAGCTAGGCACGACACCAAAAAAATCCAAGCATCGATCAGGAAAATAAACAAAAAGTTTGAGGAAGTGGAGGAGAGAGTCAAAGGAGTCGAAGAGAGAACTGGTGAACTAGAGGATGAAGTTACAGACTGGCAGACATCTAGAGAAGAGCAGACAAAGATTGTGGAGGATCTACAATGGAAGGTGGAGGACTTGGAAAATCGCCAGAGGCGCAATAACGCCAGACTCCTTGGAATTGAGGAAGGGGTGGAGGGGCAAGACCCCAGAGGCTTCGTTATCAAGCTGCTAAAAGGAGCCTTCCCGGAGGTACCATGGCATTGGGAGCAAGAAGTACAGAGAGCCCATAGGTTCCCGCTAACAGTAAAGAAAAGAAGAGAAGAGGGTACAGGAGCACTTCCAAGGGCCATGTTAGTATTTTTTGGAAACTTTTTAGCAAGACAAGAACTGATGGAGAAAGCCAGACCTGATTCTAGGAAGACTGTCGAAGGAATAACATTTTTTGCTAGACCAGACTTTTGTCATGTAACTGTGGAGAGGCGGTGGAGACTTAGACAATTGATCGCAGCATTTCAGAGCCAAGGAGCAGAGGCATACTTAATGTTCCCGGCAAAGTTAAAAGTTATCTCCGGAGGTCGAACAAGAATGTTCTTCTCAGAGATTAAAGCATGAGAATTTTTAGCAGAGCTAATAGAACAAGGGGGAGCTAGAAGGAAGTAAAAAAGAATTTACACAGAAAGGGGGGAAAATGAAAATGAAAAGAGTAATGGGAGAAGATAGTCAACTAAATGAGCCTGGGAGGTAGGAATTTCAATGGAGGAAGATGTGCTGAGGGGAGAAGAGGGGGGCGACGCTACAATGCTCAGTGGACACGCATAGGTCAGGAGTGACCTATTTGCCTGTCGTAGGGGGGGTGGGTCAGCAGTTTGGGAGGGGGGGGACAAAAGGGGGGGTGGCGGGGGGGGCTGTGGCACTGGTGATGGTTGGTGTAGCAATACAGTACAGATTTGTAAAATTTATAAGGAAGAGAGAAAATGCGTGGATAACTTCAAGAGAGTAGTTGAAGGGATGGTAAAAGTAAAACATGAGTTATGGCAATCAGGATAATTACGATTAATATTTGTGGCCTAAATAACGGGAAGAAAAGACAAAAGCTGTCTGCATTGTTACGATTCTGGAAAATTGATATAATTTGCTTACAGGAAACGCATGTAGCCGTCAAAGACAAGTTTATGTTGGATCAAATGGGTATTGAGGTTCTTGCTTATACAGGACAGGAAGGGAGAAGCAAGGGAGTGGCAGTTTTGGCTAGGAAAGGCACTGTAAAAATTAAAAAGAAAAAGGAGGATCGTGACGGGAGATGGGTAATGCTTGATATAGAAACTACTGCAGGAAGATGTACACTTACCTCATTGTATGGCCCAAATGAGGATGAACCTGAATTATTTGAATTTATGGATGGTGAATTAGCATTGTGGCCAGAACCTGTGATATGCTGTGGGGACTTTAACATTAATGGTTTGGACGGCCTAACAGATAAAAAGGGGAGTAGGTACCATGGGAGGAAAAAAAAGATATATAAAGCTGTACAAAATTTTGTTCGACATAATGCATTGGTGGATGTGTGGGCCGAATCGAACCCAATAGGTACAGGAAGTACTTTCTACTCAGCTCCACACAAATCAATAGCCAGACTGGATTACTTCTTTATATCTAGGTCACTTGTAGGCAGAGCCAGAATAGAACGTCTTCCCAGAATAGTGTCAGATCATAACCCGTTGGTCCTAAGTATATCAGTGCCCCAAAATAAGGAAATACCAAGATCTACATGGACATTTGAACGAGGGTTGCTGAAGGAGAAGGAGTACATTACAAGAATGCAAGATTGGATAATACAATTCTGGGACATGAAAAGGTATTCGGCCTCAGCGGATATGGTATGGGATAGCTTTAAGGCAGGAGTGAGGGGGGAGACACTAAGTTACACACTAGCAAGAAGTAAGAGGGAAAAAGAGAAAACGGAAGAGGAGATCAGGACCCTGTTGGTATTAGAAGAGGCTCTAGTGGACGCAATAAGTAGACAAGAACCTTTTGAACAGATTCTGTTGGCTTTGGAAGTACAGAAGGCAGAGGCAGGCACTACACTGGCGCAGAAGACAGCAAGGAACTATCTAGCAAAAAAAGAGAAATGCTTTGAATTCAATGAGAGGGTCGGCCATCTGCTGGCAATCAGGACCAGACAAACTCTTGCAGCAGGGGAGATAAAAGAAATTAAGGATAGTACTGGGACGATTGTCAACAAGGTGGAGGAGGTACAGGAGGTGTTTAGAAGGTTTTATGAGGCCTTATACGAACAAGACGCAAGCAGTGGAAATCTAGAAGCAGAAAGTATGGAATATTTGTTACAAGGGCCACAGGTAGGGTTAAATACAGAGGAGAGGGATAAGTTAGATGGGCAGTTAACAGTCCAGGAGATAAGAGACGCGGTATTTAGCCTCCCATCGGGCAAAGCAACAGGACAAGACCAGATACCTGCAGAGTTCTACAAAACCTTTTGGGATGTGTTAGCTAAGGACATGTAGGCAATCTGTTGCTTGGCACAGGGGGGCAGAATAGTCCCATAATCTTGGGCCGGCGCGGATATTATAGTGATACTAAAAAAAGATAAACCTCCAACAGAACCGGGCTCATATAGGCCAATTACATTGTTAAATGCCGACGCTAAGATATTTTCCAAATCATTAGCTAATAGGTTGAGCAAGGTCATAGAGGGGGTGGTATCCCCGGCGCAACATGGATTTATACCTGGTAAAGGGACTACCCAACATACCAGGCAGATGATTACCATCTTAGATGCAGCGGAGGCTGCAGGAGACCCTGTCGCTGCAATTTTTTTGGATGCCGAGAAGGCTTTTGACAGGGTCTCCTGGGCTTATTTATGGAAAGCCATGGAGTGGGCAGGTATAGGTAAGGGATTTATAACAGCAATCCAGGCACTTTATAAACAACCCAGTGCCAGGATAAGAATTAAAAAATCCTTTTCAAAGACTGTACAGATTAGACGAGGGACTAGGCAGGGATGTCCAGCCTCGCCCTTACTATTTGCCCTATATCTAGACCCGTTCTTAAGAAGGCTCACACATAATATCAGGATCCCACCAGTTACATTGCACGAGAAGGATTGCAAACTATTTGCTTATGCAGATGACGTGGCTATCACAACACCAGCACCGGAGGGGGCACTGATTGAAATAGAACAGAAGGCAAGAAATTTCGGCGCGGTCTCAGGGTATCTAATAAATGGAGGGAAGACACAAGTAGTACAGAATAGATATACAACATTTGTAGACACAAGAGTAGTTTCAGAAGCAATGTACTTAGGAGTCAGAGTGACCGCGGACTTGGAGAAACTAGTAGAGAATAACATGGAACCACTGTTAGGGAAGGTTAAAAGAAACATGGAGAGAGTCAACAATCTACATTTGACACTATTGGGCCGTATTAACTTTATTAAAATGGTCACTTTCCCAAAATTTTTATATCTGTTTAGAGCAATTCCCTTATACTTTGATGGCACATGGTTTAATAGAATAGAATCAACAGTGAATAGATTAATTTGGGCACAGGGAAAGACACGTAGGGCGTATCGATTTTTGACACTACCAAGAGAGAAGGGAGGTTGGGGGGCACCGGATTTTAGATTTTACTACTGGGCGGCAGCTCTTCAATACTCTAAGGGGCTATTAGGAGGAAGTGACCAACAGGATGAGAGAGCATGTCCAGAGAACGTCTACGAAGCACTTTTGGGAAAGGTGGCAGAGAACGCCTTAGTTACAACTGTGGATTTTGTCTATTTTAAACACACAAGGTTCAAGACCCTGAGCGCGGTATACAAAATCTGGAGGGCAATTAAGAAGAAGTTAGGATTGGGAAGGTATAACAGATACCTGAGGCTGTACATGAATAACGAGCTCCCGGCGGAGATTTTTAGGGATGCAGTCATGAAAGAGTGGGATGGCAGAGGGATCAAGAAATTAGGAGACTTGTTGGATGTGAAAGGAGGGTTCTTACTGTTCCAAGATATCCAATACAGATTCAAAATATCTGGGAACAACTTCTTTAAATATTTACAAGTGAGAAGCTACTTTCATACAAAACAGGGGGGAACAGTAGGAATGACAAGCTGTAGGATAATGGACTATCTGGGGAGCAGCCTACAGTGCACGATTAGACGATTGTATGCAGAACTACAAGAATACAAAACAGATGATAGAGAGAAATATGGCAATAAATGAGTGGATCAAGCAAGGGCTCATCCTGAAGCTCTTCAAGCCTCATTAGATCTAGGCCGAACCGTCCTGTGCTCAGCAACATTACAAACTCAACATTACAAGACAGTGTACTCGTTATACCATACACCTGCTAGAATTGCCCAGTGGGGGAAGCACTGGAATAACTTGTCCGCGCTGCAACTCAACATGCGCTAACATTTCTCACATGTTTTCACAATGTCCACAACTTTATACTCTAAAATTGACAATAGAGGAATTCTTGGAGAACTCTTTGGGGTTAAAATCTAAATTAACGGATGAATTGATAATATTAGGTATCAGTATAGGAGATAACAACATACATCCAGAATTCTTGTTTATGGTTACAGCAGTTTTTAGGCTCATTATTGCAAAAGCCTGGAAAGATAAATCGGCACCGACGTTTCAGACGTGGATAGCAAAGATACTTTCCATATATAATCTGGAGAAAGCTATCTACGATAGGAAAGGCAGAAGGGCAAGAGCATTGGGGGGTAGGATTTGGCTACCCATCGAGCAATGGAAGAGCAGAAAGAGTTAAAAGTACATGAGTTGATATGTTTTTCTGTTTTTTGTTTTTTGGCTCTTTATGGGCTACATCAGCTTCTGTTTTGTCTCTGTTTCTCCCTTTCTCTTCTTTGTTAGGTATGAAGATGGCTGAATTTTATATGTATAACTTTGTAAAAACAAATCTGTACTGAAAAAACTGTATTGGATTTAACAGAAAAATTGGGGGGGGGGGGGAAATCTGAATAAAAATATTTAAAAAAATAAATAAAAATAAAAAATAGATAGTTCTCCTTCAATAATTGTAGGTACATCAATGCAGGTTTAAAAGAGGGACCAGATAGCATTTACGAGGGAATTCATACAATCGACAAAAAAACATAAAATGCAGCATATCCTGCGGAGACTTTCCGTCGCAGCCGCAGGGAGCTGCCACATTGTTATAAATAAAACATTTGGGTCTGACGAGCAAGTAGTGAAAAAGATTCATGCGGAACGTAGTTAATAACAATTTCTCGTTCGTAGACAATGAACCCATGAGATATGGCTCTACTCTAGGGGTTGTTTCAACATAATGTATGTCCACACACTAGGTTTCTGTACCTCCTTAACTTCCCTGTCCAGTTTCGTTTCTAATAGAAAGGCAGTTTTAATTTCCTCCACATCTCCCTTTTTAATACATTCAGGGTTGACGAATAACTTCCCCCGCCTTAAACTTGCAAGATTTTTCATAATGTAATTCTGCCATGGTACTGCGGCTGAGTTATCCATAGCCATGCAGTCTTTTAGGATCAGATGAGTCAAGGGGATGTCTGGATTCAGCTACAGTTTTAGCCAACAGGTCAGGGGTCGCAAGGAAAGTACATCACTAACATACTGCACCCCCAACTCCTCATGAACAGCTAAATTTGATGTACCCGGTGGGACACACAATAAACGTTTCAGAAAATCGTTCTCACGAATTGTAAAGAATCTCCTGCATTATGTCCCCCATAATCCTCCTTGTTGCGCCTCCGGAATCTGACTCAATCCCATGATGTGAATCTGCGAATGTGTCAGGTTCCATGGATGTTGTGTGAGAACGCCCACAGCAACACCCATGGAACGTGTGAAAGGGGAACATATTTACAAGGCAATGAAAAGCCACACAGTGTGGCTTTCTGTGGACTTGTAAATACGGGCAGGCACACTGCTCCGCCGTTGAGTCCAAAAAAGTGATGCACTGGCAGCGCAATGGGCTTGTAAATAAGCTCCATGGGTTGTAGTACAGACACATTGGGAATGCTGGGATGTAGGTCTTCCTCCCATCCAGACATCCGTCCAATCACATGCTGATTAATATGAATGAGGTAAGCAGTCCGTGACACTGCGAAAAGTCCCCCTGCACTGGGAGGGATTTCAAAATTATTTGCGCAGCAATACAAGGGGCCCTATTCACAGAACTAATCTGAGACAAAATCCTAAATGTACTACTTTTTGTATTCACAGAAGGCACTTGCTACTTTTGGTATTCGCAGAAGGCATTCAGTAGTAGTAAAGTTAGGAGTCCTAACTTTACTCCTACTAAATGCCTTCTGTGAATACCAAAAGTAGTAAGTTTAGGATTTTGTCTCAGATTAGTTTTGTGAATCGGGCCCCTCAAGAAGAAAACAGCCTCTTTTGTGGATAAGGGCCGTATTCTGAATCTATTCCTAATCCTCTAACCAATGAGCAGTTACTTTTAACTTATGTGATGCTGGTGTTTTGCATTGCTCCATTTGCCAGGTCATGAGGTTTAAAATCCGAGGGTCAGGTACATATTTCTTTGTCCCTTACACGTGCCCTGCCCAGATATCATTTCAACTCGCCTGTCCAAAATAAATCCATCTTGCTGAACACTTGTCTACTGGGTAACAAAATAGACTAAGAACTTCTATTCCAAGGAGAACTTCAGGCTCTGTAAATTGAAATTTCGGAAAAATGACGAGGAGGTACCATAATTACGAGAAATGCAAAACAGTAATGTATCACTACATTTTAGCGCGAAATGCATCTTCGAGTCAATTTTTGATGAGGTGAGGCTGCATTTACTAAACAATATGGCGAAAAACACAGGGGTATATTACCAAGCAATAGCGATAATTATCGCTATTGCTTGGTTAGAGACAAAAATTTACAGCTGAGCTGCGGCGATTTTTACCGCAAATAAACCTTGGTAAAAATCGCGGCAATGCATGAATATCGCTGAAAAGTCAGCGATATTCATGCATTACCGAGCTAATACTCTTAGCCATTTTATCCACCTCCCATTGGATAACATGGCTAAGAACTGCTATGGGCAGGTGTTAGCTTTTGGAGATATTCGCGCTTAGCGCGAATATCTCCAAAAGTTGGTAATAGGAGATAGCGATGTTAGCGACTGTTTTCAGTCGCTAACATCTTGGCACGCCCACTTTGCATGTCATTAGTGATAAATATCACTGACATGCAAAGTGGGACCCAAGATGGTCGCTATCTCCTACTAGCTGTCGCTAACTGGTGTTAGCGACAGCTAGGTAATAGGGAGATAATTTTATCTCCGCTTTCTTGGCTTTTAAAGCCAAAAAAGCGGAGATAAACCCCCTTGATAATATGCCCCACAATTCCACAAACAACACCCACTTGTGTTCAGGTTGTTTGTATACTCACGCACTCCAATTCTATAATGTTGCTGTAGTTCGTGGCATAATTACGTGATGAGGTGTAATGACAATTTCAGGAATTTTGTTTAGGAAGCATAAAGCCAAGTTACCAAAAGTAAGCAAATTACGGTGGCATAATTTAAATTTCGCCTAGGCCAACTTTATGTCTGACTTTGTCTTACACCACGTTTGCTTATTATCGGATTGATGAGTCTTGATTGAGATCATCTAAAAAAGGAACATAGGTCAACACATTTAAAACGTAACCTTTCCGTTTGAGATAAAACTCAGGGTTGACCTTCAAGCTGTGCATGTAGCAACATTGAAGACTGTGCATTAGAAAGGTTTATTTTTAGAACGTCGGTTTCTGAGTCAGTGTCATTCCTGGAGATGTTGACACGGAAGTGGGAGTAAGGAAGGATTCTTACTGTAGATTGCTATTTTTAGCCGCTGCTGGCCTGTTAGAATTCCACCTCTCTCACCTCTCAAGAGAATGGCTGCTTTTTTATTTATGATCATTCAAATTTTAATTTGTGATCTTCTAATTTTCAGAAACAAAAGACCTTTGTACACACTGTAAACCATTGCAGGGGCGGCTCTAGGCTCATGGCGGCCCTGGGCAGGGAGCGTAGGTAGGGGGCCCCGGAAGAGGGGGTCTGGGTGGGGCAGAGTCCTCCGGAGCTTGGAGGTGGGGGGTCAGGGTGTTAGGAAGTGGAACAGAGCCGGAGGCCGCCAAATCCCTGCCAGGGGCCGCCATGCAAATATATATCCATCCTCAGAGGATTATTATATTAAGGATGTATATTGGCGTGGAGGCCCCTGGGGTTTGGTGGCCCTGTGCAGGTGCACAGCTTGCACATGCCTAAGGCCGCCCCTGACCATTGTTGTACGAATCCAGGAACAGATATTGGCAAAGTTAGTAAGTCTGGCTTTAACGTCAGCTCCGGTCCGTGCAGCTAACAGGGGTGGGGCCGCGTTGGGAGCGGGGGATTATGAGGGACGATGCAGAGGCAAAATTAAATAAATGATTCATTTCCCCTCTGCATCGTCCCTCAAAATCCCCCCTAACACGGTCTCATCGCCCACCACTGTTACCTGCAAGTACCGCAGCTGTTTAACGTTCTATGTCCAACATGCCTCCTTTTGTGCTTGAAGCCAGGCCTACCTGCTTTATCAATGATTCTTTTTCTAGAATTTGATATTGCGAGTCAGACGTCGTCTATAACAGCTATATATAACACATGTTATTAATGCCCAATTCACAGTTATTTAGTTTACTGATCTTGCAATGAGGGAAGGCTGAATTGTTCTTGCTTGTTTTGTAACCAGTAGGCAAGGTCTGAATATTAAAGCTAAGTGTCATTTTTGTCTTATATTGGAGAATTGATAAGACAAGTTTGTTGATCTCGTGAAGTTTGGGCAGCATAAATCATGTGATCGTCTTTCTAGGGTGCATAAGTGGTATGGTAATGCTGTATAACGAAGGTTATGTAGGGTTATATGTTATATTAACGCAATTACCCGGCTGTATCAAGGCGCTAGCCCAGAGGAGAGAGATCAAGAAAAGGTTTACTTAGGAAACAACCTGTTTATTTTGTATTTTTCCTTATCTGAAGAAGGTATGGGATTAATCTAATGGAAAGAGGAAGTGCATTCCATAAACCGGGCCATTGGAATTATGCAGCAGGGAAGGGCAAAATTATGTGGCAAGGTTGGGCAAATTATGCAGCCAGAAAAGGCAAAGTGGGCAGCATAATGTGGTCAATTTTGTCATAGTATTACTTCATAATTTTGTCATTTTTACACATGTTAACACTACCTAGGCAAGGGTTTCACTTCATTAGTAGCAAACCCGAAATACAGCTCTATGCAACTAAAATGTCAACTATTACCAAAGGCTTTCCATTGTGTGGCACAAGTGTTATTGCGTTTTTTTGTGTGTAACTTTTGAACCATTTGAGCTGGAAACTCGTTTTTTTTAAATTATGCAACAGATAATAGATTATGTGGCAGAAGTGGCAAATCCACAATAATTTAGAAAACTCTGTGGCAGAAGATTCACATAATTGTAGTAGCCCTGAACATAGGTGACCCACATCATGGCATGCTTCTGAACAGAAATTGGAATAGTGCATTATCATTTAGAAAGCTGGACAGATAACCATGGATGGTGTAGAAGAAGATTCACAGTAACAGAGCCTTCCAACCAAGAGGAACCTAAATTCAGCTTTTGTTTCCTATTCATTTCTTTGCTCATTGTGGTCAGAAACAGCGTACATCTACTCAGAGTGTTTTTTTATAGCCATGCTTCACTTGAACCATCTTTATTAACTGTAGCTCTCAATTCAGAGGGAATATTCTAAATACCTATACACATTGCCCCAGGCTGTCTACACCATCTACTAGAATGTGCATTCAATTGAGTTTTGAACGAAGATTATGCTTGGCTAATTTATTGACACTCCTATATCTCAAACAGACTTTCTAATGGCCATTTGCAATATTTACTTCATGTCGACTAGTGGAATTCCCAAAATGTATTTAGCTTCTTATTTTTAAATCCATGTATCTTTCAGCTGAAAGTTCATAAAGTTCAATGCATATGTTTATTGAAAACAAGTTTAGTCACAAGGATCATTACATCCTGGGGGCTAGATTATCCAGTAGCACAATCCACAACATTTAAAAAAAATCCCTGAGATTACCACTAGTAGAACCTTCTTTTCAAATTCCAGTACTTTTAATTTTACCTGAGATAACTGGTGCTCTTTATAGAGAAAGTAATAAACTGAACACGATTTTTCAGGCCTAAATTGCACCAGTGTTCATTCCATTACAATGTGACCATTCATTCTATCCATCCAATATAATAATAGCTGTTGTGGTATTGTGTGACATATCCCCAATCTTTACTTCCACATGTGGCATTTCCTCATATTTTTATCTTTTTTACTGTATGGGGTGATGTACTATTTCACCTTCAATTCTCTAGCTGCAGTTTGTGCAAAGGATATGTCCCAACATTTTGTTAAATTAGAAATCTCTGCTTGTTTTATTTCAACTGTTCAAGCTATATAACATATACAACGAGTTTCCAATGAGTCTATATAATTTTCTTTATCAGTGTAGATTGTTGTGACAACTTGGTTATGTAAATGAGTCTAATCTCATGCTTTCTTTCCTTATATGGGAGCAGATCCTGTCTGTTTATCTGTAGGGCTTTTGTATAGCTTTGTGCACTGTTTCTGTATCATATCCTTGTTTCAATTTATTTTTCCTTGAAGGGGCCATCACCTTTATACAATAAGCCATGCATAAATAAGTTGATCCAAAGAACTGAAGAGTCACCTTCTTCCAGCATGAAATCTTTGTGTATTACACATGGCAAAGGCGTGAGCATAGAATGTGGAAGTGATTGGCCAATGTTAGAGATGTTAGTTTAAAAATAAAGAAAAAATTGTGTAGAATAAAGAAACTTTTGGGTAACTTTCACATCTATCAACAAAGGGAGACAGGATGTTAATATCTTACAAAAAGAACGAGCACAAAACCAGCGTGATACTCATTGACTGAGCTATAGTGTTCCCTCAGAGGGCCATTGCATTTCGCTGATGTGCACCCTGAAGATTCAACACACAATATCGGTGTGACAGAATATCAAGAACAAAATATCACAAAAAATATTGACAGGTCAGTAAGTCTAGATTTTCGATACCTAACATGACATATATGTACCTACACACTACGTATATATTTAAGGTATGTAAATGTGAAGTTAGGAACAGTAAATCTATACTTCCCTATATACAATTTCTTTTCAATGTTTTGCCCACCAACGTTCTGTCCTAGGTATTCTTTTATCTCAATATTGTTGGTGTCAATATTCTGTAGTACAACCCATTTTCCTGGAAGTCACCTTCTCCCCACTGGTTATAGTATGGCGAACTCAAGTACTGGATGGGAAACAGTTTTTCTGAAACTGCCTCAAAAATATGATAACAAACAACTGTCAACATGAGACTTGGATCCTTAATATGCCCAATGTGTTGAACTAGACAATTACAGCCTCACCTCTTATTCTAGCACAATCTTATAAGAAGCTTGGCTTATTGTATGGAAATATTTCCTTTTTCATCGGTGTGGCATCCTAAATCATATAATTTGTGACACAGATTGTTTTCAGTGTCAGTGGGAGTTTGACCCAAGGGCTAAGGGACCTGCGTGTGAATTTCTTCACTACTAAAAATATAATTTTTAATACTCTCCTGTGAGGCATATCTGTGCTCCTCACATGTTGTTCTCCAGTTAGTTCAACTGACCTGAACAAAAGCTTCAAGCATCAAATCACACTGGTCCTGATTCTCAAATGTATTTTTGGCCATAAATGTATATTTACAATGCAATGGTCTCGGCATTATTAAAGGTAGAGCTATTGGCATTGCTCATGACATTTTTTTTTAAAAATCATAAATAAATGGCATTGTCATTTACATTGTCAATAGCTTAATCGTTAAATACATGGCATTGTCATTTACAATGCCAATAGCTTGCAAATGCATGACCTATTGCATTTACACCCACACAGAGCCACACATACAGAGCCACGCACACAGAGCCACAGACACACACACAGAGCTACACACACCCACACAGAGCCACACACACAGAGCCACAAACGCAGAGCCACACACACACAGAGCTACACACACACACCCAGCTACACACACACACCCAGAGCCACACACACACACCCAGAGCCACACACACACACACACACCCAAAGCCACACACACCTAGAGCCACACACACACACCCAGAGCTACACACACACCCCCAGAGCCACACTCACACCCCCAGAGCCACACTCACACCCCCAGAGCCACACTCACACCCCCAGAGCCACACTCATACACCCAGAGCCACACATACACACCCAGAGCCACACACACCCAGAGCCACACACACCCAGAGCCACATACACACACGAGAGAGCAAGCACAGCGAGGGGGCAGGGAAGCAAGCAATGGGGTGTAATTGTGCATCAATCCATTAGAGAACAAACATGGAATTTATGGCATCATAGGCAAGTTTTTAGGTTTAAAATGGCTCGAGAAAGGCTAAGGTAAGCAAATAATTATTCTAAATGGAGTATTGGGTCATCTAATACGCCTTTTTACATGGTTGCCACATGTCCATACTTAATTCCTGGAAAGCAATGGGACACTTGTGCCAAGGGACCCGGACAAATAGTTTTAGTAATGCAAAACATCGTGTGCCCAAAATAACATTTTTAGAATGTGCAATCTTTTCAAAAGACTATTTTCGAGTCAGTACTTTGTAGCTACGTCCAGCTGTTATAGAATTAGATTTTAAAGTTTTTGAAGAATGGATTTGAGTGCAAATAATACAACGGGTAGCTGCTGGGATAAGCACAGCCTTTGATGGCACTGACAAATTCTACCCTGCCAGCCGCAGGGTGACATTGTAATATGAACCAATAAAAAGCAAAAGGAGACGAATTAGAAGGATAGGTGAAAACATTACAAACAGATCTGTATTACTGTTTCACAATGCCCCTGAAGCAGGGCAAACACTTAATTGTCACTGGTAAAGACTATAAAATACTTCGGAATTGAACAGAAAAGCTAGTGGCCCGAAAAAGCAAAAGAACACAAGAAAAAAAAATCTAAGGAACAACGAAGAGGGCCTTGGGGACGTCTGCAGAGAAGAAGAAAACTGCTGAAAGAGGTTTTAGAATGTACTTGGTACTCATTACAGTTCAGGAAAACATATGCTGCTGAGATTTATGTGATCATCACTGCAGATCAGGTTGGTGCTGAGGACATTCTGTCTTGCAGTTTGGCAGAGGTAGCTGACTAGATTCATGGCAGCTGGCTGACAACGAGCTCGGACAAGGCTGAATTACTGACAGGAGGCAATGGAAAATGCCAGGTACAACTTCACAGCAACACTAACTCAAACACTCGTGGGAGTCTGGTCCTTGACTGGGACACCACTAAATGCATTCAAGAGTCCTCTACCACCAGGGCGAGCAAATGACCAAGTGCAGATTTATTTACAGTTTTGTTCCCCTTGCCTACATCTGATTTAGTAAGCCCAGTCATTTTAAGAGCCCTGTATTTCACCCTAAGATGATATTGGTATTGCCCGACAATTTCAGGTCATTGAAAAATAGTCTGCCTAGCAAATACAAACAGGATCCTTGCTATTATTAGCCTCACACTGCGGCCTTATGGACGACAACAACAGTCTTTTCAAAAGATAAGCCATTGTGCTATGCATATTCTGGTATTACGAATGTAGTGTGCACCTCCCCAGTCATTGGGCTAGCTTGGTGCACGGAAACGTCAACACTAAAGAGTTCCTAGGTTTATCCACCCCATGTAATTATTAACTCTGGACACAGTCAGTCAGGAGTCACTCCTGCTTAGACGTAGCAAACACAATATAAGGAAGGCTATGACAGACAGCAAAGAGGAGGCAGACTTTTAATACAGCAAGCCCAGGAATCAGGTATTCACAAACAGGCAAATGAAAGCTCTTGAAGGTTTCATTCGGGTAGCTCAGCAGTGCTTACAATGTGACGTGCACGTGGCATAGAGAAAATACATGTAATATAATAAATTCTGTCCAGACAAAATGTATTCCAAAATAATATGACATGATTAACGACTAAACTATAGAAGACTGAAACAGAAACAAATGCGATAAAAATAAGGTCAACTAACTAGATTGGAATAAGGACAGGGCCCTGTAACAAAAAAGTGTATTATCGAGAATGAGTAAATGACATGATAACAGAGAAAAGCATAAAGTTACCTCTATGGTGACTGTCAGTCCGTTGGCTCGTTCCCACTTTCAACTTGTAGGAATCACTGCCCCTGCTGGCAGGAACAGTAGCTGTGTCTATAGTACAGAGCTCGAAAAGATGGTATCTATCATACACAAATGCCAGTATCATACGCATCATGCCCGCATCCGTGTACATTATGTGAGCGCTCTCTTCAGTTCCCCTTTAAAAAGGAGCTAATTGGGCTGAACTGTGTGACCGATGGCACAGTGGCAGCAGGAGTGCGTTAATAATGGGAAAGACTCGGCAGAGTGAGAGTGTCACCTATCATTTCCTGAAGTCCTGACTCTTTCTCAATCTCAAACAATGGGCAGCAAGATTTCACAATAACAGAGACAAAGGCAGGCATTTTGGACATAGGCAAACAGGTTGTGGAGGACTTACTTGCTCAGTTTTGTATCACTCGAGGAAGAAACTTTGGGTGTGTAGAGTAGCCTACCTGACTGACTGACTGACCTTTACTTCTGACAGCTATGTGCTGGAAGAAGGCCACTGACGAATCCTTAGATCTGTAGGAGTGTGTGGTGGCACAGGATGGAGGTTGGGCTTCATAAACAGTACAGCAATAGACGATGCATGATGTTGTCACTCTGGCAATGGCAAACCTTAACAGCTAGCCAGCTGGCATTATTGCTCAGAAGCTCCCAAAAAGTTGGTAAGATTGGCTCCTGGTAAGCAGTCCAACACGGCGGGCATGAGTTTATTGGCTCCGGCCCGACCGTGTTAATCGTTCACAATCCTATGGATTTAGAGCCGAGAATGCATTTTGATTGCACTGTCTGACTTCGGCACACATTTATTCTGCAGGGGGTTCCTAAGTCAGAGGTTGGAAAGGAGGGCCTCTGGCCGCTTGCTGTTGCTTGCAGTCGTTTGGGCTGATTAGGCAAGGGCCTTCTGCTAGGGTGCTCCACCCAGCTTGGCGATTACTTGTGGTGGTGGCCGCAAGAGGTCCACAAGCGACAGGATGTGCTGCCGAGAAGCGCACAGAGAGACGCGCTGCAGCCCCTGCATCAGGTCCATGAGGGAGGTGTGGGGGGGGGAGCGGGACGAAGGAGAGCTGCGGGCGGATCGAGGGGGGGAGCTGGACGAAGGAGAGCTGCGGGCGGAGGCAGGGGGGAGCGTGACGAAGGAGAGCTGTGGGCGGAGGGAGGGGGGGAGCGGGACGAAGGAGAGCTGCGGGCGGAGGAAGGGGGGAGCGGGAAGAAGGAGAGGTGCGGGCGGAGGGGGGGGGGAGCGGGACGAAGGAGAGCTGCGGGGGGAGGGAGGGGGGGAGCGGGACGAAGGAGAGCTGCGGGCGGAGGGAAGGGGGGGCAGAACAGGACGAAGGAGAGCTGAGGGCGGAGGGCGGAGGTAGGGGGGGCGAGCAGAGCAGCTCTGGAAACCACCACCATCTTTCTCCGAGGCAAAGCAGAACTGCCTCGGAGAAAGCCTGGTAATTTTCGCATTCAGGGGCGTGTTTTGCTGTTCTGAGTGACGGATGACATCATTGTCTAAAGAACAGCAAAACTTACGCCCCCGAATCCGAAAAAGACGGGGCTAAATCAGAGTGACAACTCTCTCCTCCAATGGCTGGCCTCCGTTTAGGAAGCCAGCCAATGGAGGAGAGACTGGGCAGGGAGGCGGGTTCTACAGCCCTACTAAGCAGCATTAATTCTCCTCCCGGAGACTGCGCAAGCGCAGCCTTCTCGGTCCTCGACCTAAAAATGAACCCTGGCAGGTGTAAATGACTTTAGTGCTTCAGATATCTCCATCACAGTAGTAAATCTCAAGATTAGGGGCAGAAGAGCGAGTTTGGTCTTGTAAATTTGTTAACGTCCAGAAATCCATGAATTTGTAGCCATTCACATACGGAAATCTGATCCTTTACTGCTCTGGAAAAGTTGAAGTTAACTGCGCCCGTCTGCAATGGGATCTCTAAACCCCTTTGAAAGTGCAGTCGGGTTGCCCTCTGCACTTTGAAAACACGGAGCGGCTGCTCCGTATTTTCACATGAATGCACTGCTTGGGGGTAATGCGAGTTCGCGGCTGCCCTGGGGGCAGCGCATACGCACAATGGGGTGCATTATCACTGTTTGCGCCCGGTGCACCTTTTGAAAAGTGCGCCGGGTGCAAACAGTGATAATGTGTAATATGGCCCCTAGTAGCATGTCTGAAAACCTAAGGCTGGCACAGCTTTCCAGGCCTGCTTTTTGTTATATCTGTAAATTCCCCAAAACTTTAAATATGCACCCCTACATACGACCACTTTGACAGTTGCAGAATTACAACTTTTTCTGTGAATTGAGCCCATTGATTTGTTACATGAAAGTCAAAGACTGGTAATGAGGTGCAACAGCGCCAGCTAGCAAGGCTACAATTGTGGTGCAACCATGCTCGGCACACCATGGTTAAGAGAGAACAGAAAGGTCAATTCCTCTGCACAAGAATTTGCCCATCCGCTCTTGCATTAAGCGGCCCAAAGTGTGCAAAGCTGTCAACTTGTCCCATATTATAAAGGTGATTTTCAGCCACTTCTGATTTTTCAGCCAACAACTCTTTGCATTCTGGGATTTATAGTTTTACTGCTGTGGTCATTGTTATGCATGCAAAGTGTAGACAGGGGCTGGGTGAAGAGCCCACTCTTGATATGGGCCTGGTTGACAGCTATATGTTTACGCCCCATTGATTCAAGAGTACATGAACCAAACCACCCTAAAAATAGCTCATACCATTGCATTTCCGGATAGAAACAAAGACCTAACCCTTTGTTTTACGAACACAACTATTCTTAGACTGGTAAAGGCTTGTGCAGTGTGAATCATACAGTCATTGCTTACATCAGCTTGTCATATGCCATTTAAGTGATATTTGCCACACAGAATAACAAACACGAACCATCAATGGATTGGAATGTCTGAAGGTATGAAAGTAGACAAACAAAGCCGACACTTTAATCTTCATGACCTTCTGGAAAGCACTTGTGAGTTACACTCTGGCAGACTTGACTCTGTTTTTTTTTTTACAGGGAAACGATTTCTTCTGTCAAGGCAGCAGAAAGTCATGCACAGTTTGGGATGAAAAGGGACACGAGTGTAGTTTAAAACCGAACCGACTTGAGGACGACAAATGCAAGGAGCCAAGGCTGTGGTGTCTGGCACCACAGCCTTGGCTCAGATGATTGTACTACTGATTATCGACCCCGAATATCATGGTACAATAATATTGAGGATAGAATATCGAGAGACAGAATATTGAAAGGTAAGTATATATAAAGAAGTGTAGATCTACTATTCCTAAATCCACGACTAGGGACCTTGAAGATATATGTACAACATAGGTGCATATCTATATATCTATATCTATATCTATCTATTTATTTCTCTCTCTCTCTCTCTCTCTCTCTCTCTCTCGCTGTCCCTCGCTCTCTCTCTTTCTCTCTCTCTCTATATATATATATTTATATACATATATATATTATTATTATTGAAAGCGACATCGGTAACCACAAGGCCCAGATTGCATCCATGCTGCATCCACCAAGGTAGTACAATGATGGTCAATAATATAAATTAAGTAATCAGTTGTAAGGTTACTATGATGTCAATGCTGAACTTAACCTTTGAAAAAGGTCGCTATGACCGGAACGCTTCAGGTTTGTTTGTCCGGCTCGGAATAAAAGAAGAAAATCACCAATTTGTGAGTGCGCCTTTCCTTCGGGGGTCATATAATTGCAGCTTGGTCCTGCCTCTGAGGACGCACCACCCATCAAGAGCGCCACAATGCCCTGCTTTGGACCATTTGTGTTGCGGTCGAAAGACGTTGTAGGGGTAATGGCTGCTGCCTCGGATTTGCAGAGGTAAGGATCCTTGCAGCTTTAAAATTGGGACTGCTTTGGAACAAATTGGCAAAATAATGTAGAATCATGCGGACAACAAAGGCCCAAGCATTGCCCACAGGAGGGTTTTAATTATTTGAAAGCGACATTGGTAACCACAAGTGCCACAAGGCATCCATGCTGCATCCACCAACGAGGTCCAGTGGGGGGCAACATCAGGGCCGGACTGGAAACCACAACCGGCAAAGTGCTCGGCAGGCCCCCTCCCCACGGGGGGGGGGGGCAAGCTCTTTGCCGGGGCCCCTACCCGTGCGGCGCACCGGGGGATTGCCCGGTACCCGCCATGGCCAGTCCGGCCCTGGCCAGCATTATAAATTAAGCAATCAGATGTAAGGTTACTACGATGTAATTGCTGGACTTAACCTTTGAAAAAGGTCGTTATGATTTAAAAGGCGTCAGGTTTGTTTGTCCGGCTGGGATTAAAACAAGAAAATTACCAATTTGTGAGTGCATCTTTCCTTCGTGGTAGAAGGAGTTTTGGGGTCATATATGTATATATATATATATATGTCTATATATATATATATTTATATATATATCCACCTGCAGCGTGACCCTTCTCGATGCTGGCGCTCCACTGTGGGGCAGTACGTTTTTTCCGGCGGGGTCCAGCCGGTATTAATTTATCACAGCTCAATCCAACGATTGTTTAGAAACATGCACTCACGCGTTGGGCAGGACAAGCTTTTTGCAATAAAACCACTTTAAGCTTCCAAGAAACACGAGTGAGTGCGTTTTTATAAACAATCGTTGGATTGAGCTGTGATAAATATATATATATATATATATATATATATATATATATATATATATATATATATATATATATATATTCATTGAAAAAAACATAGATTTCAGGGGGATTACAGTTAGCTGGACATTTCACTCGTACAAATCCATAGAAATTCCTCCGTTATAGTTAGTTCTGCTAACTATAACTCGCGCGACCGCAATGCACTGCGGATGTCACATATTACATCATTCATGACATGGTCAGTGACATCACTGAAGACATCTCAAATTACATCACTGATGACTTCACTGATGACATCATCCAGTGAATGTGGTTTTGTTTGAAATTTAAATATGTATTATATATATATATATATACATATACCAATCTGTATTGAAGACTGAGTGGATATATAACTGTCTGAATGGAGGCTTTAGTAGCTGTCTGACTGTCTGTTTAATAGAGTAATTAAAAGTGTCTCACTAAATACATGGGTTAGAAACTAAACTATGTGAATGTCTGCATCACTGTCTCTGTTGTTGTATAACCTGCTGCATCAGTTCGTCACTAACTACATGAGTGCCTATATTAGTTATTGATTAGTTGGCTGAGTATTTGTATGGGAGACTGTGTGTGTGTGTGTGGTTGGGTGGGGGGTGTGTAACTCTATGCATAGGTGTGTGAGTGGTTGATTGACTAGGTCTATGGGTTTAAGAGTGCATGTGGAAACAGTTGTTTGGGTGGTTGAGTGTGCTTATTTGAGTATTGGTGAACAAATTTATGTCTCAGTAGCACATATCAAACAAAGTACAAAAATAAAAGGCATTGTATGTGAGAGTTGGTGTATATAAATAAGTATACGTAAGAGTCAGTGATTGTGAGAGTAACTGTATGGATGAGTTTATAATTGTAATAGTGATTTTTTAAAATAGGAACTATGAGTTACTAAGTGTATGAATAAATGAGGTGTGTGTATAACTGTGTAGGTGAGTAAATGTAAGTGTGATTGATTATTTTCATGAGTGAGTAGGATGACTCCATAACCGACTAGGATGACTGCTGATGTGTCAATGTCTATATAGGTGTATGAGTGCATTTGATAGTGTTCTATTGATCAGTGACTGCATGTATAAGTGATTCTGTGGGTGAATGGGTAGTTGTGTGCGTAGATTTAGGCCACCTCTCTGCAATGCAGATCTGTGGCGCTTACTGGAGGTACTTGGTGAGCTAGTTGGCCCCCAGGGGCCCTCAGGATTGAAGGAGAATTAATTCCCCAACTTAAAACGCGCCATAGGGCGTGTTTGCGCACGTCACCTCAGGCCCCACCCCCTCCCTTTATTCATGTGCAAATGCGCCCCATGGCACGTTTAAGTTGGCGGATTAAGTCCCCTTGAATCATGAGGGTCCCTGAGGACCAACTAGCCCACCATGTACCTCCAGTAAACACCACCTCTCTGCGTTGCAGAGAGGTGGTCTGAGTCCATGCCCCTTTTTACGCCTCTCTGCAACGCAACTCTGTGGCCCTTTCTGGATGTACCTGGTGGGTTAATTGGCCCCCAGGGACCCTTAGGATTCAAGGGGACTTAATTCCCCAACTTTAAACACGTCACAGGGTACGTTTGCACACTTGTAACATCAGGCCACGCCCCCTCCCTGCAACACTGCGCAAACGCACCCCCTGGTGTGTTGTAAATTCAATCAAATTAAGCGCGGGAGCCCGCACTTCGTTTTTGTTTTTTCCGGACGGATTCGTAACCCAAAGCGAATTCGGCTGATTTTTTCTTTTTTTTTAAATGCTCTTTGGGCCCTGGGGGTCCTTGTGGGACCCCCCTGAGCAGGCCTAGGGGGTCAAGGTGTTTCTACTCTGCCCCCTTTTCTTGTTTTTCATGTCTGTTTTTCACTTCTCTTGTGCCTCGGTTACCGAAGCACAAGATGGCTGACAACAATTCCTGGTTTGGAGTGTTGACAGCCAATTAGCATAAAGCTCGTGAGGGTGAGCGGATCCTCCATGCCTCTATATATCGAAAGTTTTATTTTTTGATTTTCTCAGCAACTACTGAACGGATTAACACCATTTAAGAAAAAGAGTTCTTTCTGAAAGAAGGGCTACCTTTATGCCAAATTTGGTGTAATTCCGTTCAGCAGTTCGAGCTATAGCGTGTCTAAAGTTTCCTATCGGAAATGCATTTTTCGACCACTTTTTTTTTTTTCTCAGGAACTACTGAACGGATTTTCACAATTTAACGACAAGAGTTCATTCTGGAACAAGAACTACCTTTTTGCCAAATGTAATGTAATTCCATTCAGCAGTTCGGCTGTAGCCATGTCTAAAGTTTCCTATGGAAATTAACATGGAGAAAACACGTTTTGGGACCCCCCCCTTTTTTCTCGGCTCCCACTTGCCAAATCACCCCGAAACTTTCAGGATAGGAGCTGACCGGAGTGCCCCACTAGTTTTTAAAATATCACGAAGATTCGTCAGTTGACGCCAAGCTCTGGTCCGCTCTTATCCCGAAAGTCTTGGGGTGATTCATGAAGTGGGGGCTGAGAAAAAAGGGGGGTCCCAAAACGTGTTTTCCCCATGCAATTTTCCATAGGTACCATTCATCGCGGCAACAGCCCAAACGGCTGAACGGAATTACACCATATTTGGCAAAGTTTTAGCCCTTGGTTCAGACTCGTGCTTTTTGCTTATATGGTGTAAAATTGTTCAGTAGTTTCTGAGAAAATGACAATTAAAAGCACATATATATCTATGGCCTCGGTGGATGCGTGCATCTTCCGCGGACTATAAGCGCACCGTCCCGATCACGCGCTGAGTGCTGATTGGCTGTCAAGTGGTTGTCAACATTCGAATCAAGGAAGTGTTGGCAGCCATTTTGTGCCTCTGCAGAAGCGAGGCTCTAGAAATTAGTGAAACAAGTGTTCAACATGTATAATGTGGGCAGGTAAGAAATATTTTGACCCTCTAGACATGCCGAGGGGGTCCCACAAGGACTCCTAGGGCCCCAAAATTATTATCATTATTTTATTAAACGGATAAATGTGCGCTGGGTGCATGGATCCTCCGTGAAAAAAATAAAAATGAAGCGCGGGCTCCTGTGCTTGTTTAAAAATTAGCTATCTGGGAAGGACAAATCCCGTGGTCTAAAATATTTAAAGGGGGGGGCACAGAAAAAAAGTAGGTCCCAAAACATGTTTTCCCCATGCAATTTTCCATAGGAACCGTTGATTGCGGCTATAGTCCGAATGGTTGAACGGAAGTATACCAAATTTGGCTAAGAGGTAGTCCTCGGTTCAGACTTGTGGCTTTTGCTTAAATGGTGTAAATATGTTCAGTAGTTTCCATGGAAATTACAAGTAAAAGTAGATATAAATCTATGGCCTCGGTGGATGCGCGTATCTTGCGCACAGTAAGCGTACCGTCCCGATCACGCGCTCAATGCTAATTGGCTGTCAAGTGGTTGTCAACATTCGAAACCAGGAAGTGTTGGCAGCCATTTTGTGCCTCAGTAGAAGCGAGGATCTAGAAATTAGTGGAACAAGTGTTCAAAATGTATAAAGGGGGCAGGTAAGAAATATTTTGACCCTCTAGGCATGCTCAGGGGGTCCCACAAGGACCCCTAGGGCCCCCAATGTTTTTTTTTTTTTTTAAAACAGAGAAATGTGTGTTGGGTGCATGGATCCGCCGTAAAAAAAAAAGGAAGCGCGGGCTACCTGGAATGTTTGAATCCCGGGGTCTAAAATATTACATTTGATGGTGGTCCAGAGGGGCCCTGTAGCCTAGGGACCACCATTCCTCGGCGCTACAAAATAAATGGGTGAGGGAGCTCTAAGGTCCGTCTAACCCCTGGGGATTACCAACCTCCGGGACTTTTTTATATTTTGAGAGGGGGGCTGCGTGGTCTCCATTCTGTAGCAGTCGAAGGCCTTGGTTAACACCACCCCCCAGGAGCGTCTCAAGTGATTTGTGTGTCCGTGTTGTAGTGCTGCTGCCACCCAGGTCTTACACGTAAATGTGTCATTATGTCTGTGAAGTCCCACAACATGGCCAACATGGAAGGTACGGGAAATCACTGATCCTACATTCATCCAAAGTTGCAAACATAAAAGATGGTGGACATGACGCATTTCTGTGAATATGAATGTTTGTTGTACATTTAGTGGAGTGTTGTAGCTGTAGTAATACAGGGCTATGAAATCTTTAGGATGTAGTTTTTGGCCCTTGATGGGCAGCTAATATATATACGTAAGTGGTCATTGGGATGTACTGTCGAACTCGGTGCTCAAAATCAGTGTTCCAGGCTGGGAGTTGCGTCCACATCCTGTATTGTAATGATGTAATCTACGCCTGCCTGAAAATGTACTGTAAATACGGTGCTCCTGTAAATTGCTGATATATTTTTGGGTCTTCTTCGCGCTATATAAATATGCTAAAAAAACAAACAATAAATAGCACACACTTATAAATTGATTATAAAGTTTCTTTGCCGTATTCTAATGATCTACTTTGTACTTTTGTATTTGTAAAATGAGCGAGAGAAAGTTATATAATAGAAGTTTTTGTTATTGCAGAGGTGAGATGATTGCATACAATGTTTACAGCACAATATAATGTGGTAGGGCACAGGAGCTGCATTTTAAAAACATAATAAATACACAGACACAGATAGATAGTTGAAGTGGGTACAGGCACATGTGCTCAACTCCATTTTATTACATTGCTGTTGGTAACAAGTAGAATAGTAATCATGATATTATACACAGATATTCAATCATAAACGGTTTATGAATTCTGCTGTACAAAGGTAGGAGCACTATATGTGAAATAATACAGAGAAGATTCTATCGTAAAGGGTTCATGAGTTGTGGTGCACTGAGGTAGGGGAGGTTTGTGTGGAGCCTGCGATGATTGATGTGTGGTTCAGGCAGACCGCACTGGTAAAAAAAAATGGACTATTGAATTTTGCCTTAACAAGGCCACATGGCGATTATTTACGGTGTACTGAGTTAGTGGTACGTCTGGTGTTTACTGTGTGCTCACCCTGAGATGATGAGTGGTCTGAGTGGGCTGCACTCAAACCGTTCACTGTTGCATACTGGACTATATGAACTTTGAGGGGGGGAAACTAGCATCAATGGTTATCAATTGCTGTGCAAACTAGGTGTACTGATTGCTCCCCTTAACAAAGTAAACAGTTCTACTTTATGCAGTGCATTCTAACTTTCCCAAATTGGGGACGAATGTGTGGTGGCGATGTTGAAGGTGATACCCCTGAGGTATTTGGCATTGCCGGTGGTGGAGGTACATTTTGGCACAATCTTCTACATTCTTTGTGACCATACTTCAGAGGATGCAGCGAGTGAAGTTGCTTGCATATACTAGCAGTGCAACAGCACTATTTTTTGTCTCTGCTTTAAATAAATCCAGGCTGAATTTAATGCTGTCTCTAGTGTAGATCGAAAGGTAAATATAAGTTGTGAACCCTACTGTCTGCAGTGTACATCGAAGCCAGTAGTCAGTACAGTTATAGAACAATGCTTCTTTTCACTTATTTTAACAAAATCTGAATACATACAGTATAATTGTCTCTGCATTAAATAAATCAAGGTTGAATTCCCTACTGTCTATAGTGTAAATGCAAAGCTGAATTCAAGTTGTAAACCCTGCTGTCCGCAGTGTAGATCTTATGGTGGAGTGCATCATCTGCAATCACGTATGCAGCGTTAATTTTTTTTATTCAACTAAATCTATAAGTGATATAAAATAAATTTTTGAAGGAAGCATACTAAAGGGATATTTTGTAGGGTTTGACAGGTGTTATACTTAGCTTGGTTTGCACTGAGTTAGTGGTACCTGAAACAACAAGGTTCTGTGGAGCCTGCGATGATGTGTGGTCTGGGCAGGCTGTACTGATAGTAATGTTTTTTGTCTTGTGAATTCTTCCTTAGTAAGGCCACGTGGCAATTTTGTGTAGGTTTGAGGGACGTTACTTTGTTTGGTACTGCACTTTATAAATAATGAATGAAGAATCAGTTGAATTCTGCCTGAATACGGCCATGTGGCGATGAATTATGGCGCACCTTTGGGACTGAGTGTGTACATAACCTGTGATGATACGTGGTCCGGGCAGGCCGCACTGGGGATACATTTTTTTGACTACTGAATTTTGTCTTAATAAAGCCTTGTGGTGATTATTTATGGTGTACTGAGTTAGTGGTATGTCTGGTGTTTAGCGTGTGCTCACCCTGCAATGATGCATGGTCCGAACAGGCTGCACTCAAAACATTGACTGTTGCATACTGGACTGCATGTACTTAGAGGGGGAAAAAAAGTTCCATGGATGGTTATCAATTCTTCAGCAACAAATTGTTCAGAATCAGATGATTCTTCCAGCGGTGTAGACATTTTTGTCTCCAAAAAAGAAATTCAGGTTTTCAATGAATAAAAAGTGAGGTTCAAATTGTGACCTATGCTGTCCACAGTGTAGACTATCATTCAGTGTGCCTTTGCACTTACAGCTTGAATTTTATTATTCAACTAAATCTATAAGTGATATAAAAGAAGTTCTTAAAGGAAGCATAATAAAGGGATATTGTATAGGTTTTGTTAAATGTTAGACTTAGTTTGGTATTGTACTCTGCAAATAATAAATCAACAGTGTAATTAATTGTGAGCTCTGATGACCGCAGTGTAGGCAGGAGGCAGTGGTTAGCAGGAACCCACGGCCACGTGGTGTTGATTAGAGCTGCACAGTATTGGTAATTTAGTGTGTGTGCAGCCAGCGATGATAAGTGATGCACAGAGTTAGTGGCACCTGAAGCAAAAAGTTCTGTGGAGCCTGCGATGATGCGTGCTCCGAGCAGAATGCACTGGTAGCAAAGTCTTTAAAATCAAGTTTTCTTATAAATACCGGTTGTACTTTCACAGGAGTAAGTTGCAGTAGATCTCCCAAAATTATAATATGTTTTCTTCCAAATAAAACATCTGACTCAATACGGTCACGTGACGATGAATTCTGGTGCACTGACTTAGTAGTAGCTTTGGCACTGAGTGTGTACGTAACCTGCGATGATGCGTGGTCCAGGCAGGCCGCACTGGGAGCAATGTTTTTTGCCTAGTGAATTCTGCCTTAATAAGGCCACGGGGAGATGACTTGTGGTGCAGTGAGTTAGTGGTACCTGAAGAACTCAGCGTGTGCGCACCCTGCGATGATTCGCAGTTCGGGCGGATCGCACTGGTACAATGTCACTTGCCTACTGGAATGCGTCATGTCCAATCGCCATTCCACCTGAACCGTGAACTCTCACAATGTAGATCGAAGGCAGTAGTCATCACGAATATCAAGAAATTCTTTTTGTCATATTCTTTAACAAAATCTGAGGACATAAAGTACAATTATCTCTACCTTAAATAAATCAAGGCTAAATTTCATGCTGTCCGTAGTATAGATTCAAAGCTGAATTGAAGTTGTGAACCCTGCTGTCCGCACTGTAGATCGAAGGCAGTAGTAAGCACAGATATGGACAAATGATTTTTGTCTCTTATTTTAACAAAATCTAAACAAATACAGTACAATTGTCTCTGCATTAAATACATCAAGGGAGAATTCCCTACTGTCCGTAGTATAGATTCAAAGTTGAATTGAAGTTGTGAACCCTGCTGTCCGCACTGTAGATTGAAGGCAGTAGTGAGCACAGATATGGACGAATGATTTTTGTCTCTTATCTTAACAAAATCTGAACACATACAGTACAATTGTCTCTGCATTTAATAAATCAAGGGAGAATTCCCTACTGTCTGTAGTGTAGATGCAAAGTTGAATTCAAGTTGTGAACCCTGCTGTCCGAAGTGTACATCGAAGGCAGTAGTCGACACAAACATAAAGGAATGCTTTTTTGTCACATACGTTAACAAAATCTGAGGACACAGTACAGTTGTCTCTGCCATAAATAAATCGAGAATGAATTTAACGTTGTCTGTAGTGCTGATGCGTTTCTGGTATAAAGTAGTAAACTCTGTTGATCGCAGTGTACATTTGAAGGCAGTACTCAGTACAGACATTGAGAAATGTTTTTTGTTGCATCATTTAACAAAATTGCCTTTGCCTTACATAAATCAAAGCTAACTTGAATGTTGTCTGTAGTGTAGATGGAAAGCTGAATTCAAATTGTGAACCCTGCTGTCCGTAGTAGAGATCGAAGGCAGTTGTTGACACAGACATGGAGGAATGCTTTTGTCACTTATTTAAACAAAATCTGAAGACATATAATAGAATTGTCTCTGCATTAAATAAATGAAGGCTACATTTCCTACTGTTCATACTTTAACAAAATCTGAGGACATAGTACAATTGTCTCTGCTTTAAATAAATCGAGATTGAATTCAATGTTCTCTGTAGTGCTGTAGATCGAAGGCAGTACTCAGCACAGATAACGATGAACATTTTTTTTCACTTATTTTAACAAAGTCTGAGGACATAGACTAAAATTGTCTCTGCCTTACATAAATGAAGGATAACTTCAATGCTGTGCGTAGTGTAGATCCAAAGCTGAATTGAAGTTGTGAACCCTGCTGTCTGCAGTGTAGATCGAAGGCAGTAGTTGATACAGACATAACTCTGCCGTGCTGTGGCGCTGAGTTCACAATGGGCCTGTATCGAGGAGGCAAGTGGTCGTGGTGGCAGCCACCTGGCAGGGTATTGACCTTCACTATGGCGGAGTCTGTCCTCTTTGCAGAAGTGAACCACGCCCAAGGCGTAGGCTAATTATTTATAGTCTTACGCTGACGTTACGTATGTTGGACCAGTCCACTCGGCTTCTGCTTCAAGGGGGGGAGGTAACACAGCTACATGACAAAAATTTTCCCCAGTGTCTGAGATAATATGGTTGTGTCTACTGTGTAGTATACTACACGTATTAATGGTATATCTACACACAGAAATGGATTTGGTTTTCTATAGTGTGTTGTGTATAGCATATCACTGGTAGTATTAGCAGTGTGTACATTATTGTTGATGTGCAAGATCATTCCTTTATACATAGTTGATTGCCACCTCTCTGAACATTGAGCTAGTGTGCTGTTGAGGGGATACATTATTTTGGGAAGGTCCGTTGTCCTGTTTTGCACTGCGTCTGAGGTAGTAGAGAGGGAGCGGTCAGGAGGGGTGGTTCTTGTGGTTGTGGCGCTAAGTGTTGTGATTTTAATAAATAAAGGCTGTTGTGGAAAAATGGTTTCACAAATCAGCAGGATATTATCCACTGAACATACTCTAGTGATTCAATATGGGTAGACTGACACTCCTCAGGCCACCATTAAGATGGGCCTAATAAATTCTGATACCTGTTAATGCACATATCGGAATTATATTTGTGGATTTTATCATACAATAGAGTCATAGAGCCCATTTCCCAGGTATATTTCAGCAAGGCAAACCTGGAAATATGTATGGGGTAAAAATGCTCGGAAATATAGGACATGCAGATCTTGTGCAATCAGCACCAAAGTCTGAATGTAATATCGCATTTTGGGGAAAGTCTTGTAATATGTCCTATTTATCGCATCCGATAAATAATCAACCCTATGGTATAGTTATTTATCAGGTGTGATAAATATTTCCTAAAATACATGTTCCATTGTAATGAGGGCATTACTAATGCACTTACCAGGGTCACCAGTAACATACTAGGTGGAATCTCGTGAAAGTTACCTAGCAGCAAGGCGTTATTATCCTTTTGTGCTAAGGAAACTGTCGAATGTCCAGCACTCCTTGCTTCTCTAAAGTAAGTGAAAGAGTTGTTATGTTGCCCTGAATTATTTGTTAGGCTTTTTCCCAGGCCTGGGCTGTCGCAGGGACAACTATCCAGTGGCGACTCCTAGGCTAAGGCAGAGGAACGTTGCCCCACTGCTATTTCAGCAGTGCGAAAAAAGAAAACGATAATAAAAGGACGTTATTATCATTTTATCGGACAGGCTGGGCTCTGTGACACCGGAGCACATGAAGGGATGGTCTCCATTGGGCTGTGTTGTACAGCTCCGTAGAGTACATGCGTTGCCTCCCCAGGTACTGACTGAGCATCCAAACAGGACACTCATACCAATCACTATGCGGCTCCTGCATTTGGCAGATAAAATCCGGAAGCCTGCGTGCTTCCGGGGCTTTCAGCACAGCAGAAGGAGAAGAGGCATGTGGCGTCAGGAGAGGCGTGCGAGAGCACGGTGGAGAAGGTACGTTTATTTTCTTTCTTTAATCCACCCCTCCACCGCCCCACAACCCCAGTTCGGGGGGAGCCATAACTGCAACTAACCACTATCGGGTACTCAGTCTACAATGGACCTTTGACCTTGTAAGCCCTATTGACTCTCAGGTATCACTGTTTTTCTAAATACACAACACTGTAATAGTATCTCAAAGCATATATGGCATAGGTACCTTTTATGGTCCATCACAAAGATACCAAGGTCACACTGGAGTTTCCTCACCAAAGTGAGCAGGAGATTATTGCAGAATGGAAAATATGCCTAATAATTTAGTTATCAGAAGTTTTGATTCTCTAGAACATGACCATCATTTTCAGTAATTACTGGGAGATGTTCCACTAGGCTGCATACCTCTTGCTGCTTTCCAGAAAAGTCTTAGGCACTTACTACAAGTTTGCCCTCAGTGGACCGCCAGACTGGTGGTCTGCCTGCTGCATTAGGACTGTGTCGGTTGGACAAACGATCCTGGTGGCAGGCAGTGGTGTGAGGCCCCTAATTTGCTGTTGGTGCCACTGCAGCACCGCCAAGCATATTAGGAGTTTTCTCACTGCCACACTTTTCATGGCGGTGCGACCTCCATGAAAAGTATTCACACTTATTGAGATTCTAAAAGACCTTGATTAATTATTAATTCATTATATGATTGCGATACACAAAATGGCATCTCCAGACTCACATTATTCTAGTGATTTTTATGAGGCTCTGAGGAAGGTGGCCAAAAAGTCTTTAAGAACCACTGAAAACGATGTTCAAGCTTCTTTTAGGAGCTACTGGGCTTTTATCTACAGAGCTACATGATTCTATTACAATAACTGTTCGGTTGTAAGACAAAGGATTGATAACAAAAATATTGCCCAAAAAATATCCAGGGCACAAGTCTCAAATTGAATAATTTGTATGTAAAGTCCAAAATATTGACAAAAAATTATTGAAGGTTACAATAGTGTCATAAAATAGGCAAGTATAATTGAAACTATTGTACAGTATTTTAACTTTAAAAAACATATATTAATGGTCCAAATAATATTGCATTTAAAAAACATATGTTGTAAAACAATATTAAACTGCAATCTACAAACATAAAATACAAATATATACTTTAAAATATTCACAAAAATATTTAACATAACCTTAAAAAATAATATTTATACATAAATAAAAACATACTAATAATAATTAATACTTTATAATTACAAACACTAGATATTAAAACATAAAAAAGAAAGACAGAAAAATACCCAAAAATAAATAATAAAAAAGTCAAAATTAAAACCAAAAATGATAGAAAAACATTTTTTTAAATGCAGATTAAAAAATGCCTATAGGGTTTCAAGTCAGTACTCCCACTCAAACCTGATCAACACGAGCAAAAATGTTGGACTTTGGAGGGGCTAGATTTACTATTCGCACTCCGGCTTAAGCAACTGCAGGGGAAAATGTAGGGCTTTTTAGGAGTTACATTTATTATTTCCACTCCAACGTGAGCAACAAGAGGAAAAGTATTGCACTGTGCAGTGGTCAAATATCCTATTCTCACTCTACCCTGTGCAACAGTAGTAAAAAGGGGTGGACTTTAGAAAACTCAGGTTTAACTTTCTTACCCCTAAATCATTGCCAAAAAGCCTACATATATGTAAAATAAATAAACATGAAAAATATTTCCATGAGTATATAAAAAACAGATTCACATTATGTATTTTATTATGAATAATGACATTAAAAAAATTTTAAAAACTCAAAATTAGCAAGTAATATAATATATAAAATTATATTGAAGTTTTGGATCAATTTAAATAATGATATAAATATTAAGAAGCTACCTACTTTAGTACCCTAAAAATCCAACTACCATGAAACCAAATTTAGTTAGTAAAATAAAAAATAAAAATACACAATATTTTACAAAATCATAACACTATAAAATTCTCTGTTATAGAAAAAACCTAAAACAAAACACTGCTAATTAATATCCAGATTAATTTAGAAAAAATGGTAATTGGTAATAATTGATGTGCAAACTATTTAATTGTTTTTGTCAATCTGGATATTAACTGACTATATTTTGCTTTATTAATCATTAAATAATTAAAAATAATGTACATAAATATTGATCATATATACAAATCAAAACTTATAAAATATGTATAATAAATTCAAAATAAATATTTAAAAAAACGTCCCACCCTATTCTCCGAAAAAGCCTCCAACCCTCCCAAAAATAAATGAACAAGTTTCCGCTATCTGCCTGTGCAGGTGCACAAACTGCTGCCTAGCGCCAACGCAGGCACCCTTGCATCATGGTGCAAGGGTACCTGCGTTTTAGGCAGGATAGTTTTTGTACAGAAAGGGACATCTTACTACACAATAATAATCCTCAGAGGCATTTTCCTCTTTTTAAGTGTGCTGCAGAATGCAAATAAAAGCCAGGTCGGTAAAAAGTAAACTGGCAGTGGCCACGTGTCAACCCTACGTGCTACAAAGAAGCTCGAGTAAACGATTACCTAGGTATAAATCTGCTATTAATAATAGGCCATAATTACCTAATGAGGATGAATAATTCTGCACCTCTTTCAATACATTCTTGCAGTGCTTACTAGAGGGTTATGCTAGATTTTGAGCTTTATTGTTTAGATTGATTTGGGCTGGGAAGCAGCCAACTTCCAATTAGAAGGTGTTGGTTCTGACATATGCGGGTTGGAAGATTTAGCGTCAACACAAATCTACCTGGTGATTCAGTGTCTTGCGATCGGGTTACAATACAGTCTTAAAATCCAAGTAATCCTGCAATTAAAGTCTATTTAAAATCACCCACATATTGTCTCAGTGATGTCAGCGTGCATGATCCCTATTTATTTAGGCGTGACTCACTCTAGCACCTTTCAAAGTAGAGAGCGCAGACAGACTTTCCTTTATAATGGATGCAACAACACTCCACCACAATCTGCACATCTATGTCAAGATTTGATAATGCTTTGTGTCAGGTTTACGTTACTTGTGTAACTAAAACCCAACACAAAGAATTAAGCTGAGTTTTCCAGTCCAACTCAAATCAGGATTTGCGTTGGATAGTTTCCCAAAGTAATCCAAAATTGCACTACGGATTGCTTTGAATTCCATTGCTTCGAGGAGGTGTTCCATGGGTGATACATGGGTGTTGCAATGCAACCGCCCAAGCATTTTGTTGCAAATCCGTATCTACAAACATTCTTAGACAAGAATTTGCACCAAAACCTTACACTTCCTTGAGGCAGGCATAACATTGAGAAATATTGTCATTTGCCCTTGTATTTCCTCCTTTTCATGTGTGCCAAATTTGACAGCAAACACGCAAAGAGTGTTAAAGGATAGTTTGTGCACTGGAAGTGTCTCCTTCTAGTACAAAAAGTATACTTTATAGAACGCACAAACTCACACTATTGTGCAAGGATGTCTACATTGGTGCATGGAAGATATGAGTGTGCCAGCGCGGTGAGAGAGGAAAACAGGGCCAAATTAGTATATACGACTCTGTTGTGCCAGTTCCCTTTCATACAATGGAGCGTGGCACAGCAACTTTAGTTGCTGCACTGCATAACATGACTTTTCATCAATCCAAGCCCCATTGTGTTTATTATTAATTGTGGAGATTAACATGCACCAATTCTTTTTTGCAAATATTAGCCTGCATAGCTTAATCACTGATAATCGGGGTTATGAATCTAAAATCTTTCTTCTGTTAAAGCTGTGGTGTACAGGGTGAATGATGGAGCTGACCAACGCTCTGTATTAAATGCTCCCATGAGGTGCAGGGTCAGTACTGATTTGAACTAGGTGAGTTTCTGGGGCTGATATAGAGTTTGCAGAGAAGTACTCCATTGCATCTGCAACAAGGTACCCTGTCCACCAAACTCAAGGTCCAACAACCAAATTTTTTGTGGGGCAGACCATACGTTTTACGCAGAGATAGTAAAATGTACTGCATCGCCGTAAAACTTGCTCCAATACCCCAACAGAGTAGTTGACTTCATAGGTAGGCCGTCTGACCATCCACCCGATTTAGAGTGGACAGTTGGTTGGCTTTTATTTTCTTGCCTGTCACTGCTAGATGTAACTTGGTGGTGAGGGGGGAATCATCATTTACAATGCGGTGTTTACACTGCACAACCTTTACCACGCTGCAATTACAACGCAAGTCATTACTACGACTTGCACTGGATGGCGCTCTTGGTTAAGGAATAGTGTGATTTTCTATTCCAACACCTTCCCTACTGTTACGTGGGCTGGAGTTGGAATAGAAAATCATATTAATCCGCAATCCAGCGCCCTCCAACGCAAGTCGTTGTAACGACGTGCGTTGTAAAATCCACAATGTAAAGTACCGCGATCTAAATGATCGCGTTGTACTGTCATACATCCATTGAGGGACAGTAAAACAGAAAAATAACCACCACATCATGGGATTAAACTGGTTTTGCATTATTCAAAAACAAAGACCCATAATGGGATCTCGTTTTTGAAAAATAAAAAAATTTAAACAAGTTTGGCGACCAACTGTTATGTTTGATGGAACCTTCTGTCAAACTTTTCCTACATTGACTGGAACAGCAATGACATTGGTTCCTGCCAATATATGTCCATGGGGCCAGCAGATATCTTTAAATTTGGTGGGCGGAATAAAAGCAGGATGGTGGGTGGAAAATACTCCACCATCCTGCCTAATTATACTCCATCAGCCAAAGCTTAAATTAGGTCCTCTGTCTAGAGTGGTACAGTGAAGCGAAAAACAATGGTTTGGAATGCTCTCCCAAGCAATTGCTGGTGGTTAAAATATTTGCAATCATTTGTCCCATCATCTTTTGGGTGTTTTATCAGCAGTAGTATGCTTGGAAACCTGAGGCTGGTGAGGTTTTCCAAGCCTGCTGTTACCAATGTTTGTAGACTCTACAAATATATATGTCCTGAAAACACTCAATAACGTGAAACTACAGAAAATGGGGGAGGGTTTATGTCAGCGGATTATTTACCTCAAGACCTGTGAATGGGACGGCCATGTGGCTTTGACTCCAGAGGATCTTGATCCTAAACCTGGCTTTGGTACTAGACTGAAATTATACGATCCTGGGCAAACCATCAACTCACCTTATGTCTGAAACTGAAAATATGTATCAAATGGAATGACATTCTAAATCTTTACTTCAAAACTTTAAAATCTTCACTTGATGCACACGATCTTGCATCATCTACTTGCTTCACCGCCATATAGAGTACAGGGCTACATGCATACGTTTGTAAAGCTCTCATGTACAAGAGCTCTGGATGAAACATTGAGTCTGGCAGAGTGATGCGTGTTTCTATTAGCTGTTTTTTCAACATCAGCTCCAGGGTCCCCATATAATGGTCATTATTCCTGGTGATGTGGGTCTTCTGTTGAGACTGTAGGACACACCCATTGAGTAGGACATATTTTGGACGTACTCTTTGGGAGCCCTCATGTGATAAATGATGGACATCTGTCTCTGTTCTCAGGTCTAACCATTAGACAATGGCGCTCTGAACTACTTTTGCCATCAATAGATCTCCTCCATATAATACACTTTTGAAATGGAACCGCCCGGGTAACTTTAATAACTGTGTTTCATGGACTCTGCTACCCTTGACCCTTTGACACTTGCCGCCAAGTGAGAGCAAACTGTCAGTCTGCTCCCAGTGGGTGGGAGTCGAAAAACTGCTCCCACCTACCGGGAGCGGACCTTTCATCTGTTTTCCTGCCTGCTATCAAGTTGGCAGGAAAATAGAAGAAAAATTGCTCGGTGCAGCGTTTTTTGCTGCTCTCTACATGTGGGAGCCGGGGCGCTGGGTCGCTGGTAGGGACCACAGGGCTTTAAGGCTCACCCCATGGTCCCCAAACCTGGAGACTGGGTGCCCTGTGTCGGCTCCGGGGCTCCCAGTGTACAAGGGCCAGGCCCCTGGAGATGGGATCCACGGGTCTGAAGTATGCATGAGGAAGGGAGCCACACGACCCCCTCTAACCCATTGATTTTTGGCTCGGCCATGAGGAATGGGATCCCTGGGGTGAAGTCTGCCCGGAGAGGGGGGCCAGAAGGCCCACCTCCCCTTGGAAAAATATAACACCAGAGACCATGGTTCTCCCTTATAATTACCCTGAGTATACAAATACCCCAGATCATCTGTAAGTTCAGCTCATTTGGCCCTGTCTCATTTTCCTTAGTAGTATGCAAAGGTCTTCCTGCCTTTTCCCATTTTGATGGACCATTTAACAAAAGGCCTGGAGTGCGTTTCCTGCTGTTTTTGGTAACAAGTTCTTGATGCAGAGGAACACAAGGCCATCTTCACCAAACAGGCACTTACTTCATATAGTTAGCAAGAAGTACCCTTGTTTGGTACAGATTCACCTCTGTCTAGTCACGTCATTCTTTCTTTCTGAGGTTTCATGTTATTACAGATTTGTGGATAAAGACGGTGCAGGATCAATCACATTGACGAAAATACATGCACACAAGGTCACTGGAGACATTACCTCATGGTCCTTTACACAGCTGTATGAGGATTATGCACTAGACCTTTACCCCACGAGGTAGCACTTACTAAGTAATCAGTAGAAAAAAATGAGGTTCCCTTCTGGCCCTGATGTTCATTTCACAGAAATTATACCACAACAGAAAGCACTTACAAATATAAACATAGCAGGTGCCCCAGTTGAAGCTACATTTCTATAAAGCACAAATGATCCTAACTTCTTGGGCTTGGCGAAAGCAAAGCAAGTGCATTTCTTCTTGTATTCCACATTGAAAATCAATCTGAAATCCTTAAGAAAGGTGACTGCATCATTGATCTATTGGAGTGCTATCTGATCTGTAGTGACTGTGACGAGTGGTTTCTTTTTTGTCTTGAGAGCAGAGTTCATGGTACTCCTTTTTAATTACCCTCAGTATGCAAATGCCCAAAATCCGCCAATTTGGCCCAGTCCCATTTTCCTGAGTAGTACGCAAAGGTCTTTCTGCCTTATCGCACTTTGATGGACAGCCTACCAAAATGCCTTAGATCGCAATTCACCTAAGCCTGGACAGAGTTCAGGTAGCGGCGCGACGCGTAACTCCGCGAAGTGGTGAAAAAAACTCTGCAGCGCTACGCGGAGTTAGGCAAGCAAGCGGAGTTGCTTGTTCTGCCCGTTCGCAAGATGTTTTTGATATTTGACTATGCGGATTGTGTGTTTGGGTGCAAATATCACGCAAACGTCACCACACAGTCGCACATGGATGCGGCCATCTTGTTTTTGTTATCAGTTATGTTTTTTTATCCTCCCTAACTTTTTACAATCCTTTGTTCCTAAAACTTTTTTCTGATCTGTTTTATGTATTATCTATCCCTCTCTCATCTTAAGTGTATATTTTGTGTTTTGTTCAACTTTTTGTGTGGTTTTGTACTGATTTTCTATTACTCGCTTTTCATTTTTTTTACTTCCTTTCTTCTTCCTTTCACTTAATTCTTTACTTTCTACATTTTCTTTTCCACCCGAACCCCCCCCCATAATCATGGCTAAGAAGACGCAGAGTGCAAGTGCGACCCGGGGAAAGAAGAGCCACCTTCCATGTGGAGGTGTCGCCCAGAAGTGGTGCAGCCCCGGGCCTTGTTTTCGAAGGTGGCTGTGCTTGTTTTTTTTGTTCTACTTGCAGATCAAGGGATTGTCTATGGGGGCTTGCTTTGCGCCCAACTTCGCCATCCTCCATGTTCACAACTTAGAGACTACACACATCTTCACCCCATCAAACCCCTTCCACAACCAAATTGATTGTCGGTGCAGGTACATAGATGACATCTTGTTACTCTGGCATGGCACTGCGGCAAATGTATTGTCCTTTACCTTTGGCTTAAACATTTCCAGCCTCATCTCAAATTCACTTTAGAGTCCAGGTCCAATGAAGTACCATTTTTGGATCTTACCCTCCATGTTGAGGACGGCAACATTGGGGCATCACTTTTCAGAAAACCCACAGAACGCAACACACTCTTACTCTATTCAAGGTACCACCACAGAAACTGCAAATGGAAAATTGCCACAGAGAGACCTTGCTCTCTCCCAGCCAAAGAAGGACTAATACACGCATTCCCTTTGTCTTCACATTTAACCCCTGAAGCAACAAAAGTCAATAAAATCATTAAACAGAAGTGGAGTATCCTGCGTACCCAGCACCATTTCAGGAACTTCCAATGTTCTCCTACAAAAGAGGTAACAATTTATCTGCCCAACTGGTGCGGGCTGTCACTTGGCCAAAGAAGAACCCAAACATAAATACCGTCACCTTCACCTGGGGCCTTTCACTGACATTAGGCCACTATAGGTGTCAAAACGGTGTTGTTTGTGCCCTCACTATCAACACAAAAGAGGTCAGGGACAGGGACTGCACATACCCACTGAAACAATTCTCCATTTGTCGCACCACCAATGTTATATATGCCATCCGTTGCCCGTGCGACTTTCTATGTATTGGTCAGATCACTCAAATGGCAAAGCTATGCATCATACGACACAAGAGCTGCATTAAATGTAAAATTGATACTGCCCCCTTAGTCACACATTACATGGCAAAAGAGCACCCTGAAACTTACTTTGCGTGGCAGGTCATCGATCAACCCACACTACCCCTGCAGAGAGGAAATCTACAACTACTCCTTACCAAAAGTGAATGTAGGTGGATTGCATGCTGTGACACAGTCAACTATGGGCTGAATACATTGGGCGAATGGAATAGCACCTTTGATGTCCATTAACCCCAGTGGCTTCTCACATGTGTCTCTCCTGTTGCTCTCTCCAATCTCCTTGTTCTTCCTGCCTGTGTACTGACGTACGTGTATATGTGCTCCCTTGCTAATGTATAATTATTTATTATTTCCAGGAACATATGCTTTTCCTGTTATGAAATGTTTTTTCTCCCCTCGAGTCATGTAAAACTCTGGTCACAGCTTTGGACTTATCTAGACTGGATTATGGCAACGCCTTATATGCAGGTATCCAAGCCCAACATCTTTCAAAACTCCAGCGTCTGCAGAATGCTGTGGCAAGGCTGGTCCTGGATCTTCCCAGCCATAAGCCAATTGGCCATAGATTGAGGGCCCTTCACTGGTTACCCATGAAAAAAAGGAATATGTTTAAATCTCTGTGCCTGGCCTTTAAGGCCTTGCATGGGTCGGACCACAGTTCTTGAGATCACACTTGAAATGGTATGTGCCGACCAGAAGCCTGAGATCGGCACATGCAAAACTGCTACAATTCCTTAAGTTTCAGAAGGTCAGGTGGGGAGGGAGAAGTTTCCTGCTGAGGACTGCCAAAAACTGGAATCTCATCCCGATTGCGATAAAAAGCAGTCCTTCACTTTTGATGTTTAGAAAAGCCATAAAAACGTGGCTTTTCACCTGCTAAGGCAACACATTAAGTCCAAGAATCCGCCGTGATTCGGACCCAGCGCCAAGACGCCCGTGGGCAATCGCTCGCTTTAATAACATTTCAATCAAATAAATCAATCATATGTGCTAATTTGCTATTGTATATGTATGTATTTATTATTTCCAGTAATGTATGCTTTTCCTGGTTTCAAATGTTTGTGATACATCTCCTCCTTTAGATTCAGACTACCAATCCGGTGGCCGATTAAACCATTGTTCTCCCCCGATTCTTTTATACGTGGTAAGCATCATTATCATGTACCATCTTTTCCACTGAAACTATAATTTGTATCCTTGGCACTTTTAGTATTGTTAAAATTGTAATATAACTATGTCCTTTTTTCTGGTGCTAACTGTACCCATGCCCTCTTTTTTTCACCTTCCTTACCTATCCTGTTACAGGATAACTCTTGTCCCTCCAACCATCCCTACTTGCACCCCTGGGGTTCCTTCCGTCCCCACCTTGCCGCTCAATAATTTCTTCCTCCTTTCTTCCGCCCCCACCCACACCCTTGGCATGGTTACGTAGTAGCCCATAGATTCACCCTTCCTCCAGGCGACCAGTTCCCCCATGATTCAGTCCATCTTCACATGTCTCCGGATTCACTTCTTCTGAGGTAAATTATCACTCTTGATGCTGCCGCTCCCACCCCACATGCACGGAGCTGCTCCCTTCCCCCATTCATTATGGTTTCTTTTCATTCAGCTACAGATCGGCTTTACTCCGGTTCTGGTTCTGGATTGTTGAATCTTCCATTCTATGGACATTCCTGCTAGCCGCTTGTCTTGAACTTCCACGTCCGCTTTTACCTTACCGATTCCTGCAGCCTCTGGATTAATGACTACACTGGCTGTTTACCACAATTTATTCCTTTCTTACCAAACTTGATCCGGTAAGCTTTCTATGCATGCCTTCCCCCTCCACTATCCCGGATTAGATTCCATCCATAATAAATAATTTGTCCCTCTCCTTTCCCACAGATCCTTTCTGGACACCTTCCACTTCTGAATTACCCTCCTGCTCCAGTCACTCGTGACCCTTTTCCATGGAATCCCCACCCACCTGCCAGCCCCTCCCTTCCTTTTCTCTCTTGTCTCTCTCCTGTCCTCTTCCTTGACTAACATCCTCCCTTTATCCCTTGTTCAGCACCTTCCAACATGAAGTAACCCAGTCCTGATGATGACCCTTATTCATCCGGGTCAAAACGCTGTTGTCTTTTTCAGTGCTTGTCTAGGCGTCATCTTAGGTCCATAAAACAGCATAAACCTTGTAAAAAGTTCTATCTACTGTTTTTGTAACCATTTATCACTTTTGTTCCTTGCACCATTGCTCACTGTTTTCTCACTATTTCCACTTGTTACTTGCTCCATTCACTTTTCTACAAGCACTTTTGTGCACAGTGTACTTTGGGTTATCATCAAAACAATGTAATGTAATGTAGTGCAGATACAACTACTGTTACCCTTAAATATACTGATCAATGTCTTCACCCCTCCTTAAATCCTTGCGGTCTCTCTACTCTGTATGATTGACATTGGTCTGTCATATATTATATTTGTATTTTTGCGTGAATTCCAGTTGAGACATTGTTGCCTTATATAACGTATTTACCTGGTCTCAACTGAACCATCGGGTTTTCCTCCTGTTGTTTTCTTTTTGTTTTTTTTGTGCAGTACCACCTCCCCTCCACCCTGGCAGCAGGCATCAGGCCTGGGTCTGGGCTCGGGATCCGGGATCCAGGAGCGTCACCAGCAGTGGGCGAGGGTCCGCTTAGCAGTGTTTAGCTGCTCTAAGGTCCGGCGCACCCATAACTAACTGACGCACCGGTAAGCCAATATCCTGGACAGAGACCAGGACCTGCTGGGTATTGCCGTCGTAGGGCCTGATGAGGCGCTAATTATTACTATTTTGTTTTCTATTCTATGTTATTGTGAATATTATTTATGTCCCAAATAGCAAGAACGCTGCTGCTTACATGCAGGAAAGTTACATTTAAAAATCTTATATTATGTGATTGTTATACTTCTAGACAGGTGCCAGGCGCTAACAAAACATACTTGTTTGCAACTTTGTGCTCGCTTGAGCTGACTATGTCAGAGAGGTTAGAGAACTTAAGTTACATAATGCAGTCGAGAGAGACTACTTTCCTTTGTCCTATCACTAAGATAGTGGTAGGTAGTTACTTAGTATTAGTTGGTAATTTAGTGGGCCGCGTGATGCATCCTTTCACGTGACTTCAGTCCTTCACTCATTAGTCTTTAGTAGAACCTTTTGAAGTTCACATAGTGAGTAAATAGCAAACAACCAATTTGGTGCAAGCAATATGTATGCGTCCATCTATGCATTTAAGAAGATTAAATGCATACTTAGTGATCTGGAACAAAGGAGGTTGAGAATTGAAATGATTAATTCGGAACTTAGAAGCAAATATCATGTTTTTGCAATTCCTTCCAAAGTCTTTGGAATAGTTAGGCTAGGTAGGTCTAGGAATCGGAATGGTGCTGTGGAAATAATAAAGATAGGACGGTCCGCGATTGCGATACTAGTCTACTACTAGTCGATCTGATTTAGGAAATGTCAATGTTATTACAATTGCTGTTTCCTATCAAAAAATCGTTTTGGAACGATTATTTAATATTTATTTGACACCAATCATTTTTTGTCTCTTTAATTATGTCTTACATAATCAGCATCCAGGGGCAAGAAAAAGATGGGGTCTTCTGTGGCGGGTGTGGAAGCGGGAGGTGCATTCCAGCAGATGGCTCTGCTGGCCCCAGTAATTCCTCCTGTTTTTAATATTAATATATATTTCCCTAACTTTTACCACTCCTTATTTTAAACTATTATTTACAGTCCCTAATTTGTTTTTTTCCCAAATCCTCTTCCAACTATCTGTTCCTAAATTGTTTTTATCCCTGCATTACCAACCAACTTAGTCAAATCAAACTGCCACTGACTCTGTATTAGTCTGTCTGTAGCTTGCTTTCTTCTGATTTTTCAGTCACCTTTCCCTCTCCCCTTATATGTTTTGTGGACTGCCTAGTGGTGGTACTGTAAGACTCAGAGAACCCATTGGTCCTTACTGCAACTAGTATTAGTACTACTACTACTCTGCTGTGCAGATTACATCACCAAATAAGGTATTCTACACATGTTTGTTGACATTAGAAGGCTTTCTTTTCTTTTACATTCTCATGCTAAAACAGTAAATGATGGTCACGTTGGACACCCCAATGTTGTGTATTTTCCTTTTTTTTGTCTAGGCCTGGTACTATTTGTATTAGCAGCAGTTAATGGTGAGCAAACCGATTACCATGCCACATGGCTGGAATAAAGTATGAGGAGGGGGAGGAGGATTGCCCTTTTACAACTTTCGAACCCAGAGACCTAATGTACGATTGTCCGACCAGTTGGCCACTCTTTTTCTTGTTCACCAATAGCTCTAGCAACTGAGTCCAGTCCTTTGGGTTGTCCTCTTCTTGGAAGGCTTTTCACAAATGGCCACCCACAAAATGCCCAACTGGATATTTTATTATTTTTGATAGGACATACTGTCTATTCTAATACCCAAATTGTCTTGATGTGTGTGGTGTATGTATTGTATTTTCAATCTTAGTAGTGAAAAAAATAAATAGGGGAGGCATTTAGGGCATCTAAAAAAATGTGTAATGTTTTTTCTAGATGTACGGACCACCAGTGCTGGGGCCAGCAGCGAAGGCAACGCCAGCCAGGAGGGAGCTGATGTGGCAGCTGCAGGGAGGTGAGCCAGCAGCAGTGGCGGGCGGTGGCAAGTCATATGTCTTACTTATTGACAATACACTTGCAGCAAGGGTGTACACTGTACTATTGAGACTAAGTTGGTGTGAACAGTTGAAGAAGACACCCTTTACTTATCTTTTAGCAGAAGTTGAGTAACTAATGGCTTCTTCTATCTTCAACTCAGCATAGAAAGTTTAATGAAGAAGACTAAGAGTCAGACGACCTTGATGAATTGTTGGAAAAGGGAAAGAAGGATGGAAGGAGGTAGGACAGGTGATATGCAATATGACTGGCAGAGAAGGAAGTGTGGGTGAAGGAAGGGGGCCCTGGGTGGATATAGGTGGCTCATAGGATGCATAGGTGGTTTAAGGATGAGTGAAAGGTGAAAGAAAGGATGCCTGCCTTGGTGGGTGAAACTGTATGGGTGAAAGAATCCTCCGGGGTGTTTGATGGGTCAAAGTCAGAGGCAAACAAGGGCGCATGGGTGGTTAAATGACAAATGTATGTTGTTGGTGAAAGGTTTGTTGAGTATGATAGCCATGTTTGGATAGATGGATGCCTGGATGGTATCATACGTGAAGACTGGCTAAAGAGAATGTACAATAAAATCAAACCGTGCCAGAGTAGCAAAGCCAAGGGTGAAGAATTAAAAATAATGCTAATAGAGCAATGCAATGATAAATGGAAAAATCTCTGGGAAGAAAAATAAACAAAGACTGTTTTTTGTCATGGTTTTTGATTTAAAGGTTTGATGTTGTATTTGAGAATACTCCCTTGACTCACAGCAGTTTGCAAGCGCAACACATTTATTGTGTATGTACCAGCTCATCAGTAATTGCCTCACTCTGACTCCGAGGCCCACTCCCGCTCCCTACGCATGTCATTTCAACAGCGCCAGCCATGGGTGGCCTATCGGCTGCATGGTTACAATCAAACAATAGTAGTACCTCGTGTCACGTGACATATATCATCATTCAGATTAGTAATCATATCATCTGCCTTGTTGTAGTAGTCAGGGTGAAAGTGAAATTGATCATTTGCCTTTGATTTAACAGAGTATGCCATAATAGATACTTGTGTAATACAGCTGCCCCATCAGCAGACTGTAGTAAAGTAACATGAGTCTGAAACACAAGTGTATCTGTCTAGGGCACAAGCTGACTGAGCTAGCATGACTAGAAGATTAATTTAGCTAAACAAGCTTGGTCATCAGGTGAGGAGTGTAGTCTAGGGTGATATGAGTCAAATGATGCAGGCCAGTCAGGACCCCACTGTCCCCCCATGGATTTGTGGCACCCGCTGGATTGGGAGCGAAGAGAAGCCAGCCATGAGGACTTCGTGACCACTTCTTCTGGAAGGTTATGGCTGTGAAGAGAACGTTCTGTAGCACATTCCCAGGCAGCCTTCGGGGTGTCAAAGAAGTAGGTGCATGAGCCATGTACCACCCAAAGTCGAAAAGTGTAAAATATAGGGGACAGACATGGCTCAAAGTCTTTGTTTCAATGCCTCAAAGGATTAGCAGTACAACTGGGTTCCCTTTATGTAGTCCAGAAATATAATTATGTGTGCAGATTGATAATGAAGTTTACCTTGAGTACGTGCTTCGCGAAGGATTGCGTCCCAGTCTTGAAAGTTGAGGATGCTTATTATTAATTGGTGGGGGGAAGCCCCAGGAGGGGGTTTCTGTGGCAGTGGGTGATGAGCCCTCCCTACTATGAACCACGGTGACAAAGTACCCTCCGACATCCAGGAAGGGAGCCAGGTTTCTATATAGGTTATTGAGTGAGAGGTCTCCACCCCCTCTGGAGGTTATTTTGTTAGGACCAGTTTTTGGCATCTTCCACCCTAGTTTCGAGGGGACTCTTAATAGGAGGGTAGCCATTTTGGATTTACTGTCTGAGAAGTTGTCTTCAAGAGTTGATATATATGCAGTCTTCCACCTCTGTCACCTGGCCCGCCGCATTTTGGAGGTCTTGCCTCAGCACGGCTAGGTCTACTCTGACCTTTCCACCTTTACATTCCAGGGCCTTGTTAGATGCTTGGCTTGCCTGAAGGATGTATTGGATATTAGGAGATACTGCCTTTTTTTGTGAGGATGTTGGAGTTGTGAATTTGCCAATTTTTGGTTGGGAGCTCAGAGTGGAGGCTTATCCTTCCTCATGTTGTGCCTCACTTGAGAAAGTTTGGGGTAGGGTTCCACCAAGGGCACTATGTTGATGGACGGCAGAAGGCGTATATCGTGTAGGGGTGCCAGACCGCTCATCCCCCTGCACCCCAGTTTTGTAAACAGTGTCTGAGTGATGGTTTTGTGCCCCAACTTGGCCCGCTTACCCCATGACAGGTCAGCACGAGCAGCCGATAGGATGTGAGGAGCTTAAGGCCAAGTGGAACCCCCTGGATGCGCAATGTGCAAGTGGACTCTCCTCAGGGTCCAAAGAACTATGAGGGCAGATGGATAGGCCACCAGAAGACGTCCAATGTGGATGAAAAGGCAGGCAGTAGAGTTATTGCAGGGCTGTAGAGTGAATGTCGCCACTGGGTCAAGTCACCCCCTCCCTACCCAATAAGGCAGGTCAGACGTTAGTCAGTAAGTGATCAGTGCTTCAACTGATAAAACATGCCAACAAACTACAAAACTACATTACCTGTATATTTTATATTCTTTTTAACCTGTTTTTACACTCTGTTGACAATCTGATTAATACATCTAGATTCGCCCTTTACACGTAAAAACATGATATGAAACTGTTCTTTATACACCCTCAGTAGCCACTTGAAAAAGTGTTCCGAAATGTTTCACCCATCTCTAATTAGATGAGGAACAATTGGCTTAAACCAGAGGCAATAAGATGTAGCTCAATATTTTTGTATTGCAATACCAGCATGACATCTGTAACTTTGGTTGTAACTCTGTGCATTCTAGATACACCAAGTGAAAAGATGAGAAACCTTGATCTACTATTAAATGAATTGTTGTTTTCTGTCTCGCTGATGAAGTTCATAGTAATTTTGAGTTTCTATTTCTTCTAATAGCTAAAAGTAAATCTTCCCTTTTTGCCTTTCCATATTAGGTTTATCTGGTGGTTATGACTACTTAACCTCTTGGTGCTCCTTTTTCCTGCATGCACAAACACAGTAACACTTAAACTCCTTGAAATAAATCACAGAGACTATGCAGAATTTTTATTGTGACAGAATAGGGGGTGCCTTGTTGAAAAAATAGTTCAGTCACACTTACATGATTTTGGAGTGTGTACTTGGGAAGCTCAGCTCAAAAACACGAAATTTATTTTTGTATGAATCCTTGCAGAGAGTTGCGAACAGGCTACTGGAATATTTGTGAGCTGTTATGTGCCTTTATGATTTTTCAAATTATGTGGGCCATAGAGGGCTGAGGCAGTTGACTGCTGACCTGGCTCACTGTTTACTCTTGTGAAAAAGGCACTGGGACTGATGTGTATGAATTAATGGAAAACAAAAACTTAGAAAACACATTGGAGGAAAACAAATCATGGAAAACCAATGTTAAGGGTATACAAAAAAATCAAAAATTAAAATAAACATTTTAAAGACAGGATCATTTTAAGGAAACATCCAAAGTTACATCAAACGTGGGTGGAGTTTAAGACTGCTGTGGGGCTTTTAGGTTCAGCGATGGGCAATGTTTAGTGTGATGAGTAGGTTTTAGGGGTCAAGAATAATTGGAGTTTGGGCATTGAAAGGGATCTATAGGGTTCAGACATGGCTGTAGTGTGGTGATGGGTTTTTAGGGTTCACGGATGAATGGCGTTTTGGTGTTTGAGTTTTTTTAGGTTTCAGGGATGGGTGGAGTGTAAGGGTGTTAAGGAGTCTTAGGAATCCTGAATGGGTGGATTTTAGGGCTGGTGAGGGGTATTAAGGTTCAATTATGGGTAGTGGCAGGGGTGGTGAGGAGTTTTTAGGGTTCAGGATGGGGAGGAGTTTAGGATGGTGGGGGATTTTAAGGACTCTGGGTTAGGTGGAATTTAGATGTAGAAAGAGGATTTTAGGATTCAGGGATTAGTTGGTTAGGGTGATAAGGAGTTCTTTATGGGTCTTGGATGGCTGGAGTTTAAGGCCGTTGAGGGATTTTTAGGGTTCAGGAAAGGGTGGAGTTGAGGTGTGCTGAGGTGTTTAAAGATGTATGGGCTGTATGGGGTTTATGTTCTTATGGGTCTTGGATGGCTGGTATTTAAGGGCATTGAGGGATTTATAGGGTTCAGGAATGGGTGGAGTTTGGGTGTGCTGAGGTGTTTAAAGTGGTATGGGCTGTGTGGGGTTTAGGCGTAGAAAGGGGTTTTTAGGGTTCAGGAATGGGTGGAGTTAGTGATAGGCAGTGATGTTATAATTCAGGAAAGGTGATTTTTTCCGGTAGAAAAGGCTTTTAGGTTCCAAGGATGAGTGTAGTTTAGGTGTAGCCAGGTTTTAGTGGGCAAAAAGACATTATATAAATTGGTTTCTACTCAAAGGTAAATGCCATTCTTTCCATGAAACAATTTAGATTAAATGGTTTCTCAGTAATGGTATTCCATGAAATCGTTTTTCTATGAGATCACAAACAGTATACTGCACACAATGTTATTTTAAAGCTTAAGTTTCACTGCAATTTCTTTCACAGTTAGTGAAAATTAGTGATGAGCTGCCAAAGAAATTAAGTGGCCAAAATGGAATTTGAGATGTGCTGAAGTATCAGATTTGGTGTCAAATCGTCTTGCATTGACAAATTTAGGGAGTCGGACAATGGCACTGATCATGCCATTCAATGGAAACCTTCTATAAAGCAGCAATCACAATGTAAAAAAACATTGGAGTAATGTTTGCCCTAGAACACAACACAGTTTCTAAAATGAGGCAAACATTGCAAACAGGAACATGCCATTACAGATGAAAGGTCCACAGAGCTGCTTCCTGCTAAGATCTGCAAAATTCTGGAATCTTCTGCCACTAACAATTGAAAACAGCTACTCTGTCACCCCCTTCTTGCACTACCCTCTCAGTCCTCAGCGCCAAGACGCCTCCGGGCATTCGTTGCGCTTTATAAATCTAAAAATCAAATCAAATCAAATCTCTGCATTCTCAGTGACTGACTTGCTCATGATTCCTCTCTTTAGATTAAAACGTGCCTCTTAAATTCCCTGGTATTTGAGGATCCTTTTTTAGGACTCTTTTCAACAAATACAAACTTCAACTCCTTCTATTAATATGGAAAATGTGCCCCATATGTTTTCCGAATTTTCAAAATCAATGGAAACGTTTGATGATTTTGTGTGGAAGAAATGATTTGTTTATCCATCTTCAGATCTGTGAATCTTTCCAGCATCCCTTGTTCTATAAAAAAGTGTACTAGATGTACCACCATGAAAAATATTTCTAAATATTACTTATGTATTTTTTACAATTAAGCCTTACTACTTCACTGTTTTAAAAAGTTTTTTAGGGGCCCAATTTGATTTTGGGCGGATTGCAACCAGGTCCGTCCGACAATCGGACTCAGTCTTCTGACCTCTGCATTATGATGCGGTCGTCAGACCTCTGCAGCCCGGGTGTGAAAAGCTGACACTCCAACAGGATTGGAGATCTCATTGGTGCGTCGGTCAGACAGATAACCTCCAAATGACAGCAAAGTCTGCTCAGGCACCGCCGTCAGAATTATAATGTCAATTTCCGACAGCCTTTCCATGTCGGCATTTCTATCATGGAAAGGCTATTGGAAAGGGACTTTGGGGGTCCCTAGTAGGGCTTCCATCTCTGCAGCCTCTGCTTTGATGGCCTGGGGGCACCAGTGGTGCCCCCACAAACATCTATGCCCTGTGTAGCAGGCACCCAATGGTGACTTTTGAGATAGGTGAGAGCAGGGATACTGCCCTCAAGTTCAAGGTGTGCACACTCTTTGTCATGGACCAATATAAGTCCTCTTGTTACATTCTCATATTTCAATACAGAATCTTCAGATGCATTATCCTTTGTATCATCCTTTTTTATTATGGTTTTTAATGATATTTTCTCATTAAATACGTTTTGTTGCCAATGTTAGCAGGTTCCATTACTTCAACATTTCACATTCACCCAATGCATTTCGGGTACAAATGGACCCTTCGTCGGGGGTCTCTTCGAAAAGAATAAAGAATACATAATGAGCCCCGAGCTATGTTCATGTTATCTCAATAACATATCTCGTTTTCGCTTAAAAAGTCTTCAGAAAATCACAACTAAATCATACGAACTAAACGTGCTAGATATCACTGCCTAATTTCAAAAAATGTGCTTAAACATGTTCGTGACGTTTTAAAGTTACAACAATGAAAAATCTGAATGATAACATTTGCATACAATAGATCCAAGAATTTAAAAGAATTGCTTAAGCGTAAAAGAAAGGATTCTGAAGAACCAATGTATAAAGGAATGCGCAAATGTGAAAACTGTACACATTGCAACAACGTAATAACAGGATCATCCTTCACACATCCCAGAACGGGAAAGGTTATACAGTTAAAACACTCAAGTACGTGTGATACCAAAGGCGTCATTTATGGGATTAAATGCCCATGTGGTAAGTTATACGTTGGTCAGACGGAGCGCAAAGTTAAGGTAAGAATAACCGAGCACAAGAGTAATATTCGGTTAAAAAATTTGAAATCCACAGTGGCAGCACATTGGACAGAAACAGGACATAATATTGCTCAATTACGCTTCACCATACTAGAAGTGGTAAAAGCGCGCTCAGATGTTGATACACACAAAATGAGACTAAGATCCGAATATTTTTGGATAAAAAAAATGGGGAGTCTTCAGCCAGACGGGCTCAATGATAGATTGGAACTAGCATGCTTCTTATAAACTTTGAACTACTACACTGGATTTGTCCTGACAAAGCTGAGGTTATCAGTGCTTGCAATCACTACATAATTCAACATGGACTGTGTTTGAAAGCAAGAAAGTTATAATTTGTTTATTTAAACTGTGTTATCAGTGCTTGTTTTGTCATTTAAATTGTGTTTTATGTATACGTTTTTTACCCACTTGGCTTCCTATAAACTTAATGTACACTGCAAACGAGATCACACATCTACCATTAGATTTCAGCCCGTTTCAAAATGGCCGACATTTTTTCCACTAGGTCGTTATCGATTTGTAAGTAATAAGAGCGAATACACTGTTCTAACATTGATGTTTTCATGCTCACCGTGTACATTTGGAAATTATGACATTTAGTCGAGCAGACATTTATTTACCATGTGGTTCAATCATGAAAGCTTCGTGCATGTGATGGAATATTATCATAGCGGATGTTTACTTTGTCATTTATGAATAGATTGAATATGAGGAAATAGAAACGCAATTTAGATTGTTTATTTGAGATTTAGTTTAAACTAACATACTTAGAACACTCGCAAAGAAGTAACGATCACGTGACCGCACTTTTAACCAACCAGAGAAGGTATAAGTTCAATACTCATAGTGGGAACTTAATGCGGCAGGGATTGGATTAGACGGCAGGAGGCTTTGACGCCAAACATTTCAGTAAGTACGGGCGAGCAATGTTAAGTGAACGTGGGTACAATTTAGTTAGTAAGGCATTCAGATGGTGCTACTTATGATTAACACGAAAGTTCATTCAGATTTTTCATTGTTGTAACTTTAAAACGTCACGAACATGTTTAAGCACATTTTTTGAAATTAGGCAGTGATATCTAGCACGTTTAGTTCGTATGATTTAGTTGTGATTTTCTGAAGACTTTTTAAGCGAAAACTAGATATGTTATTGAGATAACATGAACATAGCTCGGGGCTCATTATGTATTCTTTATTCTTTTCGTAGAGACCCCCGACGAAGGGTCCATTTGTACCCGAAATGCATTGGGTGAATGTGAAATGTTGAAGTAATGGAACCTGCTAACATTTGCAACAAAACGTATTTAATGAGAAAATATCATTAAAAACCATAATAAAAAAGGATGATACAAAGGATAATGCATCTGAAGATTCTGTATTGAAATATGAGAATGTAACAAGAGGACTTATATTGGTCCATGACAAAGAGTGTGCACACCTTGAACTTGAGGGCAGTATCCCTGCTCTCACCTATCTCAATTTACGTGACAGTGTTCCTAGACAAAACACTTACAAGGGAGTCGCACAGCGTTAAGCATCTAAGGAAGATTGATGAAAATTAATAATATAAAGAGTGCAACTGCTGGCTAAAACAAAGATTTACCCAATGGTGTCTGCCACACGGTGCTTGGATGTTTTAAATGTGTATTTTTTCTATTGCGGCTTGCGCTGCAGCCCGCAGAACGACACACAATTAAAAAAAATACACTTTCCGACTGTCGTGAAGGTGGTTGCATCGTAATAATGGAAGCGTGAATGCCAACTCCTTGTCGGGTGGTCTCGTTTCCACTACGATATCATAATGGGCTCCTTAGTGTTTATTCTAACAATCTAACATAGTGGAAACTTGATCTGCCAAAGGTAAAGGAACAATTTAACAACCACACACAAGAACATTAAACTGTGACAAAACAACAGCAGATACAGAATGGAGAAAGAATGTAATTGACCTAGGCCCCTGCCCACAACACATCAAAGACTTATGAGTTCTATCTAGAACCACTTCCTAAGAAGACAGAAGCTTGCTAGTAAGATAGGTTTTCAGTTATTTTCTGAATTGAAACTCACAAATGTCAATTCTGTACCTATATTGTAAATGCAGAATCTCTCTGATGAAAGACCAAGCACTCAAAAACGTCATGTAGTTTCAGAGCTGACCCAAGAACTCACAGAAATCTAAGGAGAAATAAGGCAGATGGACTTCAAGTCAAGACAACGGACAGTCTGTCTTATGTGAGTAGGAAGACAAAGCCAATGAAGCATACTGATAATGGATTTAAGATTTACATATTTTTGGCTCTTAGAGGAGGTGAACAGATGTTTCAAAACCAGCCTTCATGGCGATAAAGTTGACCGAAGGACTGCAGACCTAGAAATGTAGCCCTACAAGTACCTCTACGATCTTGTGGACAGTCTCATGGAGAATCATGCATTAACCACAAGTAAAATATCCTAAGCTCCAACACTCTTTAAGAGGTGCTGATGAAAGGATAAAGAGGAGCAAAGTCAAACTATGAGAGACATGGCTCTTGCCACCACAGTTGGGAAAATGCCGGCTAGAACCAATGCAACCAGCCATGACTAAATGGTGTTGGGTGAATCAAAGTGAGAGCAATAGGTCTTTTATTTTAAAGGATTTAGCTTTAGGTGAAATGAAGCAAGCAATGTACCCACCAGAGTACACAAGGAAGAGGTGTATAACAGGTGATACCTTTAGATACTGTGGTATATTCTTTGAATAGTGCAGTCTCCAAATGCCTTCAACATACTATATATATCCCGATCAATCCATATTCGTGTTAAACATGGTTGGAGAGAACACTGCACCCTGGGCTATGGTGCAGAGTATGGGGATGGGGCAGAACTGGGGAATTCATGGCTGGCAGACTGAATTCAAGTCAGGCAGAACAGAATACCTCATACTTGCACATGTTAATTTCGCTCCACCTGATTATTAGAGGATAGGTTTCTAAGCACCCGGATTAACTGGTGGTCGATTAATACAATTTTTCTGACCATAAGTAATGACTGGAAAATCGTATCAGACTTTGACTCCCCCATGACCCATTATCACCCCCCCTCCCTCAAAAAGTTGATACCAGAGATAGCAGATGCTGGAGAAAACAAGCAGGATTCTGTTATTCATGAGCTAAATGCATGGCACTGATTCTTGTTAGAGACAATGTTCTGTTGTGTGCTGAGACTCTCATTTTCTTCTCGGTGCAAGTGATTGGATGATTTTCATTCGAAATTAACATTATCTGCCTTGTAAAGGATACCATCTACTACTTTCTACATGAGACTGTCCTTTACTAGAATCATCAGCCCTTTCATATTGTTCATGTGTTGTCTATTTTTCAACATTTATTTACAATTACAGCACAGTGATCCAACTATGTATCTATTCGAGGCACCATCAATAAATTAAAAGAGGTTAACACACAAACAGTACGCCTACCATACTATGGGGTCGATTAGGATCGCGGACGGAAACGTGTTCCGTCCGCCGAGGAAGGTGGCAAGATACTCCGGACCTGTCCGCGGAAAAACCGCAATAGCGATTAGGATCAAATCTGATAGAAACGCCGATCGCGGCGGACGGAGCACAACAATCTCCGTCCGCGGCGGTCGAAGTACACCTGAGGCCGCGGCAGGCGGACGGAACCTAAATAACACCGACCGCCGCGTACGCACATGACCAGGAGAACAACAACCTCCCCCGCGATACCTGCGTAGTGTCCGTGTCCGCAATTAGGATAACTCCGCAAGTACCCCGGTAGCCACCGCGATCCACGTCCGCGGCGGTACCAATGCTACGAGAAACCGTGCACCACAGCGGAAGTCCAACATCCCTACAGTCAAACCAATGCCATACATTGCGACAGAATTCATCACCAAACACAGGAAAATGAACGAACACCCACCTGACACATCTAAACCAAACACAAGACACAATGACCCACCCCCAAGAACCGCATAAACCACACCTGCCAACACACCCACCTATCACCTGACTCCCAATCAACATTCACACAGGGCCAACACACAGACTATAATTTAACTCCCACCCACTCCAGAAATCCTCTGCATCACAGCATAGCTGCTAGCAGGAGACACCACTTAGCCAACAACATAAAACAGATATCATACACATAACCCACACCCAAACACACCCTGTAAACAAAGACCCACCACACCATCCCCAAACACCACACACCAGCACCTCCTAATTCACACAAACACACACCCCGAGCACCATGGCACCCAAGAAAAACCCGAAATTCACCGACACCGAGCTAAGGGTTATGGTCGATGAGATCATTTGTGTCGAACCCCACATATTTGGGGGCCTAGTGCAGCAGACCAGCATATCTAGGAAGAACAGCCTGTGGGACTGATCGTCACCAGGGTCAATGCCTCCGGGACCGTCCCGAGGACGAAGCAGGAAATTCAGAGGCGGTGGCACGACCTCAAGACCCGGGTGAAATCCATCAGAGCCAAGAACTTTCTCCGGGCCAACCACACAGGCGGTGGAACCCCCCCGGAGCCCCTACCGTACACCGAGTGGGAGGAGAAGGTGCTGACCATCCTGCACCCTGAGACCCTTGATGGACTTGATGAGGGAGAAGAGGCTGGTAAGTACCAACCAAGCACCACAAACACAACAACACGGTGTGCCTCACACAACTCTGAAGACACATCTCCCAGACCCCAAGCCATGCATGCAGTCCACATACTCACCAACGTCTAAACCACTCCTACAGGCCCCCATGTCCATAGAGAGGGTGGTGGTGGTGGGTGGGGTGTGTGAGGGGACGGAACTCCAACTCCCAACAGGCCCCCATGTCCTTAGAGAGGGTGGTGGTGGTGGGTGGGGTGTGTGAGGGGACGGAACTCCAACTCCCAACAGGCCCCCATGTCCATAGAGAGGGTGGTGGTGGTGGGTGGGGTGTGTGAGGGGACAGAACTCCAACTCCCAACAGGCCCCCATGTCCATAGAGAGGGTGGTGGTGGTGGGTGGGGTGTGTGAGGGGACGGAACTCCAACTCCCAACAGGCCCCCATGTCCATAGAGAGGGTGGTGGTGGTGGGTGGGCTGTGTGAGGGGACGGAACTCCAACTCCCAACAGGCCCCCATGTCCATAGAGAGGGTGGTGGTGGTGGGTGGGGTGTGTGAGGGGACGGAACTCCAACTCCCAACAGGCCCCCATGTCCATAGAGAGGGTGGTGGTGGTGGGTGGGGTGTGTGAGGGGATGGAACTCCAACTCCCAACAGGCCCCCATGTCCATAGAGAGGGTGGTGGTGGTGGGTGGGGTGTGTGAGGGGACGGAACTCCAACTCCCAACAGGCCCCCATGTCCATAGAGAGGATGGTGGTGGTGGGTGGGGTGTGTGCCATTGCCGACTGAATGTCAAATATAAATAAATGTACACGTAATGGCCACATGACTCATCCTCACATTTTTGTTTTGCAGGGGATCCTAATCTGACAGCTGCAATTAACACCAGGCCTCCAGCATCCCCACACTCAGAAGTTTCAGGGGACGATTGGCCAGCCACCTCCGGGGCTGAGGATGGTGCCGGCTCAAGCAGCCAGCCAGGGACATCTGGCTCCCAGGTCACACCTGCACCAACAACTACTACGGCCTCTGGCATTACCACAACACTGGCTACTGTGACCTGCACAGCTACCTCCAGCACCACCTCCACCACCACTACTACCACCACTGCTGCCCCTGCCACCCTGCCCAACCCACCGCCCAACGCTGGGCCAGCGCCATCCCAGCCACGCAGGGAGAGAGTGAGGCAAACCACAAATGCAAGGCCAGATCCTGCAGGCAGGAGCACAGCAGAAAGAAGGCATGATGAAACTACACCCAATGCCGTGCAACAGTGTCTAGAAGCACTAGTCAGGGTGGAGCAGAACTATCTACGTGGTCAGGCACAGGCAGACCGGGCCCACCAGGACTTTGTTGACAACACAGCGATGTTGGGGGCCATCGAGAGGCGGCTTGGCCAACTCGTGGACATTTTTAGCACGAGGATATCCGCCAACACCACCCACCCCACACCCCCTCAAACAACGCCACCGCCAACAACACCGCCACCGCCACCTGCGCCCCTGGCGGCGGATGTGGCACCTGATCAGGCAGCGCCCCCAGCTGACTCCGTCCCGACACAAAGACGGAGGGGCCGTCCGAGGCTGGAAGTGGGCGAGAGCAGTGTCGAAGCTCCTGCCACACGCTCCAAGAGGAGCCGACAATGACTCTTTTGAGTACCTGAGCCTGCCATTCACCCTGCCAACTATCCGGTCCCACCTGGCACAGGCCTGCTGCACTAGGCAGACACCACCCTATGTGGTGTCTGCACGGACATCTCATCTGCCATAACCTTTGACTCTCATCCCCCCACCCCTTCACTCATTTGTAAATATGCACCTACACCTATGCACAATCTGTAAATAAATAACACTTACTCACTCAATGATGTGTTGCCTCCATGTTTATTCACATGATTGCATCAGAAACAGACGTAACCAGGTTCAGGGATCCAACTGGTACAGAATCATGCCGCAAGGGAGTTACCTAGGGAAACATAGAAAACGCAAACACACGTTAGGAAACACCATCACACTCATCCCAACGCACTGCAGTGCAACTTTCAACAAACCACACACATCACTACAGGAATGGATGAGACTACACACATCATGGAGAAGTGCATGTCCTCATAAATGAAGAGACACACACACATGCATACATCACATAACAAAACACATAGATGATGCCCAACACAATGACACAAGAGCAGCAAACCTACACAGGGCATACACAAGCAGCACAAGAGGGGCACACTCACAATCAAGGGAAGTAGCGTTCAATGAGCTGGCGCCTCTGGTCCACACCTTCCTCCTCGCCACTATCCTCATCAGTCGACATGGGTGGGTCGGGAGGGCGAGGAACTTGCTGTTCATCTGGGTCCAAGATCAGTTCAATGTTATTGCGCACAGCCAGGTTGTGGAGCATGCAGCAGGCAATCACAATCTTGCATACTTTGCCTGGTGCGGAAGGCAGGGCCCCTCCAGTCTTATCCAGGCACCGAAACCTAGACTTAAGCAGGCCAAATGTTCGTTCCACCACTCGACGTGTCCTACCATGGGCATCATTGTATCGCATTTCTCCCGCTGTAGTGGGATTGCGTATTGGACTTAGAAGCCAAGGCCTGTTTGGGTAAGCCGAGTCGCCTGTGTTTGTGGAAATGAGAGAGAGAGAGAAACATCACTACCTGAACATGTGGGCACACCAAGCCACACAGATATCACTCCTGTCACCACAGCATACTCACCAACAAGCCAGGCTTGTGCCGGACGCAGATTTGCCATCAGTTGGGGGACAATGCTGCTCCGCATGATGTGGGCGTCATGTGCAGAGCCAGGAAATCTTGCACACACATGTGAGATTATGTTGTCGGCCTGGCACACCACCTGCACGTTTAGGGAGTGGAAGTGCTTCCGATTCCTAAACACCTGCTCACGTGCCCGTGGTGGAATGATCGCAATATGCGTGCCATCAATGGAACCCACAACGTGTGGTATGCGACCCAGTGCATAGAAGTCTGCTTTGACCGCTGCCAACTCTGCCGCCTGTGGAAAATGTATGTAGTCATTCTTGTACACCATCATGGCTGTCAGTACATCCCGAAGTACCGTGCTGAACATGGCCTGTGACATTCCCCCGGCATGTCCAACAGTGTACTGAAATGTGCCTGTTGCAAAAAAATGGAGTGCCGCCATGGGCAGGGCCTGGCACGGCGGTAGTGGAGGGGGCCTGAAACGGCGGTAGTTGGCATGGCCGGCACGGCGGTCATGGGCAGGGCCTGGCACGGCGGTCATGGGCAGGGCCGGGCCGGCCGGTGTAGGCTGGCTGATGCAATGTCACTGTAAGGGGGTCATGACCTGCCATGTGCATTGACATCAGCTTATGGATGTTTTGGCCTCCACCTCCCCCGCCGAATACGTGCCCCGCCATGGTGGCACCACTGTTACAACTTTGTTGCAAATGATGCATCCGTCCCGGTGTCTAGCACATGCACTTGCTGGTGTGTGAGCGTGACGGTCTGTGCACGTGCAGCCAATGGGAGGTGTGGACATGGGCCACGGTTGCCCAATAGCAAGTACCGTATGCTGTTCACCGCAACACCAGGGCCAATCATTGGCCCAATTCCAAACACGCTTCCACGGCTGACCAATGGCTGGCGCCGTATGCCACTGACATGGCCACAGGGCCCTATATATGTGTGATGTGCAAAAGCGTACCTTCTACGATGACCACCGACTGCTGCCTGTGACCATCACCTCCACCTGCTGCTGCGGAGCTGACCACCGACTGCTGCCTGTGACCATCACCTCCACCTGCTGCTGCGGAGCTGACCACCGACTGCTGCCTGTGACCATCACCTCCACCTGCTGCTGCGGAGCTGACCACCGACTGCTGCCTGTGACCATCACCTCCACCCGCTGCTGCGGAGCTGACCACCGACTGCTGCCTGTGACCATCACCTCCACCTGCTGCTGCGGAGCTGACCACCGACTGCCGCTCTAGTGCCATACTCCGTGACCTTGGCATGTCGAGACTCAAAGAGATCCGGTCTCGTCCCTTCACCGCCGCGGAGCTTGATGTCCTCGTGGACGCTGTGCTCCGCAACTACGGACGCCTGTACGGCGCACCCGGACAGGTGGTAAGTGCAGTGGGGGATAAGTTGTTGTGCATGAGGTGTCATATGACACCTGGGCTCTGGAAACTTGGCGGTGTGATGTGTGACCAACAAAAGATTCGAAATGTGCATGGCTGCAGAGAGAAATGTGTTGCTCCTATCTGTGTGACTGGCCAACTGTCCACTGACTTCCACCCTTTTGTCTCCCATCATGGTAGGTCAAGCTGCACCTTCGCAAGGACGTGTGGAGGAGCATTGCACGTGAAGTACGCGCAGCGGGGGTGTCCAATAGACGACATACACACTGCCACAAACGCTGGAACGACATTTCCAGACTGAGCAAGAATGTAGCGGAAGTGACACTAGGGATGATTCCAAGGACGGCACGTCTGGCCCGACGCTCAATGACCCCTCTCATGCACCATATCATAGCTGTGACGCATCCTGACCTGTCCGAGCGGTTGCGTGTGGATGAACAGCAACGTGGCGGTAAGCATACTGTCAGTGTATGTTGCTTGTGAGTGCAATGCATGTATAGTTGCCCACACACATTAGGGACTTCCGTCGATCGTGAGGCTCGTTCCAATGGCATGTTGGTGACATTGCTGCAGTAAAATGTCACTTCCCGATGCGGCATGTTGAGACGCCACCCGCTAAGCGGTTCAGTTTTCATGCACATGCTGTAGTGCTCCGTCACCCCTTGGCAACACTTGTGTGCAGATGTAGTTCCTCATGCCCAGTGTGCATGCTGTACATGTATTACGGCCAACGCCACTTAATTCCTGTGAGGATGACTGGTTGGGGTGGGCCGTGTGCAGGTTGGGGGATCGATGGACATTGTCATCATTGGCTTTAGGGATTCCGTAGCAGTACTGTACGTGAGTGTGCCCATGACTTACACCAATTTCCTGTGCATTTCAGCTTTGGCAGAGGGCACTCAGCCACAGACGGCGGAGATGATAGAAGGCAATGCATCCGGATCAGACGTCGCGCACACGCAGACTGACACCGAAGGGGCCAGCGCCGGAGAGGGGGACAGGACCGTCCCGGAGGACTCGCATGTGGAGACAACATCGTCATCATCTTCCGACAGTGTTGGTGAGTCAGCACTGTTGTCACAGACTGGGAGTGGGCAATCAACACCTTCGGTCGGGACACAGCACACAGGGCCCACCCTGCCGCCAACTGCACCATGTACTGTTCGTGCACGCAGGAGTAGGGGGAGCAGAGTGGCGTTCGGTGTCGGCACCGCTGCCCCAGCCTCGGTGAGCCAAAAAGCACTTTGTGCAGAGGCTGTTGATCTGCTGCGACAGCTGTGTGTGGGGCAGACCAATATGATAAATGCTTTCCAAGACCACGATAGGAAGTTGGGGCAGGTGGTGGCATTCATGGAAGGTATGCATGGTGATCTGGCTGGTGTACACAGGACACTGCAGTCATTGGCTAACAGTGTGTCGTCTGCCATTGTACAGTCGCATGGACTGGGTGGTACTTCTGTTCCACCATCTACAACTCTGGATGTGTCAGGGGGGAGTGAATTTTCTGACCAGGACTCTAATACAGGTTATTGCACTAGAAGCAGCGTCAGCCAGCACGTCAAGGCACGGAGGCCTCAGACCCCATCCCCTAGGTCAGGTAAATCTATTCACAAGGACAACGTCAGATATAGTGGAGTACACACACGTGAAGCAAAAGAGGGGTTGGGTGTAATGGCTACACATGCTGCACAGCCATCCCACACACAAGGTACTACCAAGCCAAGACTCACTCCCACTTCCATTGACACTACCTTGTACGAGGACTCAAGCAACTGGTGTCCACCCCCACCCACCTCGCCGGACACACACTCGACGCCATCTTCTCATCCAGCAAAGACATCGCCTTCAGCCACGCCACAGGACTCCACTGGACGGACCACAGCTGCGTCCACTTCACCTTTAAAAGAACGACGATCCAGCACCACCAGCCAAAGGTTGCCCGAAGAAGCTGGAACAAGATCACAGCCGACCAGCTCGCCGCTTCCCTGAGCCAGCACCCTCCTGCCAGCTCAGCGAACCCTAGCCAGGCCGCCGACAACCTCACGAAGTGGATCAGCAACTGCGCGGACGAACTCGCCCCTCTGAGGACCCCGCCCAGCAGACCCGCCAGCAAGAAAGCCCCATGGTTCACTGACGAACTCAAGAGCTCCAAGAAGAACTGCCGAGCCCTCGAGAAAGTCTGGAGAAGGGAACCAACACCGGACAACTTGACCACCCTCAAGCATGCCACCCGGAAGCACCACCAACTGATCCGCGCCGCCAAGAAAACTGCATTCAAAGACCGGCTGGACAACAACGCACACAACTGCAAGGAACTCTTCAACATCGTGAAAGAGCTCTCCAACCCCAACGCCGGAAACAACGACATCACCCCATTGCAAGACCTCTGCAACTCCCTCGCCTCCTACTTCCACAACAAGATCGCGGACATACACAACAGCTTCAGCATCCAACCGACGCACGCCACAACCACAGCAACGCCGCCCACCACCACCATCCGCGCCTGGACTCCGATCAGCACCGAAGACACCGTCCGCATGATGAACTCCGTCCACTCGGGATCTCCGACCGACCCCTGCCCTCACCACGTCTTCAACAAGGCCGACGCTGTCATCGCACCCCACCTGCGGGACATTATCAACACCTCATTCGACACCGCCACCTTCCCCGAGAGCTGGAAGCACGCCGAACTCAGCGCTCTACTCAAGAAACCCACAGCAGACCCCACCGAACTCAAGAATTACCGCCCCATCTCGCTCCTCCCGTTTCCAGCCAAAGTCATCGAGAAGACTGTCAACAAACAGCTGGCCGCCTTCCTCGAGACGAACGGATCCCTCGACCCCTCACAGTCTGGCTTCCGAGCCAACCACAGCACCGAGACCGCCCTCATCGCCGCCACCGACGACATCCGAGCCCTGATGGACAACGGAGAAACAGCGGCCCTCATCCTCCTAGACCTCTCCGCGGCATTCGACACTGTCTGCCACCGCACCCTAGTGCAGCGCCTCAGCAACGCCGGAATCCAGGAGAAGGCACTGGAATGGATCGTCTCCTTCCTCGACGGAAGAACACAGAGAGTCCGCCTACCACCGTACAAGTCAGAGGCCACCGAAGTCATCTGCGGCGTCCCTCAAGGATCCTCACTGAGCCCCACCCTCTTCAACGTCTACATGAGTCCCCTCGCTGCCATCGCACGCCAACACAACCTCAACATAATCTCCTACGCCGACGACACCCAGCTGATCCTCTCCCTGACCAACGACCCCGCCGCCGCCAGAGCCAACCTGCACGAAGGGATGAAAGATGTAGCCGAGTGGATGACGACCAGCCGCCTGAAACTGAACTCAGACAAGACGGAGGTCCTCATCCTGGGCTCCTCGCCCTCCGCCTGGGACGACTCCTGGTGGCCCCCCGCCCTGGGCACCGCACCCAAACCGACGGACCACGCACGCAACCTGGGCTTCATCCTGGACTCCTCCCTCTCCATGACCAGACAAGTCAACGCCGTCTCCTCGTCGTGCTTCAACATCCTGCGCATGCTACGGAAGATCTTCTGGTGGATCCCCACGGAGACCAGGAAGACCGTCACCCAGGCCCTCGTCACCAGCCGACTGGACTACGGCAACGCCCTCTACGCCGGAACCACCCCCAAGCTCCAGAAGAGACTCCAGCGGATCCAGAACGCCTCAGCCAGACTCATCCTCGACGTCCCACGAAACAGCCACATCTCCGGACACCTGAGAGACCTGCATTGGCTCCCCGTCAACAAAAGAATCACCTTCCGTCTCCTCACCCACGCACACAAAGCCCTACACGATCTAGGCCCGAGCTACCTCAACAACCGAATCAACTTCTACGCTCCCAAACACCACCTCCGATCAGCCAGCCACGCCCTCGCCGCCGTCCCACGCATCCGAAGAGCGACAACAGGAGGAAGGTCCTTCTCCTACCTGGCCGCCAAGACCTGGAACTCCCTCCCGGCCGACCTGCGCTTGACCCAAGACCACCTCTCCTTCAGGAAGAAGCTCAAGACCTGGCTGTTCGAGCAGTAACGGCACCCCCCCCCCCCCCAAGCGCCTTGAGACCCTACGGGTAAGTAGTGCGCTCTATAAATGTCTTTGATTGATTGATTGATTGACATTGAGAAGACGAATAAATCTCTTGAGGGCTCGCATACTCCCAGTGCCAGGGAGACTAGGAAGGAAGGAGCCACTCCCAAGGGCAGGGAAACTAGGAAGGAAGGAGCCACTCCCAAGGGCAGGGAGACTAGGAAGGAAGGAGCCACTCCCAAGGGCAGGGAAACCAGGAAGGAAGGAGCCACTCCCAAGGGCAGGGAGACTAGGCAGGAAGGAGCCACTCCCAAGGGCAGGGACACTAGGCAGGAAGGAGCCACTCCCAAGGGCAGGGACACTAGGCAGGAAGGAGCCACTTCCAAGGGCAGGGGCACTAGGCAGGAAGGAGCCACTCCCAAGGGCAGGGACACTAGGAAGGAAGGAGCCACTCCCAAGGGCAGGGAAACTAGGAACGAAGGAGCCACTCCCAAGGGCAGGGAAACTAGGAAGGAAGGAGCCACTCCCAAGGGCAGGGAAACCAGGAAGGAAGGAGCCACTCCCAAGGGCAGGGAGACTAGGCAGGAAGGAGCCACTCCCAAGGGCAGGGACACTAGGCAGGAAGGAGCCACTCCCAAGGGCAGGGACACTAGGCAGGAAGGAGCCACTTCCAAGGGCAGGGGCACTAGGCAGGAAGGAGCCACTCCCAAGGGCAGGGACACTAGGAAGGAAGGAGCCACTCCCAAGGGCAGGGAAACTAGGAACGAAGGAGCCACTCCCAAGGGCAGGGAAACTAGGAAGGAAGGAGCCACTCCCAAGGGCAGGGAAACTAGGAAGGAAGGAGCCACTCCCAAGGGCAGGGACAAGGACAGTCACAAGACAAACGCACCTAAGAAGAGCACGGACACTCCGAGGGGCAGGGACACACACGGGGAGAAGGTGTGTCCTGGGGATATGTACACCACACACGACAAGTCTGCTGCCTGGAACAGGGCACCATCCAGGGAACAGGGAAAGTCCGCAGACAACAGTACTCCTACGGAAATGGAACATCCAAGGCCCAAGGCATCTCCCATGGACAGTGGCGCTGTCAGGGACAGGCATACATCACCCATTGTTGCACTGAGGCAGCTGTTTTCTGGGAAACGGAATACAGATGTCTCCGCAGTGGAGTCACCACTTACCTCCACTCCCATCAGGGCCCGTCAGGGACGGATGCAGGTGGACCCTGTAGTAGCATCCCCCATGACACATGTTGCAGAGGCCACAAGGCAGCCACACAGCAAACGACAAGCAGGCTCCAGCACGTCCCCAGAGAGCATTTCCCCCCCAGCAGATGCACCTCCCATGGTGGGTGAAATTTCTTCTCAGTCCGGCCCACTTGTCAGTCCTGTCCTGACCAGGGCGCAGGCACATGTCCAAAAGAAACGTAGACACACAGCATTGACACATGCACAATCCGATGTCGGACATTTGCAACTATCCCCCGCTCCCAGAGCCACCCTGCCTCCTGGACCATACGGCCCTGTGGCTCATCATTTCAGTGGTCCCAGTGGCGCTGGTGCAGTTGACTCGCATGTGTCTGTTAGTGGCAGGGTATCAGTCGAGACCTATCCTGTATCAGGTGCTGGCAGTGTATCTGGGTCTATGGGCCATGTGTCAGTCACTCGGTCTGTGGCTGTGTCTCACACTCCTGTATCAGGTGCTGGCAGTGTATCTGGGTCTATGGGCCATGTGTCAGTCACTCGGTCTGTGGCTGTGTCTCACACTCCTGTATCAGGTGCTGGCAGTGTATCTGGGTCTATGGGCCATGTGTCAGTCACTCGGTCTGTGGCTGTGTCTCACACTCCTGTATCAGGTGCTGGCAGTGTATCTGGGTCTATGGGCCATGTGTCAGTCACTCGGTCTGTGGCTGTGTCTCACACTCCTGTATCAGGTGCTGGCAGTGTATCTGGGTCTATGGGCCATGTGTCAGTCACTCGGTCTGTGGCTGTGTCTCACACTCCTGTATCAGGTGCTGGCAGTGTATCTGGGTCTGTGGCTCACGTGTCAGTCACTACATCTGTAGCTGTGTGTCACACTCCGGTTTCTGGTGCTGGCAGTCTGTCCGATGCGGGTACTTCACGCAATCCACCTGATAGTGTGATGTAAGTTGCTGTAGTGTGCCCTCAGATGTACTGCCTCTGATGGACCTGTGCCTTGCCATGCACTGTTTGTGCACCTAGCCCCTCTCATGTACTGCCTCTGATGTAACTGCTCTGGTGTCCACACTGCCCTGTTGCTGCCCTGTTGCTGTTCTCATACTGATGTACTGCCTCTGATGTACCTGCTCTGGTGTCCACACTGCCCTGTTGCTGCCCTGTTGCTGTTCTCATACTGATGTACTGCCTCTGATGTACCTGCTCTGGTGTCCACACTGCCCTGTTGCTGTTCTCATACTGCTGTATGCCCTCTCATGTGCTGCCTCTGATGTACCTGCTCTGGTGTCCACACTGCCCTGTTGCTGCCCTGTTGCTGTTCTCATACTGATGTACTGCCTCTGATGTACCTGCTCTGGTGTCCACACTGCCCTGTTGCTGTTCTCATACTGCTGTATGCCCTCTCATGTGCTGCCTCTGATGTACCTGCTCTGGTGTCCACACTGCCCTGTTGCTGCCCTGTTGCTGTTCTCATACTGATGTACTGCCTCTGATGTACCTGCTCTGGTGTCCACACTGCCCTGTTGCTGCCCTGTTGCTGTTCTCATACTGATGGACTGCCTCTGATGTACCTGCTCTGGTGTCCACACTGCCCTGTTGCTGCCCTGTTGCTGTTCTCATACTGATGTACTGCCTCTGATGTACCTGCTCTGGTGTCCACACTGCCCTGTTGCTGTTCTCATACTGCTGTATGCCCTCTCATGTGCTGCCTCTGATGTACCTGCTCTGGTGTCCACACTGCCCTGTTGCTGCCCTGTTGCTGTTCTCATACTGATGTACTGCCTCTGATGTACCTGCTCTGGTGTCCACACTGCCCTGTTGCTGCCCTATTGCTGTTCTCATACTGATGTACTGCCTCTGATGTACCTGCTCTGGTGTCCACTATGCCCTGTTGCTGTTCTGATACTGCATTGTGCCCTCTCATGTGCTGCCTCTGATGGACCTTTTCAGTGCAATGGACTGTTGGTGCACTTAGCCCCTCTCATGTGCTGCTTCTGATGGACCTGTGCCTTGCCATGGACTGTTGGTGCACTTAGCCCCTCTCATGTACTGCCTCTGATGTACCTGCTCTGGTGTCCACTATGCCCTGTTGCTGTTCTGATACTGCATTGTGCCCTCTCATGTGCTGCCTCTGATGGACCTGTTTAGTGCAATGGACTGTTGGTGCACTTAGCCCCTCTCATGTGCTGCTTCTGGTGGACCTGTGCCTTGCCATGGACTGTTGGTGCACTTAGCCCCTCTCATGTACTGACTCTGATGTACCTGCTCTGTTGTCTACACTGCCCTGTTGCTGTTCTCATACTGCTGTATGCCCTCTCATGTGCTGCCTCTGATGTACCTGCTCTGGTGTCCACACTGCCCTGTTGCTATTCTCATACTGATGTATGCCCTCTGATGTACTGCCTGTGATGTGCCTGCTCTGGTGTCCACACTGCCCTGTTGCTATTCTCATACTTATGTACTGCCTCTGATGTAACTGCTCTGGTGTCCACACTGCCCATGCTCGATCCTAGACTGTGATGTTACTCCGATTCTGCGTAAATAAAATTGTGAATCATGTGTCGTGGGTTGTCGGAGTCATTCTTGTGTGTGTGATGCTGGTGTGGATTTGTATTTTCTTGAGGGCGGTGGGTTCAGATACATGTCACTCCCCCCTACCTGGGTCACGACCCTTGGAGGCGTTGGCGTACACAAGAATATGTCGATTCCGGGACATGTCACTCCCCCCTCCCTACGTCACGGCCCTTGCAGGTACTCTTCTCCAGACAGCGAATGGTTTGTAGCCTACCTGCGTCGTCCTCGATGGTGGGCCAAGACTAGGACGTAGTGGAACGCGAAGAGTATCAGGTAAGCGTGTAGTGCAGGGTCCATGTCGGCGAGCGGCTCGTGGTGGGTATGGTCGCTGTGGGGAATCCGCAGTGTTCAGGCAGGTTGTTTTTCCGCAGCGCTTTTATGTGTATTTTCCGCCATCTTGATTTGGAGGACGGTCCTAGACGTCAGTCCGTACGGCGGAGTCTCTGGATAGGTTACGTCCGCCGCGTGGTTGGGTGTGGTGGTGCGGCGGACCGTGTTCTACCGCCGCGGACGGATTTTGGCCCGTATTTCGTATCCTGATTTGGCGGACGGAGTGTCCGCGACGGGCGCACGGAAAATAGGCATGTTCCGCATGCTCTGGGTCTGCGGAGGCACTTCCGTCCGCCATCCTAATGAGCCCCTAAGTACGAGAGCTGAAAAGTGCACCATAATTTCAGGTATACAATACATACAACTAGCATCTTACAACGTACGTCTAGCAAGGACCCATAGATAAACAAGGCCAGGCAGGGCATCAATCCTTAGCATGTGACCATGGTGCCTTCTGAAGTGATGAAATAATTCTGCATTGTCGAGCTGTAGTAATTCTTGAGACATTTGTGTGGTCAAGGTGAACCACATCCTGCAGCTGCTCTCCATGTTTATAGGATCTGTGCAGTGAACAGAAACCACAGACTGATAGCACCCTTCATGTGTGGGGGATTTATTGAGTAGACAGAAGTAGTGTTCTGTAGCTGTCTTAATATGCTGAGGATGTTGCTGCACTTGTGTCCCACATATGGACTTTCACCTGCACAAGGGCCACCTTTTGGTGGATTTGGCTAATATGCATATACCTCCACCATCCAGGTTCATAGCTAAAGTTGAACAGAGAGACGGGATAAAATCGCAACTTTCTATAAAATACACTATTTTAGTTGCTTTGTCTTCTGTGCAATACGCAGATCTGAGTGGTGGTCTGTGAACCAACAATAGAGACAGTAAGATTTCACATTTGAGAGTTTAATCAGAATCCGCGGATCCTGATTGGCTGAGCTAACTGGCAAAATGTCTAACACACTGCAGAGTAGAATTTCATCAAAGCTCCGAAAGACACCTATTTGAAGAGGTTCATTAAACTGGTTTTAGGTTTTCCATTCCCAGTCGTTCTCCAAAGAGCAAACATTTGAAAATACCATTTTTTTGAATCACCACCAAATTGATTAAATCATCTAGCGCATCAAATTCTCAAGCACTGAAAAAAATGTCTTCTGGGAAGAACATGATTTTTAGATTGCGAAAGAGAATTTTTACTGTACCAAATTTCGGAGAAAAGAAACAAGGGTGTGATATTGCAACTACAATTCCAACCTCGTTGAATTATGTTGGGTACGCACAGCTAAGGTAAGCGAAAGTGAAGTTTTCTGAACCCACTGATGTTGGTTTCTGCTGTGTAAAATGCGCTTGTTCTCTTGTGGCTCAGGTGGACGTTCTGATTTGGAATCCGAAACTTTTTCAAAGACTCATATCCGGTGAGTAAAGTCAATGAGAGTTGTGGTTAGCGAATATTCTTAGCAGCCTGCTCGTAAGACGTGTTCACACACTTCCCATTCATAAAGAAGAACCGCTTTTCAGTAAATTCTGCAACGGAAAGGAAATTACACTTTCATAATGTTTCACTGTTGGCCGTACAGTGGACACTGTGTCAATAATACGAAGAACTAATCAACTGGTGATTTAGAAACATACTCGTGAGAGAGCATTGAACTCCCTAGTAGAACAAATTCTCACATACTACGATTGTGGGGCTGGACAGCAAAGTCTAATGAGTAAAAAAAACTGCCAAGTGGTGTCCGCATGTCAGTCGCAATCACAACTCCCCCGTTTTTGCCAACAGAAAGCAAAGTACACTACACATTGAACAAAGAGTGCAGGAAATGGAAACAATGTCGGATTTACTCAATCCAAAAGGGCGCTATTGGCTACATGCATCATTGTAGGAATTTGCGATTCCTAAAGGAATCGCAATTTAGGAATCGCTAATTCCTATGCATCAAAAAATCGAATTTTTTTTTGCGTTTCGCTAATTTTCCTTATTTGCGATTCCTTAATTGCGAATCGCAAATAAGGAAATGTTTTACATTGATTCCACGGGAAGGCATTCTCATTTTGCAAATTCGCAATTAAGGAATCGCAAAATGAGAATGCAATTTCAAGGGTGCAGGGGGGGTCCCCCCTTCACCCCTGAAATGTCATGTAAGTACATTTTACTCACACACATGTCCCAAGGGCATGTGTGTGTGTAAAATGTAAGTTTCAAAAATGCATTTTTTTGCATTTTTGAAACTTTTCGCAAATCACCATGATGGTGTAATTTTTCCCTTTAAAATTGCGAAATCGCAAAAATAAATAAATCATGCATAGCATTTATGAAATCGCAAAATTTGCGATTTCTTAAATGCTATCGCAATTTGAGAAATCGCAAAAAATTGCGATTTTTTAAATTGCGAGAAATGGGAAATGATTGATGCATCCCAAAAAGTGATTTTGGAATCGCAAACGGCCTAATTTTACGATTCGCACCGTTTGCGATTCCAAAATCGCTTGATGCATGTGCCTGTATGTCCCATGTTTTCAATCAGTTTGCACGATCATGCCTATCTAAGGCAATGGGCACTTCAATCGAGCACTACTCAAAGACACGAACCAAAATGCAGCAATGCATAAATCACAAAGCTAAACACAGGCATAGACAACTGCAAAATATGAAATGTACAAAAAAATAACAATGTACCAATCCACCCATCAAAAAACAAACAGCAAAAATACGGTTTACAAAAAAGGATTTTGCCAATACAAGAAACGTGGGCTTATTCTGAGGATAGTAAGCAGGGAAAACTTAAACGTAGTACAAAAAAACTGCAAAATAACCAGAGCACAATTGCAAGGGAGACAAGGCCTACAACTGGAGGCCCCACCAGCCACATTACCATCACAGTAATCCACATCGCAGGATTGAGGGTTTTTGCAGACCGTCCTAGGGTTTCACTATTGGAGAACTCAAACTCAGAGAAATGCATTTAGACTTAGAAGTATACTCAGGTGAAACATCTGGAGAAAGGGAAAAGCAAAAAATTGAGATTCTGGTAAAGGACTATACCAAATGGTAATGCATTCAGAGGTTTACGATCAATAAAACAACCGTCAATTACATCCTACATCCTGTCGCACAATGACAAGAAAGATCAAACTGTATGTTGCTTTCTGGGCCATGTCACTAAAACAATGTGTCCAGAGAGTTTTTATTGACCGTACAGAATGTCAATCTTATCCTCAATTCAGAAATGAGGGCCTCAGACAAGCCTACTTTCCACTACTAACCCTTCTGAAAACAACATTTCCTTTATCCCAACACAGCTTTACCTCCTGGTAGTAGTAAACATAATCAACTTCTGCATAAAGTACAGCATTATCCTTACAGGCCTGCTTGAATATCAAGTAAAAAGGCTACAAAGAGTTGTAAGCAGTTGGCCAATCACTTTTTGGAAAAGGTCAAAACGTATTTATGATTCCCTGTCAGCAACAGCAGGTCCCTATATTAAAGCAGAAAATAATGCCACAGTAGGAAGGCCTGTGGTGGAACTCCCAATATTCCCAAAACTGACTAAGGAAGACATCCTTAGGGTAGCAGATAGAGTTAAGTTGTGTTCATCTTCAGACCCAGCTCCCATTGGCATTTTAGTGAAAGGAGGACAGGCTGTCACTTCTGCCTTAACGCTCATCTACGATTTATCCCAAGAGAGTGGTTGGGTTACAGACGGGTGGAAACATGCAATCATTGGCCCATTGTTGAAGAAACCTTTTTATGGACCTTGATAAAGCGGAACATTACAGCCCTATTTCGCTACTTCACAGGGCCAGTAAGATCCTGGGAAAAATTACAAATGATGTTCTTGCTGATGTTTTGGATTCCAATAACCCACTGCACCAGACACAGACTGGTCTCCACACTGGTTGCAGTACAGAAACAGCCTTATTATTGGCCATTAAGACTTTAAGAAGACACCAGGACCAGGGCGGGACAACTCCTCTCATTCTTTTGGAACTGAGTTCAGTCTTTGACATGGTGTTCCATTCAATTCTATTCCAGCAGTTAGGAAAAATTGGAATTACAGGTGCAGCGCTAAAGAGGCTAACCTGGTTCCAAGCCAACAGGAGCTTTCATGTTGGTGAAGGGCCCTTTTTGTCAGAGACACGCTGGCTAGAGTGTGAAGTGCAACAAGACTCTTCGTTGAGCCGAACACTCTTTAATGTGTATGTCCAATGTCTATCAAGTATCATTTGTGCTCAAGGATTCACTATTGTAACTTATGCAGACGACATCCAGATCATTGTCTCCTTATCACCCAATACTCACCCAATCTTTGGAATACTAACTACCTGCGGGACCAGGTGACCAGCTGGATGGCTACAAGCTGTCTCAAGTTAAATGGGGATAAAGCAAACGTTATTGTGACGGGGAACCATCTGTCACTCTGGGATTAATTCCTCTGGCCGCCCTATTTGGGGGAGCGTACCCATTTTAAAACTGAAGTAAAGAGCCTTGGGGTCATTTTAGATAAAGATATAACCCTGGTTTCCCAGGCAAAGAATGTTGCAGGCACCTGCTTTGGCCTCCCAAGGTCTCCTCAGAAGACATTTTAATGGCTCCCTATGGATTGTTGTAGGACTGTGGTTCAAGGCTGGTTACTCTCCCATCTGGACTATGGGAATTCACTCTACTTGCGTATCCCCTCATATATCAGTAGAGGGACATACAGGCACATGCATCAAAGGATTTTGCGATCGCAAACGGTGCGAATCGCAAAAATCGGCCGTTTGCGATCGCAAAATCTGTTTTTGGAATGCATGAAGGGTGAAGGCCCTCGCAATTTGAGAATTCGCAAATATTTGCAAATTCTCAAATTGCGATTGCATTTAGGGAATCGCATTTTGCGATTCCTTAAATGCAATGCAGGAAACTTTAAAAAATTGTGATTTCGCAATTAGGGGGAGTAAATTACCATGAGGTTGAACCTCATAGTAATTTGCGAAAACTTTGAAAAATGCACTTTTGTGCATTTTTCAAAGTTTCATGTTGTGCACACACATGCCCTAAGGGTATGTGTGTGCACAACAGATGTGCACGGATTGATTTCAGGGGTGCAACAGGGTGTCCTTTGGACACCCCTGCACCCTTGAAATCGCATTCTCAATTTGCGATTCGCTAATTTGCTAATCGCAAGTTGAGAATGTCTTCCCATTCATTCTTATGGGCCTCTAGGCCCATAGGAATGAACGGGGAGGTATTCCTTCATTGCGACTCTCAAATTGCGAGTCGCAATGAAGGAATATTAAGAAATCACAATTTTTTTAGCAATTTCTTGATGCATTGCATTTTGCAATTCCTTAATTGCGATTCCTTATTTTTCGCAATTAAGGAATCGCAAAATGCAATATTGATGCATGTGCCTGATAGAGTGTGGTGGCATAGAGTGGAGTAGAGTGTTGTAAAGTGGAGTAGGGTGTCGTATAGAGTGGCATAGAGAAATGTAGCATGGAACAGAGTAAAGTATTGTAGAGTGGAGTAAAGTGTTTTAGAGTGTCATAGAGTGTCATAGAGTGGAGTGGCGTAGAGTGAAGTGGCAAAGAGTGACTTGGTGTAGGGTTGTAGAGTGACACGGAGAATCATAGAGAGAAGGGTCATTGAGTGTTGTGGAGTGGGGCAGAGTGCCTTGGTGTGGAGTAGAGTGTTGTAGAATGGGGTGGAGTAGAATGTTATATCGTAGAGTGGAGAGGCATAGAGTCTAGTGGAGTAGCATAGAGTAACACAGAGTGGAGTGCCATAGAGTGGAGGGACGCAGAGTGGCATAGTACACAGTGGAGTAAAGTGTGTAAGAGAGGAGTGGAGTGAAGTGCCCTAGAGTAGAGTGGAGTGCCACAGAGTAAAATGGAGTGGGGTAGAGTGGAGTAAAGTTGAGTAGAGTGGAGTAGCACAGTGTGGAGTAAAATAGCTTAGAGTGCCATAGATTTGAGTGGGACAGAGTGTGGTACAGTAGAGTGTGGCAGAGTAGAGTATCGTTTAGTGTAGTAGAGGGCTGTGGGCAAGCCCCAATACCCCAGCGGCCCCAGCCGGCTCTCTGCCTCCAGTGGGAGCCGGCATTGCTCCCACCCGTAGGGAGCAGCTAAACATGATGCTTCCTGTAGGCGGGAGCATTTTGTCATGCTCCCGGCCACTGATAGCAAAGTTAGAGTTTGCGCTCACTTGGCGGGAGCTTTAAAATTGCTCTCGCAAAGCAAGAGCAAAAACAGGTTTCTCTGGCCTCACCAGTACGGGGACGGAAATTCCCATGGCCTGGGGTTGGGAACCCCGGGATATAGTTAGAGCTGTCCCTAGGGGATGGGGTCCCTAGGGCCATTATTGGCTTCATGAGGGGGGTCGTGCAGCCCCCCTCTCTTTTCTTTGCATGGCCGGGCCCCAGGTGTTGGATTCCCCAGGGCAGAAAACAGGCCGGAGAGGAGGGACATGCAGCCCCCCTTCCTCTTTCCAATTTTGGCTCTGCCCCAAAGGATGGGGACCCGAGGCCTAAAAGAGGCCTGGGAGGGGGTCTGTATTGCCCGCCTGCCTGTTTAAATATTCAGCTGAGACCCATGGGATGGATTCCCAAGGGCCGTAATCGGCCTAGGGAGGAGGCCATGTGTGCCCCCTCTCCCCCTTATAAATATATCTGGCCCACAAATGGGGCAACAAAAAGCAACTGTGGGTAACCGCGGCTCATTAAAAAAAAATTCCAATGAATCTACAGTTCCTCCACAAATTTTGGGCTTATGGCGGGGTCCCTGTGGGACCCCACTACTAGTCCTGGGTGGTCAGGGCATTCCTACCCTGCACCCCTATGGTTTTATTGTCAGTTTAGTGACCAAGGGTTGAAGGTACTTATATGTATGGCAATAAGGATCTCAATGACAAAATCAAGATGTACATCAGATATATCGACGACCTCTTCTTTATGTGGACGGACACTAAAGATTCCCTTACCAATGCTCTCACTGAATTGAACACAAAAAATGAGCGAATCAAACTCACTTGGCAAATGAGCGAAACAGACATTTCTTTTTTAGATGTCAACATTAGAATTACCGACCAAGGGCTCACTACTGATCTTTACCGGAAACCTACAGACCGTAACAATACCTTACACTACGCGAGTTTCCATCAGGGATCGCTTAAGAAACACCTACCGTACTCACAAATGTTACGTGTGAAACGCATTGTTTCCGACGAAAACATACTTCAACTAAGGATTAAAGAAATGCATGATCGTTTCAAACAAAGAGGTTATCCTGAAACCATCTTAAAGGATGCCAACACCCGAGTTGCAGCCATTAACAGACAGGAAACTCTAACCAAGAATATCAAACAACCAGACCAACACATGGTGCTGGTGTCTAAATACTCCACGGCTAGCGCAACCTTCAGGAGAATCATTCTCCACCATTGGCCCATTCTACAAATGGAACCCGATTTTAGGGACATTTTCAAGACACAACCGCTGTTCGCTTACACCCGCAGCAGCAACATTAAGGAAATACTCACCAGAAAACCTCTCAGTTCCAAAGACAATAAAGGAACCCGGCCGTGCATGAACTGCAATAACTGTAACTGTATAATTAAAGGAAACAACATCAGACACCCCATGAAAGGCCACATTATCAAACTTCACGTAAACGCCACCTGTGACTCCATGAATCTGATCTATGCCATTAAATGCCCTTGTGGCAAATTGTATGTAGGCAAGACTGAGAGAAAGATCAAAGTGCGCATCAATGAGCACAAATCCAATATTCGGACTAGGAATGACAAATCTAATGTTGCAACTCACTTCCACGAATTTCATCATACCATCGCGCAATTACGATTCATCGTATTGGAAACTGTGACTAAGGCAGAAGGAATTGACAACCGCAAATTTCTCCTTAAAAGGGAATTAGAATGGATTTATCGTTTGCAAACATTAAAGCCACATGGACTAAATGATTGCACAGAATTTAGTTGTTATCTATAATTCTGACGTTTTATTATGATGTTTCATTGACATTGTTCAAGCATTGCTCTTCGTGTTTTCTTTTACCTATCACCCTACCTCATACCCAAGATGGCCACCACCATTAAACTCACTTCACCCGTTTTTTATGTTTACTTTCCTTCCACATTGCGCTAGTCCACTTTCTTTCACTACGCACGAGTATTTACCTTCAGCGTTCACTCGCCACCATCACTCGGAACCTGAGCACACGTTGCCTTGATCCTTGGATTACGGCGTTTTCGCCATGAAGTAAGTTTCTCTTTAGACCACGCAGGTATTACATACAGCACCGTCTGATATATATATATATTTTTTTTTTTAAACCTTTATTCAAAAAAGTGCACACAGCTATCCAGCCTAACATCCCGGAGGCAAGGCAGCATAATGAAGCAGGAGAGCAACAGTGCAAGAATGGATGGCACAGTACAATGAAGGTTGATTTTATTATTTTGTGTCATAAAGGAACATAGAGGAGAAAAAGAAAAGACGCCAGGAGGCGTAAGAAGAGTGGCAATGGAGTAGATGAGATCAGCGAGGCGCTGACAGCGGGGCAGGGGGAGCCGCGGGTACACAAACACGGACACAGGAGAGCGGGTCAGGATAGAAGGGGGAAAGAAGAGAAGACAGGATTCAGCATCACAACGTGTCACAGTTGGTGTCATAGGTTATGGCGACAGATGTTCCTCCAAAGAGACAAGTTCCGGGGGCACACAAATTTCTCCCCTATAAGCATTCCAGGCCCCCCACACTTTCAACCATTTTTTGAGCTTGCCCCTGGCAACATAGACCGTCTTTTCCCGAAACATACACCAATCCATGTTGGCTGTCCATTGCACCACAATGGGAGATGCCGAAGCCCCCCATTTCTGCGCGATATCGCGTTTGGCCACCATGTTGCCAAGGGTCACCCACTGCGTCTGGGCCAGATTGTGATCGGACGGCTACCAAATGTTGAGGAGGCACCTCCTAGCTTCCGCAATCGCTACCACCCCAGTCACCTCGTCCATAATCCGGTGCACACGTCTCCAGTAGGAGGCTATGGCGGGGCACTCCCAAAGAATGTGAATAAAAGTGGCGGAGGCGCCGCAGCCGCGGCGACAGAGCCCATCGATCGAGTAGCCCATATGCACAAGCCGGGGGCCCGTCACGTATACTCTGTGCAGGATTTTGAGCTGCACCAGCCGGAGACGAGAGGAAATGGCGACTTCCTTAGGGGAAGAAACCGCACTCTGCCAATCCTCGTCGTCAATTTCCAGTCCGTCACGCACCCACTGTTCCCGCACACCCAGGAGGAGGTCAGTGCGAACATTAATGAGTTTTTTGTACGACAGTGAGATGGCAGTGTCAGGCATATGGCCATCCAACACTCTGTCCTCCAACGGGGAGCTTTCTGGAATCGCCCCCTCAGCTGGTTTGGCAGAAAGCAGTGCGTGTCGCAACTGGGCATATCGGAAAAACTCCGAGCTGCCCAGCTGGTACTCAGCCTGCAGCTGTGAGAAGGTCTTGATCTCACCCTTCGATAGCATATCATCCACCCTGGAGATACCTATGAGGTCCCATTTATCAAATCCCTTGGTGTGCCACAACCTGCCCAAAATATCGGAATCATACAATGGGGTGAACCTAGTCAGTCTGCCTTGCCAGCCCTGCGCCTTGGTAATTGTCCGCCAAATATGGACCGCAGTTTTCGTCGGACCCGACATCCGCCTGTCCAGAGACCTCGAATACAGCGCCCTGTAGAAATTGCCGCCACTCAGGAGCCACTTATCCATTGCATAACCAGGGTTATTCTCCGGCCCATAAAAACCATGATTAATAGCCGCCAATTGGGAGGCCCAGTAATACCTGCGCACATCTGGTAGTGCTATACCCCCGTCGTACCACGGAAGCGTGAGCTTCGTGATAGCGACGCGGGGACGGCCGTCCCAGAGTAGGGCACGTTGAAGGCCTTCAATCTCTCGGAAATAACGGGCGGGGACCGGATCTTGGGTGTTCTGCAGGGCGTACAGGAACCTGGGTAACGACATCATCTTAAATAATGCCGCGCGTCCTAGCAGGGAAAGCGGAAGCTTGCGCCAACCCTCCACGTCACACCGGAGGCGCAGAAGAGGGGGAAGCAAATTGTGTTCATATCTCGCCTTCGCATTACCAGAAATATAGATCCCCAAGTATTTAAAGCCCTGGCTGGCCACCTGGATGTTGCAGCCTCTAGGGAGGCGCGGTGTGTCCCCTTTCAGTACGTATAGGAAGGACTTGGCCCAGTTAATAACAAGGCCAGAGTACCGTCCAAAAAGTCTGAGTACATCACACGCCACAATAAGTGACTTGCAGGGGGAAGTGAGGTAGAGCAGAATGTCATCCGCATAGAGAGAGACTCTGTCCTCGAAACCAGGGGCCCAGCTAATGCCGTGCAGATCCGGGTGCGTACGCAACAGGGCCGCGAGCGGCTCAAGAGCGAGCGCAAACAAAAGAGGCGACAAGGGACAACCTTGCCTGGTGCCTCTATGAAGGGCAAAAGACGTCGAGATACGGCCATTGACGGTAACATTAGCCAGTGGGTCGGCATACAACAGCTTCACCCATCCCACAAACACTGGGCCAAAGCCGAGCTTCGCCAACACCGCCCAAAGGTAACTCCATTCAAGAGAGTCAAAAGCCATCGTGGCGTCCAAGGAAGCAAGGACTGCCGGCTCTTCCAAGGTGTGGGCCCTGGCCAGGGCGCCGTGGAGTCTACGCAAATTAAGAGCAGTGTTGCGGTGTGGTATAAAGCCCGACTGGTCCGGATGCACTAAGTCGCCGATAACTCCAATCAGTCGATTGGCAAGTAGCTTGGCGAGGATCTTAGGCTCAGCATTAAGGAGAGAAATGGGGCGGTAGGACCGACACAAATCTCTCGGCTTCCCTTCCTTATGGATGACCACAATGGTGGCCAACCTCTGGTCCAGGGGAAGTAGGCCGGTTTCCCGCGCTTCCAGAAACATGTTGCGCAGGTATGGGGCGACCACATCCGGCCTGATCTTACATAGTTCAACCGGGATGCCGTTGGGGCCAGGTGTCTTGCTTGATCGCAAATGAGCGGATCGCAAGGGCGATCTCATCCACCGAGACGTCTCTGTCAAGATCATCGCGCTCCTTGTCCGAAAGACAGGGGAGATCGACAGCCGAAAGAAGCATTGTCGAATCGGTCTCGGACCGGTCCGAAACAGAGGTGTAGACGCCTCGGAAATAGTCAGCGAAGGACTCGGCAATGGCACTTGGATCAGAGACGACAACTCCGTCCTCCCCTACTATCTCGGGTACAACACGGCTGGCCATCTCCTTTCTGTCCAACCAGGCCAGCAACGTCCTGGCCTTATCGCCGACGTCGTATATACGTCCTTGCTGTTCCTTAGCTAGAACAAGGGCAGCGTTCGTAGCAAGGTCACGGTATTCCGACTGTTTGAGGGTGAGGTCGTGTAGGAAAGCGGGATCGGGCTCTGTATCCAATTGGGAGTCAAGCTCCATAATCTCCTCCTCGATGCGTAGCAAAGCAGCATCTCTGAATCTACGGGCCTCCGCTATAAGAGCGAAAGCCTCACCCCTCAGAACTGTCTTAAACGCTTCCCACAGAGTCGCGGCCAACGCTACCGATCCTTCATTTTCGGTGAAATAGAGGTCGATGGCCTTGGCTAGGAGATTGCGAGTCTTGGGATTGCGGAAATACCATGGGTTAACAACCGCCGGCCGGTCCGATGTGACTACATCAAAATCAAAGGAGACCCACAGCGGGGAATGGTCTGAAATACCCCGTGCCAAAAAACGGGCCTCAGAGACTGCAGGCGCGTGTGCAGCCAATGTAAGAACATAATCTATCCTAGAAAGACTGCCATGTGCGCCAGATTGGAAGGAGAAGTGACAGAGCGTGGGATGCAAAAGCCGCCAGCTATCTATCAGTCCCATGGTCTCGAGGAAAGTTGGCAACCACAATTGGGAGCTACGGAGGTCTCTAGGCGGATGGCGGTCCAAGGAGCCGGAGCAAACCGAATTGAAATCACCTCCCACTATCAGCAAGCCAGCAGGCAAGTTTAAAATGGCGCCACCAAGGTCCTGGAAGGTGCTAGATTGTAAGCCCGGGGGAACGTAAACTGAAAGTAATGTTAGGGCGCGCCCCTCCCATCGTCCCGCCACAGCGGCGTACCGCCCCCTCTCATCAATCACTGTGGCGTCAACCTCAAGCGGAAGGGACGTACGAACAAGAACTCCCGCCCCCGAGATCCCGAGGAGAACCCCGAGTGGGCCACCATTTTGTACCCTTTGCGGTTAAGCGCTTTGCATGTATTTCCAACCAGATGCGTCTCCTGAAGGAGAACGACATCCGGCATATGGCGTTTAATCAGTTGGATCACAACCCCTCTCTTGATACGGTCACCCAACCCGTTGACATTCCAACTGAGAACTCGTAGCTTCCTACCCCCCATCATCGTGTCCCCGGCCCCACCCAACCCCAACAAGCCTCAACAACAAAGGAAACTGAACAGTGCATACATCCCATTGCCTAAGAAATAGAAAAAGAGAAAGATGAACAAACAAACAAACTTCCCCACCCCCACCCCCCACCCTGCACCCCTGCAGCAGACTAAAAAGCCCCCCCAACCAGCAGTGTGCCTGTCGCCCCATAACTAGTCTACAAAAAGTCCCTAGAGGAGTAAGGAATCTCCACAAGCCCCTCCCGCCACCCTCCATGTAAGTAACAGGAAAACCATCAAAATCGGAATAGCATTGGTATTAGCAGTCACAGACATCAGGGTCACCAACCGCCACAATCAGCACAGCAAAGTCCGGTCCTAGAGATCAGAGCCACCAGTTGCGCCTCCAGAGTGTTCGTCGTGGTCTTCCCGGCGTTGTGGCAAAGTGTCCAGCCAATCACTCACATTCTCCGGCACATCGAAGAACAGGGCCCGGCCCTCGTACTCAATACGCAGCTTAGCAGGGAACAACATAGAGTATTTAAGACTCATGTCTCTCAGGCGTCGTTTCACCCCTGCGATACTCTGACGTTGCCTCTGAACGGCCCTGGTGAAGTCCGGGTAAAAATGCACATCAGAGTTCTGGAATTTGAGCGGCCCTTGCCTCCTGGAGGCCTGAAGGATCACATCCCGGTCTCTAAAGTTGAAGAGCCGGGCAATGATGGGTCTAGGTGCAACACCCGACTTCGGCGGGCCGCCCGGTATCCAATGGGCACGTTCCACAGAGAAGAAATTGCTCAGACCAGAAGGTGCGAGATGTGTCTGTACCAAGTCCTCCACAAAAAGGTCCACTGCCGCCTCCTCCGCTCCCTCCGGAACGCCAATAATGCGGACATTCTGCCGCCTGGCACGTCCTTCAAAATCCTCCAACCTTCTGGAAAATTGATCGTTGACCGATCGTAAGGTCCGGACCTCCGTCTGCAGTTCCGAAACGTCGGTAGTCAGGCTGGAGGTCTTGAGATCAAGGGATTTCACCCGATCATTGGTCTTCTGCAAGTCAGCTCTGATCAGGGTGAGGTCCACGGCCAGAGTGTCCACCTTATGAGTCAGGGTCTCGTGTTGTTTCTGCATTTCAGACCGAATGCCCGCGATGGCCCCCATAATGTCACTCAGAGTGGGCTCAGAACCCTCAGGTGAGCCCGGACGATGAAAGTCTTTAGATGAGGCCACCACCGTGGGTGAAGTCCGCTGCTGAGCGTATCGGTCAATTTTGTTCAGCTGTGTCTGAGTCACCTTACGAACACCTCTGTTCGACACCTTGTCGGGGTCCCCTCTGCCTGCCATGATGGGTCCAAGGAGAACAAAGGGCTACACCGCCCGAGCAAGGGAGCAGTTGTACAAAACAGAGGTGAAGTCAGCAAACAAGCCAGGCCGGTAGTAGGCAACTCCGCAGCCACAAGCACTTCGCCAGCAGGGACCGCACGTAACCACTTCGCATTCCAATCATGCGGAGCGTCGGTATAAGCAGCAGCCACCTATGAGACAATGGCGCATCACTGGCACGAAGTTCAGCTCGACGTAACTTCGCCTAGGAACCACCGATTTGAAAGCGGAAAGCAGCTCCCGCGTCTGCGACCATTCACCAAACAGAATCCACTAACGTGGATCGGGATTTTCAGCAGGATATTTGCGGAGGGTCGGAGGATCCGCGGAGCTCCGAGCTTACGCGGCCATCTTGGTCGCCCACGAAGCTCCTCCCTACCGTCTGATATTTTTTAGTTCACGCTATTTTTTCGTTCACGCTATTCCCAGTAATATTTTCACCTCACGCCCATACTTCGGCACTACTCTTCGGCACTATAGTCTTATCCTTTACATTAGTCAACACTGTATAGTCCACCACGTTATTAAGCCTCACGCCCCTTACCGTTCCCTGTGCACTGTTCGAACCACTATTTTTTTACAACAATTCCACAAGCACGCTGCATGCCGTTTTATCATTACCCCCCAGTAATCTTACACTCGTTCAGTTCTCCTTGATAAAGGCCACCCCGCCCGAAATGCATCGGAGTCTTCATCAAATGATTATATCATGATTTTGCTATGAGTTTTTCTGATATGCTGCTAATATCATGACGAAACAATCTATGCAAATATAAATAAACTACTTCTTCAACTAAATTGGAATCTGTTTACGATCCATCCAGGAGTGCCTCTCACAGGGATGCATACGCATTTTTATGCGTCCTGTAAACAGAGGCATCTTGGGGTAATATATATATATATATATATATATGTATATATATATATATATATATATATATATATATATATATATATATATATATATATATATATATATATATATATATATTCACCAAAAAAGCTTCCGCGCTTTGAAGATGCACTCCACAGGGGTTAGGTTCACAGAACTTTTTATTGCAAGGAACGGAAATGACGGTCCAATTAATTACAGTCCCTGACGCGTTTCAGTGCCTACAGCACCTTAATCATAGGGCAGGCAGGAAGGAAAACCAGAAATAAACCATCACATATTTTCGCCATCACGCATGTGCTTTCCAGTAAGGAGCATGCTGGGAGTGATAGTTCCGATTTTATCCCCTCTGGTGGGGTCCGTTTTCCGCCACAATTTTCTTTGCCAATGTTCATTTAATTGTCACAGCCCTCAGGTGGGCCTCGGGTCCGTGTCACCATTCCTTAATTTGAGCAAACCCCTGCGCTGGAACAAGCCGTGATGGTGCACAGCTACACAGACCTGTCTCCGGTGTTTTCGGCAGTGCAAACTTCCACGGCCGGAGCCGCCGTGTTAACATTCACCAAAAAAGCTTCTTACAACTGGACTGAGTCTGTGGGGCCGGTTAAATGAACTGCAGCCTCCTTACAGCACGAGGGCATCTAGAAAAAAGAATAACGGACGTGTGAATCTGAAGCCCACCGGAGGGCTGTGAAATAATGGCAATGAAATGGCAGTAAAAACATTAGGTAAACAGATGGCCATACTGGAATGGAAGAATCGGGACTTCTACTCCCGGCATACCGCTTACTGGAAAGCAAATGCCACGTGGGGATAAAAGGTGGAAGTCTGTTTCATGGTTTACTCAAGCGCCGCCCTATGATTAAGGTGTTTGTGAACACCGAAACGCGTCAGGGAAAGACAATTATCGGACGCACATCCGTTATTGCAGAATAAAAGGGTTTGTTTAACTTTGCCTTCGTGGAGTGCTACTTCAAAGCTTGGAGCTTTTTTGGGACAATTAATCACACGGCGCCTCCGGCCGTGGAAGTATGCACCGCTTCTTACAACTGCACTGAGTCTGTGGGGCCGGTTAAATGAACTGCAGCCTCCTTACAGCACGAGGGCATCTAGAAAAAAGAATAACGGACGTGTGAATCTGAAGCCCACCGGAGGGCTGTGAAATAATGGCAATGAAATGGCAGTAAAAACATTGGGTAAACAGATGGCCATACCGGAATGGAAGAATCGGGACTTCTACTCCCGGCATACCGCTTACTGGAAAGCGAATGCCACGTGGGGATAAAAGGTGGAAGTCTGTTTCATGGTTTACTCAAGCGCCGCCCTATGATTAAGGTGTTTGTGAACACCGAAACGCGTCAGGGAAAGACAATTATCGGACGCACATCCGTTATTGCAGAATAAAAGGGTTTGTTTAACTTTGCCTTCGTGGAGTGCTACTTCAAAGCTTGGAGCTTTTTTGGGACAATTAATCACACGGCGCCTCCGGCCGTGGAAGTATGCACCGCTTCTTACAACTGGACTGAGTCTGTGGGGCCGGTTAAATGAACTGCAGCCTCCTTACAGCACGAGGGCATCTAGAAAAAAGAATAACGGACGTGTGAATCTGAAGCCCACCGGAGGGCTGTGAAATAATGGCAATGAAATGGCAGTAAAAACATTGGGTAAACAGATGGCCATACCGGAATGGAAGAATCGGGACTTCTACTCCCGGCATACCGCTTACTGGAAAGCGAATGCCACGTGGGGATAAAAGGTGGAAGTCTGTTTCATGGTTTACTCAAGCGCCGCCCTATGATTAAGGTGTTTGTGAACACCGAAACGCGTCAGGGAAAGACAATTATCGGACGCACATCCGTTATTGCAGAATAAAAGGGTTTGTTTAACTTTGCCTTCGTGGAGTGCTACTTCAAAGCTTGGAGCTTTTTTGGGACAATATATATATATATATGTACATATATATATATATATATATATATATATATATATATATATATATATATATATATATATATATATATATATATACATACATACAAACATACATATATATATATATATATATATATATATATATATAGATATAGATATATATATTTGTTTTTTGTTTACAAACAAAGTTTCGGAACACTTTCAAAAAGTGTAGTGCTATGTAGGCGGCACGTTATGAAATATGTACGGTTTGTGAATCCAATGTTTAGAATCTATTGTACATGTTGCATGTGCTATGTTCTTTAAAACCAACTGACAACAAGGTCGGTTGTCAAACTAACTTGTTGCTGTGCTCTGTATCATATGTTTGGTCTTTAAATGTATAGAGAAAATTTGTCTTTTTTCTATACAGGGTAACACTGGTTAAGTGGCACAGTGTTTTACATTGAGCACGCATGTACATATATACTTAAAAACCTGTTGGAAGATAGTGTGGAGGTGCTGACCCGTTCTATATTACCACTGCCATTTGTTCTCTAGTTGTCATATATACATATATATCTGAAGACGTTTTCCTTGCAGATGCCAGTTACATCCAGCAAACGGGACCGGTGCGGTCACTAGTGCTATGGCCCGTTTGTAATGAATAGAAACAATGTACCCCTGTGTCTAGGGCACAAAAATACTTAACGTAACATAACATACGTTTTAGTTAGCTCCAGTGTTTAATTTGTAAAAAAAAGTAAGTGCCAGGGGCCGGTCAGGAGGCAACTCCAGCTTGCACCACCCATTGCCACTTGCAATGCTGCAAATTACAGTACCACCAAAACTACTAACCGCCACACTCCTACAAGTATGACAATTCAGACTGTTCGAGGCCCCCACTGGTCTAAGATTGGTTTGGGAGCAGCTATAAGTTGTTTTTAATGTATCTTGAATTAATAAACAACTGCTTATCTTTAAATTACACAAATAGGACCACTATGTGGTAGCAGTCATAAGCACCAGTGTTGGTAATTAAGTTCCAGTGCTGAGCACTGGAAACCACTGGCTCAAATTAACATTGGTTAGCTCAGGTAACTATAACTGCTGAATTTCACCGTTTTTGTACGAGTGAAAAATGAGCCTAAATTTAATGTCCCTGTAACCTTTGTTTTTTTCAGTGAATTTCTAAGGTTTATTGCAACAATAAGTAAGATGCCCATCACAATGCATAGTGGGGGGGGGTTTGAACACAGGGCCTGGCCTGGGATTGGGATGCCCCCAACCAAGCTTGCTGCTCCTGCCCCCCTACTTGCCATCCATTGTCCAAGTCCATGGCCCTGCTCCCTCATTACTGCTATGTGTGGCCGTTGTTTTGCCACTGCCCTGTTGTATGGCATTTTAGGACCTCCTCCATAATGTCAATGTCAAAATTGTGTTACTTTTGTATCCGAACCCTGTCTACTTATTTTTAGTAGATAGTGTTTTGCATCAAAAGCCATGGACGATTGCAGGGAATTACTCATGTACCACCCATTGAATTCCCCTCTTGATGCTAAGTAATGGAAAGCAGCATTAGGCACTGCTTTGCGGTAATTTCGGTCGACTTTCCTGCACAAAGCATATTTTGTGCTGGAAAGGAAGTTTCAAATAAACCTTTTGCTCTCATTTGCGGCACTTTTGTGATGCAAAGCCGGCTTAAAATGCTAGTAAATATACGCCTAAGTGTTGGATAATGGACCACAGTTTGTAGGTAGAGAGCTGAAGAAGTATCTGTTGAGGTGTTGGATTGCTCATAAAATTATCTTCAATTATCCTCCAGAATCAAATCGTCAGGTGTAGAGGTTCATCAAAGTTGTTAAAGATACAGTTAGTAGCAAAGAGTGATTTGAGTTGGAGAAAAGCTCTACAAGCAACCTTGCGTGATACAGAACTACACCATTCGATGACTGCAGTGTTACCTTTCAAGTTTCTGAGAGGGAGAGACTCATTTCCAAGTTGATTCCATGGTGGCTTAAGGAGAGCAATGGCGAGAATGGAATTGTGGGTTTGGCAAATTTAGAAAGAGGGTGAGAATGTTCACTGTCGTATGAATATGTATATGAATTATATATGAGGTAAACCAACTTGTCACGGCAGGGGCGGCTCTAGGCTCATGGTGGCACTGGGCAGGGTGCGTAGGTAGGGGGCCCCGGAAGAGGGGGTCCTGGCGGGGCGGAGCGCGGAGGCCAATGAAGAGGGGGGGTCAGGGTGTTTGGAAGCAGAACAGAATGGGAGGCCGCCAAATCCCTGCCAGGTGCCGGCACGCAAATATGTATCCATCCTCAGAGGATTATTATATTAAGGATATATATTGGTGTAGTGGCCCCTGGGGTTTGGTGGCCCTGTGCAGGTGCACAGCTTGCACATGCCTAAGGCCGCCCCTGGTCACGGTGTCAAAATTGGTGAATGCTGAACGGATCAAACTTCCCACGGATACAGGAAAGGGCTTATCCTGATGGTCCAATCCGACCAGACTGGTGGAGATTTTTTAATAGGGCGGTCAACGGTGAAAGAGGCAAGATTGGAACCTTAGTAGGATTTCACTTTATTGTGAACCTTGTGTTTGAAGATCGCAGTTCTTTAGGAAGGTAATGTTTACTTTGAAGTGCTGGTGAGCTTTCCCATGGTGAAAGAGTGATTGTCTGCGTTTGGGAAGGAGTCATGTTCACCAAGAGCGGTTCTGTCTGCTTCTGATCCTGGTCCAAGGGTGATCAGGAGAGCAGTATCATCTTCACCAAGATGGGTTCCATTTGTTGCTGGTCGTGGGCCAAGAGTGGTCAGCCTCAGTACTTGTGCCTTCACATTTCCTGAGTTTGTTATGCTTTGAGTGTGTTGCTTTGGTAGAGGGGTTTACATTTGGAGTGTGGTTTTTAGGGCAGTGTTTATGGTTAGTGTTGTGTTATGTGTTATTGTGTGTCTATCATCTTTTTCGTACTTTCTTTTAAGAGGAAGTTGTGGTGTGATCTTTATTTGGGGTTTGCATAGCGCCTACCGAATATGGATATGAATCTGATATAATGAGGAAGATGAAGGGGCTAGAAATTATACTGTGATAGTTGTATCTGGCAGATAATGGCTTGCACATGCGGGATGTAATGTTTGCTTGCCTTCCCCTGTAATTCTGGAATAACTTTGGGGCTTATTTGCAAGCCCCTTGCGCAGCCGGTGCATCACTTTTAGTATGTGAAAATGTGATAATATGGAAACAAAGTGACATAACGGCGTAAACCAAAACATTCAACTACCAAACTAAAGTTGAGGCAGCAAAAGTATTCTACACACTCAGTGAGCAGTAAGGGTGCAATTGCTGCTTATGCCATGTAGGAATATTGGGCCTCCTGGAGCTCACAGTAGTAAAAGGCAGCCATAATTGGGGAGTCATTGCCCCTCACAACCCTAGGCCCTGGAGCCACCAAACCCTCAGGACAAATGACGGCTGCAGCTGTTTGTAGTACTACAACCTAGGATTGTGATACTAGAGTGGGGTGCCCTCAAAGTATGGTCTGAGGCCTATGTTTCTTCATGGGAATTGAGGCAAAGCACTTCAAATCAAACTGAATAAATACCAATCAATCTCATCCTCAGAAGAGAGCATTTAGCATTAGGACTGGACAATAAATGCAGCAAAATGACAAAGCCTACAGCCATTCCCCAAGGATCATATTAGAAGGTCTCAAGCACAATGTTCAGCTGACACACAGATGCCAGCATTCCTGAGAGACCAAAGAGTGAGCTGTGCTGTTGGGACATTATGTGCCTTGCATTTTGATGGTGTGGGCTGGCCTGCAGACTTAACACACATGCTCATCTGTGTTAAAAGAAAGGTCGTGACCTATATTCTGTCCTCTTGGGGTGTTACATGTGCGAAATCAAGTATTTTTTGTTTATTTATAGCAAAATTCAAAACAGCTTTTTCATTTGGCTCTAGAGAGCCAAATAAGCTGAGTGCAACTTAAAAAAGAACACAAGAAACGAGTTCAAAGAATCAGAGCACGTGCCAAGTGTGTGCTTTGATCCAAAACAGGCGCTATAGTTGTGTCAATATTGTTTGCAAACTCTTCTTCAAGTTTCCTGGGGCCACACTGACGATGGAGCTAAGATTGTGAGTGCCCTTAGAAAACTGGCTTTTTGCTGCCCTCTCCCCATCAGGGGTGCCCGTTTCATGTTTCTAGAGACATGAAGTTGCCCCTAAGCCTGTGGCTCTTTAGGTGTACAACTGCCTTGCTCTTGCACTGGCCCTGTTTCACACACATATAGGAAATCATTTTGTAGTATTCCATGTTAGTGTGAATATCAGAAAGTATTTGGGGGCCATGGGACAATCCTGGTTAACTGAGCCACCGCAGTGGAGGCCTTTTGCTAGTTTTGTCCCAGGGCCTGACCTACTCTGGCACTGCAAACTGAACACCAAACACACTATTTCATGCAAGCAGTCTAAGGTTTTTCCAGGAGGTGATGTGGGGATAGAGACTCAGCCATCAACAGCTACCAAATTACATGCAGTTATAATTGTCCAAAGCAGTGCTTTTCATTAATAAAAGATGGTTGTATGTCGTTACAATGCTTTCCGTTGCAACGCATGCCTTTACCAAGCATACGTTACAACTGAATGCTTTTTGTTTGCATAACCTTTTCCACGAATATTCCTTTACCACGCATAGATTTACACTGATTTTCGTTGTAAATTTATGCATGTTAAAGACATACTCGTGCTAAAGTTTATACCCCCCCTGTACCCTTACGTGACCCCCCATTACCCAATCCTTATATTTACCCCTGCCCTTAACCCTCAATCTTTTTTTAAACTAAAATTCCCCTTACCTCTTCACGTCGTCTCCTGTCCTTTATCTTTCTTTTTGACGTCGGATGTCGTAAAGTGGAAGCAGATGTTTCTTTCTGTTTCCTCTCTAACGACGCTGATTGCCTCCACTTCGCTTCACATCAGGTGCCTTTTTTGGGGGGGGAACCCCCCTCAACCCTCCTTTTTATCCCATCGTTTTTTTTTTAATTTTAGGGGGGAGACGGCACAAGCCTCCTTTTTCAAATTTTCGCCTTTACCACACATGCCTTTACTACGTATCTCATAGTAAAGGTATGCGTGGTAAAGGCTTTCGTGGTAACTGTTGGACCTGTCAGACCTTTGGGTGGTCCCTCCTAATGTTTTTTTTCCTTTTTGCCTTCTCATCTGTTTTGTCCACTACATTTTTTATTAGGGTGTTGGCTTTAAAACTCTGAGCGCACCATCATTACCAATTAATGGTGAGGCGCAGGTGCTTCTCTAAAATGGAGGATTGGTGCTCTGTCCTAAAATGGTGGCCTGCCAGAAATGACCTCAGAGCCTTGGGCCATAAGGTGGCATGAGAGGTTCTGGAACTTTCTGGTCCACTCTGGTCCCTTGGGCCCAGGCTATATATATAAGGGAGTTCAGGGCGGCCATTTTAGAATAAGAAGAAGTGAGTGGTCATCTAGAAGCTTGCTGGAGTACAGGCTGCTGAGTGTGTAGGCTAGCGCACTGCAAGGTTTGACTGCCTCTTGGGGTTGCTGCCCTTACAGTTGACGTTGCCACAACCTGCTGCTCTGACCCTGCTAGTAACCAGCTCCGGGACTTGCTGTTCCTCCGCGACGCCACAGGAGTAGAGGTGCCAAATTGACCCCGGGGATTCCTCCAGGTCAGATACCAAGGAAGACAGAAAATCCCTGAAAGGTGGTGAGTGTTATCACCGACAGCTAGAGGTGAAACCCGAGTGAAATAACCCCCCTCCCTGAGAGCCCCGCTGCTGCAGCCTGGAGCGCTAGCCTGTCAGGTCTGCTCCCACATAATCTCCATGAGCCAGGGCCCTCCTAATTGATGGGGCACATTGACGGAGATCGCTGTCAGCCGTGGTTCCCCCTTCGGTGATGACAGACACAAGGTAAATCATTGCTGCAGTACGGGGACTTCTCTTGTGTGCAAGGCTGTAGGAGTTGGGTGCCAGCCCCCCCCCCCGCCTGAAGCGAGTGCTGGTAATGTAATCTGGTCAGCGCGGCGGCTCGGGCTGGGAGGGGAAGCCTAGTCGCACTGTGAGGAGACTGACTGGGAATCGGGAGAGACGCTGGGCGGGGTCGCTTAGCGACCGAGGCCTCAGCCCAGTGCGTCACTCTCCCGCATCTGTGCCCCGCCTCCAGCTTCAACTGAGCAACACCGATAGTCCGTCCCCGGCTTTGAGAGTCTGTGGGGATTCCAAGTGGGGTGAGGTTGTGGCGGTGGGCCCCCCTGCACACCTTGGGCGGACTGCGGCCTTCTGTCATCGGCAACGAGCCTCCGGGGATAGGTGAAGAGAAACAAAACCGCTGGGACCGAGGTGAGGAGAGATAGGAAGTGACCTCAGTTAGCGGGCTAACGAGAGAGTGTTTTTCCCCACACGGCTGGAGGGCCCCGCTAGACTTGTCGATCAGAAGCTTAGGAAACTACCAATCACTCTGGGAGGGAATTGAATGGGAGAGCCAGCCAGTGGATATTACTGAATACGATCTTGCCATTCCAGTGGTGACGCTGCAAGGGCTTGAACCTGTGATTAAACTGGCTCTATTACTTCAGGTATCTGAATAATGTTCACTGTTAACCACTCGTTTTCCTGCCTGATTGTAGTGCTAACATTGGCCATTTAGTCTGCGCTCTCCAGCCTTCATTAGGAACTGCAAATTCTGCTGGTTCTCTCCCGGAGTGAGCTTGTCTGAACCATCTTCCCCGAATGGTACAAGGAAATGTCTTACCGAAGTAATTCTAACCTCTGATACTGGACGTTATTATGTCAAGTAAGAGGGTGAAAAGTTGTGCCAATTCCTGGAACCTGCATAGATGCTAAGTGATTAGTTGGCCAAAAAGACTTGTTGGTGAACAAATGTAATTTACGTCCTTGAGACTATTTATGGGTTTATTTATTTATGTAACGGAAGGTGCAACCAATTGCCTAATGTTTAACCCATATTATTAATCTCTCACTTGGTTATAGTGTTCCACATACAACATATTAATCTGATTAATGAATACTGCTTGATAATGCTCGGAACCAAGTGAAACAAATTTGTCTTATTCTCATTTAAGATTTATGCTGGAAAAAATTGTCTTGCCAAGAAACTTGGTTGAATAAATGTGTTGATAACGTCAAATTTAAGGGAAACAAGACGATAAAGATTTATTACTTTTCTAAAGAAGGTGTGGTGTCATTTTTGAGTGGAAGTACGCTGTGCTACTGTATTTGTAAAAGGGTGACTAGACAACCAGTGACCAAAGACCCTTTTGTGTTGCCCGGCGGTGTCGCCTCTATTACCCACAGAATATAAATCAATGAAGAAGCAGGCGCTGGAGACTGGAAGGCAGGAAACAAGGGTTTATTCTCTCCGGAGGAGAACACATCAATTCGGACAGCAAGTATCGTCACGAGGTGCTCTAACCGCATCTCTGAGGCCTGGCCTCTTATACGCAGGTTTATTGCTTTATTACATGAAACATATACTTGTCAGTACTTTGATGTACGGAAAGGTATCCTAGGAATCCCCGCTTCAAGCCCGTTCCCACACGTTTACAGTAGAAATCCCCACCCCGGTCACAACAGGTGATGATTATCGCGCAGCTGGACATTCCGCCGATTCACGGAATGTGTGGAGTTGATCGGATCTCATGGGGTGAAGGGTGTTCGATCGACTCGAGGGTCCTTTGATAGGGGGAAGTTTCCTACTGTACGGGGGTGTGATAAACAGTATCCGCAGGGCCAGGTGGTGGCCTGGGAACGAGGAAGACAAACGGGCGCACAGGAAAAGGGGGTTTGTATCAAAGGAATTGGGACCATGAAAGGGGTGAAGGGAGGTGTCGCGCTGGGAACAGGATGGGATTCCGAGGCAGAGCTGCGCTGAAGAGGGGTTTATGACCCGAGGCATATGAGAGCGGGAGGGGGTTGTCTGCGTGCGAGGGATGCCTGCGGGGTTAGGAGAGAGAGAGAGAAAGACGCGCTGGCTATCAGCGAGGGCAGGGAGGCCATGGTGCTTAAAATGGCTGCCGCTTACGCGCAAGGCATGTGGGAGCGGGAGTGATCAGTGCGTGGGGGTGTTTGTGAGGGTGAAGAGCCGTGCTGGGGGTCAGGGGTGTGCAGAGGATGGTTCTGATCAAGGCAGCTGAAATGGCGGGGGTGTACGATAAAAAGTGTGGCATCGGAGAAAAGGGCAAGATGGCGCAGATAATGTTCACCAAACCGTATTAATTTTCCACAGTCCTCCCTTTAACATTTCTAAGACATCTTGCTGGCCTATTTCCTATCTATGTCTACTGCGGTGGTCAAAAGTAAGGAAGTGATAACCCAGGTGAAGGAACTGTACACAAACATCACATTTTTAAAATCTTTTCATCTTAGTGGGCGGGCTCATCGTTAAGCTTGTTGCAGGAAAGTCATAGTAATGCAATATCAGACAAAAATTATGTAATGAGAGCGTTGGGTACAGATCATAGATGCTTATAGTCATTCGGAATAGGAGCTGATAGGTTACCACGAAAGTAAGTTCTTTTTGTACTCAGTTGGAGCATAGTCAATTCAACGGTGGTTGGGAGAGAAATGTGACATAGTAAAAACAATAATCAGGGTTTCCAGTGTCTTATGGTCGTGGACCATTATTAGTGAGTTCTCAGCATTCTTTGTCATCTTCTGTTGGCACTGTTGAGCACCCGCATTACAATTCGTTCTTTAGTAGGAATGTCCATGTGGGTTGGGCCGTTGGAGGTCTGCGGGCAAGAGTGTGTCTTTGTTTTGTTTCGCCAGACCTCGTGGGAGAAGTACATTACGGTTTTGGAGCAGGTGCATTTTCTTCCATAACCCAGAGCATGGTCATTAGGAGGAGACAGAAAAAGGATTGTGATGAAGAGTGCAATTGTCTTTGAGCTGTGGAGTCTGTCTGTCCTTGGGTCTCTGTAGTGGGTATTTCCTGTTGCTTCCATCATCTTCAAGGTGCTCGGTAGCGGGCAGAACCACATACTTCGTTTAGCTTCTCTTTGGGGTGACCCTTGGTGGTGTTTAGGTCACCGTTCTGAGATTTAACACAGTTCGTGGTCTACTTAGTCGGAGCTCCCTCCCTTTTGGCGCAGGAAATACCCTTCTCTGGATGGTACAGTAGGATTTAGAGGATTTTGAAAGTTCAGGTGGAGGGAGGGGGGTGTGTGAGTAGTCCTTATGGTAGGTCGGAGGAGGAGGGGATGGAGCAGGGCCAGATCGGGAACAGACCATGGGGACGGAAAATTTAGACAGGCGGGTCCATAACCAGGTTCAGAGAGCGGGGACTTTTCGGCACATGTCGATCATAAAGCAGGGGCCTCAGGTCAGCCCTTTCCTTTCATTCTGTCAGAAACAGTGCCTCGTCCTGCGACTCCTTACTGTTGCGGTCTCGCCTTGGCCAATGTCGCTGATGTTCCACGATCTGCAGTCAGGCCGCGTGCTCCCACATCCGGTCTCTTTCTCCTCCGACAGTGGTACCCTTAAATGAGTTTGAAAAGACAGTCTTTAGAGATTTTGCAGAGGAAGGTAATCACATAAATCTATTTCTCTCCGAACACTAAGCAACTGGGTAAGCATCCGTTACATTGAGGTATTGCAGCCAACGTATAAATAATCGGTGATAGGTTTGCTGGGTTCCCTACAGCTTTCCTTCGTGACTATGTCTTTGGCGTTCTGTTGGTACTACATTCATTGTCGTGGAACGAAGTCTGATACTTATTTATTGCATTTTATCACAGTCACGTCAATTCTTCTGGCAGAGACCCACTTTCCTAGTACGAGTCCTATGGAGCTTATGCCGTCCTTCAGGGCTTTGTATTTTACGAAAAAGTGCAACGTGCTATTCACCATGGTCTGATAGGTATCTTTCTGAGGAATGAACATAGGCTAAACGATTTTTCATTATATCAATGCATCCTATCTTTCGACTAAACAGTTTACTTACAGCAGGGTTTTCTTGCAACAAGTTCTTTCATTTTTTTGACTTAATTCTAACTTCGCAAACATTATTCTAAATTCTACATAGTTTCTTACAACCTGGCTACTTTATTTAAAAAAACTCGGGGCTTGCGATGACTATTCAACTCATCCTTGGGGTGAGCGAGGTCTAACGGAAAACAACTAGGAATATAACGAACTGGGGCAAGGGACATTTTTCAAACTTTCGTCCAGGGCAGCTGATACAAAACTGGGGGCATTCTGGGAAAACGGGGATGTCTCGATCACTTTTTCTGTTTGGGTATTGAGATAACTTCGGGACGGGGAAGGTCGCGTTTACCAGAAACATTTTTATCATGGATGCCACTGACAAGCAGTTCCCTCAAAATGGGTCAGATTAGGGAACCTTAGTCGTCTTACCTGTCCCTTTCTTATCGGCCAATCTAGGTTTCATCAGTATTTAGCAGAAAAGGAGAGGTAGTAACGTGGTATCGATGTAATGTATATTTTTTTAAGACAAATTTGTGCAAATACTTGTGGTATTTGGAGCCAATCAGGTGGTGCACCAGGGGTAGTGGTTCGCCAATTAGGTGCCAGTCGCTAGGAAGAGTGAAAGTGTGGAGGAGAGAGAGAGAGAGAGAGAGAGAGAGAGAGAGAGAGAGAGAGAGACAGATAGAGAGAGAGAGAGATCAATAATAGGCTAAATAGTACACGTGTGACACGGAGAGTGGCCGTGTACTATTTAGGCTATTCAGTGCATTACCCAACATGAGACATTTCGGGTCTGTGTTAGAATGTAGAAAGCATGCAGTTTGGGACGGTAGAGCATTAGGCCGGGTACATAAGGACATGCATTGAGTTGGGTGTTCTTAGGTGCCATCTTGCAGCGTAGGTCCGTTTCGTGTATCGGACACGGCGTGGCTCCAGATCTTTACTATACCCTAGTCGTGATTCCAATGTAACCTGTAGAGGGAGAAAAAGGAAGAAAGGGAGGGGGAACAACATTCGAGCATATCAAAGGTACGGGTACGAAAGTTCTTTACTTACTACATACTCGTCTTATCTCCTCGGGATATAATCCCTAGGGCCATGGTTTCCGAAGTCAAGGGGGGCGGGCAGTGTGATAGGTTGTTCGTGGGGGAGGGGGTGTCCGAGGGTGGCATTATAGATCGTGTGTAGGGAAAACGCTAAAAAGAAATCAGAGGCGCCTAGCGCGAGGTATCTGGTTTGTAGATGTATCCAGCTATCGGGATCCTTAAATCACTCCCAACGCTGTGATGTTCTAAGGCATATCAGTTCTTCGGCCAACCCTGTCCCTTAGTACCTTCGAGCATCATACCTTTATAACATTCTAACATTCATACCGCTTTGCTTTTACCCATTCTCAGAAGTCGAGGTCTTTCTTCATGCGTTAGTTCCTGAGCTTAGTCGCATATTTGGAGGCAGCGTATCATACCTTAGATTCGATCATCAATCCGGGGCCGAACAGCCATTTTCTAATAACCTTAAAAAGAGAGCAAAACGGTTGCGCACAAAATAGCCCTCCCGCCAATTCCCACATTTACAAAAGTATGCGATACCTGTTCATAGCTTGGAAAACCTTTATTTGCATAATCGTTCAGTAAGTAAGTATGTGAGTGCAATCGTATTTGGCCGGACACGGCGATGGCTGAAGCACATACAGTAGGGGGCTATTTTGCAGCATTTTAAAAACATTGAAAAAACGTCTACTTAGTTACTTGCAAGAAACTAAAAACGTCTATCAATAATTGAGGGATCAGAGGGTATTTATTTCATAAATTGAAACACAGTCAGACTAATTGTAATCACATTTCCTAGATGTATACCGTGGGCGTGCGTCATAAGCTACGTTATGTATCGGCTACAATAAATATCATAATAAATCGTACATTGAGATCAACATTTTAACGGGTTCCTTTCAAATGTTCGCCAAGTGAACCCTCCTCCCTTTTTCGTCAAGTGTGCAAAGGTTCACATACATATCTCAGAACATCAAGTCTTGTTAGCCAAGGAACACCACGAGGTGTTCGTAAGTTCCTATTGATACCGGCGCCATTTTGGGCGATGTCGGGTTGGTTGCACCAGAATCCCTTTCGGCAGTTCAAAAAACTTGTGCTAACAGAGGGGCTGGTAATGTGGACCGTCAATCAAAAGGGGAGGGAGGTAGAATCTTCCTTACCGGGTCACGTTGAGGTTCAGCCGGAACTTACTCGAATCCGTTAGCCCACAATATTGTTGGATGATTCAAACTGAAGCTGGTGCCGACACGAGAGCACCACCATCTTGTGGCTATGTCGTGGTCATTTCATTAGTGATCAAGGCAGTTGTTCCCCACCGGAAGCCTGTGGATGCCGAGGGCTTCTGGGACTCTGGTAGAATCTTCAAAGCTGTGGGGATGTTGTCGGAGGTGGGGGCTCGTGCCCAGGCGGGCAAGCGCCCGAGTTGCAATACCGGACAAAGTTACTCCAGTGGCCTAGACCCGCCTTCCAGGGGGCCCAGATGCCATTTTGAGACCCTGCAGCAGCCGCCCTTCGTCGCGTCTTCAAGAGTGGAAGAGACTTCTCTGGGGCGAGAAAAAAATGGAACACCGTGTCGTTGGAGCAGGACATTGGCTCGGGGCACTAGGATGCAGCTGTGGCGCCTCTACCTGGGGAGGTGAGGGAGGCTCGTTCGCGCCGCCTCCCTCTCCCAGTGCATTCCACGCCGTTCCTTCGAATCAGGGGCGCACATGATGACCACCCTACACCCCTGACTCGGCGAGTACTCTGGAGGACCATTGCATGTCCGGTACTGCGCAAGTATGCCCGTCGGACATTGCATGTTCTGTGCTGCGGAAATAGGTCCGTCGGACATTGTATGTTCTGTGCTGCGCAAATAGGTCCGTCGGACATTGTATGTTCTGTGCTGCGCAGGTATATCCTTTTGCCCGGCTGGAGGACTTCGGCGCCGGGCCGGGGCGGAGAAAACCAGGAATCTCAACCGCTAGACCATATGGGAGAAGAGGATGGGACGTGCCGGGCCCGTGGAGCCTCCTGTACATTCTCGCCGGCGGCCTCTTTGGTCTATGGCTGTCGGCAGGCCCCGCCCCACACGTGCTGTGTGTTTCACTTTCCGGATGGGCGGGACCGCTGACCTGTTGCATTTTGGGAACTTCCAGAGTGAGCGTAATATGTTTTGTATCGCTCCTATTAGTACAGTTTTACTTAGTTTTTCTATTTATCGTTGGTCGTGTGTTATCTTTATTGTAATTAAATCTTAAATTATATAACAGAGACTTGGCTTCCTTGAATCTTTTTACTAACGGGGCGTTGTCTACGCAGGCCTGTAATTGCTTTTGTTTTTCAGAGTGGGGGGGAGAGTAATCAGTCCCAGAACTCCAACATGTCGTTGAAATTGGTCTGACGAAATCTGTGCCATCGGGCATAATCAAACGTCGTAGTCCTATCTGTCCTGTCCGTGTTAGTCTGATTCGTTTTTGTCTCGCGCCTTTTCCCTTTCTGCCGGCTTGTTATTTCTGTCGGCCCTCCGCTCTTACCTATGTTCCGTAGAGTCGGGCATTGGGCTTTCCAGTGCCCGAGTCTTTTACAAAAAGCACATTGGTTTTGCCTTAAGTCTGTTCGCCCTGCGCGTAGTGTCGGGGGGTTACTTTCGGGTCGTTGTGTCTCGGGTTTGTCCTGTCGGTACGTCCCTTTACACTGTTCCCTTTTTGTGCCTAATCTTTGGAACTGTGTCGTCGCTGCCCCTTCCTTTTGCCTATCAGACGCTTGGAAGGTCGTCTGTCGCGTTTCTTTACCTACTCTGACTTCGTCTCTTTCCTTTCGTCGCATTGCTTCTTTGCGCCATATACCGAGACTGTCGAGCATAATAGGCGTTGTCTTGCTACTACGAAGGGCTATTTCTAACGTCTCTATTTTGTCAAGATCGAAGGATCCTACCAGTGGCCACTGTTTCTCTTGATTTGCTTTGGTATACTTGTGCCATAGCTTACTATAGGCTATGGTAATTGATCCATACTTTGTGAACATTTCTTTATTAGGGGTGCCTTCCAGCGGAGCTAGATGGTCCACCTCTAATAAACGGTCCGGGCTGAACCAGCTATCGATCAGTGGGGAGAAGACAGGCATGACGGGTCACAATGGGGACAATAGTATCTTATCACTGTGTGCAAAGACTAGACAGAATATTTCTATTCTACGTTGTTTGCAGGCAGTGAATACCTCAAGAGCCAACATCAGACAGTTAATGTTTGGTCAATAAAATGGTCAATAAAATGGTCAATGGGGAGAATAAGTAGGGCCGCAAAGGTCTGCGTTACCTACCCTTTCACTATCTGCAAAGAGGGAACCTATTCTTTCCTGTTTGCAGACAGAGAATCTCCAGAAAACAATCCGTAACAGTTAATCAATGGGGAGGGGCAATTGATCAGTGGGGGAGAAAGATAGGCACGACGGGTGCGTTACCTATCCTTCACTGTTTGCAAAGGGAGAGCCGGTTGTTTCTCCGTTTGCCGACAGCGAAACTCCAAATAAATTAACAAAGAGTAATACTAGTATTTTTTTACAATCAATCAAACAATTTCTTAATTCGTCGTGTCTACACGACCTTACCCGGACCGCATGGACAGTTTCTTGTCTTCCGAATCCAGCGCCCGATCGTCCTCTTTTCTTCGTAATCCTCGCGGCACTCCTGATGGTTCCCAGTCAGGACCGTAGATCACTCGAGAGAGGTCTGTTCGGAACCAGTGAAGTTCGGATGATCGGCTGTCAGACGAGGGTCTATCGGACAGGGTACCTCCCGATCGTTGCAGTCGTTCACTCTGTCGTCAGGACCTCTCCCACTGGATCCACAAGTCGCTGATGGGCCCCACGCTTGGGACGCCAATTGTAAAAGGGTGACTAGACAACCAGTGACCAAAGACCCTTTTGTGTTGCCCGGCGGTGTCGCCTCTATTACCCACAGAATATAAATCAATGAAGAAGCAGGCGCTGGAGACTGGAAGGCAGGAAACAAGGGTTTATTCTCTCCCGAGGAGAACGCATCAATTCGGACAGCAAGTATCGTCACGAGGTGCTCTAACCGCATCTCTGAGGCCTGGCCTCTTATACGCAGGTTTATTGCTTTATTACATGAAACATATACTTGTCAGTACTTTGATGTACGGAAAGGTATCCTAGGAATCCCCGCTTCAAGCCCGTTCCCACACGTTTACAGTAGAAATCCCCACCCCGGTCACAACAGGTGATGATTATCGCGCAGCTGGACATTCCGCCGATTCACGGAATGTGTGGAGTTGATCGGATCTCATGGGGTGAAGGGTGTTCGATCGACTCGAGGGTCCTTTGATAGGGGGAAGTTTCCTACTGTACGGGGGTGTGATAAGCAGTATCCGCAGGGCCAGGTGGTGGCCTGGGAACGAGGAAGACAAACGGGCGCACAGGAAAAGGGGGTTTGTATCAAAGGAATTGGGACCATGAAAGGGGTGAAGGGAGGTGTCGCGCTGGGAACAGGATGGGATTCCGAGGCTGAGCTGCGCTGAAGAGGGGTTTATGACCCGAGGCATATGAGAGCGGGAGGGGGTTGTCTGCGTGCGAGGGATGCCTGCGGGGTTAGGAGAGAGAGAGAGAAAGACGCGCTGGCTATCAGCGAGGGCAGGGAGGCCATGGTGCTTAAAATGGCTGCCCCTTACGCGCAAGGCATGTGGGAGCGGGAGTGATCAGTGCGTGGGGGTGTTTGTGAGGGTGAAGAGCCGTGCTGGGGGTCAGGGGTGTGCAGAGGATGGTTCTGATCAAGGCAGCTGAAATGGCGGGGGGTGTACGATAAAAAGTGTGGCATCGGAGAAAAGGGCAAGATGGCGCAGATAATGTTCACCAAACCGTATTAATTTTCCACATATTGAATGTGACGCAAGTACAACACAATAGTCTTCGAGTGAAGCCTTGACTCCTTGTGCCAAGCTACCCTAGATGGACCGGAGACCCTGGGTCCAACAGTAACCACTCATGCATGGTAAAGGTTTGCGTGGAAACGGACGCGTTGTAGTGGTTGTTTCCCATAAAAGATGGGCACTTTTTTATACCATATGACATACCACACAAGGGAATATTCCCCTGGGCATAGGATTACATAGCCGAATGTACAGGGGAAATAGTAAAAGATGCATCAGCTTAAAATAATCTCAAAGGTGCACTGTGAATAGCATAAGCAGACTTCTGTGTCAGTGGCTCTATAGGCCAGCCCTTCTCTGCCCCAGTCACTGGGAAGCTCCACTGTAACTTTTCCTATATCCAAAAGCGTCCCAATGTCTGGTAAGTACAAGTTCAATGTTGTAGGAGTTGCATGAGCTTCACAGGAAAGAGGTCCAGAGTTCCAGGCTCTAATTCTGAGTGCGATTCCCCCTCCCTCCGTCCGACATTTTGTGGGAGCTCATCAAATCCTGAGAGGTAAGTTGCCTCAGGAAGCCAGAAAGGCTGCAGTATCAAGGCAGTCCCAGAGATTCTCCGGCGGCTCTTTGCGCCCTTTCCCATGTGGGGAAATTTCCTTCCCACGCTCATAGGCATGCTGCTGACAGGGAAAGTTGGGGCAAAGCAGGTCCTTCTCTTAGTGTCATATTTATGAGAGCTTTGCGTCCTGTTTACACCACGCAACATGGTAGATGCATGATGGCAACTTCTAAGTCAGATTTAGGAAGCCAAGCAAAATCACTTTGCGTGGCTTCGAATGGCTTAAACATTTGGAGTAAGTCAACACAGCGTAAATCGCTGCATTGCCTTACTCTGCGCAAGGGGGGCATTCAGTGGGCATTGCGGCGGTTGTTCCCAAGCAACTTCCATGGTTATTGACGCATTTACAGATTTACAAGGACCTTTAAACCTGAGAATGCACCAAAAATATCTCTATTTCTCCTCGTTTTTTCCTCTTTCTATATGCATCAACCATAGAAAAAGGAAAAACATCTGTCAGGATTGCTTTTGTGCCCGATGGTGCCCTTTCCTGCACAAAAACAATTTTGTCTACAACACAGGCACCCTTGAACCATGTTGCAAGGGTGCCTGCGTTAACGCTAGACTGCCAAAACTGCACCAGCACGGGGGAAAGGACAGGACTGCGCAGTATTGGATAAATATGGCGCATACCTGCTTTTTCCCTGTGATGCAGTGAAGCGCAGAAAAGTGACTTGCTGCCCTGACCTGTGCCCCGAATTTACAAAAATACAACCCTTAGTGTATCTCTCTTCTGCAGAGCAGGCACAGCCTTTGATTCAGGTGATGGTTTTCTGCAGCAATTAGTGACATGAGTTGCCTCACACTGAAGTTCCCAAAACATGAGTACAATCACATGAGGACTTTCCACCTGGCAGCTATCAGCTTTTGTGGGTAACACTTCCCCAGTTTGAAATCAATCCAAATGGTGGTGCACAGGAAAAAGAATCAGCAGGCCTCACTAAAAAGGTGACTGCTGCATAACTAAAGCAGCCCTGTCTCCATTCTCCCACACCTTATTGTCTGATATTAGACTCAAAGGTCAGGAACATCAGCAGTACACTTTGTCTGTCTTGGAAGTTTAAGCCTCAGCCTTCAGCTTGTTTCATGCTTCACCATGGTTGATGCAAACTGGATCCCACTGACCTCACACTCATACACCTGCATTCAATATCCAGACGCACTATAAGTTAATATATACTGCCTGTGTGTAGTGGAAATTTACATGATTGAGGAGGGTAAACATCTCACTCAGTGGTTCAGTGGCCACTGCAGACCCATTGATAGCTACACCCTTGACTACTGTTGAGTTACTCAGGGCATTGGTGATGTCTGTAAAACCATGCATCGTACACTCTTATCCCAACAGTAACCAAATTGGTCACCATCCTCTCCTGTATCTCAGGCGAAGCCAACCCAACCTGCTCAGCACATTGGAGGGTTTAAATCAACACAGAGGTACTGGCTAGACTGCGGTGAAAAAGAGACACCTAAAAGCAGGGTTGGCAAGGGATTGGCCACATCCAAAATTGGATACCTAGAGTAACCCTGTTATTGTCAGTTGCCAAGATACAGGGCGGCACTGCCGATTACAAATGTGACAACCCCACTGTACTCCAGTTCCAGACTCAAGGCTTGGTTTAAATGCTGCCGCTTACAGAGCTAGACAGATAGACACATCAAGATTCAAGGGACAGATTTTTTTTGTTCACGTAGTACACTGCAGCAGCCGCAATGCTGTGCTGTGCTACATGAAAAGGAGAGAGGAGGAGGAGAGCGCCCTATGTACTAAAAGAAGGCACTCTCCTCCCCTCTCACTAGTGCCAGCGCTGAAATCAGCTGTGGCGCGCCACTGAGACACCTTTGTGCCACATTGCATGGGTGTCTCCATGAGTCTAGCATAGGTTTTGTACTGGAAGGAACCTTTCCACTACAAAATACCATGCACAGACTCACTTTAACCATTTTCCCACTTTGTATCTGTGCTGTAAAGGGAAGCGCACATGCAAAGTCGGAAAAGGAAGGAGAAATGAAAGCCTTTCTTGTTCCTTGCACCTACTTGAAAAGGGCGCAGTTTCCTCATGCTAAACCCAATCTAGTTTTTTTTAGTAAATTGGGTTTAGGTGAGAAACTTTGGGTGGTTGCATGGAAACGCTCATGCACCACCCTTGGCATGCCCCCATGGCGCAAAGTAATGCAAAGCAGCGCAATGTCATGCTCTGCATTACTTTTCCGTTATTTCCAGCACTAAACAAGTTCTAGCGCTGGAAAGTAAATTGGGAAAAAACGATTTGACTTTGTAAAAACGATTTAGCGCCGAAACACCGCGCAAAATCTTAGTAAATCTCCAGCTGAGGGGCATATTAGCAAGGTCCTGCGATAATTATCGTTCAGCGCTTTTAGTGCGAGGATAATTATCGCAGGCTAACGCTGGATTCCATCGCGGAGATGGCATGCTATCAGCAACGCTTATCTCCCAAGCGATAGGAATCCATGCGTTAGCTGGTAAACAGTGTGATTATCGCTGGAAATCCAGCGATGATCACACTGCAACCAGCGAAACCTTGCTGATAGGGCAGGGTGATCTTAGCCATGTAATCCACCTCCCATTGGATTACATGGCTAAATCTGAAAATTAGCAGACGTAAAAAAGCAACGTTAACCGTGGTTAGCACTGCTTTTTTTGTCTCCAACAGGGTTAGCGTGAAGCTTGACAATAGGAGAAATGTCGCTAATCCTATTATTGTGCTCTGGAACGCCCACTTTGCATCTAATTAGAGATGCAAAGGGAAGCGTAGTGGAAAAGGGTGCTAGCATGCGATTTTGCATGTTAGCACCCTGTTGTTGATAGGGCGATATTTTTATCTCCGCTTCTTTGGCTTTTAAAGCCAAAAAAGCAGAGATAAAGCCCTTGATAATATGCCCCTTAGTTCCTTGCAAGCACTTGGGAGTGCTGTCTTCTAGTGTCCGGTTGGTTGACCTGAACGTCCCCCACTCTTTGGGATGGTAACTGAAACGCGATGCCAGTAAGCAGGTGGGGCTGGTGGTTCAGTGACTAATGCATCCAGTACATGTGGTCCCTGGTCTGGGTCATTTGAGTCCACTCGCCGTTCGTCCTTCCAATGGTGATAAAAGGAGTACCGCTGAGTTAGGTCACAGTGAACATTTGTTATTCGACGCCAAGATGCCCCTAGAGGTCAAGGTGAACTTTAGGGATACACGTCAAGTAAAGTCACAGGATGTAAACCTGAAAGATCCGACTGTTGGTAGCAGAAACATTTACTTGCCCAAACTTAGGGGTTGATTATGTCGGCGGTGAATCCGCATCCTCCGGGCCAGTGGAAGCCACCACCGGCCCGGAGCATGCGGATTCACCGCCGCGGACATTGCAAACACCCACCGCGACATTAGGATGCCGGTGGGATCAGCGGTGGACGGCAAGTCCGTCCGCCGCTGATCCGCGGTGTATGCACGCAAATAGGGTGGCGGTGTCTGCAAGACACCACCAGCCATATTAGGTTGCAGGCGGAAACATGCTTTTCCACGGCGGCTTTTCCGCCGTGGAAAAGCATGTGGTCTTTTGTGTTTGGGGGCCCGTTGCGGGTCCCCAGGGTGTTGGGGGGTGGGGGGTGCACATGGGGAGTACCTATGGTACCCCCCTGCTTTGGCATGCACAAGGTGGCAGGCAACACGCGGTGCCTGCCAAGTTGTGCATGCCAAAGTCAAACATGCATATTTTACATTGCGGCAGGTGCTGCTCAAAGCAGCACCCGCCGCAATGTAAAATATACGTGATGTGACCGCCAGGGTGGCGGTCACATCCTAATTGCTACGGAGAGACCGCCGCTGCCCCTGCGGTCGGTCCCTCCACCTCGGGGGTGGCGGACGGACGCAAGTCCGTCTGCCATCCTAATCGACCACTTAATGACAAAGAATTCTGCAAATAAGCAAAAAAGTAGCAGCAGAATTATTTTAACTAAAGAAGAGGACATCGACAAATCGGCCACCACCCACATAAAAATCTGACTTTAGCACAACAGATTCACACCTGGGATTATCTCCTGTCCGCAAAACCTCTCTCGTGACAGACAAAACAGGACCAGATTTCCGGGGATGTTTTCTTCTTAATAAATGCTTCTGAACTGAATAAGAACAAAATAATTCAACAGTTTATGGAAACAAGCTGTTTAATGGGCTTACAGAACGCATACAGAGGAAAGAAATACTTAACAGAGTGTTCAGGGTGTTACAAGCAAAAGAATGGCTTTTAACAAAGCACACTGGGCAGAGTTATAAACGTAACAAAACACACAAACAATTTAAAGGATTTAAACACATCTGCAGAATGAACAAACGACTACACCTAGAACGAGACATTTTACAGGACCTGAATGAGAGGGGGATCATTCATGCCAGCATTTTAAAACTGGAAAGGGAGAGATTTTGAAATAATAATCTGGCGAATGTTTATTCCCCATTGACAGCAGAGAAATTACACGGCATATTATCAAGTACCGGTGTTAAAAGTATCGCCGTTTTATCGGCAGGAAATTGCTGATAAAACGGCAATAATCGGCTTGATAATACGCCCTTGTTAATTCCCAGAGAAGCCCATGTTTTGGTGATAACATGGGCTTCTATGGGAATTAACAAGGGCATATTATCAAGCCCATTATTGCCGTTTTATCGGCAATTTCCTGCCGATAAAACGGCGATACTTTTAACATCGGTCCTTGATAATATGCCCCTAAATGTTCCTAGTGGCAGCCTCTGTTTGTGAGACTGCACTTTGACAGCATGTTTGGGATAGAGGATAATGCATGTCTCCCGGGCTACCCTGTTGTTGCTAGAACCACATGGATTGGGGGACCCCTGGGCAACAACTGTGAGCAACAAAGCTTAGAGCAAAGACAGGAATATTCAAAATCCTTCTCCTCCAGACTAATTGGTTGTGGAGATTAAATTATTTAAAAAAAATATATTAATGGGTGAAGTTTTGCAAATTTCAATGTATAGAGCGCTCAGTTATTAACAAACATTGAGAGGTTAAGAGTAGATTGTGGGTGGTAGTTCACATTCAATCCATACAACCAATATGTTCTGCTCAGAGAACGTCTTCAGGGCATCAGTATGAACTTGAACCTTAATAAATCCAGCCCACAAAAAAGGTCCAATTTCCATAGGGAACAACCTTTCTCCAGGCACTTGCTGAAGTGATTACTTGCAAGCGTGTAATGAGGTAGAAGAGGACACAAGAATCCGTGTTCCATGTTGTCGCTGCAACTAGAAAGTTGTGTTACATGTGAAACATACCTGGAGCAACTTTGGTGCATATTTATAAGCCCCTATCGCCACCACAACGTCACATTATATGACATTGTGGTGGCGATAGGGGCTTCAAATTATTTACAAGGCAGCGTTAAGCCACTTAACATGGCTTAACGCTGCCTTGTAAATAAGGCACCCTTTCACGCTATACCTAGCATGAAAGGGGAGGGCAATGAGTGTTTCGGTAGACGTTCCATCGCAAAACCCATTGATTTTGATGCTGCCCCATATTTACAAGGGCGGCGTAAATATGGGTCAGCGCCAAAATTAAGACCAGCGAAAACGTGGTATTAACAGAGTGCAATGAGGAGAAATGTTTGATTTATCCTAATTTTTGCTGTTTTCATGTGTGCTGCGTCATGCAGCACACATGGAAACAGTAAATCACCATTGATTGTGTGCAAGAAACGGCCCCTTCTTGCACATAAAAATCATTTAAAAAAATTACGTTTTGCAACTTATATGTGTGCTGCATTGAGCAGCACACATAGAAGTTACAAAACGCCATATGAAGATTTTTTATGTGCAGAAAGGGACACCTGGGTGGAGCTTTTCCCCTTCACCCTTTTAAAATGTTTTTAAACTTTTATAATATTGTATATCGAATAAAGTTATATACAATACAATAGAAAGGGACACCTTCCTGCACATAAACAATCTTCCCCTGCATACAGGCACCACATTGGCGCTAGGCAGCTAAAGTTAGCGCTAGCGCAGGGGGAAACACAGGGCTGCATCATATTATTGTAAATATGGTGCAGCCCTGCGTTTCAGAAGTGGCAGAGCGCCACGTTAAGTCAAGAAGGCAAACGCAGCCTCTGTCACTTCTATTCTAAATGTGCCCCTTTGTTCTTTAAGCAAATTGGGCCTTTTTGTGGGCTGGATTGATTTAGACTGGATTGCTATTGATGCCCTGAAGAAGTTCTCCGAACGAAATGCATTGGCTGTATTGCTTATTGCTTTTTAAGACGTGGATTAAATAAAGAAGACTCAAAGAATCAAGCTACAAGTATCATCATGTTACAATGCAATGTGACAGGTTTTTTGAGACTTTAATTGTATTCTCTGCTTTGGCAGCAGAACCTTTTAGCAGCTGGTGCTGCTCTGGCTGTGTACTAATGTGTTGACTTGGTATGGACTTGGACGTGCTGTGATTTTGCCTCAGCTTCTATATTACGCTGCATACTTACAAAAAACCTCACAACTTCAACAGAGCACATTAAAGAGGTATCCTGGCTCTTTCAGGCAGATAACACTCATGAACATCATACATCCATCTCAACAACACATCCGTCTTTAACATTTAGGACACCTAGAAGGAACTGCAAAAGCAAATACCATGGTGTAGAAATATGCTGGAGACTTAACAATGCATCTCCCTCAAACTCAAGGGAGGCATCAATTCAAAACCTGCCCCCCTATAATTGTAAATGAATGCTCATTCATTTCCTTCACAGATACTCCCTCAATCTGTGCCCAATCCTTGGAAATGGCTAAATAACCACACAAGAGTACCAAGTTAAGAAGAGAAGCACATTGTATATATTTTTTTCACTCAATAGAACTCCTAGAAGCAAACAGCAAAGATCATGAAATCCACTAATAAATTCTAACCCTTCTCTACAGAATATGTTGTTTTAACTTTTGTGATTTCTATGTAAATCGAAATAAAGTTATCAATGGAAATGTTAATGACTACTAGCAATCTTCTACAACTCCAAAGTGGAGGCTCATGCCTTCTCTCCTCAGTCAGTTACCAAAGGCAATCCTTTCCTCCCTCACAGGATAAATTCGAGGAGACAGTCTGGCTGAGAACTGGTGGGAGGAGATACCCACATCTATCTGATTTGGAAACTATGAGACACCGTGTAGCAAGGTCAGTATAAATGAGGTCCTACGCTAAAGTTCTTACTTACCAAAGCAGTAACAAAATCCCAGGTATTATTTGCCCTAACATACCCTAGATATGAAACATGCTGCTCTTGATACAATTTCAATCTCTGTCCTACCAGATTCAATCTAGTTCAATTGATAAGTGCATTATAATGTCTAATTTTGAATACAAAACGCAATATTAATTTTAGTCTCGGAAAGTCTAAAATTCTTATTCATGGGGCTTTTTTACATGGATTAAGGTATTTAGGTATGTTCAGAAATAATCATATGGCTTTAAAAGTAGTTGACGTTTTGCTCTAGATTCCATTTCTGCAAGCCTTCATCAGGATGGTGTATTTCAGAATATCACTTCTTGCAATTTTGGCTATCTGCTGAGCCATGCTTTGAGGGCAGAGTTTGATAGACCACATCCAAGTTGGCTTCCCTTCCCGTCTTCGCTTCAACAGCTCCGATCCTGTATGCCATTTCCTCACCACCAATGCCCAACGGGTTCCTAACTCCTTAACTCACAGTTCATTTAGAAGGCAATACTGGGCTTGCACCCACAGCCTATGTAGATATCCAGATGATGCAGAAATCTCAGATTCTTGTGGCATGGTTAAGAGGTAATGCTCCTCTCACCATTCTTTGGCCTTGACAGGCATGAGGGGTTACATGACTGATAGGGCACAGGACTGCTGGCGATTTTGCTGTTTACTGCCTTGACTCATTGATGTTCAGTACTGCCAGGGTCATTATTGTTCCTACAGCCTGTGGCATTAATACTAATTATTTCCTGTGGCCATTGTTGCTAACAGCAGTCTAAGACCATATTTGTGTTTTTTGAGTCCGTTAAATAAAATGAAAAACCATGACCATGTATGATCTGCCTGGAATCATTATTGCTCATTACAGACTAGGGTCTTCTATGTACAGCCTGGCTCCATTAATGTTCATTAGCATCAGGCTTGAGAACACGTATGTACTAATGTTCAATATGGACTGGGGCCACATATGTGCTTTCTGGGGCCATTCATGCGCCTTTCATCTTGGGTGCATGTCTGATGTAGGGAAGGCCATTAATGCTCATGGCAGCCTGAGGTCTAGCTCCTGGGACCATGTATGAACCAATTTGGGCCATTGTTGCCAGTTATGGCCTGGAGCCATTTATCTACTCTGTTTTATGCAGGGCCAACAATGCTCATTTCAACCAGGAGGATGGATGCTTCTTATTTTTGATGGACTATTAATGTTTGTTACAGCTTGGGGCACTTTCTTTAATTAAAAAAAAAAAATTATTAAGAGTTTCATATAGCGCTAGCCTGATCCGAGGGTATCGGAGCGCTTCACAACAGTTTTTGAGCAAGATTCATACAATAAAGGAGTATTCTACATATAGGTACGGAAAGTCCTAGTGTGCTGAGCAGCATTGAGGTAGTGTGTGAGTCCTGAGATAACCTCATAGAGTGCACGTTTTCTTGGGGCTGATCCAATAAAGCAGTATCTACATAGGTTCGGAAGGCCAAGTGTGCTGAGCAGCATTGAGTTAGTCCTTGAGTCCTGAGATGACCTCATTGAGAGCACGTTGTCTTGGGGTTGAACCACTTAGTGGGGGAAAGAACAGATAGGAGTCAAATAGCAGGGAGGAGGTAAGTCTTAGAGCTCCAATGACTGGGAGAGACGACGAGCAGGTATATGCATTTAGATGGCGGCTATCCATTCGCGAGGGAGCGGTTAAGGAAAAGGACTTTTAGGTGTTTTTTTTAATTTTGTGAAGGACGAGATAGTCCTGATGTCGACTTGAATGGCATTCCAGATTTTGGGCGCGTTTCCTGCGAAGGACCGTGCAGCAGTTTTTTGTTTGCGTGTTTTCATAGGGATGAGAAGTAGGGTGCTGGATCTCCTGAGGTTCCTTGTCTGACCAGCCCTCTTGAGTTCAGCAGCCAAATACTCAGGTTTTCCTGTGTGCAGGGCTTTGTGTGTGAGGCAGGCAGGTCTAAAATTGGCACACAGTTTGATTGGGAGCCATTTTTGTTCTCTGAGTGCTGGTGAGATATGGTCGTATTTCCTGATTCCAATGACCATTCTAGCTGCTGGGTTGAGAGTAGTTTTGAGGGGTGCTAGGTGAGATTTTGTTGTACCTGTGAGGGTGGCATTCCCATAGTCGAGTCTGGATAGCACCAGTGATTGGGTGGCTTGTTTGAGGTCATTGATTGGGATGAATGGTTTTATTTTGTTAAGTAACATCAGGTTGAGGAAGGCACTCTTTGCGGAGTTCTTGATCTGTTTTGAGTCTAGGGTGATTCCTAATGATTTAACGGAGTGGGACAGAGTTTGATGGCCATTAAGAGCGGCCAAAGCATTTAGCCATTCTGCAATATGAGAGTTCTCTTCTTTGTTGGAGATGAGGAGTATTTTGGTTTTGTCTTGGTTGAGTTTTAAGTGGTTAAGCAACAGCCAATGTTGGATTTCTTTAGAGTGACATTTAGTCTGTGAATGTCATCAATGGAGGGGGTTTCTAGATAGATCTGGGTGTCATCTGCATAGAGGTTGAAAGGGATGTTAGCATTTTTGAGTAGGATGGTGAGGGTTTCCATGTATATGTTGAAAAGTTGAGGTAAAAGCACTGAACCTTAGGGTACACCCCTGTTGATGGGGTGTAGGTCAGAGGTAAAGTTTTTTTATTTGTTATCCTTTGTGAGCGGCTGTGTAAGAAGGAGGAGAACCATTAAAGGACCACCCTTATCAGCTCCTACCCTTTTTTGTAAAGCCTTGATGAGAAGTTGGTGATCAACCGTGTCAAAGGCTGCCGATAGGTCTAGGAGAATGAGGAGGCAACATTGGTCGGTATCGAGGGACTTGTGGATGTCGTCTGTGATGTTAAGGATTGCGGTCTCGGTGCTATAGCCTTTTCTGAAACCCGATTGGTGGGGGTAAAGAAGGTTGATGCTATCCATGTGCTGAGTCAGTTGTTGGAGGACACATTTTTCAAGGATTTTGGATAGGAGGGGGAGATTGGAGACGGGTCTGAAGTTAGTCAGTTCCATGGAGTCAAGGCTTGGCTTTTTTAGAAGTGGCGTGATTTGGTCAACTTTGAGGCATTCAGGTAGGATGCCAAATCTCAGGGAGCTGTTTATGATCTTGCACCAGAACGGGACTATGGAGAGTTTCAGTTTTTTGGTTAGTTCGGTGGGTTTTGGGTCAAGAATGTGAGAGGCTGGTTTGGAGGTGGAGATCAGTTTGAGGATCTCAGTTTTTGGGATGGGGTTGAAGGACTTCCAGGTTTTTGTGGGGAGCTTGGGCGTGCTATCTACTGTCACTGGGGGCAGGCTATTGCAGACGGGGTTGATGCTGATGTCCAGTGAAAGCTCAACCTTGGTGATTTTTTAATCGAAGAAGTTGGCAAAGTTTTCACACAAGTCCTTGGAGGTCTGCAGGGAGGTTTCCGAGGATTTGGAGGTTTGTTGCCTAACGATTTTGAACAGTTTGTTGCGCCTGTTCTTTGCGTTGTCCAGGGCGGCGCAGATGAAGGCGGATTTTTCACTGCTGATGTGTTTTTTGTAAATCCTTTGAGCTGCTTTGAGTTGTTTGAGTAGACTTGATGAGGGGTTGCTCCTCCATAGTCTTTCTGTAGCTCTTAGTTGATTTCTTTCATTGTTAATGTCCGTGTTGAACTAAGATCTGGAAGGGATGTTTCTTTTTTTTTTGTTTCAAGGGGGCTACTTGATCTAGAATGGATGTCATGTTTGTGTTGTAGTGGGAGGTGAGTTCTGTTGTTGAAAAATCATCGGTGGAGGCAGTGAGGAGAGAGTTAACCCTTCCCTCTAGGTCAGCCATGTTAATTTGAGTGAAGTTTCTAGTCCATTTCAGAGGGTCTTGGGTGGGGGGTTTAAGTGTGATTGGCTGAGTGAGGTGGAAAAGGATTAAGTGGTGATCGGACCAGTCCACGGGCAGGGTACGGTCTATCGTTAGAGTGTCCTGCTGTGCGATTATGACATCTAGGATTGCTCCTTTCTTGTGGGTTTCCTCTAAGCAGTGTTGGGTAAAGTTGTTGCTGTGAAGCAGCTCCTTCAGCTTCTGGATTAGCAGGTTGTTTGCTTCATTCCAGTGTAGATTGAGGTCACCTAGAATAATGTTGTTTGTGTTCCGGAGAGAGCATAGGGCAATCAGGTCGGACAGGTGTTCAGTTAAGGTGGTGGTGTTGCCTGGGGGGTGGTAAATAAGGTGGCAGATAAGTGTTTTATTGTTGCTGGTGTTGATGTTGGCGGTTAGGCACTCAAAGGTGTTGTAGTTGAAGGAGTCTATTTCTGTCACGGAAATATTGTTTTTTGTGGATGATAGCTATGCCGCCACCTCTTTGATCTTTTCTATCTTTGTTGGTGATTACAAAGCCGGAGGAGGGGGCAAGAGCCATGTCTCGGTGATGAATGCTATGTCTATGTCATGGGTGACGATGGATTACGCTAGCTCTGTGGCATGTTTCGTGACTGATCTGCAGTTTATGAGCACACAGTTTGTAGGGGACGTCTCTGTTGTGGGTTTTTTCATTCGGGGGACCGTGGGGATGATAGTGCGTGTGGCTGGGGGCCTAGGGGATTTCGGAGGGGCCTGTTCTCGTCCCAGTTCGGTGATCACCTGTATTTTAGATTGGAGGGAGGCAGTAATCGGATTGTCGTACGAGGAAGCGAGAGCTGCCGCTTCGCTTGAAGACCTTTCATCTCTTGTTCTTTTCGGTCTCTGTGTCTGATTAGAGAGGGGAGTGTGGATCCCTTTTCGGGTGGGGAGCATCGGAAAGCCTTTGTTGAAAGAAAGAGGGGAAGGAAGGGGAACGGAGGGGCTTTAGGGGTGCGGTGAGGTTGTTGAAAATGTCACTAAGACCCTGGATTATGGTTGTTATCTGGCTTTCAAGCAGGGTGAGTCGCTGGCCAGTCTCTGTCGGTGTGGGTGTTCTGGGTGGGAAAGTTGAACCCGGGGGGGGGAGCCTAACATTGATAAGTTGCCCTTTTGTGGGTGAGCTGTCCGTGTGGGATCCAGGCGGGTCTGGGGTGCGGGGAGTCAGGGGCCAAGTTGGGGCGTCAGTGTTAATTGCATGAGGGACTGGTGCGGGTGTTGGGGGTCACATACTGTGTGTTGAGGTAGTTCAAAGTGGGTTGGGAGGGATGGAGGGTGGGAGTCGAGTACGGGGGGTTGCCATATGGGGGTAGTGGGGTCTTATTCTCTCAGGTGGTGTAGGGGTGGTGTCTCGCAGGGGGGCAGATGTTATTACTAGGGTGCACCGGAAAGATGGGTGAGTTCTGTTGGCAGGTCGGGTTCTTCAGGGAGAGGAGGATGGGCAGGCAGAGGATGAGTGCGTGGGAGGGGGAAGTCTGGAGGGATGGGAAGAGAGCATCAAAGGTTTCTAGATTGTCATTGTTGGTATCAGGACTATGCCATTGGAGTAGATGGTTGCAGTGGTATTCCCATTACGACTAGTGTTATTGGGGGCTGAGAAAGTCAATTTGCAGTTATGGGAAGTGTTGGTCATTTTGGAGACATTGAGTTGTGATCTGACAATGGAGTTCCATATTTCGGGTCTTTCAGTGTGGAAGATGACATCCATTTTTACTTGCTCATTTGAGGCGCAGTGATAAATGTCTGCAAATAGAGATTCAGGATTTTGTCTGAGCAGTTTTTGTGTAAAGTTTTTCCGCTTATGGTGAGAGATTAGGGGGAAACTGACCGAGAAGGAGTTTGAGCCGTGCGGTTTTAAGTGGTATGCAGCGGCGGGGTAGGAATAGGCTGATGTGGTGGATGGCATAGTGACTAGGTGGGACGGGGCAGGCCCCCTATAAGGAACGGGGCAGGCACCCTATAAAGAAAGTTGATGCTTAATACAGCTTGCGTCACTGATAATCATTACACTTGAAGTCATCGATGCATGTTGCAGGCCAGGCCATCAATGCTCACTGATGTCTAAGGGCAAAGGTGCGTGTGACCTCCTGGGCCATGATTTAATTGTATTTTCTGTTTTTGGTATTAAATTGATATACACATTATGTGAAGCCATTGTTGCTTCTATTTAATAACTTGTGAGTGTTGCCTTTTGTTATATTTCAAGAATTTTTATCCTGATTCAAAAACTCCACTTTTGTAGTAACATACACTTTTGAGTAAGTTTACTACTTTTCAATATTCACAAACTGCACTTTTGTAGTAACTTACAGTAGTAAGTCTCTACCTCCATTATTTTATATGAAAGGTATTGTAGTACCACAGGGTGGCCATGTGTAGTGCTGGGCTTACTCAAAAAGTAAAAAGTTACTACAAAAGTGTAAGTTACTACAAAACGCCAGTTTGTGAATATCAAAAAGTATTTAACATACGCAAAAGTGCAAACGAACTCAAAAGTATGTTACCTTTGTGAATCAGGCTGATAATGAGGATATTTTGATGTATTATCTATTTGTGAACAATGTGTTTATTTTAGTGAAGTGTTTGTGTTATTATTGGCATTATTTTATAACTTTCACAGATATCACTCCCTGTGATGTTTTTAAAATACAAAGCACGCACTTTGAAAAATTCTGAATACTTAGAAAATCTGGTCTAACACACAAAAAGGAACGTAGGCTAGGATCTTACAGCAGCCATTAGACATCACTGATATTCCGCATCAGGTGTCAGCACTTAAAATCATTTGTTTTTCCACTACGAATTCTGGCACTTTTAGTTTTTCAATTCACAGTATAAATGGAGAAAAATAAAACAAGGCAGGAGTACTGAACCATGCATTAAATATTTGAAAGTTTGGATACTCTTACAGGGGAAAACGTCCTTTAGGACGAAGCCGGAATCGCGCTGTGCCTTCACAGCGCCGGCAACAGAATGAATGCGTCTTTAGCACGCATTCGTTCTTCACGCAATTCGTTACAGCGACTTGCTTTAGGGGGCGCAATGGTGGAGTGGTGTTGGAATTAAAGTCCAACACCTTCTCTACTGTTGCATAGGCTGGAGTTGGAATAGTAAATTAAACTATTTCAATTTCCAGTGCCCCCTAAAGCAAGTTGTTAAAGACACCGCTAAAGACAGTTTTGTTCAAATGACAGAGTTCCTAAGACACATGTGAAAAATGCATGCGGAATTCCGTCCTACATTCCCTCACAGGTGACAAGAAGTACTCTAAAAATCCACTGATTGATTGATTGATTCAGAGTTTCAAACACAAGACAGGTAAATGCCACACATAGACACATAGCAAACATGGAAGTGGCACACATTCGGCCAGGATGTGCTGTGCATGCCCTTCTTCAATACAAGTGGTGAGAGCGTGGTCTGATAGTTGGACAGGACAGAATATCTAGGAGTCAGAGGCAGATGTGCCCAAGAGGTGCAATGACTGGTTAGGTTAGACAGGGGAGATTGGAGAAGGGAGAAAATACTGGCCTGCAACAGCCCTTACGGTCTATGATGCCACTTATCAGGAGACTCTCCTCAATGCACAGCTGTTCAGCTCTGCACCTTGCACTGATATCTAAGTAATGAGACATTGGCAGGGCATGGTTTGCAGCAACCACTCCCTTCCCAGAACTGAGATATCCTAACAGCTCTGGCAGTGCACCATTGTAGTCACAATATAATAATACAGAGAAACATACAGCTCTCTTACAAATAATCTTTTTCTACCTGCTGTACATTGCTCTTCAAATAGTGAAAACTCTACCAGGGTTGCATAATGCAACTCTGCTTTCATATGAAGCCCAGTACTGAAAAGTCTGCTGAGCTCCTGTACTCCCACTGTGATCTAGCCTACACCATGCACTGATAGCCAGGTACTCACACACAAGGCTGTCTGATGCACCTCAGTAAATAGTGGAACCTGCGCTCATACTCCAACACTGAGACATTCCCAGGTTTCTCACTATACATCGCTTTACTGACCTACACCATTGACAAATACACTGGTACTGGGATAATGGTTGGGTACTCATGATACAGATCTTTACTGGCTTGTATCATTCACCACTATTCCAGTAATCAGACATCCACTGAAGTCCCAAAACATCCCCCTACTGGGAACTCTACCATGTACTGAGATCCAATACTGCTTTATCCCAGCACTCTCTCACAAATATAATCTTATTTCCACATGCACAACTAGCTATCCCACAGGCAGTGCATCAAACATTCAAACGAAAAACCTCTGCTGAGCTGTAGCATGCATATTATTGCATCTTTGCAAATAACTCATAACTCACCTCACAGAACACATCTGCTTTGAAGCCACACCCCTGCGACCCAACAATACTTCATCTCCTCCGGCTGACCTATTCACCCATTCCACTATGTACATGAACTTACTCACCACTCGATGATGATCACACATAAATCCTACTGATTTGACTGAGGGGATGTGGCTCAACGGCAAGAGCGGCTGACTTTCAAGCTGGGGAACCAGGTTCGAGTCCAGCAGGAGGCTTAAGCATCCTGTGATTCTGGGCAAATCACTGAGGGGCTTATTTATGAGCCCCTTGCAACACTTTTGCACAGCCTTTGTGTCACTTTTCATGACGCAGCGGCAGTGTAAACAATGTGCCCCATTGCGCCATAGTTACAAGGTGAAGCATCTAGGCAGATGCAGCACTTTGTAAACCCCTGTGCCACATTATACCTGCGCCAGGTACAATGTATGCAAGGTGGGCGTTACCCTGCATCAATCTTGTGGTAGTGCCGCATTGAAATCTATAAGATTTCAGTGCTCCACTTCTAGGACGCCATTGCAACAAAATCTTACGCCTGCCTCTTGGCAGGTGTAAGGGTGACGCAGAGCATTAAAGATAGGCCTCCCGCACGCATTTCTGGAGTTGCGTCACGCTTGGGGCACAACTCCAGCAATGCGTGACTTGTGCACCAACAGACACGTTAGGATTCCTGCTGTATCTGTCTTTCCTTGCGACATGGAGCGCCCTACAGTACATACGGCACATCCATTGTGTCGCAAGGAGGGGGCAGTGAAAACTGTTGCATCGCTGTTTTGTTGCAGCGATGCAACAGTTTTCAGAAATAAGTCCCTTAATCTCGCTACGTCTAAAAATTAATGTGTCTGTCTGTTATGCAACAGGTGCTCATGTAAAGCACTCTGATACCTTAAGGTCAAGTTTGCGCTATATAAAACTGCCCAAAAAAAATCCACCACAAAGAACGGAGTGGCCTAGGGGTTGCAGTTGTGACCCCCAGCGACCCCTAATTGACGCCTATTTGAATAAATAGTGAAGTTTCTCTAATATTTGCAAAGCTGCTGGACAATTACAAACAGTCTCTACTATTTATCCAGTGGCTGTAACTAGCCGATAAAATGTACTATGTACCCAGCAGTCAACCAAATAGCCGCCACATAATTTATTACCTGGGGTCTTCTCATGTTTAGCATAGTAAGGGTCCCAAGCTCTTGGGGTTATAGTCTGAGCCAATGAACTTACTCTAAAACATATCACTTTTCCTAATGTATAAATAAAATATTGACAAATATGAAACAAAATTCAGCGCTCAATAAAGATATTGGTCCTTTACTGGTAGTAAGACTGTCAGCCTTATAAAATTTACTATCGCAATACCAGTATTCACACATTACAATACATATCAATGCTGTATTTTACCCTGTTCTCTACTGTATGCCTGACATATAGGGAAGTTTACCAAAGTTAATATCTGTATTTAAACGAATGTGCTTCATTTTAGTAGTCTGCACTTTCAGTAAATTCATTCTCCGAATCATTACTCATAACATTTCATATTAGCTCCACATGTTTGCAGTCTGTTTTAGGGTTCTTTAACTTATAGGAAACTGTTTGCCAGTCTATTTTACCAGATGCCCCACCCATCTCACAATTGTTCTTTTTTTCATCTACTTACATGCCTATCTCTTTAGCTATTAGCTCATTTGTTGGTACACTAGATTAGTGGTTCTTAACCTGGGTCCATGGATCTCCTGGAGTACACAATCTATATTTAGGGGGTCTGCAATTGTTAAATTAAATAAAATCATCCATGAAATGAAATGAATAAAGTATATGTACATACAAAATCAAAATATATATCGTTGAAAAGAGCGCTCTAGAAATGTGAAGGAATTTGAAATTGAAGGCTAAAAAGGGAAAGCCCATATTTTGTAAGATTTAGCAAAAGCCATGTTGGGATATATGAAGCCATGCAAATTTAGATCTGCTTGGCTTTGGGTAAGTCATTGTGATGGAAGTAACGCAATTCAGCACGTAGCGCTGTGTTCCATTACTTTGCGTGGGGGAGGCATTACATGGATGGAGCATGGGTATTTTGACGCAAATCCATATTTATTAAATTCAGTAATTATGGGTTTATGCCAAAATGATGTGTCTGGATGAGGCTGGTTTAACAAGAAGGAATATCTCTCCTTGTTACTTCCTCTTTGCATGTGGGCTGCATCCTGTAAGACTAGTGTTTATGCAGGTGGGTATCTCTTCCAGCACAAAAGCTATTCTAACCACAATGCAGGGCCCTTGAGTCATGGTGCGTCTGTTGGCGTTAGTCAACCAGAAGTGTTCGAGCACAATGAGAGAGCAGAAATTTGCCATATCTTAGTCGATATGCAGCCTTCCTGCTCTCATTGTGTTGAGTCAATGTTTAGTAAATCTTCCCCTAATTTGGTATCCTTAGATTTACTCGTGGGAGCAGCGCAAGTGCAGCAAACAGAATCTAGTATGATTGGTGGCCTCAATTCGAAGCACTGCTATATGATGACAAAAAGAGAGCATGCATTTGGAGCAGAGAAGAAGTGACATGAGAGTCTATCATATCACTTAATTTTTTAAAAATCAAACCACATTTTGAAAAGTTCCATCTTTCCCACTGTGGGAACAGACCTTAGCCCAACATTTGGAACACCCTAAATTTCATAATACCTCACAATTAATCTCAGAAGGTTCTGCTTATGAGTTGATCTAGGCATCCTCCTTCACATCAATTTAGCAGAATTATAAGTAACTGGGACTACTCAATACTTGAGTGCTATATCAGAGAAAAAGTTAGGTTTTGTTTGGAATAAACAATTGTTATCGTGCCTATGCAAAGAATTAAGAATAGACATTGTGAGTTCAGTGACAAAGAAAAAGAAATCAGCACGACGAACAGAACATCTTGGTCTCAAATTGTATTTACTAAAAGGAAAACACATCAACAAAGTTAAAGGGTTTTATTACAAAAACTCAAAAATCTATTGGTACAGAATGAATGCAGTGAAGGGTCACATGCAGAGTTATATAAAGTAGTCAAAATCAGAAAATGTTTAAGGCCCAAATGAGCAACAAAATTAAAGAAATCAGGCAGTATCCCTAATAGAAAAAAAGTATTTTTTTCTCTCACCCCCCAATCAAGGGGGTTCTTATAAACAGTTCTTGCATAGCAATTAGGAAAAGAGCAAATTCCATTGTGAGTTGATCACAAATAACAACCCTCTTGGCAAATCAGAATAATATGTGTAACTGTCTACGTACATAAGCCCTATCCCATTCTAAGAAAGCATCTTCATGTTATTGCTATCCGTAACTGTTCAAACTAATGTGAAACATTTAAACAATGACTCTTTACATAAGTGAATAAGACTTGGCCCAGCAACAGAGCTACAGTGGAAGGGCCCTGAGAACTTCAACAGTGAGAAACACGAGAAAGTTCATTCAAAACACCTGCACTTAGTAAAAGTCCATTACATCAGTATCTCTTAACTTCTGCAGAGCCTGAAGAGAGAATAGATACCCAGGGAGGCCAGGTAGGAGGGGTGAAGAGCAAGAGTGAATAACAGAACAGCATCAAAACAGCTTCCATTTTATCCAAAATCGAGTTTTCAAATAAATGTGGCACAGCTAAACAACGGTAATAAACACACTTCTATACGTCATATTAAACTTGTTTAAACTGAAATCATATTATTTCAGCATTGACGTATTGGATCCAACATGAAAATCATTCATATTCATTATTATATTTCTACAAAAATATAAACTCAGAAAAAAGCTACACCATTAATAATCAAATTCGATTTTTTGTATATTTTTTAAGTAAATCAAATATTTTATAATTGTTTTGACGTATACTTGTTTCTGTATTTGTGTATATTGTTTTTAGTTTCAAATCACAGACATTGTTAAGGTTGGGGTCCTCCAGCTTTCAGCAGTGATTCAGAGGGGTTCCTCATAAACTGAAATGTTAATAGCCGTTGCACTGGATTATTGCATCTGCTCTGATCTGTAGGCAGTGATGGCCAATCACAGGAAGGCTAACATTACCTTATATTCTTTCTAGGTCAATAAATTAAATACCATGAAGTTGGGCAAAAGTAACACCATCTATTTACAAAACTTAGGGCCTGATTATGAGTGCGGAGGCCGTAAGACTGCCGCCCTCGCTGTGGTCCATCCGCTGTATTGCGACAACATGCTCCGCCAGGGAACAGTCATTCCTTAGCGGGGCTGCACCTCAATGTAGTATGCTCAGCAGGACTTGAACAGTCCCGTTGAGCATATTTTGAGTTTTTGCACTGTCAGACATTTCATTGCAGAAGCCCCGCCATGATATGGATGGTGGTGCAGGAATCCCCCCCCCCCCACCATGAGGATAGATTCAGGGGGGCACAACATGTGCCCCCTTGCGTGTATTCTCCCAAAGTTCCAGCACGACACAGAAGTCACTGTCCATGTCGTGCTGGAAATCTTTTTGCCATTCCTATGGCGGTGCCTGTTTTCCAGATACTACCATGGGAAAGACAGAGGACTGAGTTCAGCTCATAATAAGGCGGGCAGTCTTTGCGTGGCTTTGGCGGTGCTGTGTCAGCGGAGAGCCGGCACAGCTCCGCCAAAGTCGTAACTAAGCCCTAAGAAACAGCAGATGTGCGGTATGAAGTGCTATACAGGGAAAAAAGCATTGGTGTCATTCCATAAATCAATGTTTCCTATTTTATATCCGACTAGTGGTATATTTGTCTGTCTATATTGGGTCAAGCGGTCGTTTTCTTTCCCTGAAACTTTGGCTATCTATCGTTTTCCATGGTCCTCAGGAATCTTCATAGCCAAATGTGAGATTTGGTTGAATTTGTTTTTAATTGTTCCCATGAACTAGCCAATATGTTGAGAAGAACTAAGTCAATTGAGTGTTCTTCAAAGGGAGAGCTGGGGAAGGGTGATCATTTATCTTGGTCAATTAAGTCGCTGGGCAGGTGGGGTATTCCCATCCTACTCCCGTATATTTTAGTTGTTTTGGTGGATCGCCAGTGTTTTAGCGATGGGCTCAGAGGAGGGTGTATCCGTTTTCTTGCATTCCACTGTACATCTGGAAGGGTTAGGCAGTAGATGTGGGTTAAAGGGGAAGAAATTCAGGATTTGTAGAGCCAGCATTTTGGGGGCAGGTTTGGGCAGGCCAGTAATCAGGGGAGGCATTTGAGGGCCAGGCCAGTTCATATTGATCTTTGTCTCTCACGCCAACTGACCCAGGCAGCTGGTACAGCATTTATCAAAAATCGGTTTATCTAGACAAATTACATTCACCTTTGAATGCATACAATCTAATATGCAAGAAATTATGGGCAAAATAACCATGCTGGAGTTCAGAAGGTGAATTATCAATAAACCACCTTTACATTTTGTTTCTATCTTGACACATTTGCTATGCCTTCAAAGACAGAGGTCAAATGTCAGGCTATGTATCCTGACAAATTGCTGCTTATTCTTTTAACTTGGAAATGTTCTTTACTTTTCTTTCTCTGACAGCAAAGCAAGATAATTTTGTAAACCAAACTACATGACAATCTTGCTTGTGTACATGGAGTCAGAAAGAAGAGCCTGTAGGATTTCATTTTTTTAATAAGACAAACAAATTTAAATACCTATAAATGAATTGTACAAATATTCTAGAATATAACACCAGTTATGAAAGAACAAATAAAGAACATTTTGCTGTACAATTCTGAATTTCAATAGGAACAAAGATTTTAAAAAGATCAAAACGAATCTTGATGATGCACAAATGATAAACATTGTATTGTATTGCAGCATTCGTATAGCACTTACCACCCTCACGGGGGCACTGAAGCACATACCTACATGGGCAGTAAGCTACCCCATATAGAGTTTGTGGTTGGAAGGATGTTGTCTTTGTTTTATGACCTTATGAAGGAATTGTTACTATCCCGGGCGCGATAACCACCAAGATACGGTTATCATATTATGTAAGTCAGCGCATAGCAGTGCGGTGGATGATGAGGTAGGAAAGACACAGATATGCAGTGTATGGTTTTTTAGTATGCAGGCTACTTTGAGCAGCTCTCTGGGACCCTATCATGTATTTTTTTGTGATTATAATCTGCCTAGCTGGTTACTGTAATGAGTTGTTGTAGTAACTTCAAAAGGACACCAGACCTGTATTGTAGTAATAAGTATGATTACAAGCCTACAAGCAGCAGGCACAACCAGCACGAACGGTCTCCAGGCAGAACTAACTGCAAGAAGAATGCTAACAACATCAAGCAGTTCTAGGTTCTAGATCATAAGTGCAGAGTTCTGGAAATGTCTTAATACAATTCTAACAAAGACCCACAACTTACAACATAAGTACTATACTGCACAAAATCCCCCCCTTAAAAGAGAAAAAAACACACAAAAAAACCTTAATGACAATCAAACATTTCGAAGGATTTTGGTTTCCTAACAATCCTACCACTGGAAGTTTTAAAAACATTGTCATTACAGGCAGGTGCAACAGTTTCAGGAATACACTGTTAATCCTTGTCCAATAAAGCAGGTTTAAGTGTAGGAGAAAGAACCTGAGAGGCAGGCTCAAGAGTGGTGATCGCAGGATCAGGATAGGTAAGACCTGAATCACTTACTTCAGGAGTGATATCTACAGCTTCTAACCACCAAAGGTTTTTGCCTTCACTCTCAATATTCTCCATTTTACCACCAAGGTCAGTTGAGACCGGTGCAAGGCGACTGAAATGCCAAACATCACCATTCTGCAGAAAGGCAGTGTTGTTTAAAACTTTCACAACACGTTTGGGCTCACTGAACTTGCTTTCTCCTTTGGAGACATGCTTAGAGTGTTTCACCCAAACCAGCTAGCTGGGCACCATGTTTCTGATCATAGTAAATTTTGTTCTTCATTTGAGATACTTGGATACACTCTCTCACACTGGGTATATTGCACTGACCCATTCCATTTTTGTTCAACCAGCCGGGATTAATCTTGGAATGAGGTATCCTGCCCCTCATAAGGGAAAAAGGACTCTTGCCAACAGAGGAGTGAATGGTGCTTCTATAAGCCCAAAGCAATTTTTTCAACTCCTCATTCCACGACAAGTTACCTTTATTGGCTAGCTAGAGAATACCTTTAACCCCTCCCCTGCTGGTGACGGAACCACTCCGTCATCAGCCGCGGTCGTGCTGTGCTGATGACGGAGCGGTTCCGTCACGGCCCACTCGGCACGCCTGCGCGGATTCCGCGCCTGCGCTGAGCGTTCCATTGAGCGGGCGGGGCCGTGACGGAACCACTCCGTCATGAGCACAGCGCATCCGCGGCTGGTGATGGAGCGGTTCCGTCACCAGCATGGGCACGCCGCGCGCCCCCGCCCCCTTAGCGCTGCAGCAGGATCACCGCCGCAGCGAAGGGGTTAATACTGCGTTGGCTCTCTCAACAATGCCATTGCCACTGGGATGATACGGTGCAGTAAACCTTTGCTGGATACCAGAAGCAGCCAAGTAGTTTTTCATTTCAAGTGATTTGAATTGCACTCCATTGTCAGATAGGAACATTTTGGAAAATCCTTCTCTCGGGAAGATATTGTCAAGGAATGTGATAACAGTTTTAGTGTTGATTGTACTTACCACACTTACTTCTAACCACCTGGAAAAAGTGAGCACAAGAACTAAAATCTACTTTTGTGAACCATCTTGCCATACGATAGAACCCTTAAACTCCACTGCAACCACTTCCCAGGGAAGTTCTGGGCAGGACGGAGAGGCTAAAGGTTTAAGTGTTTTATTGGAAACCTTGCACGTGACGCATGATCTTACACACCTTTCCACATCCATGTCTATTTTTGGCCACCAATAGAGTTCTTTCAAGCATAGCTTGGTATGTGTGATACCAGAATGCCCTTCATGACACAGGTCAAGTATTCTGGTTCGTAGACTCTTTGGGGGAATGGTTTTATCACCACATAGGACTAAAATATCACACACACTAAGTTCATTACAAACTTCCCAGAACCCTCTGAGTTCATCTGCAAGTGACTTTTTATCCATTCCACTTCATCCATTCACAATCAACTTTTTGAGATCAAGTAAGGTTTGATCAGCATTCTCAGCTTCGTGCCCTCTGGGATGTGTCAAGGGATATTGAGGTAACTGAAAAGTCATCCAAGAGTTTTTATCCAGTTCGGTTAAAGGTAAAGACATGAGACTTAAGAAATCAGCTGCAAAGTTCTTGACACCAGGTACATATACATACAAGAAATCGTGCAGCCTCATGGAGTCTGGCAATTCTGGCTGTAGCATTGGTCAACCCTTCTGTAGTCAAGAGTTTAGCAAGAGGCTTGTGAGCACATCGTAAAACAAATTTCCTGCCCCATAAAAATTTCCTGAAATGTTCCAGGGCCCAGACACATGCTAGTGTTTCGCTCTCAATTACTGAATATCGCTCCTCAGCAGGAGTAAGTGAACACGAAGCAAAGGCAATGACCGATTCACTGTTGTTGCCATCTAATTGGGTTAGAACAGCACCCAAACCTTTGCTACTAGCATCAGTAGTTACAATGGTACTAGCAAGGAGATCAAAGCCTTGAAGCTTGTGGGCTTCAGTAATGGCTTTTTTAATTTCATCAAAAGACTTTTGGCACGCAGAACACCAAGAGAACTGCACTTTGTTCTCGAGAAGAGATCTCATGACGTGAGTCTTCCGGGAAAACTTTTCGATACATTTCGAATAAAACTCTGCAAGCCCTAGGAATGATCTAATATCTTCCTTGGACTTGAGAGCAGGCGCTTCAGTAATGGCTTTTATTAGACCAGATTTGGGTCTATTGCCTAGGGAACTTACTTCATGACCCAAGTAAGTGACTCTTTTCTCTGCACATTTGCTCTTAGAGGTTTCAGCAGTGATTCCTTTGTCATGCAACACCCTCATACCAGTTCTTAGGCGCTCATCATGCATTCTCTTGTTAGCCCCCATCACAAGAATATGGTCCTGAAAGAACACAACACCCTGCATATCACCAAATAACTCATGCATAAGCCTCTGGAAGACGGCAGCAGTAGAGGCTAGCCCAAATGGCATGCAACAAAATTGCAAACAGCCAAAAGGGGTGCAGAAAGTGGTAAAGCTTCTGCTCGTGGGATATAGAGAGATCTGGTGATATGCACAGGAGAGATCAATGGTAGAAAACCATTTGGCGCCCTTGGTTAAGGAAAGCATTTCGTCAATCCTAGGGAGAGGAAATTGATTGACAATTATATTGTCATATAAGTATCTAAGGTCAATACACATGCAAATCTTTCCATTGGCACTACTGGCAATCACAATGGGAGAAATCTAATCAGATGCTTCAACAGGTTCGATTATACATGTATCTTGCAACTTCTTCAATTCTCTTTTTACCTCATCACGAACAATCAATGAAATGTGGCGAACTTTATGTATCTTGGGAACAGCATTGGGCTTAACAAGGATCTTATGGGTAAAACCATCAAGTTTCCCAATAGTACCGTTAAAAACTTTGGGAAATTCTTCTCAGACCCACTTTCTGGTGTTTTCAGCATCACACAGTACCAATACCTTTTCAGGTCTTTTAGGATCTAACACAATATTGAGGAAACATTGGTCCTTCCATCCTAGAATGGAAAGTCCTTCAATAGCTACATATAACTTACATAAAGCTTTTCTGTTTTTAAACTCAAACACAAGAGATCTGTACCCCAGCATATAAATTTTTTGTCCAGTAAAACTCTCTGGGTTAACATCAGTAGGTTGTAAGTAGGGACCAATAATATGAGAAAACGTGTCCTCCCATACAGATCGAGCGATTATAGTAAATGGATATCCGGAATCCGCTGCAACCTGTAAATCTATACCTCCAAAGGAAATTGTGCACAAGGGTTTGCTACTGTCATCCCCAGTGACGTTAACAACCACATATTCTTTTGACCTTGTGGACACAATATCGGAATTCTCAGGGGATTCCTCAGAGTCTTTGCCTGACAAGTCCGAATTCTTGTCTGTTACACAAGTAACTCGAGATTGCCTAAACCACTTCCTTCTACAAACTTTCGAAAAATAACCTAGAGTGCCACATTCTAAACATTTTGCTGACTTAGCAGGACATTTGTTAAAACGTACTGTATGTGCGGTGCTTCCACATCTGTAGCAGACAAATCCTGAACGAGTATTGTTTTCTTCTCTTATAAAATTGGGAGTTGGAAATGGTCTTGGTTGTTTGAATGTAGGAGTCTTTCCTTTTTTGGCATCACTGACTTTATTGACATACACTACGTCATTAGAAGGAGACACAGCTTTGGCGCATTTTTCTGAGAGTTCCGCTTTTTTAACTAGAGTGAGGATATCTTTTAGAGGTGCTTCACCCTCAATCCACAGTCTATCCTTGACGTTTTTAGTCTTGGTGCACATAACCACTTGATCCCTCATCATGTCATCGTGTAATGTGCCAAATTTGCATTTGATAGCTAGATGTTTAACTGCAGAGACAAAATCATCAATAGATTCATTTGGATCTTGTTTACGCTTGTAAAAGGTACGACTGGATACAGCAACACATACAGTAGGTAAATAGTGATCATCAAGGTCAGCTATGGCACACTCACAAACATCTAAATCCCCACTTCTTTCCATTTTTGCATTTGACTATAAACTCTGAGGCCTTACTGTAGTTAAAGGACAGTTGATGATTAAATTGTCTCCGGTAGTGTAAATAAAGTATCAGCACTTTTTAGGAAATTGAAATTCAAGATGGCCGCTGGGCTTATGCAACGTGACCTTGCACGTTTTGGAGTCTTGCTGCGGGGACGCTCTGACGTTGTAGCAAGTTGCCGGCGCGCTGGAACACTGGAGAGAAGAATGAAATGCCTGGCCTCGGGAGCTGGGAGCAGCGCCTGGAGCGGCGGTTGCAGTAGATTTAAAAGTATGCTGAGTTGCGAATCGTGCACTTTGCAGAAGAGGTAAACCAAGAAAAGGGGGAAGAAATACAAAACTCACGATAAGTCGGTGAAATCCCCTTGCTGAGGTCTCTTTTGTGTTTGCTTTGAATAATTTAATAGATTGGCATCTTTTGTAGAAATCCGTAAATTCGGCCGTATTCACAAGACAGAGAGGTTATCTTGAAGGATAGGCAGGGGTTAGACCATCAATCGTCGCCAGAATGGTGTAGTAACTTCAAAAGGACACCAGACCAGCATTGTAGTTATAAGCATGATCCTTTCTTACGAGCCCCTGCGCAGCAGGCACAACCAGCACAAACAGTCTCCATGCAGAACTAACTGCAGGAAAAATGCTAACAACATCAAGCAGTTCTAGATCATAAGTACAGAGTTCTGGATATGACTGTAGGAAGGTGGAATCTGACTATATGATTACCCCAACTTTTTCCTGGTGTTTTGCTGGTTTTCGACTTAGTTGGCCTGGGACCCTGCTATTCAAGGCCCCAGTCTATCTGCTTTCTCTATAAAATGGACTCCATGTACTTTAGGTACATACCAGATTGGTTACTGGGTCACCCTTGTGAGCCCCTGTATAATGTACCATAGGTACCCAGGACATAGGTGCACCCTAGGCCTACTAGGGGCTGCAGCATGTATTGTGCCACCCCTGGTTTGCCTTCCAAACTGACACCACAGGTCTGTTCACACAGCCTGGGTAAGGTGGTGTAATCACCCCTTACTTAGATATAGTACACCTATATCTACCTTAATATATATAGACACATATACACCTATAAGCCACTCCTATGGTAAGCCTCGACAATCCTGGAGGCACAGTGCTTGGTTTTATGTGAGAGGGGGCCCTAGCATGAGCTGAGCGCCTCTGCAGCTTTCGGAACCATCTCCTTATAGCTGTTCTGTTCTATGATATAGCCATACCATATACTCTTAAGTGCATTATAATCCTCGCGCTTAATGCTAACTTTGGTTTTGCTCTATCAAAACATGTCGTGTAAGGTGTCAAAAACTTTGGAATACTACCCCCGCCAATTCTGGCAGCGGGGGTAGCATTCCACCCTTCTAGAGGGAAAAGACATGTATGTTACTGCTTTACCCGGTTAAAGTTAAACAGAGCCTCAGCATCACAAAATGAATGCTGCTGCCACAGACACGAGTCTGACCTCCTGTTGCTGGGGGAAACTCCAGCAAGGGCGGCCTGGACAATAGGTTTCCTGTCCAGGGAGGTGCCAGCACATCCCCAGACAAGGGTTTTGTGTATTGGGGCAGGGAGGGCTGTAGTCAGTGAATGCATCTAGACACTGCCTGGGGCACACAAGGTTCTCCATGCATAGCCCGGTTCAAACCAGTTGCTGGGGCACTCCAGCCCCAGCTCTGGCGCAAAACTGGACAAAGGGAAAGGGGTGTAACCACCCCCTTCTCAGGTCCACCCATAGGAGGGACCTAGTCAGGTAATCCAGCCCCCATCCTTAGTATAAGTATAGGAGCTGTGTCCCCAGGACTTTAGATTATCCTGGAGCGAAACTTTGATACAGAACTCGTGAACCTTCGACATTCTATTCTGACTAGAAGACGGAAGACATCTCCCTTGTGGTCAAGGAGTGACCATCCTGTTCAAACAGGCACCAACAGCAACTTTGCCGGTCTGCAGTTTCAAGGCTCCCGCCGGAACCCGTAGACTCTGCGACTCAAGAACTGGACTTCCAGACTTCTCTGACCCCGACCCACATCCACAGCAAAGCTGAGACCCATGGCGGACACAAGAGACGTGGGACTGGACATCTTGGACATCCTGCATTTTGCTACCTGCACTCCTTTTCTGAAGCCTCAGTAAGTTGTGCATTGGGGTATGAGAAGCCCCAGCATCATTTGACCTGAAGCCCAGGCCCCCACACTCCGCAAGTGTCCCGTGGGCCCCGCCTTTACATTTGTGCTCAACACGTCTTCCCGGTTCCTTCCCATTGACTAGTGAGCCCTCTGAAGATGCCATCTTGAATCTAAATTGTGATCCTGGTTGCTCTAGGCTTTCCCCAGCTTTCCTGCAAAGGAGAAGCACCACAGATCTTGCTGGTCTGTAACAGAGCCAATCTTGACATCCTGCGTGGGTTGCGGTTGCCAAGGCTTGTTGGGTCCAATCCGGATACCGACGCTGCAGTCATCTAGATCCTTTGGGGGACAGCGCAAATCCAGCTCCTAGTCATCGTCGATGCCTCCTGGACCTCGTGGCTGAAGAGACAAACTCACCTTCTTCACCTTAAAGCACCCGACATCGCCTGGTTCTTTCCTGGTTCCTTCCTGGTTCCTTCCTGGTCACTGGCTAGTGACCCAGACTCTGTGCCCTCTGCTTTTAGGTTCTTCACATCTCTGATCCACCCTTGAATCCACCCGGACACTTTTCCTCTGGTCGCCTGCAGCACTTCTTTGCAGCTCTCCATAGAAAACGACGACGAAACCCGACATCAAAAGACACCTACGCACCCGGCTTCCGTGGGTGAGGTAACACGAGTACTCTGGTAGTCTCGAGGGTATTGGCCCTCCTAGTGTCTAAGTCTAAAAGGGTTTCGTCCTAGTCCATCCGGAAGTGTCCTTAAACTGTAACTTTGTAACTTTTACGAACTCCATAGAAAGTCAATGGGAGCCTGCGCCTGTGTTTAGACATTGCACGCGACTCCCGTGGGTCTCCTACTTCTTAACCTTTGGTTGCTTAGTGTAGCCCCAGCGTTTCTACAGGCCCTAGGCCTGCTTTCTAACTCTCACGTGGTACTTATACCACTTTCTTAGTATATGGTTAGTGAGGCCCCTAGGGCATAACGTATACTGTACAACTTATGGTGTATTAACTGTGTGACTTGAATTGCATTTTTACCTCTGACCTCATAAAGAGTGCAGAGGGGTTGTGTTTAGATTAAATACATATATATTTGATATATACTTTGTGTGGTGTCCTTTCATTTGGTATTCAAGGGGTTATATATGGTAAAACAACTTGCTTAACTCGCCTACTGAAGTCTTAGCCTGAAGACTGCTGGTTCATGCTACCACTAGGATAGCTTTCTATAAGGTTGACTTTACAACCACCATCAATAAGGGTCGATTAGACTGGTGCAAGGTGCCCACTAGAACTAGTGGACATCATATGCCAGGCTAACTTCTCACAATGACTTAATACAATTCTAATAAAGACCCACAACTTACCACATAAGCACTATGCTACAGTTGTTCAATCTGAAATGATGTGTCTAGCTGTGGACCTGAGCTGGCATAGTTGGAGGGAGAGAGAAGTGGAGACATCCGCTGGGTTTGGCATTACTACTAAAATCTTATATCTGAGTGTCATTGCGGGATGTAAAGATGCAGCCAGAGTCAGGGCCACTGGAATTATGTGTCAGTAGAGGACTAAAGTATGCAACAAGAAAAGAAAAATTATGCGATTTAATGCAGCACATTTTGCAATAGTAGTACTTTATCATTTTGTAATTTTTCACATGTGAACACTAACTGGGGATTCGTTTCGCCTCATAAGTACCACCTGAACATCCAAATAGAGTAATGTGCAACTCAAAGATGACCAATCAACCTTTGCATAGTGCCTTCCGCTGAGCGGCAACAAGGGTCACTGCAATTTTAGTATTGTTTGACCCATTTGAACTAGAAACAATTCTTTTTTGTTAAAATCGGCAGATTAGCATCACAAAATGCTGCGGGCCCATAATTCTATAATAGTGGCAACGGCCATAGTGTATAAATATTTGGGCCCTGCAGTGGTTTACTTATTTAAAGTCCTCTGATTGGCCAGCAGTGTGTGACAGTTCTCTTCAGTTATTCCATGCCTGTTCCTTTGGTGATGGCTGGTTTATTAATTGTACAGTAATGTGATGGACAACACTTGTAACAGATACGTCTTATGTGAATCTAAGAGGTGTAAGTTACAGTTGGCTGCTGACCGCTGAGTGTTATGGCATTACTATTAGTGTGTATGAAAGTACATAACTATCATACCCAGGCAAACCAAAAGTCAGCCCTTGGGTGAAGGCAGAGAAGAAGTCTTGCTGCAATATTTTGGATGAGCTGTATTGTGCATAAGATAAATGCAGGTGTGCCAAGGTGTAGGCTGTTGACATGGTCAATCTTGTAGACTTTGAGTGTGAGGATGGCTTGCGGTTTCTTTTGGTACCCAAGATATGGGAACGTGCAACGTAGTGTTTTCATTGTGTAGAAGTCACTCAATGTGAAATTGATAAGATATAGTATCAAATACAGGGCTGAATCTAAGATTACTCCTGGTTTTATGAACTCTCTTGATACTGGTGGAGGGGCCTCATGTTCCTTAGGTTACATGGCAGCAGGCTGGTATTTTTGCCATTGTCCGCTGATCATATTATCTGTCTATGTGGTACAGAGCTTTAGATGGTTAACCATCATCCATGTGTTTATAGCCTGAAGTCAGTCATCGGGTTTTAAATTGTAGAGGTAGTAGCATCCGCCCCAGCTCTGAAACACAAAAATGACTACACCACGAATGAAGCTCTGTAACACGAGTGTACTCTTCGGCATGCAACTGTTAACTGCATGTACTGCATCATAGACTTTATTGACCACACCCAGACACACCCAAATACCTCCCAACTGATTAAGTAACTTTGTCAGGAGTCTGTCTAGGACTACAAGGGTCCTACTGCACATGACCACATGACACTACATCTCTGTCTTTGTAAATAAAAAATATGGCCCACATATATACATTAGTGTTTCTCAGTGAGTCACTGAGGTGCTTGCATCATTCTTCCAGATCGAGTCATACAAAGTGATGGAGTTGCACTGTCATCTGGCATCGTAGCTGTAGATTTGATGGTAGGTGGTACCTCTGCTCAACCTGATTGCATCTCTTGACATGAAGTCTACTTCGTATGCTGATGACACTCAGCTAATCTTAACGCTAGACAGAGATTCCACTGCGGCAGAGGAAAACTTTCAGTGCTGCCTCCCTGCTGTCATCGACTGGATGAAATCTAACCATCTCAAATGCAATAGCCAAAAAGCAGAGGTCACGCTGCTTGGGAAATCTAACATTTTCAATCCCAAACAGTGGTGGCCTACTGACACTGTATCTCCTACTGGCAGAGTGGATACTGTGAGGAATTTGGGAATTAGATTTGGAACCTCATTGTCCTTCCACTAGCAAGCTCTCTCGGTAGCCAGCACTTGCTTCCACATGATAAAAAACTTTAAAAAATGTTTGATCTACTTCCAGTTACAGCTAGAAAGACAGTCGCAGTTGCCTTAATCCTGTCTCATCTAGATTACTGTAACAGCTTATATGCGGGAGCCATTAAGGCAGTTCTGAAAAAACTACAGATAGACCAAAACGCAGCAGGCTGTCTGGTATTAAAACTGCCAAGGGGGTCATCAGCATCAGCAACACTCAAAACCCTCCACTGGCTGCCCATACACAAAAGGATTCTTTTTAAGATCCTAGAAATTATCTTTAGAACTTTTAGGTCAATTGGACCTAAATACCTTCGGCCGAGAATCAAACCTTATGTTACCCAACGGCTACTGAGATCATCCTCTGAAAATTTTATATCACCTCCCAGCTTTCATCTGACGTCCAGAGGGGGAAAGTCAATGGCAGTCCTGGGAACAAAAGCTTGGAATAGTTTACCCACTCATCTCAGACTCTCACAGTCAGAACCCATATTCAAGAAACTTTTAAAAACCTTAATTTTTGCTGCCCCAGATAATATAGTGTTTTCACTCATCTGATTATTTCCCGAGCATTCTTATGACCTTCATACCACTGCCTCCCCACCCCCCACATTAACACCAAGATGCTCCTCGGAGTGAAAGCTGCGCTTTATAAATGACATAATTCATTCATTCAGATGCTTGGCTTGGGCACTCAGGTGGACTTCTTACACTCAAGAGGTCTGGAGCCGATGAACAGTGAGACAGGTGGTCGAAATGGAACAAAGCTTTTGAGCGGTCACCATAGGTCATTTACTTATCACAACTCTCAATAGATCAGCATCAAAAGGAGAATCAGTCTTGTATTTCTGTTTTTGCTTGTCTTATGACTCGGTCTCCTTAAAAAATCATTTCCCTAGCACATCTGCGCTTATCTGCCTACGCCTTTATCTTTGTTTTTCAAGAAGCGTCTGTGACATGAATCTCATCAGTGTCTAGTACTCAGCTGGTGGTCCATTGTGGTAGCTTTGTTCCAATGGCTCTCCCAAACAGCAAGGTGGGAGGGCTTTCACAAGTTGCAGAATGGGGAGTTGACCGATAGGCTTGAGGGACTAGACACAAAGTTGACTTGAGATTGATTACTTCAAGTGCAGCGCGCTGAACCACTTTCTTCAGGGTGCCCATAAATCGTTCGACACCACCATTTGCTTGTGGCCAGAGAGGTGTGCTTTTCTGGTGCTTGACATTAAAACAACTAAGAAAGTCCTTAGACTCTCTGCTATTGAAGGGCAGACCGTTGTCAGATTTGAGATGGAGAGAACACCCCACTCTGCAAAATATAATCCAGCCTCTCAATAACTTTGTCATGTGTGGTTGAAGATAAATCTTCCACTAAGGGAAAACATGAGTACTCACCAATAACTGCCATGAGATGAATTCAAAGAATTCAACTGCAATTTTCCCCCACACTTGTTCAGGAACACCAGACATATTTAGAGGATTCTGTGTTGTCTTCGGAGACAAGCAGTTACACAAATGACAGGCTTTCTGTTCCTCTCGACTCATTCCTCAAGGCGAGGAAACCACACTCGGTCTCTGAGGGCTCTCTTGGTGGCTACAATGCCAAGATGCCCTTCATGGGCCAGTTCAATAACTTGCTGTCTAAAGCTATCAGGTATGACAGCTCTCAAACCTCCTAGTATTATATTATGACAGAAATTTCTTCCTGCACATTCTTGAATATTTATATTCAAACAAGCTGTGAGAGGTTTGGGATTCTTTCTCTATGACATCTCCTTCAGAGAAAATATGCCCAAATAATTTGAGTTTGGTTTTGTAAAACTCACACTGTTCTGCATTTGAATGAAGACCTGCATTGGTCGAGCAAATTACATACTTGCATAAGAGCCTTACCATGTTACTTTTGTGTGGCCCCAAACACTAATATTTTACCACTATAGTTAAAAGCAAATCAAGATGGGAGAAGACTTTGGTCCCATTCAGCTGTGTAATCATGTCTGCTATATGAGTAGCTCAATGTTTTTCTCTCTCAATTGCCTTGTTGGCCTTGCACATATCAAAACAAATGTGCATTGCCCCTCCACTGTCCATTTTAGGCCCTACCATTATGAGCAAAACCCAGGGAATCGGACCAGTAGAGAGCTCGAAGATGTCATGCTTTAATAATGCTTCCAGTTATTTCTCAATGGTCTGCTGTAAATAAAAAGAAATCTGAAGATGTCGCTGAGCAACAGGAAGAAAGCTTTCATCAATGTAAAGTTGAACCTTCATTATCTTGAGCTTCCCTAGTCCATGAAATAATGACAGGAAGTGACTTACTATTATGGAATGTGTATTAAGGGTGTAGTTGATGGATATCAGTCCCATGTCAGCAGCACTGCTAAAACTAAGTAGACATGCACTCGACGAAGTACCTGGGAGAACATGAATGCTTGTACTGTTGGTTTTTTTAATGCCTTATGGTCTCTACAAATGACCGTTGACTTTGCAATGGCTTGTTTTCGATGCCACTAGATGTGGGGTCAGAGACAGTCCATTGTATTTTTCTGCTGGCATGATATTGATTGATGCATCACTATCTATAATGAAGTTGTAGGGCAGCCATTCACCATTAGCATGATCTTGGCGCTTCGGCCAAGTGAGATGGGTTCCGTCACATGGCAATATCTCTCATTGACTTGTGTTCTTTTTTTAAAGCAGTCAGTCCTACATGTGCATATTTTGCCGGACGTCATTACCTTTGCACACCCATCATCTTCACTGTCGCTCGACGATTACGCACAAGAACTTTTGAAAGATGACTTCGATGATGATCGACTTCATTTAGTGTCTACTTGTCTCAATTGATGCTGCAGTTTGGCTTTCTGGGCATGGCTAGAATGTTATGTTATATGTTATGTATAAAATATGTAGAGTGCATGGCTGCCCCAGAAACGGGGCATCCCAGCATTTGTCTTTAAAAGATCAAGCTGCACAGAACAACTTGACAAAAAGTGACACGAAGAGCACTCACCTAAAAGGAAAACATCTAGGTCTTTGAAATGTTTCTAATTGATGAAGGGAGTACGTTCCAGAGGGTAGGAGTTTTAGTGTGAAAAGAGAGACCTCCGGCTCCTACTCTCTTAACTCGAGGAACAGAGGCAGAGTTTAGATCTGCCAAGCGCAATGGCACAGGAGAAAAATTCAGAAATATCAAATTCGACAAAAGGAGGGCCCCCTGGGAATGCCTCTGGAACCTTCTTGTGCCCATTCACTTGTCTCATCGTGATGTACTTCATTTTTCTTTTGCTTTGCAAACCATTACAAAATGGTTTTCTCTCCCACAGTCTTTGCATATCAGTCCATTGGTGGGACATTTACCTTTGTGTGGAAACGAGAATCAACATCGAAAACACAATTTCTTTTTCTGCTGAGACATCGTCTTCTATGCCTCCACTTTGTGATCCTTCTTACTCTTCATGATCAATGCTGATTCATTCAGGGTTGTTCAAGCTTCCATATCTGCAGCCTGTCGATCTGCACATGCCTCTCTCTTGCAGCCATGAGTACCTTTTCTAGACTGAGCATCTCTCTATCCCGCAGCATCATGTCCGTAGCCAGCAGTATAGTCTTAAGGGGCATGCACTCAGCTATGATATTAAAGTTGTGCTATATATGTGCATTATTTCCCAAATACTGGTTGTACTACTAAATATTGACCCTCTCAGAACATCAAGGTACATATAGGGAAGTATAGATTTACTATTCCTAACTCCACATCTACATACCTGGAAGATATATATATATATATGTATGTATATATATATATATATATATATATTCACTGAAAAAACCATAGGTTATAGACCATATATAGTTAGGAATTCGCATTTACAAAACCTTATTTTACTCACACAAAACCATTGAAATTCCATATATAGTTAGTTGCACTAACTATATATCGCGCACCCGCAATCCACTGCTGATGATGTCACATATTACATCATTCATGACATGGTCAGTGACATCACTGATGACATCACTGATGACATCTCAAATGACATCACTGATGACATCTCAAATGACATCACTGATGACATCACTGATGACATCTTATTTGACATTACTGATCACATCACTGATGATATCATTCATGTGATAATACGATGAACCTCTTCAGACTCTAATATAACCTTAGATACAATCAGTGTAAACAGACACTCACAGACTGTCACTCATCCATGGAGTTACTCACACACCTAGTCAGTCGTGCAAAGAATCAATCACACCTCCATTTCCTCAACTATACAGTTATACAAACTTTACTTATTCAAACATATACTAACACATATTTACTCTCTTATACAATCCCTGATACAAGTTCACAATGATCCATACAGCCACTCACACATTCACTGGCTCTTATGCACAGTTATTTATATATGTCCACTCTCACATGTACTGTGTTTTACATATGTACTTACTTTGACATGTAGCACTGAGATATCCATTCACTCACCAATACACTCATGCACACAGTCAACCGCCCATACAGCTGTTTCCACATGCACTTTTGAAACCATACATCTAGTGAATCAACTGCTCACACATCTATGCACCTCCCAGCCACCCACACACACACTCAGTCTCCCATACAAATACTTGGGCAACCAATCAATAACCCATATAGTTACTCATATAGCTACTTATCAACACATGCAACAGTTTACAGAACAACAGACATAATGATGCACAAATTAAGACAGTTTAGTCACTAACCCATGCACTCAGTGAGACACATTTAATCACTCACTCATACAGTCAGTCATGCACCTACTAAATCCTTCATCCAGACACTTATACATCCACTCATTCTTCAATATGTAATACATATTTTAACTTTACAGAAACATACAGTCACTGGATGTTGTCATCAGTGATGTCATCAGTGATGTCATTTGAGATGTCATCAGTGATGTCATCAGTGATGTCACTGACCATGTCATGAATGATGTAATATGTGACATCATCAGCAGTGGATTGCGGGTGCGCGATATATAGTTAGTGCAACTAACTATATATGGAATTTCAATGGTTTTGTGTGAGTAAAATAAGGTTTTGTAAATGCGAATTCCTAACTATATATGGTCTATAACCTATGGTTTTTTCAGTGAATTTTCAAGGTTTTGTAAATGCAAATTCCTAACTATATATGGTCTATAACCTATGGTTTTTTCTGTGAATTTCATTGGTTTTTTAAAAGCTAACATTTGTAGCTGTAAAATGTATTCTTCTTTAAATCCAAAAATATATTTTAGATGTTTATTTTTAATTTTTTTTTAAATATTTTTTTTCTACGCTTCCGGTAAGCGAACCGGGAAGCTTTCCGTTAGCTCATCTTGATGCCGCGATCTAGTACGCGAACCGGTAAACGTTTCGTTAGCGCAACTGTGACGCGTCGCGGAAGCGCGACGTATCACGTTGTCGCGTAATGCGTCTTATGACGCGCCGCGTTAGCGCTCCCGGAAGTGCTCCAAAGGTATGCTGAGAACAGAAATTTACCTAACCTCAATTTACAGGATGTGGAAATTAAGTGGTTGGGCCAAAGAGGATTAAAATGTCACCAATTGATACCATTGGTGAAAACCTTTATGCATTTGCCAAAACCTGACCTGTTAATAGTGCACTGTGGAGGTAATGATTTGGGCACTTTGACAGGGGTAGGTCTGGAAATGCTTTTAAAGGACACCTTTGAGCAATTAATGGCACTTTTTCCTCAAACTGCCTTGGTATATTCCAATATATGCCAAAGACAGAAATGGAGGTGGTCCAACCAATTTTGTCCACAAATTGAGAAAGCGAGGAAGCATGTAAACAAATCTGTTTCAGCTTTCCTGAGAGACCATGGAATGGGCTCTCTGTACAACAATAACTTGCGTTACTACATGCAAGATATCTACAGAGGAGATGGAGTTCACTTCTCAGATGAGGGCAACAGAATTTTCATTCTGAATTTAAGACTGTGCATTGGTACCTACTTATAAGTACCTAAATGTACCATAAACCCAAAAGCTCTTCTCAGAGCTACCCTTCATCTGATCACACACTTTTATTATTTTTTTTCTAACTTTTTTCTGTAATTTTCAACAAACTACGCTCAAAGAGCGCTATCCGGTACGCGAACTGGAAGCTAACCGCGCAAAATTTAAAAAAAAAAGTTTCATCTTCGCACATATAGTCCTCCTCAGCCACCCTCAGAAAACGTAGGGGGGCAAAATACTTGTACCATGCCCCCTTCTACCCATTCAGAACATTATTTACCCTCCATTTTATACCTTGATTCGACCGAAACACAAAATGGTGGACTCCCGTTACGCTCCTAGTTCGCGGACCGGACCGCTTTCCGGGAAGCGGTCCAAAAAAAAGGTGGGAAAGTAATTTACAGAAAAACGACTACAGACACTCTCACCAAATATAAATTAGCTCATACTACATAACAATCCCTTTCTTTCTCACAATTTTGATTGAAATTTCATTTAGCCATTTAGCCTGTAGACCTCTCCAAGTACCGTGAGGTAAATTACTTCACAAAACACATCTGAACTGTTGGAATTGACAACCAATGAAAATGTTACTTTCATTTTCTACTTTTATTACCTGACATTTGATTGGTTATATACCTGTATATATATAAAGGAGGAGAAGAAAACACAGCCATTTTGACTACTACTTCTTGTTGTACATCACATTTCAATAGCTTCCAAAAACTTCAACTTCTTTGTGAAGGTAAGTTATAATTTTTAAAAACGAAATATATTGTGCACTATAACTTAATATAGTAGACTTTTTCTGCTAGATATACACTATCCCTCTGTAGTAGTAATGTATTTAGATAGACTTCTCTGTTATAGTTATGAATGGAGTTAGGCTTGTCTTGGTTAAATCACAGACACTTTTTTATAGTCCTATTTCCACTCTGATACTATACACTGCCAAAAGATAAATTCACTGATAAAAACTGCCTATCTAAAATTAATCCCAACAGTGCCCTATCTCTAATAATATATATTTTTTTAATCCAAATTTCAGGCAAAATGGAAGGCGAAAACCAAGTTTCTTTTGAAATGGACCTGCAAGAGAGCAGCCAGGAATTGATTGAACAAATTGACATGGAATTTATGGATGAAAGCTTGGATAATGAACTGCTGCAATGTGTCCAAGCAGTAGATGCCCTCCTTGCAAATGAGAACATTTTACAACCTCACAGATTGCAAACAATATTTCAAGAAAATAATAACATTTCAGACACTGAAATGTTAGAAAGTTTAATAAATTATGAAAAACAATCAAAATAAAAAAAAAACTTTAAAAATAAAGAAAACAAAAAAAAACAACAAAAACAACAAACAATTAACATACAGTCTTTAAAAAGAGTATCATTCTATTATCCTTATAGTACGCTGCCCAGAACGCTTTCCGGTTCGCGTACTAGGCGCTCATCGCGCAAAAAAAAAAAAAAAAAAAAATTTTTTGACCCTGCTGGGCCCTTTTAAAACCTCCACATAAAACCTAGGGGGTCAGGGAGGATCTACTATGCCCCCTTATGTAAATTTCCCCCTTTGTTTTGGCCTCCTCTTGTCTCTCGATCCTACCGAGAGACAAGATGGCGGCTGCACCGGACTGTTTAGAATGTAGACAAACACCGAAGAGCCAATCAGCTTTCCGTGCGCAAAGTTCCGTTACGCGAAAAGTACGCGAACCGGATCGCTGCCCGGACCGCTGTTACAGATATATATCTTGATTTAAACGTTAATTTCTCAAAATCCACTGAAGCACATATATTGAGACCTAGCAAAGGCACATCGGGCTAACAGTCCCTACAATTTTGCCAAGTTTCGTGAAAATCCATTCAGCCGTTCGGGCTAAAAGTGAGTCCAACCGCCCTATGGAAATTAACATGGGAAAAACTCGTTTTGGGACCCCACTTTTTTCTCGGCCCCCCCTTGACGAACCCCCCCCAAATTTCCAGGAGCTGCTCAGAAACAAAATGTGCCATTTTCCTGAAAATTTCAGCCAATTCCGTCCACAAACGCCAAAGTTATTAGGCATAGAATTTTCAGAAATCCCATAGGGAAAAAATCCTAACTATATATACCTACTGGCGACCGCCAGTAGGTAATATATATATATATATATATATATATATATATATATATATATATATATATATATATATATATATATAACACGCAGGTAGCCCCAAAGGAGTGTTACATCAGACACGTCGTAGGCTCACTAATTTATTAGCGAAATGCAAGCAGGCAGCATACAAAATAGGGCATCAGTCTTGATAAAGCCAGTATTTAGGCCAGGACTTGGAAGCACCCAGAGAAACCTTCCAGGCCTAAACAGTTTTTAAAACAAGGTACGTAGAAAAGTCTGATGTGGTGTAGTTTTGCATGGATTCCAATACTTTTTCTTACTCAGAATGGCCTGCAAACTCCAAACCTTGGCTATTTCTTTTTTTCATATTTCTGTAAAGAAAAATTCTGAAATCTGTGAGAATTCATAAAATTCCTAACACCCAGCATTCCCACACTTTTTCCACTGAAAACACTACTCCAAATGTTCACCAAATAGTTTGCATTTAACCATTAATCACTTAGGACCTCACAACAGCAATTTATCTACTATGACTATACATTAGAACGAGGATAAAGCAGAATTGCATGGGAGTCAATAAAATTCTAAATAAAGAGATGTCTAGAGAGGGCAATTATAATACCAATACTTTCAGCCTGAAATGCCCTGTTTCTGGTTTCCACATTATTTGGCTCCAGGAGATGAATCCTCAGTGTGTTAACTCTGGCAGGGTTATCTAGATATTAAACTATTTTTGAAAGATAGTCTGTTATAGCAGCCCTTTGTGACATGGCAGTCTATATTGGGTCATTTCAGATTCACACCACTGCTAGTTACAGTATTTGATCCCCTCTGCAGCAGGCAAATTTACCTAACAATCTATTTGGCTCCTGCAAGCAAAATAGTCTGTTGAGTAGATACCCAATCTGACCAGGCTATATTCCACAACAGGCCAGTGTAGATTAGAGCATTGTCAGTCAAATATAAGTCATACCTGTCATGATAAATCTGCCCCAGCACAATAGGCTAACAAATGCACCATGTCATATTGGAATCTGGAGTTTCCTGACTGACCATTGCTTCTGAAGGACTTGAATGACTTGGAGCTTTGGGTTTCCTATCAGCTCCTCACATACTACAATGTGGTGTCCCACAGAGGTCCATCATATCCCCTCTACAATTCACTATCTACCTAACCTCCTTATTCAACCTGGTTAAATCCTTCAACTTCACTTGTTACAACTATGTGGATGACACCCACCAAATGATTTCTAAAAATGGATGGTCTGAAAGACCTCTACAATTTAAAACTTGTCTGCCATCGGGCCTTGTACACATGAATGATAAATAACCATCTAAAGCTAAATATCGTATTACCTGAGCACAGTGACAAACATACCAGCCTACTGCCATATGGATTAAGAAACATGAGGCCCTTCCAATAATATCACAAGAAGCCAGAATCCTTGGGGTAACCATGCATTCAGACAAATATTTGATGGTTTAACAACGTACAACTGAGTGCCTTCTACACAATGAAAAAACTATGTTGTATCCTCCCATACATTGGATACTAACTTAAACTTCAAGCCATCCTCACACTCATAATCTCCAAGCTTCACTATGCCAACAGCATATACCTTGGCACACACACATTCATGATACGCAAAATACAACTCTCACAAAATACTGCTGCAATATTTCTTCCCTCTCGTCACCCAAGAGAATATATGATGGTAGTCTTGCACACACTTCACTGGCTAGCTATAGCAAGAAGGGCAATGTTCAAGGAACTTTGCATTGTTCACAGAGCCTCTAAGAAAAAGGACCGCAATACTTTGAAGCTAAAGTCAAGCAATACAAACAAATCAGGACACTACACTCCAGGCTTGCAACTCTTATCATATCACCTCACCATAAGCTATCCATAGGAGGTACTTCTTTCTCAGTACAAGCCGCCAAGCTCTGGAACTCCGTACCAGCCAACATTCAAAGCATCGAAGAACCTTAACACTTTAGAAGCCAGTTGAAAACATGGCTATTTCCAAGGCAACTACACCACCACACATTTCTGCAACAGAACTTACAAAGACAGTTGCATCCTCAAACTCGATCTTCAGCTTGTGATCCATAGCTGAAAACAACCCAACCAGCAAACTACTTTTGGTAGGCAGGTAAGTTGAGGAGAGTTGACCTATGCTTCGCCGGGGTATTATATGGTTATATAAGTTTATGCATAACATTTATGGCCCACACTAATACTGATACCATAACACTCAGCAGTGGGCAACCAACTAGAACTTACACCTCTTACATTCACATTAGACACATCTGCTACGAGGGTTGTCCATAACTAGTACTGTTATCAGCCAATAAACCAGCATTCACAAAATGAGCAGGCATGGACTAATTGAAGAGATTTGGCATACACTGTGGGTCAATTGAAGGACTTTAATCTAGTCCATGACTGCAGGTCCCACATATATATACACAATGGCCGCTTCTTTAGATCTCACAATGGCTTTCATATTTGAGATGATGGTAACAATGCACATCCCAAAAGATCTCTCCATATCTCTCTCCCTCCAGCAATGCCAGTTGTGGCCCACAACTATACACTAGGGGGTAAATTTACTAAGATTTTGCGTCTGCTTTCCGTCAATATTGTGGTACAACCCAGAGCAAAATCATTTTTGGGATTTACTAAGCAATGCTAAGTCACCTTGCTTGGCTTCCTGTAGTTTAGTAAATACAAAGTAGTGCAAAGCAGCGCATATTGTTGCCTTGAGTTACCTTGTGTTGGGAAGAAGTTTCATGGGCGGAGCATGGGTGTTCTCATACTCCCCCTTGGAATTAGGGACAGTCCCAGATTTACTAAAGCTAGTAAACTTGGAAATGCGCAGAATTGCTAACCCTTTCCCAGTGGGGCGTAACAAGGAGAAATGTCTTTATTTCTTCTAGTTACTTCCTCAATCTATGTGTGCTGCATTGTACAGCACAAATAGAAAGAGGAATGTGCCTCTATGGATTGATTTTGTGCAAGGGTGCCAGCATTAACACCAGGCAACACACAGTACGCCGACCCTAGTAGACATCAGAAATGTGCCATATCTTTGTAAAAAAATCTGACTTTCACCTAACTGCCTTTCACGCAGAGGAGGGCAGCAAGTTGTTTTGCTGATTTATGTGAAATGTAGGCAAATCTGCTCCAAAATTTCTGATTGGACATCTATGTGCAGTAATCAGCTAAGCAGACTATTATCATAAGAAATACCACAATGGGACACACAGAGCTGTTCAAAGGTGCCAGCCTACTGAAAAAACTTGTGCATCAAAAAGATTTGTTTTGGTCCTATTAAAATCTATGTTTCCATTGCACTTCAGAATTATAAACCAAAATGTGCTTCATTAGTACCTTTGCAACTGTTGGTAAATGTTTAATATTTATTCTGTTCATTTACAGGTATTTACATTTTATATTGATTAGAAACAAATTGACATCCTACAGTATTTCTTTTCGCACTCCCTGTACTCAAGCCACTGGAATTATGTGATTCCGCTGCCACAGTGTTTACTGCATAATTATGAATTATTCACATTTGCCACATAATGCATAATCTGCTGTATAATACACATATTTTAACCCAAAAAAACATTTTGTTTCTAGCTCATACAGATTATAAATTACAAAAAATGCTGCACATGTGCGGCTTTGCAGTAGACGGTCCTTTGCAAAGGTTGACTGGTCACCTTTCTGGTACTTTCAGCGAGGGATATTTGGATGTGGAACTGGTACAAATAAAGTGAAATCTTTCCCCAGACAGTGCTAATATGTGACAAAATCATGAAGTGATACTAATACAAAATGTGCCGCACCAAACTAAATCATTTGTGCTTTCTTGCTGCATAATTTGGGCCTCAAGTGCAGCCTAACTCCAGTGGCCCAGTCTGTACCGCCGAGAGATTGTCACATAGTTCACGTTACAAAATCCACTCACTTTGCAGTCAAATGAAAAAAAGTAAACAACATCTCCACAATTAAAGGATTAGCATGCATTTGCCGAAAGACAGCCTGACATTTATTTAACCTGCCTTGCAACATGCAGCAAATGTAACAAGATAAAACCAAAATTGAAATGCATTTTTATTGCTCATTCATCTTCAGAACTATTCCCACTCCAGTGAGTGCAAAAGTAGGGAAAATGTTGGATAGTGTAGGGGTTAAAAATACTATTCCGGAGCCAGGGAGTGCAACAGTAGAGAAATTGTTGGATACGTAGGGGTAAAAATTACTATTCCCACTCCAGTGAGTGCAACAGTAGGGAAAGCGTTGGATAGCGTGGGGGTAAAAATGACTATTTCCAGTCCAGAGAGTACAACAGTAGGGAAAGCGTTGGATAGCGTAGCGGTAAAAATGACTATTCCCACTCCAGTGAGTGCAACAGTAGGGAAAGCGTTGGATAGCGTGGGGGTAAAAATTACTATTCCCACTCCAATGAGTACAACAGTGGGGAAAGCGTTGGATAGCGTAGGGGTAAAAATTACTATTCCCACTCCAGTGAGTGCAACAGTAGGGAAAGCGTTGGATAGCGTAGGGGTAAAAATTACTATTCCCACTCCAGAGAGTTCAACAGTAGGGAAAGCGTTGGATAGCGGGAGGGTAAAAATTACTATTCCCACTCCAAAGAGTGCAACAGTAGGGAAAGCGTTGGATAGTGTAGGGGTGAAAATGACCATTCCCACTCCCGAGAGTGCAACAGTAGGGAAAGCGTTGGATAGCGGTAGGGTAAAAATTACTATTCCCACTCCAGAGAGTGCAACAGTAGGGTAAGCGTTGGATAGCAGGAGGGTAAAAATGAATTTTCCGACTCCAGAGAGTGCAACAGTAGGGAAAGCGTTGGATAGCGTAGGGGTAAAAATTACTATTCCCACTCCAGAGAGTGCAACAGTAGGGAAAGTAATGATTTAATATATAAATAAGTATACACTAATTATCAATACCAATTAAAATGTAATTAAATTAATTACCAATTACTAAATATTTAATAATTAATTAATTATAAATACCAATAAATTGTATTTATTAAAAAGTAATCATCTATTAATAATTAATTAACAACCAATTACTTTTCAATACCAAAAATGTAATAAGATAAACACAATTACCAATTTTTAAGAATTAATTACCAATTAATAATTAATTGACAATTATTTAATTATCAATACATATAAATATAAATACATATTTACTTAATTACAATTAAATTACTTCCCTCCCTATTCCCCTATAACCCACAACCCACTCTAAATAATACATTAAAACAATTAACACAATTACCAATTAATCAATTAATTAAAACTTAATTACCAATTAATAAAACATAATTACCAATTAATAATTAATTAACAATTAATTAATTACCAATACATACAAACAAAAATACTTATTTACTTAATTCCAATTAAATTACTTCCCACCCTATTCCCCGATAAACCCACAACCCGCTACAGAACTAAAACGCAAAATTAAATAAAAATAATTATTAATTCAATAAAAACTCATATTTAATTTACTATAATTAAATGACTTCTCACCCTATTCCCCTATAAACCCACAACCCGCTACAGAATTAAATTACGCAAAAATTAAATAACAAAACATTCATTATTTAAAAAAAATTAAACATACATAACAAATATAATATATATTTTTAACACATACTAGCATACATAACACTAAAAACAAATTCGATATTATGTAAAACGATATTTTAAATTCGATATTATGGGAATCGATATTTCTTACCTTAATTTTGATACTCTAACCAACTATATTTTGGTCATTCGATATTCTGTCCATTCTATATTTTTTATTCGATATTCTGGGCAGTCGATATTTCTGAATCGATATTTAGGGTGTTCACTGTGAAATTGAAATGACCCAATATAGCCTGCAGTGTCGTGAAGGGCTACTATAATAGACTAGATATCTTTACAAAATGGTTTACTATCTTTAAAACCCTTCTCAGGTCAACACCCTGAGGATTCATCTCCTTGAATTAAACACTGTGAAACCATAGTCAGGGCATCTGGGGAAGAAAGCATTTGTATTATAATTGACCTCTCTTGACATCGTTCATTATCGGCAAACTTTTTCAGATTTTTGTATAATGTAATTTTAGATCTGTGTAGTATGAATCTGCTTTTTAAAACTTACTGATTCCTTTGAAATTCTGTTTTATGTTTATCTAATTTATGGTTATAGCAAATAGATTTCCGTAATGAGGTCCTATGTAATTATTGTACTCAATGCATAATAGTTGGTGAATACTTGGGGCACCGTTTTCATTTGGAAACATGTGGGAACACTAAATGGCAGGAATTTTATGGATTTTCACAGATTTCGACATTTTCCTTCACAGAAATATGAGGAAAATATGTGATTTAGCCAGAGTTTAGTGTTTGCAGGCCATTCTGGATAAGAAAAGGTATTAGGAACTGGCAGGTTTTCCTGAGTGCCAATCAAGCCTCGGCCTAAATACCCCAGCTACCCACATCCATAGAATGGGTTAAGTTGCATAATCTTGACGTTTCCTTTCTCCATTTGGCGCGTTTCTTTTTATGGGTAATAACCTAGCCATACAACTGGGGCACTTTTGTTATTGGAAGGGATGTAGGAGCACTGTGTGGTAGGACATTTGTGGATCCCTGCCGATTGCATTAGCGTGGCATGCTTTCACTTTCGTTTTGCTGTGACATCAACCCGCACAGCATACTATGCAATGCAGCAAAACGAAGAAAATGAGACTCAAGCGAAGAATTTCCCACTCGTTCCAACTTTGATTTTGATAAAGAAAATGTTTCCAGAGTTTTTACAAGAAACACTTTTTTTTCCCAGCAATTTGGATGGTACTTTGAAGTCAACCCTACTGTAAAGGTAATGCAGTAAACGTCAAGAGGTGTTCCTCAGCCCTACATCAGTTAAAACCCGCCAAATCCATGCAGCGTGATGTCCTGTCCAAGAAGGATTGACAACAAGGTTCAGGGATACGATGACCACATTGTAATAAGGCCTTTGCTCGACGGTCATAGGGTAACTTCTCCTGTTATAGAAGGTTCCTAGGATGGTAGGCTTCTGGGACTGAAGAATAGAGAAAAGCACATAGATGTGGAGTTGGGAATAGTGAATCTACGCTTATCTATATGTACTTAACAATATACTTGGGGGAGTGTCAATATTTAGTTGTACAACCAATCACAGCAACAATAATAAAAAAAAGCCCCAATAAACACTGTGTGCTTTAACTCCTTGCATACTGTACATTTTCCCTACATGTATTTGTGAAAGAATTAACCTATTGTGCATTTTGGGTGATGACCCCATAAAAAATACTTCTGGCTATGGGTCTGGGTTTGGGCATCTTTTTTGTTTGTTGTTAGTGGGATGGGCTGGTAGATGTAGTTTTGGCTTGGCAAGCAGGAACAGCGAGCAGAGTTATGTCAGGTTGAGGGGTGGTAATGGTTCTCAGCAGGTTCCTAGCAGGGGAGTCGGTAGGGCTATGGGTTTTGGTGTGTCTTGAGGCTCTGGAAGTGTTAGGAAGGTGAACTTTGAAGTAGTTAGAGAAGGACAGAGGCTTAAGGATGGATAACGCTTTAGGATGTTTGCTGACCTTGGGTAATTTAATGCAGTTTTAAGGTATTTTGGGTGTTAGGGTGTTTGTCTGTAATTATAAGCCTGGGTTTTGTAAGATTTAAATCTTTGTGACAAATTATGCTAATATAGCGCAAATTGGTTTAATTAAAGCAGCCTTTTACACACATGAAAGAGTGTCTTGTTCACAGCCTCGCCTGTTGTATGCTTCTTCGGACTGCTAGCCCAAGGCAAAGCATGTAGAAACAAACCCTAGCAGCCCAACAGGTATTGCAGAGAACAGGTTTATGAACGGTAATGATACTTTCGTAATGGTCTATTCTCAAGGCAGGTTCCATGTGCTGGAACAGGTAGCAATGAATCTTGTGTTTTGATATCAATAAGCCCCTCTAGTAGCCTGGCTAGACAGGGGCACAGCTAGTGTGCCATGGACCTCAGCACAAGGAAGAAAAGGTCTCTCTGGCCCATGTTTGAACTGTGAAATACAGCAATAATCAGTGTACAGACAACTAGACCCTGTAGGTATTAGGGCTCCAGTACCACTGCACCTGCTGCCCCAACAGAAGCTGCACCCATGTGACTGTACCATTCAGATCTTACATTTAATGAAATGCCGGCGTCCCCCTTCGGCTCCCATGTGCTTCCCTGGAGATCCATTCTCCAGCTCAGCGTCATGGCGTTGGATGATCTTCCGTAGAATGCATCATCCAAATAAACACCTTTTCGTCACAGTGTCCTCATGCAGCCTTCGAGTAAGCTCTTCTTACCACAGTCTCGACACTCTTGATCCAGGCATAGCCACACCCTAAATTAATTTCCTGCAAAGTCACTTGCAAACAATGCTTCTGCACCAGTCACTCCCACTCATCTATAGGTGCTGAATAAAATCAATTTCTCTGCAGTCTCTTGAGCCAGGGATTAGCCACGGTTATTTTTTCTTGCCCTGGTCTTTTTATTATTTCTCTTACCATTTAAAACAGAGGACATACCTCCGAGGCTGCCTTGTTTAAAGTGACTTTCAGGAGTAGCCTCAGCCCTTAGAATTGGTAATTGACTCCTTCTGGCTAGGATACACACCTCACCTCAGGTTGTAACAGATGCTGTGTAAAATCCTGATCTTTTCACTTAGAAATCATTCATTTCAGGAGTGTTAGTCTCATTAGTTCAATGCATGCAAACCCTGACTACAACACCCAGAGTGCACTAGGATGCTGCACAAAAGTCCAGGAGTTAAAACATTGCCGTTATTGACCTGGAGGGAGATGGCCCCCCTACGTCTGGCCTCAGCGTATGGGTGGGTAGTGTCTCAACTTCATCTTATGGGGAGTTTAATAGTCAAGAGAGCCAAAGATATTAATGAATGAGAGTGAGGTGAAAATATTTGGTAAAATCAACTGCTAGAGAGACCTGGTTAGAATTATGAGAATTATCCTTCTTGAAAGCAGATTAGATTGAGGGCTTTTGGAGAGACGCACCACTGGTAGGAAAATTAGGAGGTGAATGGGAGGTTGTGATTAGGGCAAGTGTGCCATGCAGGAGGATTCTATTACTAGATTTAGCCAGTGCCGGCCTGAGGAACCAAAAGCAGCCTTTGCTACTTTGTTCTCCCCCTGCAATCTCTCTTTTTCCATCCATTATTTTTCTCATTCTCCTTTTCTCTTTTCTCTCTTTTACCAGTCTAGCTTCCTTATTTGTTAATTTCTCTCTCTATTCAAGTCTCCCTCTGTGTTGCAATTAACCTTGGGGAGTTGGGGAAAGTGACAGAGGCACCAGGACCGGTCCTGGACTTTCAAAACAGACTTCATGGGCTACATCCCACTGGGGAAATGCCCGGTGGAATTAAAGACCTGTCCAGCCCTGATTTTTGGGGCATATCTTGGTAGAAGGAAGGGTTGATTAATTTTGATATTTCCTGACACCGTGCACCCAACTGAGGGGGGAAATACAGTGGGATTTTGGTTTTCTATGGGTTTCAGGTGTGTTATGTGTGCCAGTCAAATAGAGGGCAACATTATGAAACATCAACACTTTTCAAACCCTTAAAATCCATCCTAGCAGCTTCTTGTTGTATAAACTGGCTTGAGAAAAGCTGTTAATACACAACGGAGCTGACCTCATGTGTGAAGACTATACCCTACTTGTTTCAGGGTTAAAGCTTTGTAGAAGAGTTTTTTAGGAATTTGGGGTGCTGGTCATCAGTTCATATTTAATGTGTAGGTTCGATTAAATCAGATTACAAACACAAGAAGGTGATGAGCGAATAGGAAATATCAACAAGTTATTGGGACGCTTCTCTCATTGGCAGGTAGGACATAACTGATCCATTCGGCAATAATACAATATGGTGCCTTACAACAATTGACAATACATATTTTTAAGAAACATGGAAATAAAATAGATAGACAATTACCAATAAAAGTTCTGAAAGTGAAGATTACACTGATAAAGTGACAACGTTGGGAAGTTTGAACATGCAGATATGTCACTTCAAGCAAATTCACTACTTCTCCTGAGACTCAATGAAAAACCACTCAAAGTTGAGAAACAAGTGCTGCTTTCAAGGATAAATGGCATGAGAGATCTTAGTACTGATTACTACACCAGACCATGAAAAAAAACGTATGGGGCCACATTCACAAAGCTAGTTGCACATTTAAGTTTGATTTACATACTCACAAAGTCTGCAATTCAGAAGTCAGTTTGTCGCTCATAAAAACATTTACTCACACAGACGTTTTCAAGTGAAAAAATATTCTCCTGGTTGTGGGGTGGGAGTATCATGAACACCCCAGCCACATACAGACATTTGGTGGTATTTCCAAGCAAGTTATTATCTCCTTCACCCCCTGGAAATGGTCAGAAGCTTATTCTTACCAGAGGATAAGTAAATATTTTTCCAAGTTGTGAAGAGGAAAGGCCAGGGCACAGCAAAAAACGTGCATTCTCCTAAAGGAAAAAACTAAACTTTTTTTTTACAACTTTTTTCCTTTTACAACCAAAAATATACATGCGAATATTTTTCATGTTAGAAAGTCATTAACAAAACCTTTTAAGGATTACTTCAAAAAAGCTGAAGCTGTGCATTGCCAACGTTTTAAAATATTAGCCTCTTGAATATTTATCCCATACATTTATTTGGAAAATTGTGGTATAAAATTAAACATTAGCACCGATTTGTTTCTAATTTTCATTTATGGAGAATCTAATTGTCCCTAAACAGATCAAACACTTTGCTGTGCTATAACTAAAACATTTTGCAGGGCTGATTGTAGTTGCCACTGCCAGTCAAGCTCGCAGGGGCCTCATGTCAGTTTTCCCTGCCTGCTTTCCTACGCTTCCCTCCTTTGCAAAAACCGGAAAAAGGGCGATGCAGCAGTTTCAGTAAAAGCTGTGAACTTTGCTGAGCAGGCGCCATGTTGGTTGCACTCACCATCGCTTTTTCAGCAAGTAGCACGTTACTCCGCAACCCAGAGGATTAGAGGTGAATTAGTATAGGTAGATATGAAATTAATTTGAGCAATGGACATGTGAGTTTGTTATTTGGATTGAAAAAGGATAGTGGAGGGATAGAAAAGGGAAGGGTTTGCATTTATATAGCGCTTGCTACCCCTGATAAGGTGTCGAAGTGCTTTTCATACTAACGCACAGTGGCTACTAACCTGACTAAGTTCCTACTTGAAACCAGAGCCGTTGCTTGTTGTAAGTATACCAGTGCTGGCACTCAGTGATGGTGAAATGTAAGGGGGCTCTCAGTAAATTACACTGGCATCATCTCAGGCGCTGTACTTGTGTGGCGAAACACACATATGAAGTGTCTATTTTTTGTCATTGTCTCACACACAAAGGCCCTCATTACGAGCAGATTTATTAATTGGGCTATAGATTTTAACTCCCCTTACAACACATGTTGAAATTATGATTCTTGTGATAAATATAAGCAGATCGACTCTGCCAATATTTATCGGGGAAAATAGTGCCTTATTTAACAGAACATGTGGCGTTTGGTGCAGTAAGAACCAAAATCCATGTTATTCCCCCCAAAACTCATAATTGTGTGGTATTTATCACACCTGATAAATTCCGACCAAGCAGACTTGGATTTTATCAGGTCCAATAAATATCACACCAACCACTGGGATGCTCGAAACTAGGGCCGAGTGCCTTTTGCTTGCACGCATCCTATACACTAGTATGTTTCTTTTTTTTAAACACTGGCGTGCAATGTTTGTTAGGCGTGAGTCCCATAAAATCTAGGGACTCTGTACAACGAGTTAACGCCGCCATAGCTGCACTTTTTTGACGGTACAGCAGCGATTTTATATCACCATATGTGCAAGCTGTTGCTAACCGCAGTTAGTGCCCGTTTTCTGTTGAAAGCTTGCATTATAAAGATCGTCACTTCTGTTAGCGATAGCTAATGAAAATGAGATGCAAGGGAGGCGTTATCATGCAAAAACAGCAGGCTTAAGGTACTGACGCAGTGGCGTCCTACAATCATCGCAGTGAAATCTGATGGATTTCACTGTGCCGCTCCTATGAGGCTTTGTCGCGTGGGAACGCACACCCCGCCCTACATCCCACCTGAGGCAGGCATAATGGGGCACAGGGCTTCACAAGGTCACACATATATGCCTACATGCGTCACTTTGCAAATACGGTGCAACGTGGTGCTAGATTTTGCCTGGTCTTTTCTCAAAGGGTGCCAGAGTGTCTGCGCAGTTGGAGATCCATCGGTGGAGGTTGTGTGCTGTGATGTTATCGTCTGTAAGCGTTGTTGGAGTGGTGGTACTGAGGGAGCTGGCGAGAAGGTCTTTGGTGGCCTTGATCCAGCTGCGAGGGGGGGCAATGATGGTGGTGGTGCACGGTGGGCATGGTGAAGACGTGATTTATACAATGATGGTCTGTCCAGGAGAGTCCGGTGGTGCGGCTTTAGTTGAAATTCCAGCTGAAGAGGTGCTCAACCGTTTGTCCTACTGTGTGGCTTGGTGCGCTGACTAGCTGCTTGAGTCTGATCTTGGCGAGCTTCCCCAGGAAAGGGTGATGTTCTGGTCACTGGAGTTGTCTAGGTGGAACTAGAGTTCTCCAAGTAGGATGTCGTCGGTGGATGGGAGAGCCTGGGGTGCAATGAGGTCTACAATGGTATCGGTGAATGGGGGTTGATGGCCTGGGGAGCCTGCTGATGAGGGTGCCGCCGAGGATGGTGTTGGAGTTGGTCCAGATCTGGAAGTTGAAGAGCTCCATGGTCACCGCTGGGTTTGAAGAGGTGGCATCGAGGAGGCCCCATATTTCTGTTGCCTGCGTGAGGGGGGACCATGTTGAGGAGGAGGATGCAGTTGAGCCGGTCAGGTGCTATGTTGGTCGGCTGGGTGGCACGTGGCACTGGTGTGCTGATGTGGTAGAAGGTGCGTTTGTAGTTTCAACAGGCGCAGGGTTCAAGAGAATTCCACAGTGTTTCTAAATGGCAGGCGGTGTGGCATCCAGGGTTGAGGGCAAGGAGGGTGTTGGCGTTGTATCAGTAGAGTGTCCGAGAAGAAGGGTCCTTGGTGCTGAGCGCGGTCCAGGACACAGCCGGGCTTGCCTATGGCTTGCCTTTGGCACAGGAGACATCCATTACAATGCAGGCATTACATCGTAATGCCCTTACAATGCAACTTTAACAACTCAGTTGCCCTTACATCGCTTGTCATCCCAACGCATTATCAGGTTAGCAATGGAGATTTTTAAGTTTTCGGGCGGGTATGGGTTTCGGGGGTCAGAGATTAATTTTAGCATGTGTTTTGGGGGTCAAAGATGAATTTTATGTTCCAGGGTGTGTTTTGGGGTGCAAGGGTTAGTTTTAGGGTTGCACTCACGTTAGTGAGAATAGTACTTTTTACACCTTTCCTATCCAGCACTTTCCCTACTGTTGAAATATGCATAGTATTAGTATGAATTGTAATGGAATGTGATGTAATGGTAACGTCATATATTCCTCTGGCGCACAAGTGGTACACCCGCAGCGCATGGCCGCACAGCAGGCGCCATTGAAAAGTTCTGCAGGGGGACTGGGTAGCTGGGAAGCGGGAGGTGGGAAAAGCGGGAAAGGACACCGGAGGGGGCAGGGATGTGGGTATGTGTGTGTGAGCAGGGGTTATAAATGTTTTAATAAAAGAAATCTTGCCTCGAGGCCGGGTACTGCGTCTTCTGTGCTCCTGCACTCCTGAGTCTGCTTCCAAGAACAGGAAGCAGGCAGCCAGGCTCTCTCCCCTAAGCCAAACACAACGCTACAATGTGGCGTGATGATTGTTCAGGAGTGCCGGGACAAGGCGTTCAGCCAGGGGCTGGAGGGGTGGGCATGTTCTCCATACAGGCTGTGATGCAGCCTGCATTGCGAACAGGGAAGTAGGCTTGACTGATTTGGGTGGCCTGAGCGGGCCGACCAAACAGTTATTGCGCTTGAGTGGGCATACCACTCCGCCCCTGCCCTACTCCATGAGTGTAGCAGCCCTACCCACCCTCCCGCACGCAAAAGAAACATAGCATGAGTAGATTAGAAAGTTATCATCATGTTATTATTTTTCCTCATCTTGCACTGCCTCAAAGCAGTGGGGTGACACTCTTCCTTCATTGCGGATGATCCACCACAAGGGGTGCGTCACACAAAGGGGCTAGGCCTGGGCGACTCGAACACTGGGCCTCCTCCGCTACGTGTCCCATCTTCTCCTTACCTGGACATTGACACTGTGGTGCAATCAGCTATACTCTCTCCAAATCTGTGACTCAGCCAGCAGGAGCTTCAGCCAGGTGGTATTTCAAAAACCTGGGTACAGCAGTCGCTGCCAAGTCAGCTGGGGAATCTCCTGTTGCAGGTGATGAAAAAGGGCCCCCTTAGGCATGAAGTTGCAGCACTCCTGCCACACAAGTTCGGTGCAGCTCAGGGGTCTCATCCTCCACAGCGTCCGGCCAGCGCAACATCATCCGGCCTGTGATGCAGAGAGTCGCCGCCCACCATTGGCAATCTCCTCCGTGCACCCCGGTGTAGTGGTGGATCGTAGTATGCAATGCAGACCTCCCTACGTTGGATGCGCAGGAGCGCCTCCACGGTTCACAGCTTCAAGGGGTTGAAGGCAGTATTCTCACACAGGTCAGCAACGTGTCTCCATGCGGTTGGCCAGACTTCACCGTCCAGGTAAGGGCGATCGGCGCACCTCAATGACTAGCGCCACGGCCCAGCGACTCCACAGCACCTCTGCATCCCACTCAGGGACCCAGACGCAGGCCAAGCAAGGCCTCCTGGCCCTGGGGACAGTCCGCGCATTCATGGTTTTGGATGCCATAGTGTTGGCAGGGGTACACAATGAAAAGCGATGCATCACTGGTTTTGCCCAGTGATGCGTCTCTTTTTATAGATGTAGTCCTGAATTTCTTCTTCCCCTGGAACTCTGGCTGGTGATCTGTGCTGAACTTGGCCCTGGCTGATCCATTCTGCATACAATTGGTTTTATATCCTATGTTTAATTGGAGGTGGACTGATGAGCTATTTTTGTCTATAGGGGAAAAAAAACTCATGTTAGACTGACTAACATGCCTTTTTTGCTGCAAATGGACCTTTCGTTAGTTTTCTTCTGCTAACGCCAGAATTCCTATCGCCTTCGCTCTTGTGTGACCGGCAGTTTTCACTGCGGCTCCCTAAAACTATCGCCATGTAGTGACGTCTTGTAAATACGTCCCTAACAAGCCGATATTTATGAGCGGTACAAGGTGGTAAGAAAACTGCAGCGAACTAGCAATAGCGGTAGTTAACGTCTGTCCTTGTACATATGGCCCTAGGTTTCTAGTGTTTGTGTTTGGCATGGCACTAGAATATCACAACCTTATCGGTTCTCAGAAAAATTGAATTCTAATTACATGTACAAGAACATCACCGTATTGAAGGTGATAACAGAAAATCTAAACACAATTGGGCTTTATGTTTGTGTATTATATTTTTAACACAATATTTCTGTCAGATTATATTTTTGGTAACAATATTCTGACATAGTACCTTGTGTACATTTCCTTTACTGCATCTAATAAAGTATGTGTTTGTACACAGGGGTCAGCGGGAAAAATCAAATGTTCCACTACAACTCATTCAAATATGTATACATTTTCATATGGTGATGTAATAAACAAAATGTGCCCAATTAACAAACGAGACACAGAGCATAGACCCCAAGGTCTTGTGTTATTTTTCATTTTGCAATGGTTTCAAAACCATTACTTCATGCTTGCAGGCAAGCATCTGGACCTCTCTGCAATGCCATTCTGAATGAGGTTTCACCTTCTTACAGATTCAGCCGTGTGTTGTCGAAGACCTATTGTCTCTAATGTCATTATATAGAGAGGATTTTAAGTCAGCCCCTTCCTCTCTATTGGATGGCTTTAATGTCTATCTCAGTTCCTTACTCTTAATTTGATGGCTTTTTCCACAGTGTCCCTCTACTAAAGCATGTCTTCTTTACCATCCTTTTGACTAGATTACTTTTTATCCTTTATCTGCTAACGTCATGACATCAGGGAACTATTTTTTCTTTTCTTTTTTTTCGAATGTTGAATTAAAATGCATGTCTTTGCTCACTCTCTACTCAACGCCACTTGTTAAGTATACACTTTTTAACATTCATTGTTTACTCCTTCTCCTCCTCACGTTTCAAAACATTTTCTTTTTAAAAATTAATTTAATTTCTTAGGGCTCAACTGCTGCATAATGCTGCCAATCCTACTTCTTCCTTTCTTTATTTTTCCGGTGTTGCACTGGTAGAACAAAGTCTTCTTCATATGTTCAGGTACAACAGAGAGTAGGTTTACTTGTCGTTACATTTTACATGACAGGTTCAAGTTCCTAAGTACCACTAAACCCAACCAGGAGCAATTCATGTTTCCAGCTCTGCCTTTAGGTCTTCTCTGATCCTTGCACCAGACACAAGTGAAATCAAGGAAAGGGGACATTTTACATATGTACAGCATATGTACAGCATTCTGTGCACCAGAACACTCAGCCGGGGCCGGGGACAGTAACACTAATGGCTGACTCAGGGTCACCATACCTATTACAAATAGTAACAAGTTGGAGGAATTGTTCAGTTCTAAAATTGGTCACAACCTTGATAAGCCAGATGTACACCGGGTGAGTTATACAGGTGAACCCATAGACCTGTTAGGTTTTTGCAAACATCATATTCGTGTTTAAAGAAAGGGCAGCTTTTTGTAAATTATATGTTTCTGAGGCGGGACGCTGTGTCTTGGGCTGGTGGGATCAGGGCGAACTAGGGATATGCCTAGACCTCAATAGCCAAGATCCTGTTTTATATATTGACCCTGCACAGGAGGACACATGTAACAAAATCTCCTTGAAGTTTCCTAAAGTTTTCACTGGAGATGTGGGGGAACTTAAAGGATTTTCCCATAAAATTATTCTTAAAGAGAATGCCAGACCGTGCATTCATGAAGTTAGGAATATTCCTTTGGGAGTTAAAGAAGAAGTTCAAAATGAAATATAAAAACTTGTAGATAAAGACATAATTGAAAGTATTGGATCATCTGATTGGGTCGCCCCCTTGGTGGTCGCGCACAAGGCCAATGGAAAAATCTGTTTGTGTGCGGACCTTACAGAACTTAATAAGAACATCTTTATTGATGTGTTCCCCCTACCTAAGAATTACTTTCTGCCACAAAAGATATGGAATGGTTCTCTACAATTGACCTAACTTCAGATGTGGCGCAGCGGCCAGGGTGACTGACTCCGAAACGCGGTGGCTCACGGTTTGATCCCCGGCGTTGGCGGCAGGTTAGCCCAGCACCATGTGACTCTGGGCAATAGCTTGCTTAATCTTCCCGACGGCCCCCAGCGCCTAGAGACCCTTACGGGTGATTGTTCGCGCTTTACAAATGTGGATTATTATTATTATGGATTATTGTCCCCCTTCATGCTGAAAGTAAACACGTAACAGCCTTTGTCACCCCATTTGGTTTATTCCAATTTAAACAAGTACCTTTTGGGCTGGCATCTGCTGCCGCAATGTTTCAGTGTATCATGTCCAAAATTTTCAAAGATATGAAGGACGTACTCTTCTTTCAAGACGATATTCTTATAATTGGTAAAGATAAGCAAGAACATGATATACTCCTAACCAAGGTTTTACAGTTGTTGGAGAAGAAAGGTCTAACGGCTGAAAATTTTAAGTGCAGAATTGGCCGGAAAAGCGTGACTTACCTAGGTCATGAAATTAGTGCTTGTGGTATTTGTCCCAAGTCAGATCTTGTTGATGCGTACTTAAAACTCCTGTTCCACTGAACAAGGAAGAGGTTAGGTCCTTCCTTGGACTTGCGGAATATTACAAAAAATTTGTGAGCAACTCTGCAGACAAGATGTATTGTATCAGACAATTATTTAAAAAAGTAAGTATCTTCCGTTGGTCAGATGAATGCCAGTCAAGCATGGAAGGCATAAAAAGAGATATTTGCTCTGCTCCAGCTCTCAAAGGGTTTGACCCCAAACTTAAAAGCTTCATCACCACAGACGCTAGTGGTAAGGGTCTTGGTGCCGTCCTATCTCAGTTGCAAGGCGATGGTTTTGAGTGCGTGGTAGCTTTTGCTTCAAGAGCTCTTACTGTCATGGAGAAAAGTTATTCTGTGATCAAAGGAGAATCACTAGGTTGTTTGTCGGGTCTTAAAAGCTTTAGACAATTTATTTGGGGAACTAGTGTGACACTTCGCACAGATCACAAACTGCTCTCTAAAGTCCTCACTTCTCATGGACTTAGTAATGTTTCACCTAGAATTTCACGTTTTTCTGCACATCTGTTAGACTTTGTGTATGACGTTGTGTACGTACCTGGTGTGCGCAACAGAATCACAGATTTCTTAAGCAGGAGTCCCTTGTCTGTTGTGGACAATACTGATAATGATTGGGACAAATGGTTTGTTGCCAGTATTTTCAGTAGTGAACTAGCAAGCATACCTCATGATGAATTAGTCAAGAATATTTCTCTTGACCAATGTGATACAAGATGTGTGCAAATTTGTCCAAAATGGCTGGACAGAATAATCCAATCTGGACAGGGCCCTCACCCCATTCTGGGAAGTCAGGAATGAATTTTCTCTTGAGAATGATTTATTACATAGAGGAGGCAAATTAATCCCCCCTAGGGTTTTTCGTGACAGGGTTATCAACCTTTGCCACGAGGGTCACCTAGGTGTTGTAAAGACTAAACGCAGAATAAAACAATCCTATTTGTGGCCTGGCATCGACAAGGACATTGAGAGAGTGAAACAAGAGTGTTTTGATTGTATTAATTCAGATAAGTGTTTAACCACTTGCAAAATCACAATACATCCCTTTGTTATTCCTAATATGCCATGGGAGAGGGTTGGCATCAATATATTTGGTCCTGTTAAAGCCATTGATGGTGTGCAAAATACATTATGGTTGTGGTAGATAACTTTTCGAAGTGGCCTAAGTACAAAACTGTAGAAAAGGTTGACACTGAAAATGTTTTGTACTTCTTGGGAGAAGTTTTTAGTCTGGAAGGTCTTCCTAAAGACCTAATTTCTGACAACGGTGGACAATTTGTAGGAGACTGTTTTAAAAAGTTCACAAAAGACACTGGCATCATTCACAGAACAACCTCAGTATATCACCCAGAAGGAAATGGTAGTGTGGAATGCTTCAACAGGGTTATAAAAGGGATTATTGAACTTTCAAACAGTAATAACAAAGATTGGGAGGACGAATTGAGGAAAACAATTTGTGCGCATAGGGTTACCAAATGTGATTCTTCTGGTTATTCCCTTTTTGAACTAATGAGAGGTCGCTCCCCATGCACTAAAGACAACATGGGTTGGCTTAATTGTACTAAAATGATTACTTGGTCTGTTAAAAATGTCAAACAAACCCTTGAAGACAGTCAAAAACATTGGGTTGATAAAAACACCAAGAAGGGAAGAAGTGATGCACTAGAAGTTGGTGACATTGTGAAAGAAAAGAAAGGAAGAATTGTCCCTAAGGGGGATACTAAGTATTCTGCACCCCTCAAAGTTATCAAGGTTCTTTGCAATTTTGCTCTGTTGAGTGATGGGAGAGTATGGAATGCTAACGGGATATCTTTATTCAGAGGTCATATCAATGCGCAATGAGAAACGAAGAGATATGATTGGATTGACGATACTGATGATACCTATGTTACTTCTCAAACCATTGCCATTCCTGACGAACCTTTGTTCGATTGTACAGAATCGTACTGACTTGAACAAGAGTGGTGCAATGGCTCCCTGTTCTAAACGTGTTTGTAACAAACCTAAGAGGTTTGAGGATTTGTTACACATATTTATTGTTAGCTTGTCCATCACTAGTTCTTAGTAGTATAACGGCTTTTCATTTTTGTTTTTGTTTTAGTGTAGGGAAGGGGAAGTGTTGTGTCTCGAGCTGAGCTGGAGCTAGACTCGAGCGCAGCTCGAGCACTACACAGCTGGGGTAAGTATTTTCCTCTGAATGTTTGTTCGTGTTCTGCTGTTGTCTGGTACTGAGCACGAGCACCAGAGAGAGACGGGACTGGAGAGAGGTTGTACTTGCGGCTGCATCCACACTTCCCTGCTGTTCATGGGTTTGAGCTAATAATAAAGTTACCTGCTTCCATCTCAGTCTGGACCTTCAATTCAAAGTAACAACACTCAGGATACTACACCCAGAGCTGCAATCTGCTGCCCGTCCGCTGACTCCTAGCCATTGCTCCTACATATAGGATCATAGGATGAGAAAGCACCTCAAATTTGCCATGGCAATTCCAGTTCTTCACCATCTATACTAGAAAATTTCAGTACGTTTAGTACATGTTTAATTTTTTAGAGAGGTCCATCTGAATACAGAGGGACGTAGTGTTCATATGTTCCAGTGCACAATTAGTCAGCAGCCCTCAGCGCAAAACAATTTCATTAACACAGACAATACTGTGTGTAAATGTGCTTTTAGTTTATGTATTCTATATTTGTGAACACTGTTATTTATGTATTTCTGTGTCCCTTTGGTGAATAGAAATTGCAGTCCTACTACTATTTTTGTGGACTGTCACGGTTTTTGGTTTTCAAAATACGGTCACATTACCTCTCTTTTTAGGTCTCGTGGCATTAACCGCGCGTACTCCAGAGATCTATAGTCAGCGACACAGCTTTCCAAGAGACAGCATTTCCTGTGCCAGAAGGCGATTTGTGCGGGCCACGCGCACGAGAACACGCTCGCTGTGGCCAGCTCCTGTCTCCTGGAAAGCCGTAACACACAGCCACACCTCCCCCTGCGCGCATGCGCACACACAGAGACACACACACGAGCGCACCTACACACATGCACGCACACACACATACAGAGACCCCCGCACCCCCGCCGCGGCACACATATAAAAACGCGCGCGAACACACACACAAGCGCACCCCCTTCCCCCATACAACTAAGCCCCACTTACCGCCACTCCGGACTTCTGCAGCCTCCGCAGGGCTCTCCCTCGGGCATGGGAGCCCCGCGTCACCAGCACTGCTTCTCTGGCCATTCCGAAGACGGAAGTCCCGCCCCACGGCCGGTTTCGGTTTTGTTCACGTCTTGTTCTAAGTGCTTTGGGGAGATGATCGGGATATAATGTTATTGTGCATGTCATGCTCTGCCGCAAGAATATTAGAGTCTGCTTTTGTGCCCCATAAAGCTTTTATCTAACTTGTTTTTATTGTATGATTCTAGCATTTGTATAGCGCGTACTACTCTTTAGTGGGGTGCTGAAGGGCTTAGCCACAAGGATCGGAAGCAACACTGTGTGTGCTTTATGGCTGGGAAGGTGTTTTTAGCCTTTATGTAAAATGTTTTCATATCATGAACAATGTCCACCGTGGATGCAGCGTCTTGCGGGGTGAGGTGTATGTGAGGGAAAGACGTGCTACTGATGTTGCTTTTGCGCCTGTACTGTGATTGTTACTTTGAACAACTTCTACCCAGTGGTATTTTCTTATTCACAGTTAGAAGGATGAAAGGCGGAGTCTGACCCAGCAAAGGTTTGAATCTGTAACGTTCAGGGTATAATTTATGTACCTCAGTGTATAGCGGGTTAAAGGGTGATGTATGTTAGAAGAGCACAGTGTTACTGTGTCCCATTTGGGAGCACTGGTTGATGTAGTGTTATGTTGAACTGAAGTGTGTGCAGCAGAGGGCACGTGATTACGCATGGTAAGTGAGTAGAAGGGAATGTTGTGAGATCTTGGATTATCCCACGATAGGTGTGTGCAGCGAACCCAGTCCTGCTTTTCATTACACCCTGTTAGTATTTTTATATGGCCTGTGCACATTTTAGACTGTTCGCCATGAAGTTGTCATTTTTTAGTATGCAAGTTGTGAAGTACATTTATAACTGCACTCTTGTATGCAATGTTGGTTTCTATTTACTTGAAGACTGCAATTATATTTTTGAAACCAATTTAGTATGGATGTCCCACTTGTTTGGCTAGTTTGCTTTTAATGTTCTTCCATGTTGTTATATTTGTAAACCAATTTTGTCTTATGTTCTGCTTTCTAGTGTGGTTTAAATGCTCTTGCATACCCTTAGTATATAACAATTTAACTATTACATTTCTAATTTTAACTGCTCTTTATTCCACATTTTTTGTACTATTTATGTTTGCAGCTCTATCTGCTTTTCTGTCTACCATTACAACTCTGTCTGTCTAGCTATGTATTTTAGCAAGTCCATCTATCCACCTCTCTCTATTTTTCGATTTATTTAAAAACTTTTCTATAGCGCGAACATGACCACCGGGGGTATCGGAGCGATTTACAGTATATAAGTCAAGGAAGGATACAAGGGGTAAAAAGTTGAGCAACTAAACACAGTAAAACAATCTTAACAGCCCCATAAAGCACACAACCCTAGGGAGCATTTGAAGCAAAGATTCCAGACAAAAGTTTCTTTATCCATAACGTTTTTACCTCCTTGAGAAAGGATGTATAGGGATAAAGTCTCTGTTGCGAACATGGTCACAGGGGGTATCAGAGCGCTTTACTGTTTATCAGTTGCAAGCGGAATTCGGCGGAGGTAATAAAGGACCGACTGAACCGCAAGACAGTCTTCATATATAGGGTTATCTATGTAACCCTGTCTATGTATGCAACCCTAACTATCTATGAAACTCCATGTAGCTATTAGTTTATGCAACGCCATGTATCTATGCAATGCCGGTATCTAACTAGCTATGCAACACTGTGTATCTATCTAGCTATGCAACATCATGTCTCTAGCTATGCAACATCATGTCTCTAGCTGTGCAACACCATGTATTTAGCTATGCAACACCATGTATATAGCGATACCACCCTCTTTAGCTATCTGCCTTTGCAAACATCTCAAGCTACCTGTCTTTGGAAGCCTCTCTAGATATTTATCTTTGCTAGCCTCTCTAGCTATTTGTCTTTGCTAGCCCCTGTCAACACTAATCGAATCTCTCAACTGCTCCTGGTCCCCCCAACAAACACTTGCATTGTTGTCTTCGTGAAGGCGGACAACCAGCTCAAGGATCTCAGGAGATTGACCCAGCTCCTGCAGGACACACCGCAACTTACACCTAGGGATGAGGTTGAAAGCTGATTTCAAATCAATGAATGCTTTGTAGAGGCGTCATTGTTCATTGGTCACAGTTTTCCAGGGCAGTAGGGAAAAATGGAAGTCCTGATCAATGGAACTGATCTTTCTTCTAAACCCTGCTTGGAAGAAGAATAAGATATTTTTCTCCTCCATCGAGATTGTGATTTTCGTGAGTAGTACACAGGAGAAGACCTTCTGAGCACCATCGATCAGGCTAATGGGCCTGTAGTGGGATGCTTGAGACAGATCACCCTTTTTAGGTCTCGTGGCGTTAACCGCGCGAAAGCGCGGTCTCGCCAGAGACCTTTTGACAGCGACACAGCTTTCCAGGAGACAGGAGCTTGACACGCGCATCCCAAAATTAGCGATTGGAGCGGGCCGCTCGCGCGCGAACGTGCACGCTGTGGCCATCTCCTGTCTCCTGGAAAGCTCCAACACACACACAGCCACACTTCCCCCTGCACGCATGCGCACACACAGAGACACACACACGAGCACACATACACGCACACACACATATAGAGACACCCCCGCACACACACACACACACAGAGACACACACACACCAGCACACCTACACACACGCACGCACACACACATACAGAGACCCCCGCCCCCCCGCCGACACCGCCGTACACATACACACACACACACACAAGCGCATCCCCTTCCAACTAAGCCCCACTTACCGCCATTCTGGACTTCTGCAGCCTCCGCGGGGCTCTCAATCGGGCATGGGAGCCCCGCTCTCAGGCACTCCGTGGGCACGTGCGCGGGCTTCCAAAAACGGAAGTCCCGCCCCACAGAAGGTTTCGGTTTCGCTCACGTCTTCTGCACTACACCATATATTTACATCTACATACGGATATAATTTAACTACTTTCTGCAATTAACTATTTCTAGAAGTACAATTGGAAAGTTGCGCAAAGCACGTTTCCAGTTATACTTCTGGGCATGTTGACTGACTATTTCGCGCCTCGTGGAATTCAGGGGGAGTCTGCAGAGAGGTGCGCAGCGCTGATAAAGAGGCAGGTTTTTTTTTTCTTTTCATCCTGTCTGGGCGTCGAGTCTGTGTGGTGCAGGTGAAGTCGGGGACGTATGAGCTGTGTGAATATTAACTGTGTCAGCCCCGTGCCTGAGGTGCATCATCAGAGCTGTGTGAATAATAACAGCTGTGAGCCCCGTGCCTGAGGTGCATCATCAGAGCTGTGTGAATAATAACTGCCGGCAGCCCCATGCTGAGGTGCATCATCAGAGCTGTGTGAATAATAACTGCATCAGCCCCGTGCTGAGGTGCATCATCAGAGCTGTGTGAATAATAACTGCATCAGCCCCATGCTGAGGTGCATCATCAGAGCTGTGTCAATAATAACAGCTGTGAGCCCGTGGCTGAGGTGCATCATCAGAGCTGTGTGAATAATAACTCCATCAGCCCCATGCGTGGCGTGCATCATCAGAGCTGTGTGAATAATAACAGCTGTGAGTTTCACTCAACTGAGCCTGCCTTTACTCATGCTCCTGGACGCCAAGCTGCTGCTCCTTGCTCCTACAGCTCCAAAATGGCAATTGACTGCCTGAGGTTTTGCAGCTGCCTTAAATCTGCTTCCCAGCTTAGCGGTTCAGCTTTCGGTTCCTGTTTTTTTCTCTTTTCCATCATGGCTGCTTCTTCTTTGACTCATTTCTGGTTTTCTCAGTCCTTTGTATTTCCTGCCATGTTATGTTTGATGTAAATACCTCTTCCTGTTTGATTACTCTATAAAGGTTTCAGTCTGGATGGAGGATGCATCACTTCACTTATTTTCTCGCCCCCTCCTCTTGCTCATCCAGATTCCTCCCTCCTGAAGAAATCCGTTATCAGATTCTGGATTTCTGTGATTCCTGTTTTTTGCAATCCTCTGGCCTCTTTATCCAGCAAGGAGGTTTTTTACAACTTTGGTGTTGTGCTCCTGAGAATGTGGCATTTCTTTAGGGCACTCGCCTACCACATATTCCAGGGTGTGGTGACATAGTGGCTTCCAGAAACAGTTGCCTGTACATTGGACAGCAAAGCCCCAGTGTCCAGACCTCAATGCTGCATTTTCATTTGCATGTGTCATGATTTCATAACGCATATACATGCCACATCTGCCATCCAGGAATAATGCTTTCTTATATAATATATACCCAAGTTTATCTTTAAACCTTAAATCTAAATGAAAACCTGAAGTCTAAGTTTAGACCTGAAGTCTAAGGTTAGACCTGAAGTCTAACTTTAGACCTGAAGTCTAAATTGAGACCTAAAGTCTAACTCTAGACCTGAAGTCTAAGTTGAGACCTAAAGTCTAACTCTAGACCTGAAGTCTAAGTTGAGACCTAAAGTCTAACTCTAGACCTGAAGTCTAAGTTGAGACCTATAGTCTAAGGGCCTGATTTAAATCTTGGTGGGCGGGTTACTCCATCACGAGGGTGATGGATATCCTGACTGCCGAAATATAAATCCCATAGGGTATAATGGGATTTATATTTTGGCGGACGAGATAGCTGACACCGTTGTGATGGAGTAACACGTCCACCAAGGATGTAATCAGGCCCAAAGTGTAGACCTGAAGTCTAGTATTAAAAAATCTTGCTGGGGTACAGGAGGTAAATGTAAATGTAAATGTACAGGAATTTATATAGCGCAAATCACCAAGCGGTTTCTAAGCGCTTGCTTAGGGAACCCGTCCTGGTATTCCCCTGTGAGATAACCCCGCCGGCAGGGTATCCGCAAGGTGAAAGCCAGGCATCCCGCCACGAGGGGCCGTTGTGGAGATTAAGCAAGCTATTGCCCAGAGTCTCAGAGTGTGAACCCGTGAATTGAGTAGGCACCGGAGCGAGAATTGTCGAGTCCATGGACATTTTAGGAATCAAGACCCCGCCGAGCCGGGAATTGAACCTTGGTGCCGGGCTGACCTCTGATTCCAGGTCTGCCTCCTCTAACCAGTGAGCCACACTTCTCCAGGTCTGATAGGAAAGGCTGTAGGATGTCGTTTTTTTTCTAACACACAATTTAAATACTTGTAAACGAACTGTACAAGTATTTTAAAATGTATCAGCAGTCATGAAAGCACTAATAAATCACATTTTTTGTCATTCTGAATTGTAATGGGAACAAATCCTTTAAAGTGAACAAAAGAAATCAAGATACTTTATATCAAGGTATGGAAATTATAATTATTTTCTATAAATTGCAAGTAACTTCTATTTTTGGTCATTTCAATTGACAATTTTCTGTCTGTTATTGACAGTGTGCTTTCACACCATGCTTTAGTAATATATTTGCGAAAGTGTGCTAAAAAATGCACCACTAGCTGCATACCTTGCCGCGCTTTTGCTGAATGGGCGTGGCTCTTTTGTTACACTTGCTCTTTGTTTGACACTTAGGGGCTTATTACGATATCAGTCAGGTTGCCTCCGACCGACACCATCTCGTTCTCGGGATCGACCGACCTATGGTCTGCAGTTCCGACCGCCTGATTATGGTGAAACCGAACACTCTTCAGTCGGATACTCACATTTCTCTATGGGAGCCTGTTTTACGTCCGTAAACCATCAGTAATACAGGCTCCCATAAAGAAATGTGTATGTGTGTGTAAAACCCTGCACCCTGTGCTAGGCACCCTATGGTGCCTGGGACACAGTGCAAGGATTTACAGGGGACCGCCCTAGGTACCCTCTCGGCCACCAACCGTATGCTGCAGAAGCAAGGAGGCCCTGCTAGGGGCCTTTCCATGTCGGAAAGGCCTGCACAGAAAGGCCAAGGAAAACCGACATTGTAAACACGATGGTGGAAACACCGTCCATTGGGGATTACGGCGCGGTTCCGACCGGCCTAAAGACTTCGAGAGCTGGTCGCAACCACATTGGAATGACCGACAAGTACACGTTCCGACCGCCGACATCATAATTCAGCGGTCGGACCGCAAACAGACCGTGTTGGTCGAAAAGCCTCCGACCACGGTCGAAAAGCATCCGACAAGCGGTTGGAGGCTTTCCAACCAACATCGTAATTGGCCCTTAGATTCTAATAATCCGTATGCCTTCAGAGATGTAAAATTGAACTTGCGGAGAATTATTGCAGCACCACTGACTCTGATGGTCAAATGCTCAATCGGCAGTCCATTTAGTGATTAGTAGTGAACTGTACAATCAATACATGTATAAAGTCACACTTGAAATGCTTCAAGTAACCTCCCTTTATGGCCATGGTCTAAGCCACTCTGAATAATTGATCCAATCATAATGTTTTAGTTCATAAATTAGGTCCCCATATCGACAGCTAGTACACTAACCTTTTATTAAAATTTTGAAATTTACCAAAATTGTTGATTACTCAGATCTTACCAGGACACATAGACGTCAATTAGGGGTGGGGTTACTGTGAGTAAAAACTGAAATTCCTGGCTTACCTCTTGCGACCCCTGGCACTGCCTTTGCAACCCCTGGCCTCAGGGGTGGCAAAATACGTGCCACGTGAGTAAAAGCTGAAATTCCTGACTTGCCTCTTGCGACCCCTGGCACTGCCTTTGCAACCCCTGGCCTCAGGGGTGGCAAAATACGCGCCAAGTACAGACAGGTGCTCCGGATTCCTTATTGTCTGACTGTTTTTCATTATACTAATAGTGAATAATATTCTATTGTTCACTTTGGGTGTAATAAAAAATAGGGCAAAGGCTAGGATATATGGTGGCAGCTGTGGTAAGTAAAAATGTCATTAAATGAGTGTTGTATGAATGCTTGTGAGTGAGAGACTGTTTAAGTGACAGAGATCCTGCATATGTGTAAGAAAATATTTCTGTGTGTGTAAGAATATATGTATGTGAGTGAAAGAGAGTCAAGTGACAGGCTTTAAGTGAGATTGGGTGAAAATGAAGCCCAGATTTACTACTTCTTGACGCAACGCAACACGGCACAAAGTTGCTGCTCTTCTTTGTGTCAAAGAGGGAGAGCATAATGCGCCATTTCTAATAAGATATGGCACTTTAATTTTTCTACCAGTGATCCGGTGCACTTCTGGTAGACATGCATATAATCTTGTGCCATAGTGCAAGATGTGTGCATTCTCTAAAGCATTGTTTTTTTTTACTGGAGGGGGGTCCTGTCTATGCTTAAAGGTGTTGCCCACTTTGCAAGTTGCTGTACAGTGCAGCATGTATGCAACGTCGGAAGAAATGAAAATAAAAATTCCTCGTTCCTCCTGCCTCAAGTAGGCATTATATTTTGATGCATATTCCTGTATTCCTGTCTACCAATGTTTTTAGAAGGGGATTTGCATCAAAACCTACGGATGGTTACGTGGGAACCCTTGCACCATCCGTGGAACGCCCCTTGATACAAAATAATGCAAAGCAGTGCATAGACCAACTATGCCTTACTTTGTGATACTATCCAATGCAAATCCTCAATTGTTGTGATGTTAGGTCATGTGACATGTCTGCCTGGAAGAAAATCAAGGCCATTGGTAATATGATGTCACTTCCTTTGATGTCATTGAGGTCAAAGGGTTTGTGATGTCACTTTCACTAACCCTCACATTTTGGTGAATCAGCGCCCATGCCAAGATGTGTAGTGTGTGGCTCCATTTGGAATTAACACAGGTAAAATAAAAAAGGTAGACTCTAATATATTTAATTATTTTTTTATGAGTTAGTGCATCCGAATATACAATGCTCTACAAAGACAGGTTGCTCTATATGAAGCTGTGTAAAATGTTGATAACGTCATGAACAGTGTGTGTCACATGTGTGTGTACTACAGAAAAGGGACCATGGTGCTTGAATCCTGACCAAGCACTTTTGCAGGATAATCACAACATTATACACTGGTAAATAAAGGAACTACATAGATTTTAGGAGGCTTCAATATCGTTTAGAAACACTTTTCATAAATTCAAAAAAAATACTCCTAAAAATACTGCAGGGATGCGTGATACTGCAGGGGGGGGTGGGGGGATCAACCATTCTTGAGGGGGTGTGGACATAAACAGATTTTCTTACTGAACCACTCTGGAAAATAGAGCACGTTTACAAGTAGAGAAAGAGATAGCGAGAAAAATATAGATCAGAATACAGAGAGATAAAGAGAAGGGTGAAAGATAGAGACCAAGACAGACCTGCAGAGAGACAGGGCGAGGAATGAAAAGAGAGAGAGAGAGAGGAGCAAAAAATAGAAAGAGCAAGACAGAGAGAGGGATAGAGAGAGGGGAGAGAGATTCAGAGACAGTGAGAGATAAAAAAAAAACAAAGAATGAGAATCAGTTCCAAAACTCAGCTCACACCAGGGAGCAAGGCACCTCTTGGCACCAAAGGCAACAGATTATTAAAATGATCAGGCATTTAATGACACAGGCTTAGGTTACTTAATGTTTGGCATTGTGAACGTAATACATGAATGATTTATTCATACCGATAAAGCACAGGATAAAGTATCCAGTTACTAGGCGAGAGGATAGCTCATTCTAGATTTACTTCTTAACACAAAAACATCATTTATACGGTCTTACTCTTACCCACCTCAATATAACTCAATGCACGGTCTTCAGAAGGATGAAGTGCCAAGAAGACAGCCCTGCTGGGCCGGAACATGTGTCTGGCAGGCTGCACACAGATCCCTTAACTAACTGGTCAGACAATCGTAAAATCGTACTAACGCATGAAACTGACAGTGTTTTTGGACAATGACTTGGCATGCTTGTCGCTGACAACTATTACTGCCCGGATTCAAAACCGTGATGCAACACTGCAATCAAAATATTATAAACAGGCCTTACAACTTGCATTCAACACACCATTGATGCTTCCAGTTTTCATCAGACATCCAACTGCTTTTCACGATCAAAACTAGATAACATTGTTCAAGTCACCTATAAATAATCATACTCAGACATCACATTTTTAATATAACTCACTCACATCAAGCGCACAACATGGTGTTAGAGTCAAATAGATAACAACATGCTGCTATGTCAACGTCACTGTCACACACCCTGCCAGCAAACACTGATGAACCATGCAGATAACACCAGCATATTTGTAGCACATCCTAATGCACACATCACATTACATCATAAGACACCAATCTGGCTTGTGATACATGTGTAACAAGTCTTGTCAAGGTCAATATGTCTGGCCTTAATGTGCTAACACATGCAAACACAGGGATTTGTGCTGTGCTATGTCTACAAACTCTCCAAATATTTGCCTTGTTGCCATATGGTCCTCAAAAGATCAGTTAAGCTTAATAAGCCAAAGATCGCTCTCACTAGCACGTCCATTATTCTGGAACCATCTACTACCTACTGCTAAAAGGCAGTGAAAATGAAATGTGGAGTAGTGTAATTTAGACTCCACCCTTCAACGCCTCAGAAGTGCAATTACATACGTGCATCCGACATTATATTCACTGAGTGCCTTAACTTTATTAACCCCTTCGCTGCGGGGGTAATTCCCCCGCTGTGCTGGGAGGGAAGGGGGCGCACACAGCGCCCCCATGCTCATGACGAGCTGAGCTCGTCATGAGCTACAGTGCTCCTGTGCTCATGACGAGCTCAGCTCGTCACAGGTGCATTGGCTGCCGTGGAACGCTCGGCACAGCAGGGGAATTCTCCCCGCACCTGAGCTTTAGACGGCCCATGACGAGCTGAGCTCGTCATGAGCACCAGAGCACCGTGCCTCATGACGAGCTCAGCTCGTCATGAGCAGGCAAGGTGTTAACATGTGTGAAACATTTAAACGCATTACAGAAATGTATTCAACGTAGAAACTAGAGATGTATAAACATGTTCACTAATGTTCAGTTAAAACATGAATCATATTTTTTTTCATTCACATTTTACACTTACACTTCAAGATATTTACTTATGTAGACATGGCTTCTTTGCTCAAACTTTGCAGTTCTTTTAAAGTATACACGTACCCATGGAATGCCCCCCTGGGGCAGAGTAACACAATGAAACAACTTGCACTGTCTTGCATTAGACCAGATTTACCATGCCACACAGGGGCCATACAAGGTAGCTTTGCTTGGCTTTGTAAATCTCATTATAGGTTTTGCATCACCCTGTACCCCCATGCTTGGCGCAAGAGTGACACAAATATCTTGATAATTATGACCCTACATGTGCCTCCAGAGGAATTTATGCATGGAGTTCCACCATGGTGTTGAATGTATGAAGAGAGTGTCCCTCAATATCAGATGTACATTTCCTGTAGATAGATGGGTTAACTGGGCTCAGACGTCTCAACAGATTCATAAGAGGGAAATTAGTACAAAGAATGGAACAAATAGGATTTATTATCTCCATTTGCTGGAAAGTAATAGTTAATCTAACTATGCAATAAAGTAAAATGAAGCACAAAATGGAGCCCCAATTACTTACTTGGGTCTCTACGAGTGCATATTTTTTCCCAATGTTTGGGGATGTTGTTTATCACAGTTGGTGCCTTTGTAGAAATGTACAGAGCCACTGAGGTATGAGGTGCATCATAGGTAGGTTGTACAGTCGGGCCGCGAGGAATGGCTGAGACCATTGAATTAAGTGAGACGTGACAGGAGGAGCATCACTGAAGAAGTTGCAGCCACAGTGAGGAGGGAGCAGGTAGCAGGGACAGCAGAGGGTTACGTGTATGGTGCAACTAAGTCAAAGATTTGTGAGTGTCCTGCAGCAGATAAAGTACATGAAAATCAGGAGAGGAGGGTGGTTCTTCCAGCAGGAGCCTGGGACACATCACAGAAATTAAAAACATGGCTTCAAGAGTGTCAGGCTGATAGAACTATCATCATGATATAGAGTTAGGTACTGGTGACCCAGAGCTGGCATCTCAGGGACTTTTGGATAAGTTGGAAAGTCTCAGAAGTACCCTAAACCAGATCAGTGGCCAATCCCAGCGAGCTGATATTTGTGGTTCAAAGATCCCCTTCCGGTCTTCTCTGGTGGCTGAGAGAAAAGCAATCCAGCCCTACAGTTTAAGGTAGATTGCAGAAGCAGGCGGATGCTGAGAGAGCGCAGCACACAATATATGAGAGAGTTGTGGTTTCCTACTTCATTGCACTAAGGTGGAGTGGCTGCATATGAGAAAATGTGCCAGCTAAGAAGGCAATTCTTCTAGGGGATCACCTCAAGCCACCTAGGTTTCTATACATGATGATGCCACCACCTGCGGACACAGCAGCAGTATCACCTCTCTTCAATTCTTTACTGGTGTACCCGGACAGCCTCTTGCTGTAGATGCCCCCTATATCTTCCCCTACCTATGGATAACCATCACTTAGAACAGTCAGTTCCAGGAAAGTTCATGCTTAGCAATTCACTGGGGATCTGAACAATACCTCCACGCTCCCTCTTTTTTAGATGCTCTCAGTGTTATCAACAGATCACCTGTCTCCAGGAATTCGCAATCTAACCCGGTTTTTGTGAAGTTTGTGGTCACTGGGCCTTCTGAGTCCAGATTCCAAAGCAAGCAGCCAGTGTTTCGTTTTTATTTTTGAAAAAAAGAATAAAAAAAGCAATATTTAGTGTGCAAGGGAATACAATAACAATTTGAAAAAATTATAAATAGCAAAAAAGGCGTATATTTCCAGAACACAGAATAAATGATAACCTTGGAAGTGCCACCTTGACAAATTTGTATGACACATAAGTATAACAATTGTACTTGTAAAGCTCCAACAGGTCTTTCAGGCGACAGCACAAATCATTAAACAGCAGATAGTGTGTCTTTTGCAAAATTACTCTTGAGATGGTTCTTGATAATAGTTAAGGTAGCAGGAAAAAGAAAGAAGAAAGAAAAAAGGCGCAAAGCATCAAGCAGACACAGGAAAACCAGCATAAGTATTATTTTGTCTTCCATTTCAAATTAGTACGAGTATTTTCAAGGTTGGCACATCATAATGGAGAATTCGACTTTTTTTTCCAAAACTGTTTTCTGGAATTTACAGTGTTTAATTTAGAACATAAATAGTGCTGGTGCCCAAATCACTGCTCAGAAGCCCGCAGTCTGTGCTAATAAATGTGGGTGCAGCGGTACCCTAGTCGGCTAGTCATGAATCCATCTCAGGCCTCTTTAATCCACTACCAGAAAATCCCTGTCCCTTGATGTCCCTCTTTCAATTTCCTGCTATCTCACTTTGTGAATTTTTACCGTTTTTCTCTCCCTTCTTCTTTCTCGAGTGCTGTTTTCCTTCTTTTCCACTCGGGAATGTCTGATGAAGAAAAATAAGTCCAGGTGCCCAAAAATGAGTGCTGGTGGCCCCAACCGGCATCCACTAGCTCAAATTAAGCACTGGGCATATTCTGTGGACAAACTTTAAGTCAGCAGCCCAAACGTCACTGGGGACTGCTTTGATTTTGAGCAAAGGGAAGCATACATCTAGTGAAGAGTTCCTTGTTCTTTCCTAGATATATGCTGCACATTTGTGACGAGAAAATGCCTTTTATCACTGAGTACGACGTATTTTGTTTTATTAATCAAAAGCACTGACACGCTTGGCTGCTGAGTTCAACCTTCTATAGTCCCTGACGATTTGCGCATTCCTCGTGATTATCGATGGCCTCCATATGGAGCAGAAGCTTAATTTGAGCTGGTAGCTTCCGGAGCTCGGCACCAGCACTTAATTGTCAACACCAACACTTATGACAGCTGTAGCATGGTGGCGCTGTTTGTGCAGTTAAAAGGTGAACAGAACAACAGTTGTTTATTTATTCAAAATACGTTAAAAACAACTAATAACAGCCTCCCAAGCCGTTCTTATAGCTTTGGGAGCCTTCAACAATCTCAAATGTCACACCTGTAGGACTGTGATTGTTAGTAGTTGTGTTTGTACTATCATTGGCAATGCTGGCAGTGGCAATGGGTGGTGCAAACTGTGTTGGCCTCCTGATGAGGGCCCTGGCACTTTTGTTTACAAATAAAGCACTGAGCAGAAGTCCTGTTCTCTGTTTAAGTCTTCTAGCCTCAGCATGCATTCATTAACAGTTCTGTCTGGGTTTGGACTTTGTTACATTCAAGTTAACTGTGGACTTTTCTGTCCTGGACTTTCTGCATAGCGGTCGCTCCCCTCGCTCACTGCCTCCCAATAGACGCTTTGCTCCCTGCTGCCTTGCTGCCCTGATTGAGCGCATTGAATTGAATACAGCGCTTGGTATGGTTTGCTTCTCATTTAATTTTTAGCACATTGGCCTTGCATTGCTGCGAATTTAAAAGTGCCTGAAAAGTGTTTTGGGGAATTTCTGTGCAACTGCACCTTGACTCGCACTTCGGCTGTGCCCCAGTTTTGATTCAGGTACCGGGCAGACATTTTGTTGTGTGTTTACTTGTGACCCGTGTCTCCTCCCAGCTCCCGCCTCCCAGCTGACCATTCCACGCTCCGCCCCCCTCCACTCTCCATTTAAGACAGATGAACCAACGCGCAGCGTCCACGGGCAGCAGTCGCGCCGAAGGTGCGCCAAAGGTAAGCCCGTCTACGCCCGTCCGTGCCTGGACCGCGCCCAGCGCCAGACCCCCTGTTCTCCGCAAATCCCATTCCCCCCGCATTACTTATGACGCCGCTACCCTCTCAGCCCTTAACCCCGGCCGACTCCCAAACTGCTACCATGCCGCCCCAGCTCACACCCACGGACCCTTCGTCTGCCACTCCTGCAAGTTCGACTGCATCAGGACCCACACCAAATCCACTAACTCCAAACAGAGCTCCGACACTAACCATCTAAAGTGCATCCTGATCAACACCCGCTCAGTCCATAGACACTCCATTGAACTTTGGAACCTACTCGACACTACATCGCCGGACGTCGCCTTCCTAACAGAAACATGGATGAACGCCTCATCAGCGCCCGACATCGCCATAGCCATCCCGGACACCTACAAGATCATCCGAAAAGACCGCACCAACCAAACAGGAGGAGGCATCGTCATCGTCCATAAGAACACCATCCGCATCACAACCAGTTCCGACGACAACTTCACTTCCGCCGAACACCTCCACTTCCAGATTCACACCGACCACAAAACCACACTCAGAGGCACCCTCATCTACAGACCGCCAGGACCCCGCACACAATTCAGCGAAGACATCCCTGACTTCATCAGCCCACATGCCCTCCCCTCCGAGAATTACATTCTACTGGGAGACCTCAACTTTCACCTGGAAAAGAACAACGACAGCAACACCTCCACCCTTCTGGATAACCTGACCAATCTAGGACTCAAACAACTCGTACACACCCCCACCCACAACGCCGGACACACGCTTGATCCTATCTTCACCTCCAGCAAGCACATCTCCTTCGATCCCACCACAGCACTCCATGGGATGGACCACAGCTGCGTTCACTTCAACTACAAAAAGTCCACGACCCAAAGGTAAGCCCGTCTACGCCCGTCCGCGCCTGGACCGCGCCCAGCGCCAGACGCCCTGCTCTCCGCAAATCCCATTCCCCCGCATTACTTATGACGCCGCTACCCTCTCAGCCCTTAACCCCGGCCGACTCCCAAACTGCTACCATGCCGCCCCAGCTCACGGCCACGGACCCTTCGCCTGCCACTCCTGCAAGTGCGACTGCATCAGGACCCACACCAAATCCACTAACTCCAAACAGAGCTCCGACACTAACCATCTAAAGTGCATCCTGATCAACACCCGCTCAGTCCATAGACACTCCATTGAACTTTGGAACCTACTCGACACTACATCGCCGGACGTCGCCTTCCTCACAGAAACATGGATGAACGCCTCATCAGCGCCCGACATCGCCATAACCATCCCGGACACCTACAAGATCATCCGAAAAGACCGCACCAACCAAACAGGAGGAGGCATCGCCATCGTCCATAAGAACACCATCCGCATCACAACCAGTTCCGACGACAACTTCGCTTCCGCCGAACACCTCCACTTCCAGATTCACACCGACCACAAAACCACACTCAGAGGCACCCTCATCTACAGACCGCCAGGACCCCGCACACAATTCAGCGAAGACATCGCTGACTTCATCAGCCCACATGCCCTCCCCTCCGAGAATTACATTCTACTGGGAGACCTCAACTTTCACCTGGAAAAGAACAACGACAGCAACACCTCCACCCTTCTGGATAACCTGGCCAATCTAGGACTCAAACAACTCGTAGACACCCCCACCCACAACGCCGGACACACGCTTGATCCTATCTTCACCTCCAGCAAGCACATCTCCTTCGATCACACCACAGCACTCCATGGGACGGACCACAGCTGCGTTCACTTCAACTACAAAAAGTCCACGACCCACAACCCCCCACTACCTATTCCGTGAAGAAATTGGAACAAAATCACCACCGAACAACTCTTCACATCGCTTCACCAAAACCCCCCCCACTAAACCATCGGACCCAAACCAAGCAGCCACTAAACTCACACAATGGATCACCCAGAGTGCGGACGAACTTGCACCCTTGAAAAACCATCTAATCAAGCAAGGCAGCAAAAAAGCCCCCTGGTTCAACGATGACCTTAAGAAATCCAAGAAGCTCTGTCGTACTCTCGAGAAAGCCTGGAGAAAAAACCCAACCACCGATAACCTAGCCACCTTCAAGAACGCCACCCGCAAACACCACCAACTAATCAGATCCACCAAGAAATCAGCATTCAAGGATCCACTTCACAACAATACCCAAAACAGCAAGGAACTATTCAACATTGTCAAAGAATTCACCAACCCCACCGCCGGCACCAACGACATCTCTCCCTCCCAAGACCTCTGCGACTCTCTATCCTCATTCTTCCACAACAAAATCGCAGAAATACATAACAGCTTTGAATACCAGGCCAAAGACCTGCCCACTCCACCCATCTCCGATCCAATACCGTCCTCTAACAACCTTTACGCCTGGAACCCAATCTCCACCGAAGACACCATCCACCTGATGAACTCCATCCACTCGGGATCGCCAACCGACCCATGTCCCCACCACATTTTCAACAAAGCAGACTCCATCATCGCACCCCATCTCCGCAATGTCATCAATTGCTCCTTCAACTCCGCCACCTTCCCAGAAATCTGGAAACATGCCGAACTCAGCGCCCTTCTGAAGAAACCCACAGCAGACCCCACCAAACTTAAGAACTGCCGCCCCATCTCACTCCTCCCATTCCCCGCCAAAGTAATTGAAAAAGCCGTCAATAGCCAGCTAGCCACCTTCCTCGAATCCAATAAATCCCTCGACCCTTCACAGTCCGGTTTCCGAGCCCAACACAGCACCGAAACCGCTCTCATCGCAGCAACAGACGACATCCGTACACTACTGGACAACGGAGGTACAGTTGCCCCCATCCTACTTGACCTCTCCGCAGCCTTCGACACAGTCTGTCATAGCACCCTCATACAACGACTCAGCAACGTCGGAATACAAGGAAAAGCACTGGAATGGATCATATTGTTCCTCGCCGGAAGAACCCAGAGAGTCCGCCTCCCTCCCTTCAAATCAGAGGCCACCGAAGTCATTTGCGGCGTACCACAAGGATCATCACTCAGTCCCACCCTCTTCAACATATACATGAGTCCCCTCGCATCCATCGCACGCCAACACAGCCTCAACATCATCTCCTACGCAGACGACACCCAATTGATCCTCTCCCTCACCAAAGACCCGAACACCGCCAAACAACCTACACGAAGGAATGAAAGAAGTAGCTGAGTGGATGAAGAACAGCCGTTTAAAACTGAACTCGGACAAAACGGAAGTCCTCATCTTAGGCTCATCCCCCTCAGCCTGGGATGACTCTTGGTGGCCACCAGCCCTGGGAACCGCACCCACGCCAATGGATCACGCACACAACCTGGGCTTCATCCTGGACTCCTCCCTCTCGATGACCAGACAAGCCAATGCCGTCTCATCATCCTGCTTCAACATCCTACGCATGCTCAAAAAAGTCTTCCGCTGGATCCCCACTGAAACAAGAAAGACGGTCACCCACGCACTGGTCACCAGCCATCTGGATTACGGAAACACCCTCTACGCCAGAACCACAGCCAAAATACAGAAAAAAACTCCAACGCATCCAAAACGCATCAGCCAGACACATACTGGACATCCATCGTCAAGCTCACATTTCCAACCACCTGAAAGATCTGCACTGGCTCCCCGTCAACAAGAGAATAACGTTCCGGCTCCTCACCCACGCACACAAAGCCCTATATGACCTAGGACCCGAATGCCTCAATACTAGACTGTCCTTCTACACCCCCACCTGCCAACTTCGATCTTCCAATCAAGCCCTCGCCGCAATTCCGCGCATCCCCAGATCCACCATGGGGGGAAGATCCTTCTCCTACTTAGCGGCCAAGACCTGGAATTCCCTCCCCACCCACCTCCGCCTTACTCAAAACCACTTCTCCTTCAGAAAGCAACTAAAAACTTGGATATTCGATAAGTAAATGCACCCGCCTCCCCAAGCGCCTTGAGACCCTCTGGGTGAGTAGTGCGCTATATACATTTCTGAACTTGAACTTGAACTGGGCGATTATGAGTTTCGTGGCATTTAGGTACCCACTTCCACCGTTCAGAGGTTATGCCATCTCTGCAACATCTTGAAGATGCTCAATCAGTCTGCATTGGGACCTTATAATGGACCACAACTTCCCTGAGTTTGGGGCAGAAAAGTGCCAAAATCACTCCACAAACAACCCCTTCTGGATTGTGTTTGCTGGCGATCCTTGTTGTACATATCCTCTGGGTTGCGGTCCCATTTGCTTAGGTTAGCTCCTTTGATATGATGACCTACTGAGTTTTACTCAGCCACAACATCCAGGTATCAGCTGTAAACTCTCAGTCCCCCCCAGTTAAATTGAGCTGTACAGTTAACATTTTTGAAAGTTCTGAAGTCAAGGATGATTGACACTTGAGGGGAGGCATACACATGACTTCCTTACATACCCTGTGGTGGTTTCAAGTTCCCAGCTTGGAATTTGGGTTGGACGAGCATGGGCTTTCAGTAGCGAGCTTTCAGCGTATGAGCTTCTAGGACGCTTTTGGATTTCTAGGTCTTCGATTTATGTCATTCACTCCATTTAAAGCCTCCTCTTCACCCCATGCTCTTCTCTAGAAATGATTGCATTGAATTTGGCTGCAGCAACGGAGTGTACCCATTGTCCCCCCTTTTTCCTCCTTTTTTGTTACACCACTCCTAGGAATTTTGTCTATCTAGAACCAATGTTGAGGGGCTTTCATTTCAATACCAAATAGAAGAACCTTGAACACACTGGATAACCACTACAGTGCAATGGGGTGGCTCTTCCATGGGGTCAGCTGCATTAGCGTGCTCGAATCCGCAAATTAGACAATTCGGTACTTGAAGGGGTTACTCTTAGCTGGAATTATTGCACATAGATGGTCTGGTGCCCAAAACTCGCCTTTTTCTTAACTCACCCCACCTCCAATATCCTGTTGCACCCTTCTTCTTTACTCCCCACTTCCTGTAGGTGATATTCCCCCTTTGCGGCTTGTTTTCACCTGAAAATGTTGACAACTAAGAGCTGGATGAAAAGAACAGAGAGGAAATGGTGGCCTTGCCACCAACGTTGTCAGCAAATTTCAGGATCCAATGCACAGGTTTCCTACCTCTTGATCTTCAACAAGCCATGCCTGTCATCCAGGCCATGGGCTCAACTTATCCTGAACACCACGCCAACTCACAATAAGCTCACATGTCGCCCCACGGATGCTCGCGATCACCCGCCTTCACTGCTTTGGGCAAATATCTTGCTCTGTCCGTGTACAGCTCTAGGTGTGTTCAAGAAGCTCCTGGGTTCTCTGTGAAGCTAGGGCCTTTGGGCCCGATTCACAGAACTAACTTGAGACAAAATCCTAAACTTTCTACCATTTTTGGTATTCACAGAAGGCATTTACTCATTTCGGTATTCACAGAAGTTAGGAGTCCTAACTTTAGGACTCCTACATGCCTTCTGTGAATACTGAAAGTCTCAAAGTTAGGATTTTTCTCAGTTTAGGAGTAGTAAAGTTAGGACTCCTAACTTTAGGACTCCTAAATGCCTTCTGTGAATACCGAAAGTCTTAAAGCTAGGATTTTTCTCAGTTTAGGAGTAGTAAAGTTAGGACTCCTAACTTTAGGACTCCTAAACTGAGAAAAATCCTAGCTTTAAGACTTTCGGTATTCACAGAAGGCATTTAGGAGTCCTAAAGTTAGGACTCCTAACTTCTGTGAATACCGAAATGAGTACGTGCCTTCTGTGAATACCAAAATGAGTAAGTGCCTCCTGTGAATACCAAAATGGTAGTAAGTTTAGGATTTTTGTCTTAAGTTAGTTCTGTGAATCGGGCCCTTTATTAGCAAGGTAGACTGTCCAGTGAGCACTTCTGCAGTAGGCTGTGCTCAGCTGTCGTAAATACTTGAGTACTGTAGATCCTACTCCAGGACAGTGGGCAATGGGCATTCCTTTACTGGGTAAAGGCGGCTGCCCATGTCACATGCAACACATCATTTTTGGGGGGTGGGGGGGGGGGCAGAGGCTTTTACATCCTCCCACGCCATCTCCCACCTCGCATAGTGGAAGGAACCCAGTAGCCTGGCAGGGAAGTGTGGCTGGCCAGCAACACTTCGGCTGACGTCATTTCCAGGGTGTGGCGCGCAATGAGTGCGTTTCAATACTTGCCACCATGCCTCCTCGTCTTTGGAGGAAGCAATGCACCGTTTGTGTTGTGGCAGCAACCCACAGTGGCTCGCGGTTCGGTACACACCCTGGCGCCACATTGATAAAGTGTGTACACAAGGAAGTGTGAACAGGAACATTCATTTAGCACTTGCTACAAACCAAACAGCTTCGTTGTTCTGTTGGCCTAGTGAATGGATCGCACAAGAAGAAAGAAAGAAAAACATGGCGTGATAATAAATGATTATTCCTGGCAGTGCGGGGGCACTTGAAGTGTCCCTCGAAGGTAGTTACTGTAAAATTGCAATAAACAAAAAGCACGTGCGTACCATGTAAACGAATTCGTGGGTAACAATAATCATTGAAGAAAACACATAATCACGCCGCAGAGAAACGAATGCAACAGAGAATCGTTGCGGAGCGCGGTGCTGTGCATTGCAACATCCGAAATATTCCCTGCCTGGGAACTACTTTTGAACAAGTACATAAACCTGACGTCAGAATAATCTGCAGCATATTTAAGTGTAGAGGACGTCGCTTTCTGGAACTGCAAAGGCGTGCCTTCCCATCAGGGGCGAGGCGGAGTTTCAGAAAAATGTTCTGGAGGAAGTGACTTGCTGAACACTGGCTTTTGCCTAACTTTAGCCCCTGGGAAGACTTCTAAAGACGCCTAAAGGAGGAAGAAGGCACCCTCAGTACGCTGCAGGTCGCTGCTTGGCAGTCTGAGGCACGCGCCAGGGCTTCTGAAATCAGCAGTTTCACACTTTCAACAAGCATCTGCTGATGCAATGGGATTTTTTTCTACACTGGAGTGATGTCAGTTCTGCCAGCTAGTCTAGTTTGGCTGTGTCTTGCTTTGTGATAGTAGGAGGACCCAGGTCATGTCCCAGTGCAAAATCTCTCCAGAGATTTCTGTTCCCAGCCCTTGAACCAACTTGTCAATTACTTCTTTTAATTTGCCCAGTCAAGAGGTGCAATACCTGCTCTCCGGCCCTCTTTGACATATACCCTCCTAGTGCAGACCTGGCCCAAGTCACTGGTTTGCATCACTGCTAAATGTAGAAATTCAGTCACTGGAATGTTAATGTATTGCACCATAACTGGAATGTCATGGAGCCTGGAATTGGCATTACTATCTGTAGCTATCTCATTTAGTAAAGCACGTCATCATTTTGAGGAAAAATGAATATATATGTCTGACAACCCATAGGGTGGAATTTCTGCACCTGAACACCTTCAAAGCGGACAAGTGTCCCAGTGGCGGGTGCAACATCATTAGCTTGCCAAAACACTTCACAACAGATTGGCAGTAGAGAGAAGATGCACAAAATAGTATATACGTTTTTTTTAATATTTCAAACTAGCATATGCTCTAAGGTAAGAATACAACCACTACCATAAGTTGTAACAACAGATAGACATAAGTCTACCCTAAAGCACAAACACAATTTCCAACCTGAGCAACGCTAGCATATGTAATTGTCCATATCAATAACACCCTTTTCCAAATTGTAAAGTTTTTCGCTTCTTCTTTATTTTTCCAAGTTCATGTTTTCTCCATAATTTATCATTTCACAGTTCAGTCCAACCACAGGGTACAAATCATAAGGAATTCTTCAGCAATAGAAAAAGCCAACAGATCTTGCCCACACGTGTTTCGTCTGGCACATATGCCAACGACTTCGTCAAGGCAAAGAATTATATTACAGAGATGGTAACACAAATGAGATGAAAGGTCCAAAGGCCAACCGACCTAATAAGGTCAAGAACCTCAATAGTGATGAATGTCGTTTATCGTCAGCAACGAGCAGATACAAAGGTCCAAGAGCTCAATAAATATCGTGAGCTCGAACCTCAGTAAAGGTGAGTGTCGTATGTCGTCAAAATGAGCAGGTAAATGGTTTCCGAAGCCCGATAAATCACATGAGCTCGAACCAACGAACAGAGTCACGGTATAAATCCAAAGCGCCTGTTTTCTTTCGGCATTTTCACAAAGCATTGTTCATTCATTAATAAATACATTGATTCATTCATTCCTTCACGCTGTGATTTTTAATCCCTTACTTCAAGGGTGGTGGAAAAATGACAAGTTCCAGAATGCTGTGTGCCAGTTTAAGGTTCCTACTGTAGTATGGAGACAGCCACCATCCCGCTATTAGATGCTATTATATCGCTCACTGATAATGGTGAACTGTGTTTGTTGTTGCAGCTTATATGATTGGCCAAACAATATTTCTTGAGGTTTTCCATTCAGGAATGCTCACCATTGACACCATCTTTAAAAGGTGAATTAATGTATCATTTGTAGGCATATGAGATATATATAGTAAAAATATATGAAGACACTTCAAAGAAATACATTAAAAACACAGGGCTTTACTGTTATCAGTTATCGCACTAAAAGCTGGTGTTACTAGTGTGGAGTATAAAGAGTGCCCAAAATATATAAATTTCACATTGGACGACAAGGTTAGGCGTTGCATTCTGATGTTAAGGCTGAGTATACTCCAGCTAAAAGATGCAACAAAAAATTGGGGCGTCAACTTTAATAAAAACAAGCATTTACAATGCAATAGGTCTCGCATTAGGAAAGTGTGAGCTATTGGTATTGTAAATGACACATTTTTTTTAATATGTTTTGGCTTTGAAACTATATAAATTAATAGCATTGCTATTCACAAAGCCAATAGCTTACACTTTCCCTAATGTGAGTCCTATTGGCTATGGCAATGCTTGTTGTTAGCAAGCAAGGACAGTGCTGTTGTGGTGCTGAGTGATGATGTGGTTGGGCTGAGTGATGTGGTGGTGTATTAGAGTGATGTGGTGGTGTATTAGAGTGATGTAGTGGTGTCCCAGAGTGATGTGGTGGTGTCCCCGAGTGATGTGGTGGTGTTCCTGAGTGATGTGGTGGTGCCCCTGAGTGATGTGGTGGGGCCCCAGAGTGATGTGGTGGTGCCCCCGAGTGATGTGATGGTGCCCCCGAGTGATGTGGTGGCGTCCCCGAGTGATGTGGTGGTGTTCCTGAGTGATGTGGTGGTGTCCCTGAGTGATGTGGTGGTGCCCCTGAGTGATGTGGTGGTACCCCTGAGTGATGTGGTGGTGTTCCTGAGTGATGTGGTGTGTGAGGGTGAGGGTGTGTGGGAGGGTGAGGGGTGAGGATGAGTGAGGGTGAGAGGGTTGTAAGGGTGAGGGGTGTGAGGGTGTGAGGTTGTGAGGGTGTGTGAGGAAAGAATAAAAGAGGAAGACATTTGCGCAGATGGGAGGCGGGGGAGAGGAGCCATTCTGGATAAAACAACACATAGCTCACAGTTCGTTTTAAAAAGGAGTCATTGGTCAGTTGTCACTCGTGATTAAAAATGCAAGGGCTCCGACCTTTTCACTGCAACATTATATCATCTTGGCTGCCAGATTGGAGAGGAGTCGCACTGGTTACCACTCCTAATATAATATTTTGATAGGGTTCAATGCACCGTATAGATAGTCCGGGTCCCAAACATGTACTCCACAACGATGCGAAAAACAAAATGCGTTCACTTTTGCAGCCGCTTTCATGTGGTATCTGTGTGAAGTCTCTCCAGGATAACAGGGTGCGCGCCGCTGCGTGTTCAGGGGTTTCATTCCCAAGAGGATGTGGCTTAACAATCAGAGCAGCTGAGTTTGAAGCTTGGGAACCAGGCTCGAGCCTGTGATTTTCTGCAAATCTGCCCGTGCCTTAAAAAATATATATACTGTGTCCTTCTGTAATGCAACTTGTGCTCATGCAAACCACTCTGATACCTTGGAGTCGAGTTCACGCAACACAAATTATGTTAAATTACAAGTTCCGGCACTTTCCAGTCACAAATTAAGCAGGGATAGCGCAAAGGGGGGCGGGGGAGAGGAGGCGGGGGAGAGCAAGGAAAGAATAAAAGAGGAAGAAATTTGCGCAGAGGGGGGCGGGGGAGAGGAGGCATTCTGGATAAAACAACACACAGCTCACAGTTCGTTTTAACAAGTCCTGCAGTTCTGAAGTCGCCGCTCCGCATATTAGCCTATATCTCTCTTTCACTATGCTGCATGTCCCGGTGCTGCCAGTCAGGGTGTAGTGAGCACTGGCTAAGCTTTGCATAGTATAGAAGACGCACAGTTAATAGCTAAAAGTATTCAGTAAACTCAAAATCAAACTATGCGATGTGGGCAAGCAAAAGCAACAAACAGTTCGGGAAAGGCACTCCTATAAAAAATTAACTTTGCGATGCGTTCAAAGAAGCCAAAGAAATATAAAAGCAAGCAGATCGCAGATGAATCTGTAACGGACAAAAACATGCTGCTTTTGTATCAAAGATTTAGAGCTTACCTCCCACGCAATAAACAAAGTAGTAAACAAAGCGCTGCACGGCATGTGTAACATATTTGAAAACAATGTCACTGGTGAGAGGAGAAATGCGAGACACAGCCTGGCGGCTGTGAAAGTGAAAACAGTAATAAGAGCTAAGGAGTGGAAGGCGCCCTCAACACAGCACACGTCTAAACAAGAACATCGCCGAAAGAAAAAAAAGGGGCCGGGAAAGGATCCCTTTGAAGTGGCCGTGAAAGTGAAAGCAATTAGGGGGGAGGAGAATTGATGCCAGCGCGCACTGCGCACGCTGGGGAAGCCTGTGGGAGGGAGGCTGATGGCTTTGATGTGGGGAAATGCGCGTGCTTGTGTTCACGTGAACTGTTTGAAATCCGCCCGATGGTTTGAGAACTTTTTTGCCTACTACAATTCTCGACTATCCATTCCTTGCGGAATGGGATAGGCGAGACCTAACAAGCCAATGTGATTTGTGGAATGGAGGAATCCAAGACTTGGCACATGTTTTGTTTGTCTGTCCAAATAGTAGTCTGGTTGAGGCGCGTTCACGATTTTTAAAACCTATCTGTATAAAACATAATATTCTTAGAAATATGGGTCTGATTGAGATCATAAGAAACCCTGTTGATGAATTTGTATGTTACAAAGTTTTTAACTTTTTAAAAGTGTTACTTCTACTATTTTAGAGATATACAAGCTAAGAACAATAATCAATTTTGCTTATAATGAGATTGGTAACTTGTATATGTTATTTTACTATATTGTGGATCTCAGATGAGGTCTATATCAATAAAATTTCATTTCATTTCAAACACAAGGCCTTAATTTGAGATCGGAAATGTAAGTGTCTGAATAAGGCCCTTAAAGGGGAAACAAGAAAGTACATTGCAGAAGTGATGACTTCTAACCACAAATTAGCAGTTAAGCTTAAAAATTAATTTACAATCGAGACTGTGGAAAAACTGGTCACGGGGCCTAAACCAGCTGCAGGCATTCATGAGGACCAAATAATGCATAGTGAAGTGGCATTGGAAGCAGTGTAAAACACTATGGGGGTACAGCTAGTGGTTCCTAGAGAGGATATGAGCTGTGCGGTGAATTCCTACTCATCTCACTGTTTGTCATCGATATTGATCAGGTCTTGTGTGGATCCATCATGGTCATGAGATGCACATGTTGGTCCACCACCACGACAGCGGGGGATTGTCTGGAGACCTCCACGTATATGCTGTCAGTAGCCTTGCCTCAAACAACATAGACGTTGTTAACTTGCTCCTAGATGACAAAAGTGAATATTTTCCATTATGATCTGTACATCCAATCTCCCAAAATTCCAGAGTTTAAGGCGACGGACAGACCTCTTATATTACCAATGAACGCTATTATTTTGCTAAAAAAAACGGAGAGTCCTATTGTATTACCAAATAACTCTCTTGTTTTGTTTAAAAAAAAGTTAAATTTGCACATAAAACCACCACATGCGTGTTAGTATGTCCTACACAGTGCCCCACTCTCTTCAGGAAATGAATGGGGCCCCATCAGCTCTTCGGAGAGCTGTGAGAGAGGCTTGCGCTAAAGCAAACCTCTCTCCCTCCAAATCAGGTGCAGACGGGGAACATCCTTTACAACGCAACTTTTACCACGCAGTGCCTTTACAACGCGGTATTTACAACGCAAACCATTACAACGCATTGCGCTGGGGGGCGCTCTAGGATAGGGAATAAGTTTAATTTACTATCCAACACCTTCCCTAGTGTCCACAGGGACTGGTGTTGGAATAGTATATTAAACTTTTCACTATCCAGCACCCCAAAGCGCTATGCGTTGTAAAGGTTTTCGTTGTAAAAACCGCGTTGTAAAGGCATGCGTGGTAAAAGCATGCGTTGTAATGTCATACATCCATCTGCAGACTGCTCTGAGCCCCTCCTGCTGACTGAAGAGAAACAATGTAACAAGTTGCAATGTTTCTCTTCAGTCAGAGCGAGTGAGGCCCGGAAAGAGGATGGATTGGCCCTAGAGAGCAGGAGGAAGCACAGAGCACTGCTCGGGACCCTGACAAGGGTGGGAGTGGGGGCCCTCAGAGTTAGCATTCTCCAGAGCAAAGCTCACATTAGAAGGGATGAGGCTGCAAAATGGTGCCCTCAGGTAAGCACTCTTGTTAGAACGCACCATGTGGGCGTCCGCAGGGGGGGGAGGTGGCCGAGAAGGGTGCAAGGCAGAAGGGAGAAGGGTGCAAGGCAAAGAGGAGAAGGGTACAAGGTGGAGGGGAGAAGGGTGCAAGGTAGAGGGGAGAAGGGTGCAAGGTAGATAGGAGAAGGGTACAAGGCATAAGGGAGAAGGGTGCATGGCAGAGGGGAGAAGAGTGCAAGGGAGAGGGGAGAAGGGTGCAAGGCAGAGGGGAGAAGGGTGCAAGGCAGAGGGGAGATGGGTGCAAGGTAGAGAGGAGTTGGGTGCAAGGCAGAGAGGAGAGGGGTGCAAGGCAGAGGGGAAAGGGTGCAAGGCAGAGGGGAGAAGGGTGCAAGGCAAAGAAGAGAAGGGTGCAAGGCAGAGGGGAGAAGGGAGCAAGGCAGAGGGGACAAGGGTGCAAGGCGGAGGGGAGAAGGGTGCAAGGCAGAGGGGAGAAGGGTGAAAGGCAGAGAGGAGAAGGGTGCAAGGCATAGAGGAGAAGGGTGCAAGGTATAGAAGGGTGTAAGGCGGAGGGGAGAAAGATGCAAAGCAGAGGGGAGAAGGGTGCAACGGGGAGGGGGAGAAAGGTGCAAGTCAGAGGGGAGAAGAGTGCAAGGCAGAGGGGAGATGGGTGCAAGGTAGAGAGGAGAAGGGTGCAAGGCAAAGAGGAGAAGGGTGCAAGGTGGAGGGGTGAAGGGTGCAAGGTAGAGGGGAGAAGAATGCAAGGTAGAGAGGAGAAGGGTACAAGGCAGAAGGGAGAAGGGTGCATGGCAGAGGGGAGAAGAGTGCAAGGGAGAGGGGAGAAGGGTGCAAGGCAGAAGGGTGCAAGGCAGAGGGGAGAAGGGTGCAAGGCAGAGGGGAGAAGGTGCAAGGCAGAGGGGAGATGGGTGCAAGGTAGAGAGGAGAGGGGTGCAAGGCAGTGGGGAGAAGGGTGCAAGGCAGAGGGGAGAAGGGCGCAAGGCAGAGAGGAGAAGGGCGCCAGGCAGAGAAGAGAAGGGTGCACGGTGGAGGGGAGAAGGGTGCAAGGCAGAGGAGAGAAGGGTACAAGGCAGAGGAGAGAAGGGTGCAAGGTAGAGAAGGGTGCAAGGCGGAGGGGGAGAAGGGTCTAAGGCAGAGGAAAGAATTGTGCAAGGCAGAGGAGAGAAGGGTGCAATGCAGAGGGGAGAAGGGTGCCAAGCAGAGAGGAGAAGGGTGCAAGGCAGAGGGGAGAATGGTACAAGGTAGAGAAGGGTGCAAGGCAGAGGGGAGAAAGATGCAAGGCAGAGGGGAGAAGGGTGCAATGGGGAGGGGGAGAAGGGTGCAAGTCAGAGGGGAGGAAGGTGCAAGGCAGAGGGGAGATGGGTGCAAGGTAGAGAGGAGAAGGGTTCAGGGCAGAGGGGAGAAGGGTGCAAGGTAGAGAGGAGAAGGGTGCAAGGCAGAGGGGAGAAGAGTGCAAGGGGGAGGGGAGAAGAGTGTAGGGGGGAGAAGGGTGCCAGGCAGAGGGGAGAAGGGTGCACGGCAGAGAGGAGAAGGGTGCAAGGAGGATGGGAGAAGGGTGCAAGGCAGAGGGGAGAAGGGTGTAAGGCAGAGAGGAGAAGAGTGCAAGGCAGAGAGGAGAAGGGTGCAAGGCGGAGGGGGAAAAGAGTGCAAGGCAGAGGGGAGAATGGTGAAAGGTAGAGAAGGATGCAAGGTAGAGGAGAGAAGGGTGCAAGGCAGAGAGGAGAAGGGTGCAAGGCAGAGGGGAGAAGGGTTATGTTATGTTATGTTATATTATGTTATGTTATGTTAGGCATATACATTCTTGTATAGCGCTCGAATCACCATGGGGAATCTCGGCGCTTTACTCAGAGTAACACCAGGAAAGGAACAGCTAGGGTGGAGGGAACCTTAATGCAGGAATGCCTTTAGATGTTTCCTGAATACTCGGTAAGATGGAATCTCTTGCAGAGATTTTGGGAGGCTATTCCAGTATTTGGGGGCCAGGTAAGAAAAAGCCATGCCCCCTGACCTATGAAGTCTGATACTGGGTAAATGAAGTAACTGACACGAGCTAGACCTCAATGGACGGTGCGGGACATGTTTTTTCAGTTTATGTTGCAAATACATTGGACCCTGATCCTGAAGATGATGGCAGCGAGGAGGAGCCCGCCGGCATGTTCAGGACCAGCCTGGCCGCCGTGTTTTGGATTACCAGCAGTTTAATTAAAGATGTTACTCCAACTTCTGCCAGTAGGGCATTCCCGTAATCCAAGCGGCTAATAACCATAGCTTGGGTCAGCGTTCTGCGGTGCTCCATAGGAATGAAAGGAAGATTTTCCGCAGTAGTCTTAGCCTATAACAGCAGGCCCCTGAGACCGCGGTTACGTGGTCCTGCATTGAAAGAGAATGATTTATCTTTATGCCGAGATTATTGACACACTGATTTGGCACAGGAGAGGGGCCCAACTGCGTAGGCCACCAGTCCTTGGACCAGGCTGCTGCAGCCTTCCCTAGAAGCATGACTTCTGTCTTACCAGGATTCAACTGTAGACAGTTGTTAGTCATCCAGTTTGAAATTTCAAGGATTCCTGTAGTAAAGCGGAGTCTATCTGCCTCCAGGTTTCTGCCGATATTAAACAGCAGATGGGTGTCATCGGCAATAGTTTCGAACCCCAGGGCTTCCACCACCTTAGCCAAAGGTGACATATAGATGTTAAAAAGAGTAGGGCTAAGGCAGGAGCCCTGGGGGACGCCCTTGTCCAGTGGTATTTTCTCAGACTGATGGGGACCCATGACGACAGTTTGGAATCTGTCCGTCAAAAAGTTCAGTAGCCATTTGAGGGCCAAGCCATGAACACCGAAAGATCTTAACCTCTCCACGAGCCTAGCATGAGAGATGGTATCAAAGGCCGCGGAGAGGTCAAGAAGAATCAGAATTGCTGATCCTCCGGCATCCACAGTCATCCTCAGGGAGTCAGTTACCGCTAAGAGAGCCGTTTCCGTTTCTACTGAGTGTGCTTACACCTGTGATTAACTACTTAATTAGTATGATTCCACTTACTCTATCCACAAATTAGCTAGCACCCTCAATTATTTTTATGACCTGGAATCTGACTCAAAATCTCAGACTCCCGAAAGAATCAGAAGGGGTGAATCATACAAACTTTAAAAACTTCCAAACAGTGTTTTTTATTCACACAAGGTAGTAAAAAAGTCACTAGTTATTGGCTTCTGTGCTAGATCAATTTTATAAATGAACATATTAAACATTCTTGGTTTCTCACTCCAAATACAATATTTCTAACACTAAAAAAGCTTTGCATCGATTAGCTACTCTTTCCAAAATAAAAGTGTAGAATTCTTACTTAGGGGTCGATTACGATGTGAGTCAGAAAGGCCCCGAATGACATTCAATTCGTCCAAATCCGATTCGGAACCAGCCCTTCCACCGACCGATTACGATGTTCAAAAAGGGTTTGGACTTTCCGACTCGGTTCAGACTCCGTTCCAAACAGAATTTGGTTGGAGCAGACTCATGCAGGTCTATGGACCACGTTTCTGACCGACAGATTACGATGTTGTATTCGGACAGCCTTTCTAACTCAGCTTCTCTGACGGCTGTCGGAATCTGCCTTTGGGGGCCCATAGCAGGCCCCCTTCACCCGGAGACCTCCGGGTGGGGCCCATCGGGGTACCCATGGGTCCCCTCATTCCAACCATGCACAGTGTGGCAGGCACCACGGGGTGCCCACCACAGTGTGCATGATTTTCACCACCCACCCCGTTCTTCAATGGAAGCCTGTGTTGTCAGTTGGAACACAGGCTCCCATTGAAATCAACTGGAGTCGGACCGAACGGTATATGGAAACATCGTAATCAGTCAGACTACCCGAACCCAATTCGGTCGGAAACCATTTTGAGACTGAGTCGGTTGGAATGCTTTCCGACCGACATCCTAATCAGGCCCTCAACGTACTTATGGTAGAACAAAAATATTTAAGATTGATGGAAAATACCTAGATTGACCCGACTGGTCCTCCAAAGGGCTGCTTTTTGTTAAACACTTTAGGTCACACAAGTATCCATACACATTTGCTAATCTATAAGAAAGATGCAGTCTCAATAATCTTGCCTTTTACTAATTCTTAAAATTTAAAAGATTTGGAAATAATCTACTCATTTTTTGTATAAAAAACATCTATGATTCAATTCACAAATTTATTAAATATGTTTGGCCATTCTGTCTCAAAGACCTACACATTTGTACAACCTAAGTCAGCAAAACCCCTACGTAGGACAATATCCAAGTGGGAAGCAGGCATTGCAGATGCTGACTTGCATACCGATTGGCCGCGCATACGGTCCTCTTCATTTAAGCAATACTTCTCTCAAGCTAAATGTATTTTTCCACATAGAGCATATTAAGCAACCCAATGTATATACAAACTAAAATTAACAGACCAAACCCTTTGCTGAAACTTAAATGCTTTTGTAGGTCATCTCCCTCATATCATGTTCTATTGCCCTTCAATCAAACTTTTCTTGTGTGTTTTTGAGTGAACCTTTCAATATACATCGACAGAGGAATTTGAATGCATCATAACAGGCCCTTTAAACCCTAACATTGATAAAGACACAGATAAGTACCTTTTAGATCTATTACTCACACTAGGATGTAAAGTGGTCCTCATCAATTGGAAAAATGAAAAAGACACATCATTCACCCCCCTGGAAAGAATTGCTTGCCTTCCTCAGAGGTGCCAACTACATTTCATAACAGCAATCCCTCAGGAGACAACCCAGTAACTCAATATGGGGTACATTATTAGATCAATACTATTCGAACTCTAAACATCCATAACTGAATATCATCACACTACCACTAAATGCAGCTTCCTCTTCTCACTAAAATAAACTTTCTGGAAACATTCACCCCCTGTGTAGAAGTTTCCAAAAATAGTTTTAACTTCAGTTATTACAGTTTGGACAAGCGCCTCTACTTCCTTTTTCCTTTGTTTCTTCTCCAGAGTACCAATGGCACACCTGACGCTCTCGATTCATGGATGTATATGCACAATATATAGTCAGTTTTAATTATGTACTCTCTTTCCCTCCTATGTTTACTTCTACCTGCTTTTAAATATTTGTTTGCCAAAAATTGATTACAATTATTTGAACAGAAAAAAGGTTCAAGGTTTTTGATTTTAATTAATTATAGCGATATTGCGACTTTGAGAATAACAGTTGTGTTATTTGCGTTGTGGATTACCACACTAAAGGAAAAACATGTGTAAACAGGAACTGGATGAAAAACAACGAACAAGTATGACATTTAGAAAAAGATTTTAGGAAGGACACACACATCAATGTATTACTTGAAGGTGAATGCTAATCAGAGCCAACAACAACTTTCATCTTTATCATATAAGATGTCTAGATTTGTCCGCTGTTTACCTTTGACAACAAACAGCCATTCAGCTTCATTCGGTGGCTGCTGTTCCTTCCCCCCACTGCTTTCAGCAGTGGAAATAAAAGAAAAATTAAATTATAATAACTCATTGTTATCATCTTATTTGTTCCTGCTGGGGCTGATCTTCTCTCAGAGCAGGGGGAGGAGTAGTGGGCCCTCTGTAAATTGCACATGAATGGTTGGCCAGCCGAGTCAGGCCGGCCAAACATTCATGCGCACTTTGTATGTTCTCCACCCACGCTGCATTACAGCCTGGATGGGGAACATGCCTAGGCTCCCATTCCCTGGCTGAGCACCGAACCATGGCACTCAGACCAATCACAACGCTGAACTGCACTATTGAGTTTGGGTTTAACGGAGTCTGGGTGCTTCCTGTTCTGGGTGGAGCGGAGGGACGACAACAGCAAGGAGAGATGGGGCAAGGAAGTACTTTTTTTTTTCTTTACCTCCTTTGTCTCCCAACCCCCACCACCCAGACACACCGATCCATGCCAACCGCCACAGTGATCATGAGCTTCAAGTTCTTGGGGAATAGGTTGTGAGGGGGAAAGTCAGACTGAAGGACATTCTTTGTTTCTGAAACCAGTGCCCGCAGAGTTAGCAGAATATTTTACAAGTTAATGCTGTATCATCTCACCCAAAGCAGAATTGAGAACTGTAAGAGATAGTTTCAAGATCTTGAAAGTGTGAACTCATTTCCAAATATCTATGAGAAAGCATGGCTTCTGGAAGAGTCTTCTTCAAACACTTCAAGTTACACATGAGAAAATGCTGTAGGAAGTATCATCAACCCATCCAAAACTGAAGATATTGAGGTTGGAGTAGGAGCTGGAGGTATTGAGAATACTGGAGAGTCTATTTTACTAAGGGCCTTAATACGAGTTTGGCCGTCCGTGATTCACTCTACCCGGGGTCCGACCGACACAAGCTCGGCGGTCTAACCACCATGTTACGAGTTGGGCGGATTGTTATTGCAAAGACTGCGTCTGAACTGTAGACCCCACCAGCACACCGCAGACTTCCGGGGTCACGGTCAAGGAAAAGCAGCTGCCCTAGGGTGGTACAAAGGAGTTTAACTGGCATCCGTATTAAGAGTTGGCTTTCAGAAGAGCCGAACGCAGTGGTGTGACCTCCAACTTTAAGTTGGCGGAAACGAAGGATAGAAGGGTGCGTACTCATCCCTTTCCTGTTCTTCCCATCAGAGTTCGATGTGGATCCCTTTCTTCAGGTACCCCTTCACAGCAGCATATTCACCATGCGTATTATGACCTTGTTTGCAGCGATATACAGGTGAGTCCATTTTGTGCCATATACCCATTGCTGAACTGCCCACATTTGGGCCAGACTTTAGCAATGGGTAAATGGCATTTTTCCACATGTATCATTCTCATGCATACGTGTGCATTTGATACAAATGCAGTCGAAATGTTCACACAAACATCGGTAGATATGGAAAAATAATCACCACCGCCGCAAGAGCTCACTGACGGCACGGTGGTATACTCACAATATGGCAGACTGAAGATTGCCAGCACTGTGGTCTACTGGCTGCCACAGCGATTGGGTGGTCGGACCGCAAAACTTGTAATTCGGCATTAAGGATTTTAGATTTTTATATACTGACATGAATCATTTTCACTTACAACTGTTAAAGTAAAACCCACAGACATTTTTTGAAATATTATTGTTCATAATGCATCTAAACATTTATAAATTATAATTATATATGCAACTTTTAGGTTTGTTTTTAAGGATGACATATAATACGGATATTAGTTGTATTTGTATTTTTAAGCCATTGTGCTGGAATAGAGTGGTTGTAGTCCAAACACCTACAAACAAAAGAACAGAGAGAGGTACATTCATAAATGCCAATCAGCCGCACTCCCTAAAATTGTAATAGTAGTATTGTGTTGCGTGCACTGAAAGCACCTCATATTCAAAAACTGATGATTAAAAGCAAATTTTTATATGCAAGACATTATTTGTCAAAGAGATAACATGTTGATTGACCTTGATTATTTAACAACAGTGGTCCGTCTTTCTGAGGCAAATTAATAAAAATCTGTGAGGCCTGTGAATTATATTCATGTATCGGAATTGTTGTCTATAAAGGTCATTATGAACTTCAAACATGCGTGCATATTACACTCAGATGCCATATAAAATGGTAAACCATTGTATTATCATTTGTTCAGGTTAGAATGGATCAACCAAAGTAATATTTATGTTAAAATCTTAAAAGAGGCTTGTTGTCATCTGTCACATTCTCATAGGTAACAGACACATAATTGGATAAAGACATGCCCCTAATAAGCCAATGCACACCGCCTAGGAGAAAATGTGCCACCAATACCAAATCTTCAGCAGCACACGCCATCATAAGTCTGACTAATATCCACCATCACCACTGCTTGTCTGGCATGTCTACCTCTAGTTGTTGCAGCAATAAGAAGGCTACATGGTGAACCAGAGGTTTCTGTTGCAAACAGCATCAACATGTTAGCCATGTGCAGCTTTCTTACCTTTTCAGCTGAATGAATACGTAGAGATTCAGCACTGGGGCACATTTCACATCTTTCACCTGAGCAGGAACGCAGCAATGCTTTCATTGAATACTGCAGGGCATCAGGAAATAGCTGTAGATGTTGTTGGTGAGCTTCTCACCACAATCAGTGAAATGTATCAAATTTGGATTATCCGCATGAAAATCAATAAAGGTATCCTATAAGAGAAGGCATACAGATCCACAGAAACCACAACTTGGGCCAAGGTTAATGTATTCTTGACAGGGCATAATTAAGGGCAAACTGTAGGGCAATACGATGCCTCATAAATGGTAAGCATAAATTCACATGGCAAGTTGCAGAAGGACAAATTTAAATGTTGGCAGCAATGGAGATGCAGGGAAAAGCTATTCAGAATAATTTGGAAGTCCTACATCTGATGTGCCACCTCCATGTCACCCATTAGGTCCTAAAGGAGGTGTGCAAGGTTTGCAAGAATCAGTGATGCAAGTTCATTTCCACCAAAAAAGACTCTTCTCCCTAAAATATTGTCAGCTGCAAGTTGTTTTTAGAATATATTTAGTATTATGGTTATTGCAGTTTAAGCAGCAGCGGCCCATCTATACGCCTCCACCTTTTTCCCCCCAACAAAGAGTGTCTGTCAGGCTGAACAAAGGTCACTCTTCTTGTTCAGGTCAGCTAGCCAGGAGCTAGACATGCTTCTTCAATTAATAGGACCAAATGTCACCATCTAATGAATATCAGTGATATGCATAAAATGTAATTGTAATGATATCGATCAATTGATCATGTGCACGATCAAGGCATTACACATTAGATGAATATTATCCAAATTTGTGCTCATAGTTATATGTACTCCTATGTTTTAAAATATATAATCCTGTGCCTTCAAGGCTTCTAGGCAACATGCATGGAGTTCAAACACTTAAATAATGTTGTGTAGGCTTTTTGGGGATTTTTTTATTTTCCTTGAGAATAAGCAAAAAGAGTGTATCACAGTAAGGGGTAACCATTGAATAGTGGCAGTAGTTGGAGAAAACTTTATTCGGTAGCCAAGTACCATCAAAAGTATACATGAACAAGACAATGCAATAAATACATCAGGATAAATTCATAAACACCACGTGACTCAAGCTCATTAAGAAACAGATGCCATTCGGAAGTCCTTTCATATGATCACTACTTATGTGCAAAACAAGAGCTAAGGGCAGACAGGACTATGTGCAAATCGAGCAGTGAACATATAAAAACACATACATTTTATCCTTTTGTTTTATGAAAAATAAGCATTGTTAAAATTAGGTAGGAGTTCAAAGTTAGCCTAGCCGCTAGGAGTCGCAGTCTGTAATCTACCGCATTTATGCCAGACTGCCTGTAAAAATTTGCTCGTAGCAATGACAATTGCAGGAGTAGTGTCATTCTTTAAAATTCTAAAAGCCACTAAGGGCCAGATGGAGGAGCTCTAATTTCGGCCGTTTCCGACCGGTATTAGGCTTTTCAGATGTAGGGAGCCTACCGAATCGGTAATTTTACAGATTCGGTAATTTTACTGATTCTGTAAATATACCGATTCTGTCAAATACTGAATCGGTATATTTACCGAATCGGTAAATCCATATGTAGCAGACACTCTTAAGAGTGCCACAGGCCCTTAAGAGTCGGTATTTTACCACACAATCCTATTGGGTGTTAACATACCGAATTCAGGTGTGCATGCACATCTGTGCATGCACACCTGTGCCATGTGACACACAGACATGCCCTTAGGGCATGTATGTGTGCCACATGTCACACAAGCCTGTACTTGGGGTGCTAGAGGGTGTCAAAGTGACAACCCCTGCACCCTTACAGGATTCGGTATTTACCGATTCGGTGAATACCGAATCGGTATTTCCCATTGTTCCTATGGGCTTCATGGCCCATAGGAATCAATGGGCAATACCGATTCGGTATTTACCGAATCGGTAAGTACCGAATCTTACAGATTCGGTATTCCTAAATTCGGAATTACCTAAATCTGCCCCCTTCCCATTTACAGACTCTTAAATACTGATTCGGTAAAATTCGGTATTTAAGTGTCTGTAAATGGGAATTACTTACATCTATCCCCAAGTGTTTAGTCATCTCCAGATTAGGACATGTAGGGATAATCCATTTCCGGAGCTGGCCAAGACAGCTGGTACAAAAGAATAATGTATGTATCTCATCCTCATTTTTCACGCCACACGGCGGACACATACTGGAAACTGGGTCCTTGTGCCATTTATTGGTAAAGGACCTCAAAGGTAAAGTGCCAAATCGAAAACGAATATAGAGGCTTTTTGCTAAAGGGGAAGAAACAAAGTCTAAAATGTCCTTAAAAAGGGGGAGAGGTTTAATATCTAGAAATCTGTTTGCCAATGTGACAGTTAACTGGTTATTTTGTAGCCATCTTGGATATGAATCCAGTAGCCAGATTTCAAGATGTTAAGACCGTCTTTACATATTTTTTCCGGATTGGGTTATAGCCTTAACAGACCCAGTTTGCTAAACCAGTCGGAAACAAATTTAACCCAGGGTATTGTCTTGGCACCTCTGACAGAAAGCAGATCAGCAAGGCAATCTCTAAATTCCCTTAGCTCAGGTGTGACCCATAATCGGACCCAATGAACAAGTGATCTAAGGATAGACAAATCTGCGATTCTTTTTAGTCCTAGATCAAAGAATAAGGGTGTTAACAATGTGCTACTGGGAACAGACCCCAACTGTCTGACAAATCTATTTTCCGCAACAGTAAGTGGAGAGACATCAGTACAGCCCCAAATCTCAGCTCCGTTCAGAGAAGCCCCTTGCGCCTTACCACGATATACTTCCAGGGCTGGTGAGACTGCACAAGAGCTTGTTTGCTTGTGCAACCTATTAATAGCGTTTTCTCTGTGCTTGAGTAGTAATATGCTTTTACTTAGCTGGTCTTTCCGCTTCAGGCTCTCCATTACCTTAACCCCTAGATGCTCGAAGCTCCTGTCCCTCTCTAGTATTTCCCCACCAGCCTGTATGATTGAATTTTGGCCTCTCCCTTCCCAAACACTATCTATTTAGGGGGTCATTAGGATGGCGGACGAACCTGCGTCTGTCCGCCACCCCAGAGGAAGAGGGACCGTTCACATGGGCAGCGGCGGTCCTTACATGCAAATTAGGATGTGACCCCCACCCTGGCGGTCACATCCCCTACATTTAACATTTCGGCAGATGCTGCTTCAAGCAGCACCCGCCACAAGGTTAAAAAGTGCATGTTTACCTTTGCATGCACGAAGCGGCAGGCACCACGTGGTGCCTGCCGCTTCGTGCACGCAAAGGCAGGGAGGTACCATAGGTACCCCCCATGTGCACCCCCCACCCCCCTTCACCCCTGGGGCCCGCAACGGGCCCCCAAAGAAAAGACCGTATGCCTTTCCACAGCAGAAATGCCGCCGTGGAAAGGCATAGGTTTAGGAGCAATGTAGGAGAACACCCATCTTCCTGATCTAGTTTTATGTATGCATGGTATATGTGCCAGTAGGAATCCTGAACACAGAGGTGGTTGGGTGGTTGGTGGAAGGGGCTGTAGCTGGTCAGGTATGTGGGACCTAAGTGTGTAGTGCCTTGAATGTGTGTGTGAGGAGTTTGAAAAGAGCACATTTGTGTATCGGGAGCCAGTGGAGCGATGTGGGTTCTGTGTGAAAGGATCAGGATGAGTCTGGCTAGAAGTTCTGGATGGTTTGTAGTCTTCTAGTAAGTTACTTGTTGATCCCAATGTATAGGGTGTTCCCATAGTCTAACCTGCTAGTGACTAGGGCGTGACTCACAGTTTTACTAGTGTTGCTTGCAAGCCATTTGAAGATGTTCCTATGCAACTTTAGGGTGTGGAAGCAGGATGCAGTGACAGCGTTGACTTGTGTGGTCATGTCCAGTTTGCTGTTGATGATTATTCGAGGTTCCTGGCACTGGTGTTGGGTACCGGTCTGAGTTTGGCCGGTCACCAGTTGGAGTCCCATGTGAAGTATTCTTGGCGAAGATTACTAATTGAGTCTTGTTGGTGTTGAGCTTGGAATAATCGGCTTTCATCCAGTTAGTGACTTCGGTCATGCATGCTGTGAACTTAATTCTGCTGTTGGGGTTCTTGTCTGAGAGAGTGTTTATTAGCTGTGGGTCATCGGCCTAGGTCAGGAGGTTGATGTCATGTGTGCAGATGACATTGTCCAGAGGGATCATGTATGCAGTGAACAGGGTGGGGCTGAGCGATGAACTTTAAGGCACTCACAGATGAGTTTGTAGCCTTCCGAGGAGTTGGATGTTAGGCTGGCAGGCTGTGTTCAATCCGTTAATAAGGAGCAGATCCGGTGGAGAGGGGTTCCTTGGATACAAATCTTGTGCAGGCACCTGATGAGGAGAGAGGTTGAAGAGAATGAGGGCTGCTGAATCTCCTCTTTCAAGGGTCATGTGAGATACCCCTCCGGGGGTGATACCAGCGCTCTACAAATTTTCCATTCATTCAGTGTTGTCTGCAGCAGTGGCGAGTGCTGTTTCTGTAGTGTGGTTGTTCCTGAATATTGAACTGCAAGGTGTTGAGGGCTTGGTGGTTGCCGAGGTTCAAGTTTTATACACTGGGAACCAAATGTTTTGCTAATCACTCTAGGCATGAGATAATTGTTGGCAAGCATAGCACACCGCCACGTATCCAAGCAAGCAGGCATTTTTTCCTGAGCTAGCATCTGCATTACTATGAGCATGACAACATGCTTCTTGATATGATTGACTTCTGCTTCCACAATGACATCTTTTTATTTGAGAACAAATATTACAGAAAGTTCTAAGGAACAGCAATATGCACCATCTCCCAGCTGAGCCACTTAGTTCATGGGCTGGTTGGTGAAGCATGTGGTCTGGTTCCAGGAAATGAAAAATATTAAGATCATGGGATAATGTGGATCACGCATATCAATAATATGTTTGTGATCTAGGAAGGCAAGAAATGTCTGGCAGAATAGTTCATATGATCATTGAGAGTTCATAAATGTAATCTTAAATTAATGAGCCAAATTACTGAAAAGGAAATCAATTTCATTGATGTCTATGAGAAAGTGATTTGAGACAACGTTGAGACAAAATTGCCCCAAAAATAAACAGCATGTAACACAGTCCTTTATGCCAGGAGTAGCCACCAAGAAGGGTTGAAATGGTGCATACCCTATGGAGAGCTCATTAGGGTTAGAAAGAATTATACAACAGAGGTATCTTTTAAAGTGGAAAACATTGTGGAAAAATTCAGGGACAAGGGATACCACAGAAGAACTGTAGAAGAGGCTGGAATGAAGGCAGAAGCCATACGTACAGATGCCATTCTGTAAACACAGAATATAAAAATGATTACAGTCCCAGGCACTGTAAGATTTATTACCATCTTCAACCAGAGATCAAGGGATGTTTGTAGAATCCTTGCTAAACACTGGAGGATTCTAAAAAGTAATAACATAGTTGGGAGACATTGGGTGGGCATGCTTCCATCACTTATCGTTAAGTAAGGTCATTAAACATATTAGTGCATAAAGATCTCAAACACCAAGAAAGCGGAGAGTGGTTGAAGGCTGATGCCAATAGAGGCCTTCCTTGTTTGTGGGATCCACAAAGCCTGTAAAAACCATATTAGTGGTTTCCAGTACCCCATGCCATTGGGATAATTAAGAGAGATTAAGCAGGATTTAACATGACGGTGAGACTACTGTGTTTTTGAAATAGTATAGCACTGTACATAGCAACTATCTTTTCTGTATGAAAGTGGGGGCATATTAACAAGGGCATTATCTCCGCTTTTTTGGCTATAAAAGCCAAAAAAGCGAAGATAATATAATCGCCCTATCTACAAGGGGATGCTGACATGCATTAGCGCATGTTAGCACACGTTTTCCCGACGCCTCGCTTTGCATCTCTAATGAAATGCAAAGTGGACGCCACTGGGCAGTACTGCCTGTAAATTATCGCTGATATGCACATCGCGATATTTACAAGGAGGCCCACGTATTTTAGCAGAAGTTAGTTTTTGGAGAAAACCACAGTTTTCTCCAAAAACTAACATGTGCTTAAATGCTGACTTAGCTATACTTGCCATTGGGGGTGGATTATGTTGATACGACCACAGGGTCGCCTCAACAAAGTTATTGCTGTTTTCTATGGAACATCACTGAAAAACGAGCGATGTTCCATGGAAAACATCACTATCGCTGGGATAATTAGAGCCATTGCGCTATGCGTTGTTAATACAGCGCTAGCATGGCGATAATTATCAGTGATAGCAGGCGATAAACATTTTCAAGCTGGGGGCGGCCATTGATAATAATTGCTGCCGCTTGGTAATATGCCCCGTGTATACTTGAGCATTTGAGAGCCACTAAGCATAATGAGCCTGTGAACTTGGTGGCCAAGCCCTTTGCAGGGTGCCATCAATCAAAAGCTGACCTGGTCAGATTTTTTGAAGTTGATTCGGTGGCTAAATTCAAAAGGGGAAGGGGGGGCAGTACCAAAATACTAAGTAGGATGGAGTCCAAAAATATGATTGACCAAACAGCCAGATACACAGATAACACTCACACATGCATGCACATTTATCAAAGCAGTAGGAGTTTCTCTCATGCATTTGGAACACCTAAAAACAAAACCTAGCAAAGCATACCTTTGAAATTGAGCCCAGCAACAAATTGTGCACTGTACTCTTAGACCAATAGGTGTATTCATCACGAGAATAGATTGTAACTGTGTGTGCTCTGCTGAAACACAAATAAAGCCTCAACATTGAAAATGCTAAATGCTCTCATTGTTCTAGACATTTAGACCAAGCATTAATTAAATAATTTTTACCTTTGTTAATTGTTTCCATCATAAGCTTTTTTTCAGTAATCGCGTCGAATGTCTGCCTTCATTGTTCACATTGGAATGTGGTCATTCAAGGGTGCCAATAGAGCTTGGCGTCAACAAGGGAATGTCTCTTTGTGCTCTTTCCAGTTCTTATTTGTGTGCCCTTGATTTTTATTAATGCTGTTTTAATTATTTACCCAGTATTTCATGTGTCTCCCAATCTTGCATTTTTTATGGATTTTTCAAAATACACTAGTCTTCAGTTTCTGCTTTAAATCCATGATATATGAACGCGTACCAGGCACTGCTATGAATAATAAAGACAAAGGATCTCATTTATGAAAAGTGACGCATTGCTGTGTGAAAACAGCGATGAGTCACTTTTCATTGCGCCCTCCTTGTGACATGCTGGATGCGTCATATTTATAGTATGACGCATCATGGCGCAAGGACTTACAGATACGTCAGTATTTCTGACGTATTTGTTGGTGCAAAAATAACGCATTGCTGGAGTGTGTCACAAAAGTGACGCAACTCCAGCAATGTGCCCTTTCACAAGGGGCTTGCCCTATGTGAAAGGGCCTGCGTCAGTCTTACGCCTGCTGTGAGGCAGGCATAAGATATTGACACAATAGCATCCTATAAGTGATGCAGTGAAATCTCATGGATTTCACTGCGTCACTTCTACGGGGCTTACTTACGTGGGAACGCCCCCCCCCGCATTCATTTTACCTGACGCAGGTGAAATGTAGCGCAAAAGTTTAAAAAGTGACGCATCTGCTTAGATCGTTTGAGATGGCCTCTTTTTTCTGTGAAATCAGACATAATATTGCAATTTTCTTGTGTTCATTATGTGTGACACACTAATCGCCCTCGACAACAGTTTGATTGTTCAGAGCTTACATTTCTGCACGCACCCTTCGCTCTTCTTCAGCGTACCTGGCAAGAGTGCCCTGCATTAGTCTCAGAATAGGTGGGAGATCCTTTTCCTATCTGGGACCACTCTACTGGAATAGACTCCCACCAAACCTACGGCTTGCTCACAGCCTGATATATTCAAGAGGAAATTAAAAACCTGCCTTTTTAACAGCTAATCCAGTTGCCTGTTCGATTTCCCACTGCCTAGCGCCGGGACACTCTGCTGAGTAGCTGTGTGCCTTACAAAACAATATAACATAATATTACATAACATCACATAACATCTTACAAATATATGCTGGTTTATTACAAGGACATCTTTCAGTCTGATAGCAGTAATGCCTGGGTATCAAGGGGTTCTTTTTTAAATAACCCCTCTCTAATCTGCAGCTGATTGCTGGAATGGGGCGGAATATCATCTAGAATAGCCGTTGCTGGGCAATGAGGAGGCAGTGTAGTGTCCCAAGACCCCATAGATGGATGCAGTCTAACAGAACCGGACACTTGCTGTATTCTAATACTAAACTTTGTGGTCCCCCCCCAAAAGAAAACACTCTCAACCTTTAGATCAGCAAGATGCGGTCTATATATGGATGGTGTTTGTCCACAAAGCACTGGCATCATATTTTCAAGATGCCATCATGCTATGGGTGGGCAGAGACAGTTCGTAATTTGCATGAAGATGTTTCCTTGTAATTATGAACTTGGTGTCTACTTGTTGATAAATACTCACATGGTGGGCATTTCCAGCCAGGGAGAGGAACAGTGTGTTATCCCTAGACACTACTTAATTGGTGGTCAAAATTGCGCTGTGGTAGATGTACCACACAGTGTTGGACTTGGAGATGGAATCTAGGCTATAGAGTATTGAGAGTGTGTGGGTGTTACACCCAGAGTCGGTAAGGTAGGTCATTAAGAGTAGGACTGAGCTGTATTAGGGGTAAAAGCCTAATCAACCCCTCTGGTTGATTATATCCTCTGAATCTTCCCTTAAGATAGTTGGCAAGCAGAATTCTCAGTTTTTCTCATTTTAGGAGTAGTAAAGTTAACTTTAGGACTCCTAAAGTGAGAAAAATCTTAACTTTAAGTCTTTCAGTATTCACAGAAGGCATTTAGGAGTCCTAAAGTTAGAAGTCCTAACTACACTACTCCTAAACTGAGAAAAATCCTAACTTTGAGACTTTCGGTGTTCACAGAAGGCATTTAGGAGTCCTAAAGTTAGGACTCCTAACTTCTGTGAATACGGAAATGAGTAAGTGCCTTCTGTGAATACCAAAATGAGTAAGTGCCTTCTGTGAATACCAAAATGGTAGTAAGTTTAGGATTTTGTCTTAAGTTAGTTCTGTGAATCGGGCCCAATGATTTTACTTTCCAACTTAAGGTCTGATTTAGATTTTGGCAGATTGAATACTCTATAACGGACATCCTGTCCAACGTATCACAAATTCCATGGGATGTAATGTAATTGTAATACAGCGGATGAGATATCCGTCATGTTTGTAACAGAGTATCCTATCCATCGAAGTATAAATCAGGCCCTTGGTTCCTGAAATCAAAGCCAAAATCCTTCAGCAGGCAAGGCTACAGACTGTATCTTAAGAAGTACTCTTGAGAACACAGTCCCTCTGAAGTCATTGGTTTGGGTAAGAAGAGCTCAGAGCGGGAAAATTCTAGATTTCGTGCCCGCCTAGGTCCTTTTCTCAGTCAGACACTTTCACCTGATCAATATTTCGACCTTTGGACTTACTCTTTTTTATGGACTTCAAATATCTACAGCAGGGCAACCAATAAACTTTAATCAATGAAGTTCCCTTGAAATTGAAAACCTTTGCAGCAAGGTCTCACTGACACTCTTTAGGTCTTGGAACTACAAAACATTTTTCAGTCCCAACTTTTCAGACTTTCTGCAGCAGTTCGTCTTGGTCTATTCTAAGGCTTACAGAATCTTAGGGACAGCACTTATTGACCAGGACTCACTACAGCAGAAGCCACCAGCGGCGTCTACCCCAGGCCCAGTTGAGACTGGTCAGCTGGAAACTTCAGGAAAAAGGCCACTTCCAGCTTGTTGTATTCATGTAACCACACAAAAGGTGACAAATCTGACCTTTGAAGTCCACTTCCAGTCTTGGGTACAAGTTGGAGCAGGTCCAGCCCTACAGATCTCCACACAGATCTGACTCAGCAGGCCCTGTCCTTTTTTGTTCTGTTCATCAGGTCCAGATATTTTCTGATGAGCTGTGGGTTAGGTGCCACTTTGTAAAACTTACTAGCCAGTGGGTGAGGGTAACTTCTGGGTACTCCCTAACCAATGAGACAAAAAAGTCCTGGGGCAGCCTTCCCACTTTTGTAGCACATCCTGTTTGCCTTAATGTACAAATCCCACCGTGCACTATTAGGAGTAACGTTTCTGTGGCCCATCCAGAGGTGCATTCTGGGAAATTAGCTGCCTCCTGAGACCCACAACGCTGATTCCTGGACCAGCACCGTTCCCACTAGGTGCCAAGCTGGCTATAGTTGGCCTTGGGGGCTTCTCTTCACTGAGTCTCAGTTTCCAAGAATGGGCAGGTATCACTTTAAAGCTAATGGATTTCCTGAACAATCCACAGCCGGCCTTCCTGGGGTGAGTGGTGTCACATACACCACATCCAGATCTTCCTACCAAAAGGCCTAAGACATTGTTTCTTTTCCAGGAACAATTTTCACATCTCATTAAGAGGAAGCAGTGATACGGGTTAGCAACTGAAAGGATAATGCTAATTAGCCTACTGGAGGTTGAAGCAGAAAAAGCCTAAGGGACTCATTTATGAGCTGGTGACGCATTGCAGAACAGCAAGTCCCTTTGCTGTGCTGTACTGTGTGACAAGGAAAGGGCGGGAATGCACAAAAACAATCCTGGGAGGTATATTCCACTTTCTATGTGTGCTTCAGAATGAAGAACACATAGAAAGAGGAAGAAACAAGGGCAAATAGAGATATGTCTCCTCGTTACTCCCCCATGGGAAGGTGTAAGATTTTGGCGCATCCCCAGGTTTGCAAGTTCTTGTAAATCTGGGGATGACTCAAAATCCATCGACGTTGCGTGGGAACACCCACGAAATGCCTATGGAATGCCTTCCTAGGGCAGAGTAATGCAACACAGCGATTTGCACTTTGCATGGCTTCAAAAAGCTGACTTAGAGGTTTGTGTCCAGAACGCACCACATTGCGTGGCACAAATGTTACACTGCCCTCTCATAAATAAGTCCTTAATCTTTTGAAAGTTACTTTTATAAATATTTATTTTAAATCCAACTTCACCAGTGATTTCCACTTTTAATGCATATTAATAGTACAGGTTAAATCAAAACCTAGGTAGCAGATATAGCATTTTTTCCTGAACTTTGGTTTTCTTATAGAAATAGCTACAACCTTGTACAGTGAAAATATATTTTCGAGGCTAGTCACTGTATGTAAATAAAACACAACATGTTTGCCTGTGCCATTTTTAACTATTAGGCACCTTGCCTTGTGAGCCACAGGGCTACTTAGGGGTGTCTTTTAACATTTAAAAGTATGGTCTTTATGTCAAAAAGGGTTATTTTGACAGGCTCACCTGCCGGCTTAAAGGCTTCAGCAGTCAGACTGCACAGGTAGGCCTGAAGCCATATTCTATTTGTCATTCTAGAGGATGGCACAACATGTGCTTCAGTCCACTGGTGACATTTAACATGTCACACCATTGATGCATTTTCCTGGACCATTTTCCATGATCTTACTGGAAAGTTCAATATACCAATAAGGAGTTGGAATAGCGTAATTGTAATCCCATCCTAAAATACTGTAGGAGTGCATCATAATCAGGCGTAGTTAGCACTCAAATATATTCTGTGTGAATAATGTTACTAAGAAAAAAGTGGGGTATTGAATGTTTAAATTACTCCTCATGAAACTTATTGAGACATAACTGTTTGCATGGAAACATGAATAATAAATGTCTTTGTAACATTTACATATTAATATTTTAGGAGAAGATAATGCTTAGATGTGTCTCATTGTGAAACTAATGACAGAATGTGTATGTGTGGACTAATGTTTAAACATTTATGTATGTAACAAGAAATTGTATTACTTTTGGTGTATTTGAAACAAAATTTTCGTAATTTTTTGCAATTAATTCATTCATGAAGAAGTTGAATTTGCTATATGTGTAGAAATGTGCATGTAATGTAACCTTGTGCACTATTAAATTGACAAAAGTTTGGGCCTCGAGAACTGTTTCAGTACAAGCTCATGTTTAGAATCGAACATGTAATTCATATTTTACCTTCAACATAGAGTGTATTTGCTTGTATTTTTGTTTTCACTGCATGTGCGGACAAAGCCTTATTAGCTAGAAAATATTTTTTTTGTTTTAGTTAGATAGCAAGGTATGAGATGTTGGATTTTGGCAGTAACAAGCAAGCAGGCAAGTTCTCATGTAGGAGGAGAAGAACGGCCAAGGACGAAAAAAGTAGCAACTGAAAGATGTGAGAAAGATGGTGCCAGTAGCCAATTTCTGCTGGAATCATGGAAAGTTACTGGAGGAGCACTTGACTTACCTTGGGTTCAACTAATGTATTATGCTGTAACGTAGAGAGGATCGGATAGACATCTTAGGACCTAATGAGCTACAGACCTCTATTTCTGTTTCTTCGTTCAGTGGCTTCATGCTACTTGACCCTTGGTTGGAGTTCCTCCTACTGGAGACTCTGACAGTTGACAACTTTCACATTTTCATCCATATTCAACACTTCTTAGATTAGGGTTGTCCCTTTTTAGGCAGTGCAGGGAGAGATAGCGTGCTCATGCTTACCTTTGAGAATCATTTGATGCAACTTAATGCTCAATTCATTTTCCTGATAACTTGCATTGTCATTATAGAACTAGTTGTCTACTTTTTGTTATATAGGAAAAATCTCTTTAGGAGATTTTGGTTCATTTTGTTGATTCTGTATTTCTATATGATAATGCTGAGGTTGAGTCACATCAATCTGTTTCTAAGTTTATAATTAGGGCTCCCTGTTTTCCGTTTTTACTGATTTTTACAGATAAATACAGACAGAAAATACTTACTTTCTTGTCTGTATTTATTTTTAAATGTGGATAACAATGGAAAATAGGTTGCTTTTTCAGTATTTTTAAATACTGTCTACCATGCTTGCCAGGCCAATAGCTGTGAGGATTGATAGGTAAGAGGGTTGTAAAAGAGAGGAATTTTGGTAATGAGGCTTTACCAACAGGAGATATGCACAAGGTTGATACTGAAATGTGCATATTTTCATTTAAGTGCATTGATCTACTGCGGGTTTTCACAGAATTGAAACTTGGCAGACATTTAAGTATGAGTGCATACTTATTGGTTAAATAAATGTGGAAATATACTAATTTCCGCATCATTTTTCCACAAAACACAAAATAAATATGGATGAATACAGATAAAATTAGTAAAAAATAAATATGGATAAATACAGACGGCAATGTCCAAAAGATAAATACCATAAAACCGGGAACCCTATTTATAATTAAATCTTACTAATCTCAGATTGAGTTGTCGAGGGGTTTACTGTGTGATCCAATTGGTTACACTGTATTGAAATTAAATTGTGATTGTTTCCTTTCAAACTGCTAAAAAGACCATCTGGTTGAATGAGGATGTTTAAGTGGGCCCCAGCTCTCTCAGAGTTAACCAATTGGGTCATATTTTAATGGTCATAGCACATCCACTGGGCCTGCAGAGTACTGCTCCAGTATGCAGAATTAAAACATCAGCAGCATGAGTCCAAAGAAATTGAGAAAATCACACATAAAGAGGCACTTTCCCACATATACTCTTTGCAAGTTTCTCATTCAGTCTTTTTCTGTAATCTTGCAGGCAAGCTCGTTCTCCCATGTTGTCATATTCTTGGTAAATAGATGTTGAGGGTCTAATGTAAAGAGCTTATTTATGTTTGCACATGATATTTTCTTAGTTACCACCAGGATTTTATTGCTCATGCATGCAGAATGAATTGCTTGTAAGATAAAGATGAAAAGCACAGTGAACCATATACTGCCACTAAACTGATAATGTAATTCCATAATTCTCCTCGGAGCAAATGTTTTTTGCTTTCAGTTCTTGAAAAGGCACCATTTTCCTTTTCTTTGGCTAGGATTTGGTCACTTGTGATTATATGACAGTCAATCCAAGATTTCCTGAAAGGAGCTTCTGGCAATGCCTTACTGGTGCATACATTTGCAGATTTAACAAAAATCATACAGTTTACTTGCATATTTTGTGATCTACCACCCTCTTTGAAAAGAAAGATGTTAAAAGGTATGTATTTATTATTATGCTCATGTTTGCCCAGACTAGTAACCAATTCAGTGGTTGTTTCAAAACAATTTCTCATTTGAAGGAGGGTGAAACCACAAGATCAAAGTCTTCTAACCTAAGGAAGCAAAAGCCTCCATTTTTGAAGGAAGTTTTTAATTTGCCCAAAAAGACTAATACATTATTAGGGTTTTCCAAAAATATTGAGTCAGTAAATTGTCCAGTATTGTCTAAATGGCTTTTACCTGAAGTACAGGCATTTTGGAATACGTAAAGAAACTAAGGTATATCTGCTTTGTGGCATACATGACCGCCTCAAGTATTGATCAAGAACGACGTATTAAACATAGTTAATATACATTAAAATATGGATTTGTCTAAATTCTTCAGTCTCAGACCAGACACATTACTATAAATCAATCACTCTTACTTTATATGGCGCAAGGCATCACTATAAGAATATCATATTTCATGTATTCTCTGTAAGGAGGGTCATTTATTCATGTAGAACCAACAAGCACATTACTGTATTATATACTGAGGAGATCAGCCTACTTTCTCTTTTCATCACAATAGCCTTCTCTAAAATAAGGAACATGAACAGCTGATATTGACACTGTGAATCAAAGCACACAACTCATGCTTTAGCTCATAAAATAGAAAGGTATTTGTTACATCGTGGCCTTCTCTGCCCTTAAAGTCTCTAATGTCATGAATTGCCTTCCCTAAGAAAAATCCACATGTGTGGCATCCAGGTACAATCCAAATTAACCAGAATGTCAGGAACGTTCACGCAGGACAACCAAGGTGAATACACTAGCTGGACCCAAGCTTTCTTTCCCGCTTCTTCAGGGCCCACCTAATTAGACACTATCAATTTATTTCTCTACAGGACTCTAGTATAATGCCCAACTGACCACTGCATGCATTGTCTGAGCCCTCACCATCTGCACATGAGGAAGTACATTATCAACCGCAAAACAAAATGCAACCTGCTCCTACGCTCATCTGAGATGGACCTGCCTGGAATAAAACATGCCTGATCTGGGAATATTAGTAGCGCCAATGGGAATCGGTTGTTATAAAGTAACTTAGCCAGACTATTGCAATCAAAGTTTGTTAGAGAAAGTGGCCTGTAAGACCTACAGTTCTCATCTGACTTCCCATCAAATACCAAAAGAACTAGTGGTTGTTTCAGAAATCATTGTCTCTGTAGTGCAGGTCGGGCCCATAAGTAATAACAAGTGAAGTGAAAATGTACAGTGTATACATTTCTTCTCTTGTCCCATTCCACATAACACAATCTATTGCCAACCAGCATAAATATGTTTGCATGGTCATCAGTGGGTTCATGGTAGTATGGATACTAGCATCACTACTCATGGATCTGAATTGCCAGGACATAGTATAACTTCTCTTTAAACAATTAGAACAGCACATAATCTGTAGTGATGGTAACAATTGATAAAGTTCTGTTAAGGCATGTGTATTTTTGCTGAAGATTGTGTGGAGGTGCAGCTCAAGGATGGGAGAGGTTTGCAAGCTGATGCTTGTATGATATAACACTTAAATTAAACTAAGTATGAATTATGCATTGTCGTCAATGCTTGTTAGCATGCCTGGACTTAAAGGCCCAATTTAGAGTTTAACTGACAGGATATTTCATCACAATTCGATGGAGCGCCCTGTCTGCCAAACTGTAAGTCCACAGGTCATATTTAGAGATGGGTCAACAGTCAGCTTTGGATCAGCAATGCCCCAGTTGGCTCTGTCAACGGTCCGATGGATTGCTGGATATCAAAGTAAGGGCTACAGACCGCCCTCTCTATTTAAGGTTGACTGTCTGACATCCTTTTTTCATGACCATCACCGCCAGAGAAAGCCTGGTGGTGAAAAACTGAAAAATACAAATAATGAACCCCATTAGTCATTTGTTTTTCAAATACAAACACAGCCTTTGGGAGTTTGTTTTTGTGGCCAGCCATCAAAACCAGCCATCAAAACCAATGGCGGCTGTCCACCAAACTTTTTGGACCTTTGGAGGAACTGTCTGAAGATACAGATATCTCTGCTGGGCCCACAATAATCTCTACATTTGGTTGTCAGTAGTCCATCAGGGTGGCAAACATAATGACTTCTGCCCCCCTGACTAATAGAATGTCACCCGGCAAACTCCCAATCAGATCCAAAGTTCTTTTTTAAAGTTCATTTATTGACTAATGCATATATTATGGATGATTTCACTGGAGTGAAAAGGAATCAGAGCACAGATGCACTATTTCATATTCTTAGCTGACTTCAGACAGTATGTTTTTCACTTGAGACAACTTTCTTTGTTTAAGCGGAGTCATAATTCTTCCTCCCACTGCCTTCATGCCAGCACAGAGCCCTGCTTCCTGGAGAAGAGCAAAAGCAGGTGTTCCTCAAAACTACTACCTTTACCAGATGAATGTACTTGCTGATTAGAAACTTAAAATACTCTAGATTAACATATTTGGAATTACAAGAGCAGTTGCCCCGCTATTCAAGATTCTCTCTCATGGTAGCAGTAGATTTTCCAGGAAAAAATCCATGAGCAGGTATAGTCCTATTTGCTTCAGTTAAATTAAAACTAATATCAATGACCCACAATCATCAGAACATTCCAAGGTTCAAATCTGCAGATTATTAGCCACAATAACTCATACAAGTTAGCAGTCCCTTTGAATTCTACATATAATTTTTGGGAATACTTTATGTTCCCTAACTACATGCTGAAATTCCTTTAAATGAGAAGGTTCAGCTATTGCCAATATACTTCCCCGATTTTCCTCATTCTGATATCATTAACCAGGAAACTCTTTTGCTATGTTGCCCACTAATATCTCCTGAAGCTGCACAAATCCAACCCCTTCTAGAGTAAAAGCAAGAACCTCTTTGAGGCTCACTTTAGTACTTTCCATGATTTGTTTCAGGTTTTAATATTATACTCAAATGTGTATTTGACCATATCATTCATCTTAGCTGTAACCATCATTATGAATAGGCTTTCCTGTTTTCAGTTTCTATTTTTGGTAAATTCTGTTGGGGTTTTTTCATTGCTTTCCAGTGATTTCAATACCCTACAAAATCAGTGGTTATCAGTCGTTACACATTTTCGCACCATTGAAAACATTAGAAACAGTGTTTTTTTCTGGTGTTTATGGAACATTTTGCTTTTATTATCGCTTGTTGTTTGCACTAATAGTGCATGGTATATATACAGTATATATACAGTGTATATGACACCCATCATCACTGAGCAAAAATCCTGTAAATGGTCACCACGTGGATAATATAGCATTCACAACCTCTAGGACTGAGAACCATTGGCTAAATGATACAATCAGAATGACTGTTTCTTTGATGCCACAATTTGCACAAAATGAGAAATATTTGCACTTTAGTTCCCTCACACAAAAAACAGTGCACCAGAATGAACTACAACGTCAATAGCATTCTTCATTAACTATGAAGATTGTAAAGATGCTTTCAGCATGCCACCTAGCAAGTGGCAAGAACCTCTTACAGGGAAGCACTTCACCTCAAGTATCAATTTTGACAGGCCAGCACACAACTGTCTCATGTATGTAGTTGAATCACTACAAATACAAACAATATCAAACCAATCTTTGTTTGAACTTGATAAGAATGTTTAGAAGTAGCATTCCAAGTGACAGTACATTCCATGTTCTCCAAATGTCTGGTGTTATGTTCTCACCACTATCCCAGATGCTTGGTGACAGCACTTTTTTCACATACACCTGTCATTGCATCATGCATTGAATATTTAAAGCCTGGGATATTTGGCAATTCACCTACTATCAATACTGATTCACTAGAAAACATGGCTGGTGTATCAAAGGGTTTCACCCATTGTCTGTCTTTGGGTAAATGTGATGGTACCTTATAATCAAACAGGCAGACAAGGGCGGTGCTGTGGTTCTATGGCCCCGCTCCATGTATCTGGCTGAAGGTCAAACACATGTAACTAATCGTGAGTGGTACAGACCGTCCAGGGAAGATCCGATTCATGCCATTCAGGATAAAATCTCAAGAATAACTAAGAAAGGACTGGATGAGGGTTATCTTGGGCCAAAAGAATTTGAATTTCTCAATCAAAAATCCCCAAGAACGCCAGTTCTGTACTTTTTGCCCAAAATACATAAAAATGACACGACGCCTCCGGGAAGACCAATAGTCTCCGGGTGTGACTCTGCACTCGAGCCACTTTCGAAATATATTGATTTCTTCTTAAAGCCCTTCGTTCCAAATGTGAAATCATATTTGAGAGATACAATGGATTTTCTCACTAAAACTGAGGGGCAAGAATTCAATGCAGAAACGCAATTGATGGCAACACTAGATGTTGCCTCGCTATATACTCAAATCCCCCAGGATGAGGCACTGGAGGTAATTGAGTTATATTTAGATCAGCGTGAAAGACCTCATCGAGTCCCCACTACTTTCATCGTGTCATTGGCAGAAATCACCTTACGGAACAACTATTTCAAATTCGAGAATGAATTTTTCATTCAGATCAAGGGGACAGCCATGGGCTGTCCCTATGCGCCGGAGCTGGCAGTACTTTACATGGCTCAATATGAACACAAATTCATATTCAATAACAATCCTTTTTCTCGCAATATCAAACAATGGTTAAGATACATCGATGACGTCTGGCTCCTGTGGCAGGGGAGCCAGATTGACCTCGATGGATTCCATGTTTGGCTCAATTCGCGCCATCGAGACATTAAATTCACCCTGAATTCCAGTAAACAAAAAATGACCTTTCTTGACGTCACAGTAAATGCCAGCGATGCAAAGCTGACGGCCACCTTGTACAAAAAGGAAACAGATCGGAACACAATTCTCCACTATCAAAGCTCACACCCTCAAAGTCTAAAGGAAAACTTACCTTACGGGCAGCTGCTCAGGATCAGACGAAACTGTACAAATTTATCTGATTTTGACTTCCATGCAACATCCTTTTGCAGCGAATTGGCGAAACGGGGATACCCCAAAAAACTTCTAAAACACTCCAAAAATAGAGCCAGATTCACTCCGAGAGAGTCTCTACTTAAGGTAAAAGACAAAAGTGAGTCAGACAAACTTGTGTGTGTTACCACCTTTAGTCAACACACTAATCACTTTAAACGGATAATTTTAAAAAATTGGCATCTATTAGAAACTTTGGAGTATCCCCTAGCCAAACCAATTTTCGCAATGCGTAAGAACACGAGCATAGGACAACAGCTGATTAAGGCGGACAGTTACATCCCGCCACAGAAAAGTGACTTAATAACACAGTGGAACTTAAAACCAATATGTGGGCACCATAAATGTGGTAATTGTGTTTCATGTACAACCACGATTGAAGGCAGTGTCTTTACCCACAATGGCATACAATGGAAACACCAGGCTTTTACAAATTGTAAGACTAAAGACGTTGTCTATGCTGTGGTCTGTCCGTGCGACAGAGTCTACATTGGCAAAACGAGCCAGGCAGTCAATACAAGAATCACCCAACATCGGTCCCGAATAAAAAAGAAAGTGCTGTCCGCACCAATGGTAGACCATTTTTTGGAGAAAAATCACGTTGAAACTGATTTCAGATGGACAGTGCTGGCAAAGATAGAAGCAAAACATCAATCCGAGGTTGAAACTATGCTGCTGCGTAAAGAGTCTTACTTAATTCTAAAATTCGACAGTGTCAATAAAGGGTTGAACACTTTAAGTGAAATCAATAGATGCTAGCAAACGGAATCCCACCAGCAGAACTACAACCCCCACAAGGCACCACAACACCACAGGGACCTGTGAGATCCTGATTGGCTAATCTCCAATCACACTGCACATACACCCAATTCAGGCAAAGCCTCGGACAACCATACCGAGAGCGGGCCGTGCAGCAGTGTGTACGCGGGACGCCGTATCACGATTACCGCCGGTAAGCTTAGGCGCCGCGTGAGACTTCCCCTCTGTTACACAATCGTTTTGAATCAGGCACCATAGTGATTTTCCCTCCTTCCCCTTTGACAGCACCGCTGGCGGCTAACCGGAGAGGATCATTAGCGCTTCTTGAAACAGACATAAGTAAGTGCCGCAGTGTGTGCCAGTCACGCCCTGAATTAAAGCTGCATGGGTTCCTGAACTGATTGACGTTATTTAATTCCTACAGATAAACAGTCTGGATAACGACAGGTTTAATTTTGGGAAAAGGCAGCCCGCCCCCGGATTTTGAAAGTTTAAGGTAATACTGTCCCCTGTGCTCACGTTAGCATAGATGCTTTTTGCTTTTAAACGTGCCGTTTTGACCGATTTCCCGCTCTGTTTCAGCGCGGACCCACAGCATATGACACCGTCTTCATTGATTTTAGAGCAATATTGGATGACTCGCGTACAAGGTATGCTGCCTCCCGCCATGTCAATTAATACTAAAAATGGCTCGAGGACTTCTTCTTTTCCTTTTTGATTAAAACGTACTTCTCTTTTACTTTTTTTAGAAATAGTGCTCTTGGATTAGAATCATACTGCCCTGATGAGATTCCTGTGATTCAGCTAACAGGATTCGAAACGCGTCGGCTCTTGAAATTTGGACATTTGTTTGCTTGCATATTCGATAGCAGTATTTAGAATCATCGGCTTATTCGAACTGCTTAGTTTCATTGATTAGGTCACCACGATTGGCCAAGGGGGGTTTTTTCTGAATAATTTTTCCCTTGAGCCACAGTATTGTCAAAGGAACTGTCTTGGTCAATTATTGTCCATGTGTGTGTACAATGTTGAGCACTTTGTAAATGTTTATGTTTCTTCACATTATTTTCACATAATCTGTGTTCTAATTGTTGTAAATATTATCACAATGTAATGTAATCCACATATGGCTATATGTGAGGTTGATGGCAATTTCCCTTTCTGCTTATATAAAACAAGACAAAACTTCAAAAAAAACCAAGGACATAACTAAATGTCTGGGTAAACAAATAAAGTTGTGTTTATCCCAACCACATTCATTGTTTAAATCATTTCAGAGGCTTAGGTAAATTTCCCCTGTTTGTTCATTATAAAGGCCCTACCTACCCTCTTCCCACGGGGCCTAACCACCCTTGTTCTTTACCTTATGAAACCAGTCATTTTACCTATCATTGAAAGAATCAAACCTAGCCAAAATATTCAATATGATATTGATATTTATGATTCTCTACAGTTTAGAAAATAATTAAAGAAAACCTAAAACATGCTTCTAACCCCTGCATCTTCAGACCAAAGCCCACAAAACTGAAAAAAGCAAAAGGAAGAGGAACCAATATTTTAGTGACATCCTTAAACAACAAAACTCACACAGAATAATATTAGCCCAGTCTGTCTTGCTGCTACCTTGTATAACAAAGTTACATCTGATTGGCCCCTTTAGGAAGGAATAAAAATGACACTTTCACTCTCCTTTTCCTTTCTTTGAATGGTATTTAGTTTCTGGTTTTACAGGTGTTTCTTTAGTGTTTATATGTTTCCACTGGTGAGTGCTATTATCTTTCTGTGGAGTTTTATCAGTTACTATAGGTTTAAACCTAAAACAGTATAGCCTAATTAGGAACTATCCAAGCATCAGTTGATTACTAGAACTTTCTGATCACTTCTGCTATTTTAAAATTTACTTCATCATCAGCCAGATTTCAATAGTAATTCAATATAATTAAACATTTAAGCAGCAATGTTTTCATGGCACTCTACTAAATTGTACCATAATACATGATCAAATAATCGTCATAGAACATATCCTTCACTTCTAAACATTATCAAATTTTTGTTATCTTTTTACCTGACCTCACCTGTTCTGTCAAATGATCCACTTTTACAACACTCTAGCTGTGCAACACTCTAATATCCCACTTATTTGGTTTAAGCTAGCCAAGCTCATGTCCTCTTCTCTCTCATTTGACAAATCCCTAATATAATTTCATATCAAACATTGAGTCAAAACATGCATTTTCAAAAACACTAATGAAAATACACTCTACCCTCTTTCTTAGCAACATGTGTCTCACGCAACATTTTTACATTTCACTAATCTTGTTCAAGATGACGAACTACATAGGGACTTTTTCACCAGCAAACTAGTAAATATGGGCTTGAGGGTAGAGTTACTGCTTTTGGAAATTCACAAACAGGTCCAGAAATATGTATGGAAAGTTCTGCCAGCAACAAGTTACCATGCATATTCCTCAGAGATTCAAGACTATCGCAGCAGGATTACGGAGAACTCAGCATAGGTGTAATAAGATCCCATGTGTAAACACACAATTTTTGTCCTCCATAGGGAAAACACGTTTTCTTTTTAAACCATTAGTATCCTATGACCAACATACAATTTCCTTCTTTTTCACATATTTATCAGCCACAAAGACTTTCTAAAATTAATATTAAAATATATTTGGATTTTATCTTATCCTAGATCCAGGAGAAATACAACTTCTATGTTTTTTTTAAACTAAAAACCTAATCTGCACTCTTATTACGCCTCCTTTGCCTCCTATGGAGATGACATCCCATTTCTGGATGTCGTCTAACACCCACTACTTTAAACTATACAAAAGTTTGATCGATAATAAAATCTATAAAAAATCCTTTTCTTCAAACAGTACAAATGTCAATCAATCAATCAATCAATTAGTCATTTTTTAAGCACACTACATACCCGCGAGGGTCTCAAGGCACTGGGGGTTGGAAGTGGGGGCCGCTACAGATCGAACAGCCAGGTCTTTAGTATCCTCCTGAAGGTCAGCAGGTCTTGGGTCTATCGCAGGCTCAGTGGGAGGGTGTTCCATGTCATGGTGGCGAGGTGGGAGAAGGATCTCCCGCCGGTGGTTGTTCTTCGGATGCACGGGACGGTGGCGAGTGAGAGGTCGGTGGAGCGTAGCTGGCTGTTGGGGGTGCAGAAGGAGAGCCATCTGTTGAGGTAGGCTAGGCCGGTCTTGTGGAGTGCCTTGTGTGCGTGGATGCGGAGCTTGAAGGATATCCTCTTGTTGACCGGGAGCAAGTGCAGGTTTCTCAGGTGGGGGGGTGATGTGGCAGTGTCGTGGTACATCGAGGATCAGTCGTGCTGAGGCGTTTTGGATGCGTTGTAATCGATTGATGAGCTTGGTTGGGGCTCCTGCATAGAGGGCGTTTACGTAGTTGAGTCTGCTGCTGACGAGGGCCTGGGTGACTGTCTTTCTTGTATCTGTCGGGATCCATCTGTAGATCTTGCGGAGCATGCAGAGGGTGTTGAAACAGGAGGAGGAGATGGCGTTGACTTGCTTGGTCATTGAGAACGTTGAGTCGAGGATGATTCCCAGGTTGCGTGCATGGTCGGTGGGGGTACAGGCTGCCCCCAGTGCCATTGGCCACCAGGAGTCGTCCCAGGCTGACGGGTTTGAGCCGAGGATGAGGACCTCCGTCTTGTCCGAGTTCAGCTTCAGACGGCTGATCTTACTCCAGTGGGCGACAGCCTTCATTCCTTCATGGAGGTTGGCTTTGCTGGTGATGGGGTCCTTGGTGAGAGAGAGGATCAGTTGAGTGTCGTCGGCGTAGGAGATTATGTTGAGGTCGTGCTGTCGGGTGACATGTACGAGCGGGGCCATGTAAATGTTGAACAGTGTCGGGCCGAGGGAGGATCCTTGGGGTACGCCGCAGATGATCTCAGAGGCTTCGGAACAGAACAGGGGGAGGCCGACGCTCTGGGTTCTGCCGGAGAGGAAGGAGGTGGTCCATACCAGAGCCTTGTCACGGATCCCTACGGCGTGGAGGCGTGCACGTAGTGTGTGGTGACAGACGGTGTCGAAGGTGGCGGAGAGGTCTAGGAGGATGAGTGCTGCAGTATCCCCGTTGTCTAGCAGGGTCCTGATGTTGTCGGTGGCGGCGATGAGGGCGGTCTCAGTGCTGTGGTTGCTGCGGAACCCTGACTGGGAAGGGTCCAGGATTCTGTTCTCTTCGAGGTATCGGGTTAGCTGTCTGTTAATGATTCCTCAATGACCTTGGCCGGGAAGGGGAGCAGAGAGATGGGTCAGAAGTTATTGAGGTCTCTTGGGTCTGCCTTGGGTTTTTTGAGTAGGGCGTTGATCTTGGCGTGTTTTGAGCTCCCTGGGAGGGTCGCGGTCTCAAGGGAGAGATTGATGACATTGCGTAGGTGGGGAGCAATGGAGCTGCTTGCTTTGTTGAAGATGTGGTGCGGGAATGGGTCTGAAAGAGAGCCGGAGTGGATTGTGCTCATGGTCTGATGGTGTCATCGACGCTCACGCTGGTCCAGGCTAGCATGGGGACGTGGTCGATGGTGTGCGGAGGGTCTGTTGTGTTGCTGTCTGTTGGGGCTGTCTGGGTGTTGAAGCTGTTGTGGATGTCTGCTATCTTGTGGTGGAAGAAGGTGATGAGGGAGTCGCACAGGGCTTGCGATGGCGGGACATCGTTGGTGTTGGAGCTGGGGTTGAGAAGTTCCTTCACGATGTTGAAGAGCTCCTTGCTGTCGTGTGCGTTGTTGTCGAGACGGTCTTTGAAGGAGGTCTTCTTGGCAGCCCTGATGACGTAGTGGTGGTTGTGGCCGGCGTCCTTGTGTGCTGCATGGCTGTCCGGAGTTTGTTCACTGTGCCATTTCTTCTCTAGTTTCAGGCAGGCTTGTTTGGAATCTAGGAGTTCTGGGGTGAACCAGCTGGCCCTCTTGCTGGTGTCTCTGTGAGGGGGTTTCTTTAGTGGGGTGAGGGTTTTGGCGCGGTCCTCGATCCAGCGTCTGACGTTGTGGGCAGCGACGTCGATGTTGGAGGGTTCGGTGGGTGGGCTGAGAGCGAGGTTTGCATGTAGTTGGTCTTCGGTGATTTTGCTCCAGCGGCGGCGGGGATCTGTTGGGTGCGGTGGTGTGTGGCAGGTTTCTGGAAGGTGCAGTGGTGGTCGGTCCAGAGGAGTTCGGTGGTGTGGCTGACAGAGACGTGCAGGCTTGAGGAGAAGACGGGGTCGAGCGTGTGGCCAGCGGAGTGGGTGGGCGTTGTGACGAGTTGCCTCAGTCTGAGGTTGGCGAGGTTGTCGATCAGGGTGGGGGAGTTGCTGTCCTTGTTGTTCTCAAGGTGAAAGTTCAGGTCTCCGAGGAGGATGTAGTCGGTGGAGGTCAGGGCGTGCGTGCTGATGAAGTCAGCGATGGAGTCGCTGAACTGGGGGCGGGGTCAGGGGGTAGGTAGACGAGGGTGCCTCTGAGGATGGAGTTGGGGTCAGTGTGGGTCTGGAAATGCATGTGTTCGGCAGTGCTGAGCGCGTCGTCGGTGCTAGTTGAGACCCTGATGCTGTTTTTGTGGACGATGGCGATTCCTCCTTCCACTCTGTTAGTGCGGTCTCTGTGGGTGATCTTGTAGCCGTCTGGGATGGCTATGGCAATGTCGGGTGCTGTTCAACTAGGTCTCTGTCAGGAAGGCGACGTCCAGGGAGGTTGTGTTAAGCAGGTCCCAGAGCTCGACGCAGTGTTTGCATGTGGAGCGGGTGTTCAGTAGTATGCATCGGAGGTGGTTGAGGTCTTTCTTGGCAGGTGGTTCGTCAGATCTGTGGCTAGTGTAGCTGCAGTTCCAGCAGGTGAAAGGACCGTGCGCGTGTTTTGGGGCGGCCTTGAAGCAGTTGTGGGTCCGTCCGGGGTTGAGAGCGTGCAGAGTGCTGGCGTCGTAGTGGCGGCAGTCATCGTGGCGGGTGCGGGGGGCCAGGTGTTCTGGCGCAGGGCGCGCTCCTGGCATGGACGGGCGCAAATGTGCTTGCCGCGTGCCAGCGGCATGACTGCGCAGCGGCCAGCATGTATGAAGAGCTGGGAGTGAGGAGCAGCTGGGAGGCGGGGGCAGCGATTGGCCAGTCAGGGAGCAGAGCCACAGGGACGCACTGGCGTGGGTGGTGAGGGGCGACGAAGAAAACAGTAGGCAAAAGGGCACAACAATTGAAGGGGGAACGAGTGGCACAGAGGGCAGAAAGGTCACAAAAGGGCAAAAAGGTCCCAAGAATATAGGGGGAAACGAGTGGCACAGAAGGCAAAAAGGTCAAAAGAAGGGCAAAAAGGTCATAAAAAACGGGGGGAAACAAGTGGCACAGAAGGCAGAAAGGTCCCAAGAAAGGGCAGAAAGGTCACAACAACAAAAAAACAGAGGGAAACGAGTGGCACAGAGGGCACAAAGGTCACAAGAAAGGGCAGAAAGGTCACAGAAATGCAGGGGCAGCTAAGCAACAGAAGGCGAAAATAGGCAAAGAGACACAGGGGCAGTGAGGGAAACAGAGGGGGAGAACGGGCACAGACCAGGTAGAGGCAGCGGGGGAGACAGATAACAGCAGTCACAGACACAACAATGAAAATGCCTTCACTACAACGGGAGCAATGAAAGAAAATACAGGCAATACAATGGAGGATGAGCCAACCTACGGCCTATCACTGGCCACCAGGGATGAGGCGCAAGTGGTAGCCTGCAGGTGGAGGAGGGCCTTGAACTTCCTCAGCAGTGGCAGCTGGGGCAGGGACACACAGGCGGTGCTGTGCGGAGGGGGAGCGATCTACCTAGAAGGGTCAAATGTCAACTGTTATGGACCATCTGTGGGGAACCAAAGGCATTCTGATGCATCTACTAGTGTACCTAATGTGTCTAGTAATCATACATTTTTATAAGATTCCTGGTTGAAATCTTTAAATCGCTAATGTGCACTATCTTCCGGCAGCTCTGAGTCCCCAACAAAAGGTTAAAGGGAATTCCATCACCAGTTTCCAGAGGAAGTGTATTTAATCTTCCAGAATCTTGCTCCCACTGTGACTCCTTGTCTTCTTCTCTTTAGGTAAACATTGTTCAAATCCTTTCATCTTTCCAAAACAGACCACATCCCAGAGTCTGCAGACACATCTTCTTCCCTCTTGTTTTCATTTTCCTTTACATTTGTTTACTTTCTCTCTGAAAGCAATTCAGTACATTTATCTCTTTGTTGCAACATCAACTATTACCATCCACCATTGGGTGTGACACTGACAACATTATGCCTGCTGCAACATTCTGCAGTGACACAAGTGTCTGCCTGTTCACTTTCTTATGCATTATTATGAAAACAGGTCTTGCATATTCTTATGTCCCTAGTGGAATTTCCCATGAACCTTCATTTCCAAATGAGGTCTCAGACAGCCTCAACTAAGGACCACTATTTCTAAGTATCTTCTTACAGTTGTAATGGGGATTTAATACAATCCTTTATCCTGTTTACTTCACACGCTCCTCCAGTACATTATGCACTTTTCAATGTTTAAATATTCTTACCAGTGTAATCATCAGCACTTCCACTTCAATTCATAGTACTGCCGGTCCAGAGCTATTTCTCCTCAAAACATTTTTCTTCTGGTCCACTCCCACAAGATTGATTCTCTTCTTTTTCTAAAAAATGTGTGACACTTCTTTTCCCAAACTATAATTGATTCAATGACTATCAGTGAGATGAATTTTTTGGTCTAGGTCTGTTGAAACAGTGTTGGGCTTAGAATTCCTTTTTCACTATCCTTCTATATATTTCCATTCTCCCCTTCCTTAAAACAATTTAAATCATTTTTTCAACTCAATTCATTTTATTTGTAAATCCTGAGTTCCCTGTTATTCCCCTCAAAGATACATTCAGTCTGTCTACTTTATAGAAAGGCTCACCTTCTGTTTTGCTCCAATCAAGTAGTGTGTAACTGCATAAAGTTATTTTTGCATTTGTCACCCGAGTGGGACGGGTATGCCCAGACGTGGGTCCTGTGCTCTCCATGCCACTGGAGTCAAGCTATCCTGGCTGATGAGGGGTGAAACCCCGAAACCGGTCCTAGGATGCTTGTTTCCAGTCCAGGGAGGACGTGGCCTGGCAATTCGGGCTGGACTGTTCCCATTGGGCGCAGGGTCAAGACTGATTTGCATATGGCTAGGTTCAAACAGGAATAGCATGAGCAGCAAAGAAAACATGCATTTTGGCCCAGATATCTGTACTAGGGTAAATGTATGACATTGTTCTGCATTCTACCCATCAATTGTTCTTTTTACATTTGTCACCTCGAATGGGACGGGTATGCCCAGACGTTGGTCCATGCTCTCCATGCAACTAGAGTCAAGCTATCCTGGCTGATGAGGGGTGAAACCCTGTAACCGGTCCTAGGATGCTTGTTTCTAGTCCAGGGAGGGCGTGGCCTGGCAATTCGGGCTGGACTGTTCCCATTGGGCCCAGGGTCAAGACTGATTTGCATAAGGCTTGGTTCAAACTGGAATGGCAAGGGGAGCAAAAGAACAATGGATTTAGGCCCAGATCTCTGTACTGGGGTGAATGTATGACATTGTTCTGCATTCTGTTCATCAATTGTTCTTTTTGCATTTGTCACCTCAAGTGGGACAGGTATGCCCAGACGTGGGTCCCGTGCTCTCCATGACACTATGAAGAACGTGGCCCTCTAGGGCCATGCGGGTTATGTACAACCACCTGCTGTGCCTTCCAAAGAATGAAGAGTCGGTCAGACAGTAGAGAATGAAAACTTACATTTATTCAGGTATATACTCTGCAGAGAAGCCCAGTCAGACCTTCACCCTAGGATGTCTGTCGAGGGGACTGACTCACCAGGGTACGCTAATACATAATGAAACTTTCAGGAGACTTCGGCCACGCCTCTGATGGAAAATTACCGGCTTGAGCCGGGCATGAAAAAAGGAGGTACACAGAGATGAGCTAGGACCTGCCAGAGGGGTGCACTATCAGTATCTCAAGGCCACTGTGCCGAGCCACAGCGTCTTCTAACGTGGGAACAGAGCTACATGTATACAATGGAATGCAAAAGCAGAATATTTGTCTGTAAGTAAGTCGAGTTGCAGCCTTGAACAGTTAAGAAAATAATAACGAAGTACAGTGTTCTGCTGAGGCAAGTGATTCTGAATACATGGGGCCTAATACGAGTACAGCCCAGGCAGTCTAATAGGGATTATGAAATACAAAATGGAGTCACACTGGCCTACATGCTGCAGGGATAACTCAGAGGGATACATAGCACAATACAAATGCGAGGGTGAGGGGAATTTCAAATCTAACAGACCCTCCTTTTGGCATGAGTGGCTAAAAGCTTTATTGCTATCGTGAGGGTCTTTACAATTCTAAGGGAAGTGGGGGATATTGTCTATTCATCCATTAGTCACTGGGAAAAACAAAGCAAAAGCAAATATCTAAATGTATCTTAATATTTGGAATCCTTCGTCTATTAAAAATATCAACTGAATTCCATGCATCATCATGTGGGAGCACCTATTGTCACGTTTGGGCAACGGAACACTGAGAGTGAGTTTGCTTATGGAGTAGGTGCAGCAGGCTGGGAGACAATTTATGCACAGACAGCAGGTGAAAATGACCCTTGCAATGGCTATCAGGACAAGGAGTATTTTCCAACTCCACAATGTCAATAAACCAGAGAGCCATCATGAGAGGGACCATGTACCATTGTCTTCATGAATTTCAGAAGCGAGTCTATGCAATTTCTGTATTTAGGAATATACAGTCGGGGCACTGTCAGGAATGTATACACAGCCCCTGCTGCCGATGACGTGGCAGGCTCCACCCCTGTCAGCTAAGATAACATCTAAAACCATTCGAATTTGAAGTGAGACAAGTCTCATAGCCTGGAGTTCAACTGTAATATTGGTCAGTTTACCTGCAGTGGTGTTAATGACTCCTTCAACGACTCTGGCCAGACGTTGAAAATTGCGAGAATCGAACATGGGACCCCAGAATGGTATGAGACACTTCATTATGTCAGTAAACTGTTGCAAGGAAGTATCTGTTTGGTCAATATCATTTGGGCCTATAACCCTTTTAGCGCGGCAAACTGGGGCATCCCTATGCTGCAGGCGGTGTGTTCTGTGGTAGTTGGAAGGAGCTATATAAACAGGGGAAGGAGGTAAGAAAGGTAGCATCGCCCAGACCATCCCTCAGGGAGCCACAAATAGCCGCGAGCACCATAAACAAAATAAACATTGAGCGGTGGGATCAATGGTGGACTTTTTGGCATTCTTTATATAGAAGTGGCATTACATCTACTGTTCCTCACCTCTATGTCTCCTGTCCCTTGAACGCAAAAGGGGACCTGTACATCCAATACGGCCAGGGGTATGGGCTTATCGTCAGTGACATTACGGGCTTGGAAGGATTGGTAATATTCACATATATTGAACTGTGAGAACCTATCTCTGTCCACTTGTGTTCCATTTGCCCCCCTACATTTATTCATTGCTCTGAGGCAAGAACTCAAGAATACTCTGTCAAATCGTCCATCTCCAGTGGAGGCACCATATGGGGATCTATGGTGAGGATACACATTCATTGTCAGAGAACGAGAACTGGTGCTCCTGTGTTGCAAAGAGTCAGGCTGGGAGAATGAATGGATCAAACTAAGCAAGGTAAACCAACCTTCACAACTATCAACATAGGACAGAGGCAGGGCAGCAAATTCTCACTGTGATGTGTAACCGAAGGTAGCAATCGACACACCCAACATTTCGTTGTGTCATTAACAGCATGTGTTTGATGCAACGTCTGGATAAAAACATTATCTTTATAGGACTTCCGGTGCTCCTCTTTGTGAGGTGCTAAAGTGCCAATAATATGTTCAAAAGCTGTTGGTGTGGTACTTATCCAAGCATGCACAGGATATTTCTCTTCTAGGAAATGCAGTATCCCAAATACAAACATCAGAGAAAGCAAAATTATTATCACAAATACCACTTTTTCTTGGGGGACCAAACGGGGCCTTGCAGAGCACTGTCCTTTCATCGGGGCAGCAGATTGTACCTGGTACGTCCAAGCTCTTCCTCGTTGACAAATAGGGGCAAAAACTCAAATTCAGTTGGGGATCGAGACTCAGATTTTTGCACACCAGGAGCTGGAGTATCCGGGCGGCCCTTATCTCAGGGCCTATCCCCTCGAATAAGGCCTCATCACTCTCCTTGTCTGTTCACGCCCCTCTCAGCTGGGCGTTGGAGAAAGGAACAAAACGGGGAATCAGCTCTCCTTCCTGGTTGGCCATCCCGTCACGCACCCAGCGGTCGATCTTCACAGCCATGTGGGTGGCCAAAAGCACTTGGGCAGGTCCTTTACACCTCGGCTCCAAACATTTTTTGTGCTGAAACTGTCAGACCATCACAAAATCCCCAGGCTGGATCTGGTGCCCGGGCCCTATGGCACCGGTTGTAGAGCGGTGTGTATCTGTTGGTGAAGAGAATGGAGATCTTTAGGCAAGGCATACAAATAATCAATCAAAAGAGGGTATTCTATTTCAGAAAAATGCTTGGGTCTTGGGACGCCCCAGACATTGGCAGGCCATCCAAAGACAACCTCATAGGGTGACAGCCCTGTTCTGGAGTGTGCTGTCACCCTTGTGAACAATAATGCTAAGGGCAATGCATCTGGCCATTGCAATTCTGTGCTTTCATGTATCTTCGCTAGCCTGAATTTGAGAGTACCATTGTACTACTCAACAGGACCTGCTGACTGGGGGTGATTTGCTGCATGAAATTTCTGTGTAATCTGTAAGCCCATACAAACCAGATCAATGACTTTTCCATTGAAGTGGCTCCCATTGTCACTCCAGATCACACATGGCAATCCGTAGTGTGGGAAGTACTCATTTAAATGCACCTTTGCCGTTACCATGCCATATTTTCTTTAATTGGGTAGCCTCAACCCACTTACAAAATGTGCGAACTACCACTAGTACATATTTCAAATTATTCACTTGTTCCATCTCGATGAAATCCATTTGGAGAACCTCAAAAGGTAAATAAGGCAGTGCAAAGTTACCAGCAGGATTAGGGGTACCCTTCCCAGGATTGTGCTTTAGGCAAACAATACAGTGCTTTACCAAATGTGCGGCAAACTTAGGGATATTCTCGTTCTGCCACACTGGGTCTAACAGTTTACACATTCCTTTGGCACTAATGCGCGCCAGGCTATGAGCCATGGTGACTACGGGTAGGACAAACGCATTTGGCAACAACCATCTCTGCTTCCCTGACAAATCAGTCCAGCACCCATCCTCATCCAAACGTCCTGTTCTTTCCTCCCATATTTCCAGTTTGTCTACAGCTGCCTCTCTTTGTATTTCCTTTACACTTTCCACTGTCTCCTCAAACATCCCATTGTCTGGAACACATCTAGCAGAACCTGCTACAAACATTTTATTCATTTTTGATCGAGCTGTCTCCTTAGCTGTTTGGTCAGCAAAAGCATTACCTTTTCCAACATCGTCTACAACAGCCTTGTGTGCAATACACTTGATCATAGCCTACCTGTCCGGAAGCATCAATGCTGACAACAACCTAAGTATCATAGGACCATATGTATTCTTTGCCCTGGGGTGGTGTGGAGTGCAAAAAAACGATGGATTTAGGCCCAGATCTCTGTACTGGGGTGAATGTATGACATTGTTCTGCATTCTGTCCATAAACTGTGGTTTTTGCATTTGTCACCCCGAGTGGGATGGGTATGCTCAGACGTGAGTCCCATGCTCTCCACACCACTGGATTCAAGCAAGCCGGGCTGAAGACGGCTGGAATGCCAGAAACCGGTCCTCGGAAGCTTGTTTCCGGTCCAGGGAAGGCATGGCTTGGCAGTTCGGGCTGGACTGTTCCCATGAGGCACAGGGTCAGACTGATTTGCATATGGCCATGTCTGAACTGGGGTGGTGTGGAGTGCAAAAAAACAATGGATTTAGGCCCAGATCTCTGTACGGGGTGAATGTATGACATTGTTCTGCATTCTGTCCATCAACTGTGGTTTTTGTATTCTTTGCCCATGGGTTGTCAGGAACCCCCCATCTGCCCAAAGGCGTCCAAAATTATGGGCCATCCCAAAGGCATACTGGCTGACATTGTAAACATTAACAGCCAGTCCCTCACTCAACTCACAAGCTCTCAAAAGGGCGACTAACTCTGCTGCTTGAGCCGACTGGTATGGAATGCGAGATGTCTCAACTACAGTGCATAGAGTAGTAATCGCATAGGCTGCGGTAGTAGTGCCATCCAGCAATTTGAAACAAGAGCCATCGACATATAGTTCCCCTTGGGAATTCAGATAAGGGGACATCAGTCAGGTCTACCCATCCCTTTGTTTCCTCTTCGGGTCTGAATAGGCAATCATGGACATCATTGTCCTTTTCTTCCGAAGGGAGGTGTAGTAACGTGGATGGGTTCAAGGTAGCACATCTTTTGATGGTAATGTGCGGAGCAAATAATGTTAGCTCGTATCCAGTGAGACGCGCACTGGTGAGGTGCTGCGTCTTTGTCTTGTTCAAAAGCGTATCCACAGCATGAGGCACCATAACTGTGAGGTCAGTATCAAGAACTAGCCCTGCCGATTGCCTGATAGATACTGCAGCCGCAGCTCTCAGACAGCTCAGGAGCTCTCTGGCGACATTATCCAAAGTAACAGAGAAGTAAGCGCAGGGTCTCTGCTTACCACCAAAACCCTGTGTTAGTACAGAGAGCGTGCAACCGTCCGCCTCATGTATAGAGAGCACAAAAGGCTTCTGGTAGTCAGGAGTGGCAAGCACAGGAGCAGAGAAAAGTGAAGTCTTTGATTGTTCAAAAGCTTGCTGGCATGCAGGCATCCAAGGCAAAGGCCCATGCACATATTTGATGGTGAGGAAAAGAAGGGGTTTTGTTAACCCCTTCCATGCTGGGCCGATTCTGCTGCTGTGCTGGACTTTTAAAGAGTCAATGGGTTTATGACGGCCCCCAGCCGTCATGAGCACACGAGCACCGTAATGCATGACGGATGGGGGCCGTCATCAGCATGGAAGGGGTTAATAAGGAAAAAATTGGGATCCAGTTCCGACAATATGAAGTTATCGACAGGAATGCGCAGAACTCGCGTTGGATTTTAGGAACAGTCATGTTAGTCATAGCAGCTATGCATTCAGGTGTTAACTTGCGACCCTCCTTCGACAGTAGGTGACCTAAGTAGGTGATATCCTGTTGACAGTATTGAAATTTCAAAAGGGACACCTTGTGTCCATGACATGCCAAATGTAACAATAATGTAACTGTGGCCTCTTTACAACCTTCTTCAGTGTCCGAGGACACCAAGAGATTGTCAACATATTACACCAACACATTGCCATAGAGAAGTTCCAAAGCATCTAATCGCGCTTTCAAAGCCTGACTATAAATACTGGTGCTTTCCGTATAGCCTTGTGGAGCATGACAGAATCTAAAGCTCTGACCGGTGATTGCAAATCCAAACAGATGACGGCTGTCGGGTGTACTGGTATGCTAAATAAGGTGTTTTTCAAATCTATTACTGAGAAGAATTTAGCTGTTGGGAGAATCATTGTCAGGATCATGGTAATGTCAGGGACCACAGGATACTGAGGAACCACAATTTTCTTTATTGACCTCTCTGAGATCAGTAACAAAACGGTAAACATCAGGGTGACTGTCAGGACAGTCCAAGGGGGCCTTTTTAAGAATAGGGAGAATAGGGCTATTGCAAACGTTCGCTGCTGTCTCTTCAAACACACCAGATTTAATCAATTCCTGAATTATTTGCAGCAAGGCCTTCTGTCCCCTGGGATATTTTGTACTGGGGTATTTGGGGCAGCCTGCCATTTTCTTTTATCTGTATAGAGACTGGTGGGATCTGAAGCAACCCCACATCTGTATCTCCTGTAGCCCATAATGCGTGTAGCACATCTCGGAACTCGGGAGGGAGAGGATCATCCTTTGCACAGCAATTGCTTAGCATGGGCAACTCGCGATCCAACAGTCATGTAAAAACTGTCTGGGGAACAGTAGTTTGTTGCATGCAATCTTTTTAACAGAGCCAGTCCTAGTAAGTTATCCCCACAATTGGAAGTCAATAGAAATGGCGAGTCAACTGTAAAAAGGCCAATTGTCAAAGCGAGAGGCTTGGAAATGGGGCTAACAACTGGTACGCCTGAGAAACCCACAGAAAAATTGTTTTGGCCAGACAGAGCTGCCCCTGGGACCAGTGAACGGGAAACAGAGCTATTCATAGCCCCTGTGTCAACTAAAAAGGTTTCAGAGGTACCTTGCAAATCTGCAGTAACGTACGGTCCATGCTGATCTACAGTCAACGGAACTGGTCCCTTGCCCTGTCCTTGACTGTCCTAGCTGTGAGACTACCCGTCATGTCGTCCATGTCATAGTCATCGTGGTAGTACTGTCTTCCCTGAGGGTCGTCAAAATACTTCCCGCTCTGTCTATTGTAATGTAATGTAATGTAATGTAATGGTGTCTTGTAAAGCGCATGTATCACCCCGCCATGGGGTATCTCAGCGCTGTAGACCGCTGGGGAACCCGTCCTGGCTTTCCCTGTGAGATGGTCCCTGCTGGGTATCTCCAAGGTGAAACCAGGCATCCCCGGCGACCCTTGTAAGACGCGTCCCTTGCCTGTGGCCCCCCTCGGCCTCCTCCTCCTCACCCTCTGCCTCCAAAACCCTGATCTCTCGGAGGCCCATCTGTCTGCGACAATTCCGGACACTCATTTCGCCAATATCCCTCCTTTTTACAATACACACATTGCTTGGGTCCCACAGGAACACATGACACACCACCCCTATTTGTTCGGGTTAGCCATGGACCCGAACCTCATCCTTTGCCTCTTCCTCTCGCAACTTGCTGCATTAACACCCTCATCTTCAAATCTTTCGACTTCTTTTCCACCCTTTCTTTATCCTCGTTTTCCCTATGCTCATAATACTGTGCCATACTCAATATTACTGATCGGGAGGATGTCATCTAAGTACTTTCCTAAGCCTGCAACCTCGTGGCAACCTCAGGGAGTAAGTTAGTGACAAATCTGTTCACAAACAAATACCACCCTACCATGATAAATCCTGACCCCTAAACTCGAGAAACACCCCTTCAAATCTGGTGAAGAAATTCAACACACTCCCATCCTTCTTCTGACGACATGCAGTCAACTTATC